>NC_139057.1:1681451-2281451 GCF_965140915.1 Aythya marila
TGTAGGGGGGTATAAGGGGGGTTGTAGGGGGGGTGTAGGGGGGGTGTGGGGGGGTGTAGGAGGGGTATAGGGGGGTATAGGGGAGTGTAGGGGGGTATGGGGGGTATAAGGGGGCATATGGGGGGTTATAGGGAGGTATATGGAGGGTATAGGGGGGTGTACCCTATATACAGGGGGTGCTGGGGGACCTGGGGGGGCTGAGGGGTTCGTGGGATGCTGGGGGGCCTGGGGGTGTTGAGGGGCTCCAGGGGGTGCTGAGGGTTTCAGGACGGGCTTAGGGGGTTCGGGGGGGCTGAGGGGCTCCAGGGGGTGCTGGGGGGTTTGGGGGTGCTGAGGGGTTCGGGGGAGGATGAGGGGTTTGGGGGGTGCAGCGGGGCCTGAGAGGCTTGGGGGGTGCTGAGGGGCTTCGAGGAGGGCTGAGGGGCTCGGGGGGGGGGTTGAGGGGCTCCAGTGGGTGCTGTGGGGCCCTGGGGGGGTGCTGAGGGGTTTGTAGGGTGCTGGGGGGCTCTGGGGGGTGCTGAGGGGCTCCAGTGGGTGCTGGGGGGCCCTGGGGGGTGCTGGGGTCATTTGTGGGTGCTGTGGGCACGGGTGGGTGCCACCCGGGTGCTGTTGGACTCCGTTGGGTGCCGCGGGGCACAGGAACGCACCCCGGGGCGCAGGTTACGGTGCCGGGGGGTGCAGGGGAAGGCGTCCCCCTCCTGCGGGGCTTGTGGTGCTGGGGCAAACATTTTAAGGTGATTTTAAGGCGATTTGAAGAGGAAACTCAACCAGGGGAGCCCCCTTCCCAGCAGCAAACCTCCGTGCCCCTACGGGATTTCATCACCCGGGAGGGGAACGGCAGCGCTCGCCGTGCCCGCTCCCTGCAGACCCCCCCCCGGCAAACTGCAAAATAACGATGATGGTGATAATAAGAATAAAAAAATCAATAAACATTTATTCGATACAGCTGCTTTTAATACATACAGTACATAGAGTTATCCCTCCTCGGTGCTCGGCGGCGCTGTGGTTAATAGCTGCTCGTTACAGGACTCTCAAACTGAGGATTTGTCCAGGATTAACAAAAGAACAGATCGTCACAAATCGGGAGTTTATTATAAGATAGTTTACTGTTAAAACAATTTTATTTTTTTTGCAAATAAACACTTTTTTAATATATATATTTATATATTTATATATATGGTTACAAGTGATAAATTGAAAATTCTTTTTTTTTTTTCTTTTTCTTTTCTTTTTTTTTTTTTTTCCGTTTCGCTTTTTTCCCCAAAATACACTTACGCACTAATAACTGGCGTCGACGAGAAACATTCGGATATGCCGTGGGATGGGTGGCACGGGGAGAGAAAGAAAAGAACAAAACGGTCCCGGCCCCGGGGGGGTGCTCGGTGTGCCCGGCGGGACCCCGGCACCCGCAGCCCTGGGCGCACGTGCGGGTGCGGAGCCGACCTCACCGGTGTTTCAGGGCAAATTTCGGCACTGGGAGCTGCCGGAGACATTTTTGGGGCTGCGAGGGCTGGGTCAGAGCCCTCCCGTCCCCAAGCACGCGGAGGTTTTTTAGCCCTTTCCTCGGTGATGTGCGGGTGCGGGCGGCGTGAAGATGAATTTGGGCAGCTGCGCCCCCGAGCCCCCCGCTGACACCGTGCGCATCCAAGCAGCGGGTCCGGCCGCTTCAGCCCAACCACGTCCCCAAATCCCAGCAGGAAAGGGGATAAAAGGGCAGAAAAATAGCTCACCGTGGAGCCAGCCTCGCCCCCCACACCCTGCTGCCCCCCACCCGCTCGGTTTTAGGTGCCCACCTCCAAGCACGAAGCGGCGGCACCGCGCGCCCTGGGGCAGGCAGGAGCTGCTGATCCTGTTATTGCTTCGGGGGTGGGCAGCGAGGGGCGAGGAGCCTCCCCCGAGCAGGTAAAGGAAAGAAAGATGCTCACGGCGAAGCAAAGCAAAAGGTTTTCTCTGCCCTCGTGGGAGGAAAAAGCTCGGGTGGACCCGGGACACGAGGGACGTGCGCTCACTTGGCTTTGAAGACCCGGTCGCAGCGGGCTGGGGGCTGCTGCACAAACCCAGCTCCTTCCAGGGATGCTCTGCCCCTCGCCTCCCACTTTGGCCCCATTTCTCTTGGGGTCTGAGCCCCAGCTGGGAGCTCTCGGTGCCGGGCCGGGTCGTGTCCTCACCGCCGGCTGCGTCGGCGCAACCAGGCTGGAGGAGAAATGTGTCCCTAGGCTGTTATGGCCACCAACGCTTTTTGCAGCTCTTTATGGAGAAGAAAGCGGTGGGAGAACAAATCCTGCACCGAGTAATGAGTAGCAGGGGAAAAAAATAATCAAAGGGAAAAAAAAAACAACCCTGAAGAGTTCAATTCCTCATCGAAATTTCCTTCTGACCAGGGAGCTGCTTTTTGGGCAAAAAAAAAGCAACTTTTGCTGCGGATTTAATCAATGGGAATCAAATTAATCGCGTGTTAATGAAGGCGAGCCCCGGGATGTTCCCCAAGGCGGGCGGTGGGGTTGCGAGGGGAACCTGGAGCCAGCGCGGCCGGGGCCAGGACACGGAGGAGCCTTCTCCCGATGCCACCTCCCAGCTTGAGAGCTGAATTCGGCCACAGCATTCAGAAATTTCAGCCACATCCCTCGGGGAAGGCGGATTTCTGAGGAGCAGAAATTTGCTGGGCTCCCGAGCGCGTTTTGGCACGCCCTGCCTGGAGGTGGGCACCGGCCCCACGGTCACAGCCCAAGAGGAAACCACATTCAGCTCCCAAACACCCTGATTTTCGGATCCAGCAGCTCCCTCTGACGTTAGCACGGAGCTGCCAGCTTCCCAGCCCTTTTGGGGGCACAAAACCCCTCCAGCAGCCTCTAAAATGCAGAAAAAACTCTTGGGACCGCGTCCCCGTGTCCCCACGTCCCCCCTGCCCGAGCCTGGGGCACCCCAGGTCCTGCAGCTCCTCGCAAGCCCCGCGGAGATGAGATTTGCACGGGCGATAGCATCAAAGCGAAGATGGGACGAGCCAACGGGATGAGCCGCCGTGACTAATTAAGCTTTCTCGCTAATTGCTTCCAAGCCCGAGGCAGCAGCAGGGTTCCCTCAGAGCGGGACAGCCGCTGGGGCACGAGGGCCGGCTCCCAAGGAAGCCACCCTGGCCTCGGACGGGCTTTTCACTGACCAAAAAACCAAAAAAAGCAGAAGCTCCCCTCCCCGTCACCACCTTCCCGAGCCCCAGGCGGGGGAACAGAACGGAGGAAAACCCGAAATGAGTTTTTTTTTCTGTTCCACCACCAGAAAAGCGCCGCGGGCACCCCGGGGGCCGCGTCCCGAGGACGGAGGTAGCCTGGTTTGTGTCTGCGGACGGACACCGCTGGCTCCGGGGACCCTTTCCAACAGGTCAGAGCGAGGCGTTTGGGATGAGATCCGTGCGGGAAAAACCCCGAAAAGAAAAGCTGGGAAGGGAAGCGGCACCGTGCCCGAAGGCAGGAGCTGTGATTGTCACTCCACGCTCACCCTGTGTCCCCATTGCACGCCCCACCGAGGAGCCGGGTGCCCAAAATGCTGCTCCCCTTTTTGGGGCCGTCGTTTGGGGCAGGATGGGGGCTCCCCGAGGTGCGCAGCGCACGCTGCAGGGCGCACGAGGCCTTTGGAGACGCCGTGGCCGGGCAGTTTCGGGTCCTTCCCTCCCTGCGACCTTCTCTTAAACCCACAACCCCTCTCCCATCTCCATCCAGGGGTCTGTGGGTGCTCAGCACCTCCGGAGCCCCCTCCTGCACCCGGCAGCACCCAAGGGTCCCTGCTCCGTGCCACCTCCCCACTCCTTCCCTATAATATGACAAAAAAAACCCTACAGCCCTCGCTTGGAGGCACCACGGGGCAGCCCCCCGCTGCGGGCAAAGTGCCACCAGGTCCCCCCCAGCACCCTGCTGTCCCCCCCCAGTCCCTTCCCACCCCACGGGTCCAGCATCTTTGGGAACGTCGCCCCCCGAGGGGGGGCTGCGGCCACAAAAAGGCTTCGATAAGGGCAAGGGGGGGCTCGGGGTGAGCCCCCCGGCAGGGCGCAGAGCGACCCCGTGCACCGGGGCCCTGCTGCTATTGCACTTTTCTTTCGCTCAAGCGTCACCAGTTTCACACAGGGGGGGGAGAAGGGAAGGCAGGGGGACACGGGGGGGGGGGACGGCAGCAGGGCCCCGTTGGGCTGGAGGGGTTGTGGGGGGGGTATGTACATGGGTAGGGGGGGGTGAGAAGGGTCCAGCTTGCTCGGTCCTGTTTGCTTTCCAGTGTGAAACAAGGTCCATGATTTGCTTAAAGTGGTTAATCGCTATTTTCCGTCTCTTTTTTTTTTTTTTTTTCCTTTTTTTGTAAAAAGGGGGGAAGGGAGGGGGGCTGAGCGGATGGGTGGAGGGAGTGGGGGAAGAGGAAGGGAAAAGAGGGGGGGACAGAAAACCGGGAGCAGCCCCCCCCCCCCCCCCCCCTCAACCTCACCCTGTTACCCTGGGCTGTAAACGAATCCGTGAATCCTCGCGGAGGAGTCTCTGAGCTCTCATTTTTCGGGCACCTTGCTGCCCCCCCCCTTGCGGTGCTGGCTCGGGGGTTTGGGGACGCGCTCGTCCCCGGCGGGGCTGCAGCGGGAGCCCTCCCAGTGCTCGGGGCTTTTCTTGTGATTAGTCTTTGCCGCCAGGCTCTCTTTGCCTTTGGGGGATATTTCCGGAGGCCTCTCCTTGGGTTTTCTCCCCCTTTTCTTCCCGTTTGTGCTTTTCTTTTTCTCCTCCTTGCTGGATGAAAGCTGCTCCCTGCTTTTCTTTTTCCGGCTGGCCTCGGCGGCGGTTCGGAACCAGTTCTGCATCCACGGGGTGATAACGGGGGCTGGTTAGGGACCTGCCTCGGCCCCTGCAGCCCCACAGCTCGCACCAGGGCTCTCTCGCCCCCTTTTCCCAAGCCCCAGCTGCCCCATGCCCTTTGGCATCACCTCCCTGGAGGTTTTTGAGCACTGAGGCCCCCCCCGGGCTGGCACAGCAGCTCCGTGCCTTGCCCTGAGGCTGTCCCAACGAGGCTGATGCTGATGGGAGCTGCTGTGCCCCGCTCCTGGTGAATTTAAGGGGCTGGAGAGGGGCAAACCGAGTGTGGGCGCGTGGCAGCAGGGCCCCGGAGCAGCCCCAGCTGCTTCCTTACCTCCGAGTGAGCCTTGATGATGTGGTACTTGACCCCGCTCTCGGAGCTGAACTCCTTCTGGCAGAGGAGGCAGCGGTACTTGCCCACCGAGTGGTCCCCCTGCAAAGACACAGCACCGGCGGGCAGCCCCAGGGCAGAGCCCAGAGCTCCCCGAGCCTCCAAATTTCGGGTCCTGCAGGCTCGCAGGGCACAGCCAGCGCCCAATTTCGCTGCCCCTGCGTTACCCAGGGCGGCTGCGGGGCTGCGCAGACACCGTGTGGGGCCGCACGCCCCCGTTCCCTCGCTGTCAGCAGAGCTGTGATCTACGGGGACCGAGCCCTCGGCTAATTTACGCCCCCCAGCCTCACCTCGCTGCCCTCTGAGGCTGTCAAAGAGCTGCGGCTACCGCTGGGTTCCTGTCGGCACAGCCCTCCTGGGGGTGACTGATCACCCGGCTCATGGAGGGGGGATAAATGTGTTCTCTTATTGACAAGGGGTTGATGGATGGCCCCCTCGGGCCACGCAGACATCGCTCGCTGGGAATTTCTCCCTGGCTGGCTCCGGGCTGTAAATCTGCAGCGGGACAGCTCGTGCGTTTTGGAGAGGGGCAGGCCCGGCTCCGTAAACCCTCCTGCAAAAATCAGCTCGGCTCCTCGAGCCCCGCCGAGGATGGGGAGCTCCAGCGTGGGCTATGCCAGGCTTGCCTCTCGTGGGCAACGCAGCTGTGTATTTAGAGAAAATGATCCTGCAAGCCCTGGCTACCTTCTGTGCACAGGCACCAGAGCAGCGACAACAGAACCAGCCAGAAAACGCCTGGTTTTCGCTCAGAAACCATTTGCTGCTAGGTGCCCGGGTCTGTGAGCTCGCAAAGGAGCTGCCGGAGCCTCCTGCGCTTGCACTTTTATCCTGTGTAAATCCTGCTTCTTCTGCCGGGTCTCTGCAGCCCATTTTCGAACTGATCTCATTAGGGGCTGATGTTCCAGCTCGTGCGGGAGGTTGTGTTTTTAATAACCGTGGGGTGTGCGTTGGAGCTGCCTCCTGGAAGCTGCGTTCAACGCAAGCTGCAGCTGGAAACGTTTCAGGGCAGAAAGCTTTACGAGCTCACCCCGTTCCAAGGCGAGGGACCTACGCTGAGCTCCCGAGCCCTCCTCCTGTGGGGGCTGCAGGCCGCCGCGGCCCCCCCGGCGCTCGGCAGTGCCACCGCTCTGCCTGCCCGCAGCCCTGCGGTCTCTGCAGGGCTCCCAGCGGTGCTGGCCACAGCTGCGACTAAATCAGGGGCTGCAGGAGCTGTGCAGGGGCTGCTGCGGGTTGTCCTTGGGTCAGACGTTGGCTCAGGCAAGGGTTTTCCTCCAGGAGATAAAAGCTCTCCGCGACGCCCGCTGGGCTGCAGCCTCGCCACTTTTGGGTACGCAGGGCTGGGGGGTTGATCCCGCCCGGGTCGCCATCCTTTAACCCACGTCCTTTTTTATTTTTTTTTTTTTATTTGGTCCCTTGGCCTGCTTCTTCCGAAAGGACAAGCCCAAGGCCACCTCCAAGCCCAAGGTGCGAGAGGAGGCAGGACCTACCTTGGTGCAGTTGGCCAGGTGAGCTTTCAACCCCGAGACGCTGGAGTAGATGGCTTCGCAGCACTGCGGGAAAAGAAACACAGGAGGGTTGGCCACCTTTTGCCCTCGTCTCCAGGCCTTCCTCTAGCCCGTGGCCAGGAGCCCGCTGGGCCAGCGAGGCCACGGGTCCAGGCGGAGCAGCGGGAGGTTAATGCTGTGCGAGACGCCGAGGGCTCTGGGCACACGTTTCCTATTAGAGCTAATGGGAGCCATGTGGCCGCGTTCCCCCTGCAACGGGCTGGAAAAAAAAAGTCTCCCCTCAACATCTCCGTGGAAAACGTCCATTTGCGAGCAGTCAGGAGGCCCTGCTGGGCTACAGGAGTTCTTGGAGCCACAGCAGACGCTTAACGGAGAAGGGAAATCACCAGGGCAGCGGCATGACCAGTTTCTGAGCAACGTCTTTTCAAAGCGCCTGTGTGTGTGACATTCATTAGCCAGTGCGTCTCCCCCGGCCTTGTGGTAACAGCCCCGCTCAAAATTCCCATTGCTGAGGCTTTGTTTCACGTTATAAATCAACGGCCCAGCACGAGGGTGGAGTTCACCTCCCTGCGAGCTCAGGCCAAGGCTGTTTGACAGCGAGATGAAGCACACACACCACGTCCCGGAGGCCTTTGCCTATCCCAGCGCTTAAAAAATAAAAATAAAATAAAAAAACACGCACGAAAATATCCAAAACGACTTAAAACCAGCCCCGGCTTTACTCTGGGAAAAGCAGGTTCTGGGCAAAAAGGGCTCCTAGGCACAGAGCACGCAGCCTTCGCCCTGTGCTGGTGCCGGAGCTCCCCAAAAGCAGCCCCAGCTTTTGGGGAGCTCCAAAACCTGCCTCCCACCAGCACCCACGACCTGGGGGGTGATTTCCGAGCCCCCCCACGTGCTCGAGAGCCCTGGCAGGGGACGTGTTTCCAGCCCACGCTGCGTGGGGAGAGCAGCTCAAACCCGGGGCTGAGCAGCAACAAACCTGCCGCAGCCTCGGTGCTCGGGAACTTGAAGAACTGGGGGTTTCTGCCCCAAAAAATTCCCCTCGTGGGGTGAAAGCGGGAGAGGAGAAGCGGTCCTTACGTTGTTGGGGCAGTTGATGTGTCCCTTCTCCTTCACTTCGTTCTTCCAGTTTTCCAGCAGCCTCGGGTTGAGCTTGGGAAGTCCCGGCCGGGTGTAGTTGAGCTGTGAACAAGGGGAAGGCGTTAGCGGAGCGGCCCTGTCCCGGGGTGGAGCCCCTGCTCTCCAAACGGGTTTGGACTCCCCCCCGTTCCCCCCAGAGAAGTGAATTAGGGTCAAAAACGAGCAGGGAAGCTTCCCCCGAGGATGTCCTCTCCCCTGGGCACTGAGCAGCACGGGGGTGGCTCTCCTGGAGAGCCAAGGGGCAGCGGGAATGGGGGGCGGTGGGGACGGCACGGGGCAGGAACCGCGGCCACCTCCAGGCAGAGCCACGAGAGAAGGTTCTAGATCCTGGGGCGCGCTCCCCACGGCTGCTCGGGGCCAGGCCTCGTCTCGGAGCAGCCCCTCGGCCACATTTTGTGACCCACACGCTGGGCAGAGGGGACAGAGCCCAGCTCAAAGAGCCCCCGTGGCTGCCTCCCACCGGGTACCGGGCGCAGCCCCGTCGAACAATGAGAGCCTCTCGCGTCTCTGCCTCTCCTTCTGGCAGCGCTGCTCCTTCCAAGTGCTTTTAATTACAGCTTTATTAGCGACTCGGAGGGTTAGCTTAGCGGGCTGGCCTCTTCCAGCTCCGTTTCTGAGCGTTCAGCCCACGCAAACGCCTCCGTGGGGCGCGGGGCCCTACCTGCAGGGCTGCTGCCACCAGGGCGCACGGGGCTGCTCCTCCTGCAGCTGGAGCTGCCCTCGGCCGTGCCACCACGCAGGCAGAAGCTGGGCGAGGACCACGGGGTGCTGCTCGCCTCCCCAAACCCTCGTTTGCTTGGTGGGACCCGTGAGGCTTTGGGGACGGGGGCTCCTCCAGCACATCAACGTAACTTTGCTCAGTGGAGACGGAGCAGGCTCAAAAAACACTTGCAGAGAGGTGCAAAAACCAGGCTGTTCCTTCAAAACGTGCCCCCGGGCGTTTCACGCCAACCACAAAAGGCCCCCCCGGTGCCCAACTCAGCTGGAGGAGGGAGGAGAGAGGCTCCACACGAAGGGCAGGGGCAAAGGGACTTGCGGAAGGGACGCTGGTGAGGACGGATGTGGAAAAATCCCCCAAGCCCCGGCGTGCTGCTCCTCTGTCACGCCTCGCGGCCACCAGGATGCCAGCAGAGCCCTTTGAAGCGCTGGGATGGGGGCATCCACCACCCGCCCCCGTCCTCCCCTGCCCGGGGAAGGCGATGCCACCTCCAGGGGAGAACCCAGGAGGCTTTTTCTTGCCATTGATACCGAGAGCCGGGGATGCCAAGCGGCCTCCTTAATTAAAAGCCAATCAATCCCACGAACGAGCAAACATTAATGGGAACCGCAAGCAGCCCCGGCAACAACCCTCTCCCCCTGCGTGTCCCCGGGGAGGAGGCGGGGGGGGGATGTTCAGAGATGCGGGTTCTGCTGCTCTGGCTTCCCACTCCGGGGAAAAAAAGAAAAAATAAAATAAAATAAAATAAAATAAAATAAATCCCTCCCCGCTCTGCTCCAGCAGGCACTGCACAATGACATGCAAATCCCATGTCTTCCCGGGGCGCTGCGGTTCTGGGAATGTCAAAGCCATCTTTATGTCTCTATTAAGCAGGAGCCCCAGGCATGGAATATTTTATTTTCTTCCATTTATTTTCCTCAAACAGCCTGTAAGTGAAAATCTTCGGGGCCAGATCATTAAAAGAGCTACAACCGGGTTTGGCCGCGGCCCATCTTCCTCGGAACAGTCGAAGGATGCCGGGCTGGGAAGGCTCCTTTTCTGCGACGGGCAGTTTTATTTCCTTAAATTGCAGATTTTGATCCTCTCCGCTGTCCCGAGACGGCTCTCCCCTTCCCCAAAATACATCGCAGCAAAGGAGAACCACACACGCCAATACCTCGGCCTCTCCGTGGTCCTGCCCCGTGCAAAATGCAGCTGATTTCACCCGGGAGGCAAAGCCAGGAGCTGTGGCCGGGCTCCTGAGCGAGGGCAGGGCACGGGGAACGGTCCTGGGGGGTCCTCACCTGAGCCCCCTGCTAGCAGCCAGCTCGGCCACCGCTGAGCCGAGTCCTCGGGGCTCAGCCTGGCTCCAGGACTTGCCGGTTTCTGCCCAGATGGCTGGGCCATTGTGTTGGGGGACAGACCCGAGCCAGATTTTTCTGGTCTGGGAATGCATTCCACTCCCAACGTGGGGTTTTCTTAAAAAAAAATCAAGCCCGCGGATGACTTCTGCCCTCGAGCTCGCTGACTGGTGTGTGCCGGCGCTTTGCTGCGAGCTCCCCTTCCATCCCAGCCCCTGCTGGGCTCAGCTCCCCTCTCCCTGCTCCTGCAGGACAGCAGCCGGGCCCCCCGCACCGTGCAGACCCCCAGGAGCAGGCAGGAAAGCAAACATTTCCCCCAAAAGTGCTGGAGAGAGCAGGAAGGGCCATGGTACCCGGCTGGAGCTGGGCTCATGGCAGCACAAGACAAAAAAAAAAGCCCCAGGAGCACAAGCTGCTCCACGGGGGAGCAGTGAAGGCATCAGCCCATCACACAGCCGGATTTCCAAGGTGTTTTCTCCCTCCTTGCCTCTTTCCTCCGCTCTAGGAGGCTGTTTCCCTCCACCATGGGGTTCCCCTGCCCAAAGGCTGAAGGCACCGAGGCAGAGCTGGGCCTTGCTGCAGGTAGGGGCTGGCTCCAGCAAAGGCCGGAGGAGGGCCGGGGGGATTGGCAGCATCTTCACGGAGCTTCTGGAGAGGAGATTTTTTCCCAGAAAAGCAGCAGGGGTGTGTGCCCTTCCCCAATCTGACATCCTCAGCAAGC
Organism: Aythya marila; assembly: GCF_965140915.1. Classification (NCBI taxonomy): domain Eukaryota; kingdom Metazoa; phylum Chordata; class Aves; order Anseriformes; family Anatidae; genus Aythya; species Aythya marila. The sequence goes on from NC_139057.1 coordinate 1,692,084, forward strand.
GGCCGTTGTGAAATCCCTCATCTGGTTCAGCTTATCCAGAGGCAAATAAAGATCGGAGCGAGAAAATCAGGCTCCAGTGTATATTTAGAAGTGCTGGATCTGGTTAGCGCAGAAGGAAGGCATTGCAAGGCCTGGGATCCGAGCAGCAATCGTTTATTCTGATGCCATGGCTTTGGTGAGAAGGAATCCATCCTCCCGGGGGGGAAGGCGAAGGCGTCCCACCACGGGCCACCAACGGGATCCCAAAGCAGCGTCCCAGCCCGGCCAGGGCCGGCTGCGGCACGGCCACGGTGGGCACAATGTGGTGGGGGGGCTGCAGGGGGGCACCCGGAGGAGATTTGGGAGAGGCAGGATGCTGCCAAAGGAGCTGCCGAGGAGCTGCACGCCCTCCCCCGAGGAAGAGCTTGGCTGCTTGGAGAAGGACGGAGCAGGGGGTGGCTTTCTTCATCGCCTCCCTCAGCGTCCCCGCGGGCTGCTGGGGCCGTGGCGTGTCGCTGGAGAGCTCGGGGACAGAGCAGGTCCTGCTCTGAACCAAACGGTGAGCAGGATGGGTGCTCCCAGTGCGGTACTGGCTGGAACTGGGAGCACTGGTACCCTCTGGGGCCCTGCAAATCCCTCGGTGTTGCTGCGAGGTGCGGCTGCAATCTGCCACCGACCCCTGACATCTCACCTCCAAGGCAGGGAAGGGGCCTGCGGGCTCAGCAGCGTGCTCCAAAGGGTGGAAACTTCTTCTTCTTCTCACGGTTAAGCAGGATTTGTCTCTTTGCAGCCCCAGTGCCCGCTCCCTGGGAAGGACGAGCACCGTGGGGGTGCTCAGCAGGAGCGCCGGGCGATGCGCAGGGGTGCTGAGATGCTGCCCCCTGCCTGAAGCCCATTCAGAGCAGAGGGGGAATTCAGGAGCAGATGAGATTTCAGCGTGTTGTCAAGGCGAGACGCACCCACAGATAAACTCTCACAGCTCCACACACGTCCACTCGCCACGCTCTGACCTCTGAATTCATCTCTGCAGCGAAACCGGGTGCAGCTGGGGCCAACACAGGGCTCGAGGTCCTTGTTCTCCAGCCCAAAAGCCTCGCCTGGCACCTGGGAGCTGGGCTTGCTCCCCCCTTCTCATCTTCGACGCCAATCTGCTGCCACCAACCTCGCAGCAATTCGGTTTTCTCAGCGCTGGGATGGAGCTCACGCGTTCAATTTAAACAATTAGACCACGAACACAAGAAACGTCCCGTAAAAAAACACAAAGGGAAGTTCATGGAGCTGTTGTGCCAGGAGCTGGAACCTTTCCGAGGTCTTTGTGTGCCGGCCTGCACATGGGTCTGCTGGCCGGGCCCCTCCCTCAGCTCAGCCACAAAATACCCAAAGTCAAGAGCAAGGAGGAAAAGAGGAATGCAAATACCGAGGGGGAGAAGAGAGCACAACGCCTCTCCTCCTGGGAAGAGCCTCCCAGAAATGAAGCAGGAGAGATGGAAGGGATGAAATTCTGCCTGGGGAGTCCTTGCTCTCTGATTAGGTGATTGTTTTAGACCTGACCTGCTCTCTGTGTGTGCTCCTCGCTTGTCAGCCTTCACCTTGCCACAGACAACACACCTTCCTCCGTGACATCCTCGGGGCCAGATCCTGATCTCCCCACTGCTTGTATGGAGCCTCCAGATCATGGAAGCAGCTCCGGGGCTCAGCCAAATTTCTTCAGAAAGAAATCTGCCATCCCTGCTAATTCACTGCACGCACCGAACACGAGAACGGGAGGGCCTCGGCCACCTGGGGCCCCGCTGCCGTGCCGGGCTGTCTGCGCACGAATAGCTCAAAGTGAGGAGGAATAAAAGCCTCTTACCCGCTTCGTTTCGGGTACCAGGTCGTCCTTCATCCTCCGCTTGGTCCAGTCCCTGGCGAGCTCATCCTCTGCTATCTCCTGCAGGTGGAAGACAGCCACCTGAGCCGACGTGCGACGGATGCGGCCGCTTGGGGTCCTTTCAAAATCCTCCACGGGGCTGGGCTCTGGCTTCACCTCTGGCTCCTCCGGAGGCTGCAAAAAGAGACAAGAATTATGACTAGGGGAGAAGGGGAGAGCTCTCCACAGCCCGGGGATGGGGATATTTAGGTTTGGGCTGGTTGCAGACCTGCTGTGTGCAGGGACAGCAGCACCCCAGCACGGGGACCCCAGGCGCACGCCCGCCTCCTCCCACAACCACACAGCCCAAGCGCTGGGCTGATCGTGTCCTTTCCCACTCCCAGACTTCCCACTTGTATAAAAGTCTCAATTTATTAGAATTATGGGGTTATTAGAGTCAGATGCACTGTCAGGAGGGATCAACAGCACAGAGGATGCTCCCCAGGGATGCATCCTGCCACCCCCAGCGGTGGCGAGCAGCCGGCGCTTGCTGGCTGCTGGAGGAGTGATCTGATCTCTTATTTTTTTTTTGGCTGGAGCACAGCCAGGCAGCCCCACGGGTGCTGGGGAACACCGCCCGCCACTCCCCTCGCTTCAATACAGCTCCCTGCTTTTTGGGGATGGGCAAAGGGGGCTGTCGCCCGTTCCCCACCTACACTGCAAGCTACAACGCACGCGTGAGGCGACGAAAAAGGAGAAAACAACATCAGTCCGACGTCTGCACCTGCCTTGCCCGGCCCGGCCCTGCCCGGTTCGGTCCTGCCCACAGGCTCTGCAGCTCTGCAGTCCCCTACAGGGAGGGCTGGCCCCGTTCCTCGGGCTGCGGAGGTGTCCGGGGGGCTCACCGAGGCCGGGTGTTCTGACCGCACATGGTAATCGTGGCCAGCCTTGGATTTGTACTTCTTGCCGCAGTGTGGGCAGCTGAAGACGGGCTTGTCGGCCTCGGCGAGCTGCTTGCCGCAGCGTTTCTGGTGGTACTGGTAGCCCATCAAGCTGGAGAAGTTGGCCGCGCAGCCCTGGGGAGAAAAAGGGGAGAAGAGAAGGGTGAGGGAGGGCTGTGATTTCGGGATGAAACGGTCCCGGTGCCGCTGCTCCGGGCACGGCAGGAACGCATCCTGCTCTGCAAACCCCTCCGACGCGCAGGGGACCAACAGCTCCACTCCCCTCTGGCTGCCCCGTGCCCACGGAGGTGACACGGAGAGGCAGAGGGAGCAGCCCCCGATCCCCCTGAGCTACCTGCCCTGCTCTGACACACGGCCAAGGCTCCCCGGCCGGACAGACGGCAGGCAGGGAGCAGCGAGTGCGGCGGGCACGGGTTGCCAAGTGCCCCACGCAGCCAGCAAACCACCTGCAGAGACAAACCTCAGCCACACGCCCCCGTTACCTGCTCGTGACTCGTCTGCAAGCGGCTGGGCACCGTTCCGGCGCGGTTCAGTTGGGTTTACGCTCTGTGCAAGGGGCCCACGGCAGCTCCGTGCCCCTTTTTTGGGTTGGAGAGGCTGAGCTCGGCCTGCGGCCCTCCTCACCCTGCCCTGCTGCCACCCTGCTGCTAGGACGGCCCTAAGAGCTAGCGGGACGGGGACGGGGACGGGGACACGGAGAGCTGAGCTAAGGGGGAGCGGTGTGAGAAGTGGAGGGCGCACCGAGGGGTGCCAGGAGAGCACGCATCCCCTCTGCCTCGGGGCTCACTCCTTCCACCTTTTCACAGAACAAGAAACAGGAATCGTTCTTGTACCTCATTGGGGCATTTCAGTTTTCCCATCTGCTTTAGCACTTTCCTCAGCCTTTCCCGCTCTTCCTGTTCACCAAGTCCAGCGGTTTCCACAGGCACAGGCTGGAAACAAGGAAGTAACAGAAGCGACAGAGTCAACCATTTACTCATGTCCTCTGTGCCAGGAGTGGGTGGTAAAGCCCTGCCTCGCAGCAGCTGCCCCGGGCGGGCTGCAAACCTCGCCTTAGGCAAGCTGGGTCTCCCACTGCTCCGTGGTTTCGCTGCTAAACGCCAGCTTTGCTCACGCATTTCCCGTGGCTGCACCCAAAGGGCGAACCGAGAAATCCACGAGCAGTTCCTGCACAGAGAAGTCACCAGCCAGGCCAAAGAGCGGGAGATGAGTGCGCAGGTAAAGGACAAGTCACAACTGGTAAACACGGGACACGGAGAGATAGGGTTCTGCCTCGCCCTGCTGTCTCAGAGGCGTACACGATCGGGTTTTTAAGAGCAGCACCTAAATCGCTGCCTGTCAGATTTTGTTCGTGGCAAATTTTGTGGCTACTTCTCATGTGGACGGTGGACAGCAACACGTGGGATTTGGAGATTTGTGCAAAGCAGCACCCATCCATCCCGGATTTGTGGGCACAGGGTTGGAAACAGAGCTCTGCCCCTCAAAAGCCGCCTCACCACACTCACTGAACCTTCCCCCGTTCTGGGCTTGGAAATCCTGTTTTGTTTTTCCAGCTCTCTGCTCTACGCTCAGGGGTGAACACGAAGCTAACCAGCTGCCTGGGGACGCAGGGCTTTGCTCGGCAAGGACGGGGGAAGGCTACTGCGGTCGTGGGGATCCCTCCTTTGAAAAGACAAAGGAAAGCGAGCTGCCGATTGCTTCGTCTTCTGCATCTGCATCTTTGGGGAGAGAGGAGAAACGAGGTGTGAGGTTGAGAGCTCGGCAGCCCTCTTACCTTGCTGACGTGTTCAGCCATGGTGTGGTAATTCAGCCCAGCTTTGGACTTGAACTGCTTTTTGCAGTGTTGACACTTCAAGGCGTCCTGCAGCTGGAGGAATCAGAAGCAAATCATCACGGGGGCTGCCAACACCTTCAGGTTTCCGAGGGCTGCTCCTCACCGAGCCCCGGGGGCAGCTGCTGCTGCGTCAGTTCCCCCTGGTGGGACTCAGCAGGCAACTCAGCACCCGCGTCCCCCCGACCCCATCTGAGCCTGCTGCTTGGTTTTCTCTGTGTTGGCCTGGATATGCCCCAGTTTTGGGAAAATATTCCATTGTGGGTGCAGATTTCAAGCCCCACTGGCTGGAAACATCTGCAAATGGTGTCTTAGTCTTCCCGTTAGAGGGTTAGGACAGAGAAGCAGCTTTGATCTACCGGCCTGTCAGCGGATTGTGCTCTGTGCCCTGCTACCCAGGACAGATGCTGGAATACGACGTGCTTTATGGGCACCTGGGCTGCTTGGAATCGAGATGCAGATGATGGCTTTTGCTGGGGCTGGTACAAGAATTTATTGACTCAGGAGGTGAACGCTCTGAGCACCAGGAGACAGGATGTCTGGTGGGACAGGATGGTGCTGGGATGGCCACGGCTGTTCCTGCTCTTCCTGCCCGGGTGCTGCGCCACTCTCACCACTGCCCGTTCCCTCAAGTCTGGCCTAGAAGCTGGGGAGGGGATGCAGATGGAGCTGTGAATCCTTCCTTCTCCTAGAACTCTTGGAAAATGATGAATAAACTCACAGCAGCCAACTGGGAATGACCACTCATACCTGTGCTCTGATGGGTTAATCTTGTTCCAGCCCCCAGCAGCATCCTAACGAGGTGGGTGCTGAAAGCTCCTGGACTCACCAGATGCTAATGCCAGCCAACGTGGGGTTTATATCACTCTGGTTAACACTGAAGGACATCAAACATTCCTGTCCTGCCAAGCTCTTCCAGCTGGGATGCTGGGAGGATACACCTGCCCTCATCTCCTTTGGGCTCAAGGATGTTGCAGCCATCCCTACCCCTTATTTCCTTTCTAAAACCTACGGAAAAGGGCAGACTGCTCAGCGACAACAGGGGTGAACAAGGAAAGCAGGACCCAATTTCGGCTGTTTTACAAGAATTTCTGGAGTCTGCACATCCTTTTCCCACTGCCCAGCTAAGAAATACTTCAATCACTAAACAGAGCAAGCAGAGAGGGTGCCTGTGCTGCGGGGTCACTTCTGATGGGAGCATCCTGAGAGTAAAACCTGCTGCAGGCTCCCTGCAGAGATGCTGCTGAGGGGTGGACCTGCAGCCACACACCCCGAGTCTGAGGACTGTCCTTGCCACGCCACAGGCTGCTCTGTGAAGCTATTTAGCTCCCGAAGTGGCACGGCCACCCAGGAGGGACTAAACCTCGTGGGAAAGGGAAGAACACACCTGCTCCTACAGCTGGAGCCGGCGTGCCCACTGGGACCAGCGCTTCTGCTGCTGCAGAGGGAGAGGCAGGCACGTCCTCCCGGGCAGGCGTGACTCGAGGCCATGCTAACTCTGCTTTGTCGTGAGCTTGGCAGGCTGTGCGAGCCCCGATTGCTTGGCTGAACACCCACAGGCCTATTTATAGAGGGGAAGACAGGCCTGACGGCTCGCGCAGATTTGCACTCGGGGGGCTGGCTGGCCTCGCAGCCCACGCGGAGCCTGCCTGGCGAGGGAGCCGCTCGGAAAGCACAGGAGATGAGGGAGCTGATGGCCAAGATCCCCCCTCCACCGAAGCCAGGACGCTAGTGGAGGCAGGATCCTGCCCAGCATCGATGTAACGGAGGGTTTGGAAGGGATAAATAGCCTCTCGCTGCTGGATAAAGAGGGAGGCAAAGGCTGAGGAGGCACTGACAGAAAATGAATGTGGAATCAAAGCCGAGCCATGTATTTTCAAAGTGGGAGGCATCGATCCCACCTTGGCTTTCTGTGGCAGTGGCTCTGCAGCATGCCAGGTGACAGCTGAAGATGTAATCCTTTGCTCTGACGGATGGCGCTGTGGCAGAGGGACAATTTTTCACTGTGCCATTACTGAACTCCTGCATCGCGACAGTCTGCCCGCAGCACATCCAAGCTCGGTGTCTCTCTGAGACGTGCTCTCATTCAACCACAATTTATCTGGCCCGATGCAAGGCACGGCACGCAGCGAAACCCCACAGCCAGGTCTCTGGAGGAGGGCAGATTAAGAGACAACCCCAGCAATCTCTCCGGCCTTAAAACTATTCATTTAGCTGCTAGAAATAACTGACTCGGCTGGGTACGCGGGGACAAAGGGCCCAGACCACAAAGGGAATTCAGAATTGATGAGAATTAGGTGTCCAAATTCCTCTCTGTGTTTGAAACAAAGGGAGGCAGCAGCTCTCTGAAGATGACTAGCAAGAGCTCTATCAGCCACAGCCCTGAACTGCTTTGAGGAGTACCAATATGGTTTGTGAGCAGCGCATGCACGTGGCCATTGCCTTCCAAAATCCAAACGTGTCACTGAATACAGCAAGCCCTTACTTTCTGGCAGACGTCCATGTGCTTTTTGAGCCCAACGACAGTTTTCCTGGTTATCACGCTGCAGGTTGGACAGGCAACTTCCCCCTTCTCGCTGATCTCCCGCTGCCACTGGTCCTCGGGATTTGCTGGGGAGAGGAGAGGAGAGGAGAGGAGAAGGGAGGTGTGACACCCAGCCAGAGACAAGAACCGCCGGGACTGTTCAGCAGAGAGCAGCCCTTTGTTATTCCCCTGCTGGTATCTTGCAGAGTTAAAATATCACCATGCCCCTGGCCACCTGAACTTGCCCTGCTTGGAATAACTCCCCCCTGCCAAAAAAAAACAGTGAGAGGGAGGGAAACAAAGGTGAGCGCCTCGGCTCCATCCGGATGCGTGCCTGGAAAGCTTCCTTGGCATTCCTCTTCCCAGCAGACACACGGTCAGCTAGGGGAGCGCTGGCTTCCAGGCGTGTGTTTGTTTGAATGGCTGTGACCAGCTTAAAAAAAAACACCCCAAATAAAAAGAGCCACGTGACCAAAACGTGTTCCCAGGTCCAGAGTTCACGCCGCGTTCTCAGCAGAACGACACCAGGTTTCCAGCAAGGGAAGCCCGGGCTGAATGAAATCCTCCAAGGCTGTTTATTTGGAAGCGTTTGCATGGCTGGGAGATCAGAGAGTCATTTATTTGAATCTGAAACCAGCGCAAGGCGTTGCAGCTGTGTTTATCTTCTACATCCTGCGCTCCTCCTGCTGTCAGAACTCCCAGGGAAAGCCAGCAACCTGGGCTAGGATGTAGGCTGCAGCCCGGAGGCTCCACGAAGAAACAATCATCGTTAGAATTACACACACCCAGTGTCATTTGTGGGGACGATGTTCGGAAAATGCCATCATCCCACAGGCTGGCCCAAACCGTGGTCACACTAAAGCCAGGTGGACCCAGGATTTGGCTGCCAGCTCCCAGCACTTGCAGGAAGCTGATCTGTCCTCACGGTGAAGCAGAGCTGGGACACCCCTTTCAGGATGTCAGCCGTGACTGCAGCAACGTTTTACGGTCAGCAGTGTTTTTATACTGCACCTCAAAAAGGGAAGGAGCTGCCTGCATCTATTTCTCGTGCTGTTTTCAGCTCCTGCTTCCACAAACTGTGGAAGTGGGGCTCGTGCAGGCTCAGCACAGAGAACAGGACCGAGGCAGCAAGCAGCCAGGCTGCAGGCAGAGCTGCTGCCTCCCATCTGCCTCCACCAGCCCTACCTGCTGGTAGATGTGCAGCTGCTTCCTTCTTCACACCAGCTCCTGGAGTTTTCTTTTTCAGCTCCTCCACGTTGGCGCTCCCCTCCAGCTTCTTGGCTCGATGGGCTTTTGCCTTGTCCTCTGCTTTGACAAGACCTGAAGAAAGAAAGGATGCTTATTCAGCACTTGATTCCATACCATCAGACCAATCTGCATTCAGCAGGGATCCCTCGTAGAAAACTGGGCAAACTGGGATCCCAGACACCAGATCCCACAAGGTCTCATCCCACAAGGGCTCTGTGCACAGCCGTCATGATGGATGCAGGCCTCTCCCCGTCCTGCTGGCTGCTGGGGAGGTGAGGAAGGACAGAAAGAGAGGGAAGAGGAACCCCCTGGGCTGCTGGCACCATTCTTGAGCTGCCTGCAAAGCAGAGAGGCTGCGAAGTGATGGGCTGGGAGAGGGATTTGAAGGCAGGGCTCTCTGTGCACACACAGACAGCATCCTGTGACACTGGTGGCACCCTTGTCTTTGGGGAGTGACTGCCTCGTGGTGTCACAAGCTGCACGTTGAACCCGGGGACGCAGGCAAACGCCAGCTCTGTCTCACTCTGTTGGAGGCAGCAGGTCACAGGGGGGGCAGCTTATTCACAAGGAACCCGCAGCAGACATTTCAGTCTGCAGAGGTGCCCCTGTGGGGAAGTTAAGGGAAACGACCCCAGCCTTCCCAGGAGGCAGAGGCCAGGAAATCGCAGCGCCCACATCCTGTCTGCTCTCTGCTGAGCGTGTTTAATTCCTTCAGAGCCATCAGTGCCTCTCCTCCAGCGCCTGGAAGCCCATGTTTAATTCCCCCAGTTGAACAAATTTCAGAGGCAGCACGAATCCAGCTGCTCTCATGCTGGGGTGCTGCAGGTTTCCTCCCTCCACACCCTGCTGGGTGTGCAGAGGGAGCGTGGCCACGGTCCCACACAGCTCTGCCAGGCTGAAGCAGCCAGCTCCCGAGCCTCCTCTCAGCAAACACCCCGGGAACAGGGCTCTTCCCCCCCGAATTCATTTTCTGTCATGTGGGCGACCAGCTCTGAGACAGTCCGAGGGACGGATGCGTCACCCAGCCTCCCTAAGCAGCAGAAATCCCTCGCAGCTCCACGGGAAATACCGTGGCATCCCAGGCCAGCGTTTGCCTGTCTCATGGCTCCCTGGTGTAAAAAGCTCATTCTTTTTGTGTTGTGGCCTTTACCACGTCCTTCCCCCTCTTTCCTCATTCTCAGGACTGTGTTCCTGAGCAGAGCAGACGGGGTTGTGATCAGTGCCAGCAGTGCTACTGCCCCGCAGTTCCCTTTCGACACCTTTATCCACCTGGCTTTAGCGTGACCACAGTTTGGGCCGGCCTCTGGGATAATGGCATTTTCCTAAAGTCATCTCCACAAGGAACCAAATCCTCCAGAGAGAGGTTCCCGTGGCCCGGGGGGCTCCCACGTTACCTCCACCACGGGGAGGGCTCTCGGGGAAGGGGCTTGCCTGAAGTGTGGCAGGGGGAAGTTACGACCCTACAGCTGCCCACGGCCATCCCGCGTTACCTTTCAGTCCAAACGTCCCCGAGATGGATGGCTGCTCCCCCGTAAACTTCTTAGGAGTTTTCTGTTTCCTTCCTGACTCAAAAGAGAGAAACAGAGAGAGAGATTTGGTTAAATACCCATACTGCTGGGTGCTTTTCAGCAGTCCCAGGGCCAGGGGTGCGCACACTCAGTGTCAGGAACAGGCAGAGGGAAATCCCAAGGCGGCCTTCACCACGATGAAATAAAAGGGGGTGCTGAATGAAACAAGCAGCCCAGCAGCCACTAACACCACAAAACTAGAAGGAATAACGGTACCCAGGGCCAATTCAGCGACTGCAGGCATGGCTCTGCCCGGTGCCAAGAGCCTCGTGGTTTCCCCAGCCTCACGAGCTAAGGTATTTGTTGCTGGTTCACTTTGGAGCTGCAAGCAGTGTAAACCCATGCTCTGATGGATAAGCAGGGCTCAGGCAGTGCTAACAGAGACTCCTCACTCCCCATAGGCAAGGAAAATGTGTTTGCCAATCACCCCGGCTCAGGACGGATGAGCTGACAGAGCAGCGTGCTGCGCCGCAGGTAATTCAACCCATTTCCAGCCGAGGGGCCCTATGGAAATATCCCTGCCACAGCTGCAACCCTTTTTTTTTTTTTTTTTTTAAACTCCCAATGGAGTTCAAAGCAAGAACCCGTGGGGGCAAATTCTCAGGATGTGGGAAAAAGGCTTCAGAGAGAAAAGCTTCGGAGCAGAGCCCCAACCCTTCCCGGGTTCCCCGACCCAGCACAGCCCCGGGCTCTAATCTTACTGTGCTTCATCCTCTCGGGGTCTTCCTCCTGCAGCGAGGCCTGGCTGCCCCCCTGCTGCCCGGCGTCCTTGCCGCTGGAGGATTTGGCCGTGGGGGTGGCAGCCGCGATCGCCTCGGCCGCCGCGATCTGAAACTCCTTGCTCTCGCGGCTCTCCGCCGGGCACTCGCCGTTCTCGGCGCGCTCCTGGGCCGCGGCTTTTTCCGTCTTTGCCTGTTTGGGATGGATGGTGGGGCAAGCTGAACTCTCAGCAGCTCTAGGGCAAAGCACAGAGGGCTCGTTTAAAGAGGGCTTGAAAGGCAAGATGTCCCTGACACCTCTCCCCCACTCCCTGGCCCGGATGGTGGGGATGGAGGTGGGGACGCCGCCCTCCTCCCGGCTCCCAGCCGGCCGGGTGCCACCACCACGCAGCCCGGCCGCAGCCTGCTACCTTTTCTTGCCGCCGCTCTTCCCAAGGGCTTTCTGCACTTTGTTTTCTGCTTTGCTGCTTGGCACCGGCCGGTCCAGGTGATTCCAGAGGCGATGCTTTTCTAGCTGGGTTTTGGAGGTGAAGGCGGCTTCGCAGTAGGAGCACGAGTAGGTCAGCTTCTCCGAGATCGCACCCTGCGCAGGGCGAGGAGAGACAGGCAGGCAGAGGTGTTAGGCCACAAAAGGGCCAAGATTTTTCTGGTGCAGGGACTCCCAACCCTTCCCGATGGTCCAAATTCCCTCCAGGCTCCAGGTCCTGCTGCGCTGCAGGGCCCTCGGTCCCCCCCTGTGTGCACCTCACACCGTCCCCAACCCGTTTGTGCCCTCCCCGTCTTCATCTCAGGTTTCTCCTGGGGTTTGCAGCCCGAGAGGAGCTTTACCTGCAGGCAGTAACGGAAAAGTTGGCCGCCAGGAGGGACACGCAGCCCTCAGGTCTCCTTACCCCTTGGCAGCGCTGGTAGTGGTACTTCAAGCCGTAAATGCTGGGGAACTCCAGCCAGCAGCCGGAGTTGGGGCATTTCACCCTGGAGTGGGCTTTGAATTCGTCCTTCCACTGGTTCATCAGGGGGAGCTGGGAAGGAGAGAAGAGAAACGTGGCTGAGTGAGAAGTTTCCCGTTCCCTGGCTGTGTCCGGAGGGCTGGGGTCACACGTGGGACCTCTGCCCACCACCCAGAGCTGCTTTTTCTGCAGGCTGGTAGTTCCTCCTGAGCATTTACCTTGCTCCCAGCCAGGCTGGGGAAAATAAATCAGGCCAGAAGCCGCCCGGGTGATTTAACCACCCCACATTTCATCCGGTCGGTAAATCACCACCCCCCCCCCCCAGTGCCCACGCTCTCCTGACAAACTGCTCGGCGCGTTGTCCACGCTGGAAATGAAACTGCACAATTCTCGGGGGAATAAATCAACCAGCCCCTCGTGCTCTCTAATCATCAGCCAAACCCGAGGCGGCTGCGAGAGCTTATCTGGGAACGACACGGGGAAGGGGAGGTTTGTGGAGGGTCCTGATCCCCACCAGGGTTTTGTGGGGTGCTGGGTGATGCCGTGCACCCCCACGGAGGGGACAGAGGGGCTGAAATCTTGCTGAGCTGAGGAAAATACTGCTCTGAAGAGCGGGGCTGGCTGTGGTGAGCAGTGCAGCAAACTTTGGGGAGCAAACCAGGGGCTGGGGTCGGATCCGGAGCCAGGGAGCGCGAGGTCTTACCGGGATGTCCTTCAGCGCCTGGTTCTCCGCCTTGGGTCGTCCTTTCTTCTTGCCCTCGGTTTTGTCACTGGTTGCATTTCCTGCAAGCAGACACAGCGCTCGTCACCCGCTGCCCCAGCCCCAGGCTGCCCTGCCAGGGGTGCAGATTCCCCTCGGGAAGGGGATTGCAGCTTCCCCACAGCTCGGAGCACAGCCTGGTACCTGCAGGCACCCGTACAGGAGATGGCTGTGCCCAGCTTCTCCTGTTTTTTGGCTGTTTTTTTTTTGACCCTTCTCTTTTTATTCGCAGAAGCAAAGCGGAGCAGTTGCAGCACAGCTGGGGCTTGCTTTGGAAAACCACACTTCCACTGGGGTTGGAAGAAAGCCTTCCTTAGCAAAGGAAATCCGTCTGGGGCAGGGGCTGGGCACAGAAATCCCCCGGCCCCTTTGCTGGGGGATCCTACAGATGGAAACATGGCCCCATAAAACCCAGCACAGCCTGCTCAGAGCCAGCAGCCAGGCCTTTTTGCCATGTTCACTCATGCTGCTTCTGCACAAAAGTGTTTTTGGGCACAGGATCTGTTTATTGGGATGATTTCCAGGCACCCCAGAGACATGCTCGGGTTCGTCTCCATCACCAGAGACCTGGCAGCCCGCTCACAACCCCACCAGGCTCAGGAGAGCTCTGGCAGGCGCCGAATGCTTCCTACCTCACCTGCAGCTCTCGCTCTGCTGGCCGCTTGGGTTTTGCAGGTTTTTCACCTGCTCCCTTGGGTGCAGCCCCACGCCGGGGCGGCGAGCACACCCAGCCACCACGGCCACCACGCCGGGTCCCTGCGAGCCCAGCTTGGCCACAAGCAGCCTCCCCTGGAGGCTTGCAGAGGGCTGCCAACCTCAGCAATCTGCTGCTTTGGTTATTTCCAGCGTGCTGTTTGCTGCCCTGGGGACTTGGAGGCGCTCGTGGTGCCAGCACCGTGGGTGCTGCGCGCAGCCCGGTCCCTCCGTCGTGCTCTGATTCCACAGCCTAAGAATCGCTAGGAGAAACATTCCAAATCAGGGCAATTTCTGAAAATACAGGTCAGGCAGCGGAGCTGAGGGGAGGGGAGCGCAGGGAACAGCACTGGCAGATTTCTGCCAGGTCTTCTGGCTTGGTTCGTGGCTTGGCTGCAGCCGTGCCAAAGCCACCACCCTGGCCAAGGGAAGGGCACCGGTTCCCAGGCCACGTTTTTAACCCTGCTCCATCCTGGGGCACGCACAAATCCTCCTGCACAAGCTCTCGTTGGCACAGCTCGAAAGAGGGAAGCAAAAGCAACAACTGAGGGGAATGACAAGTGCCTGGTGGCAGCAAACTCCTCCTCTGGGTGCACGCAGCGAGCGCTCACAGCAGCAGCGTGGCCGCAGGAGAGGGTGGCTGGAAGCAGAGGAGCTGCTGCAAAACTCCTGAGGCTGAGGGCTGAGGGCTAACCCAGAGCTCTGAGCCATGCAGAACATTCACACCGAGATCTGAGAGGGCTTTCCTGGCGAGAATCAGATAAAAAGGGGCTGGAAGCCGAGCCGGCAATCCCCCCCCAAGCTCCCGAGGAACCGCAGCTCGGCTCCGAGCCTGTGGCTGGCTGCGCTCAGAAGCCAGCCCAGGATTTCTGAACAAGTGAGAGAGATTAAACACAAAGCCAGCCAGTTACCTAACGAGGCGCTGCCAAAAACATCCAACTCTCTCCTTTTTTTTCACGCCTCCTGCCCCAGCAGCCAGGGGTAAAATGGCAAAAAGCAAGACAATTTCCTCATTTCTTTCCAGCCCTGTGAAGTCCGGCCAGCTGGTTCGCTTCGCTTTGAGAGCCACGGAGGCGTCATTTGGAGCTCCTGCACCCCCTGGGAACTCCGCTAGCCATGAAGGCCTGCAAGAGGTGGCTCCCAGCACTGCTGCTCCCTGCTATTCCTCCCCTTTTTTTTTCCTGCTTTCTCTCTTAAATGCTTCAAACTAGCCCGAATTCCAAAGATCCCAGAGCAGCAGGAAGAGCACACCCCCATCCAGAAGCTTGGCACGCCCGCGGCCACAGCTCGCTCAGGCTCTCCTCTCCTTTTAACACCTTCCCCAAGTCTCAAAACTTTTGGGGACGCTTCAAGCCAGACAAGTTCATGACAGCTTCCAGGCAAGGCACCTCCCAGTGCCCTCTGCGATCAGCTGCTGGCTGGGGTCAGCGAGGGCAGGCAGGGAGAGCAAGCAGGAGGAACAGAAAACGCTTCTCCTTTTCCAGCACGACGCCTGCGGTCGCTGTGGTGAGCCGTGGTGTGCCACGGTGCGCCGTGCTGGCATGCAGCAGGCACCACAGCATGCTGGCTGCTGAACCCCGGCCTTTCCAGGCACTCCTCAAAGGCACAAACCTGATTCTGAGGGTATTTTCGGGGCTGGCACCGTGGCTGTGTCCCCCTGCAGCGGGTCGTGCTGTGTCAGCAAGGTGGGACCGGCGCGCTCTTTAAAAACGGGGACTGGGGATGGCTCTCGCCAAGAGATTTAGGGTTTCTTTGGAGCAAGACCGAAAGCACAGCACAGAAAGTGCACTCCCTGCCCTGCCCTGGCCATGTGGGGTCAGCAAAGCAACCGCAGGAGAGGCTCCTTCCTCCCCAGCCTGCGCTGAGCCAAATTCGCCCTGGCACAGCGCGCCCTGAAGCTGCACCCCGCGACGTTGAGGAGCTCCGAGAGCCTCTCAGCATCACAGAGCGGATTTACCCGGCGGAAACAGACAGGAGAAAAATCTCCTCGGGCTCTGGGATTCCAGGATAGAGCAATCAGCCATCCATCAGCGCGACAGCCCTCAGCACGAGGGTCCCCCAGGGCTGGTGCGGCGGCGAGCAACCTCCTGGGGGGGCGCGACACGGGAGGCAGCGGATGCTCTGTGCTCCTTTCAAGCCTTTCCAGCCTTTTCATGTAGCACTCGGCTCCCCGACGTGACAAATAGAGGGCGAGACACCCAGCTCGTTAGACTGGCACGGGTTCCTTTAGAGGGAGAGACCTCTAAAGGGAGAGAGCTCTAAAGGGAGAGCCCGGCCCCTCCGCCCTGTGGAAATAAAGGCTGGTTCCTTACCGAGCTTGGGGAGCTCCGCCGGGGGGTTTATCCTCGTGTCTGTCCTGCTTTCTTTGCTGGCAGCGGGTTTGGTGGAGCCTGCCGTTTTCCTTCCCCCTTTGCAGGTGTAGGGATCCGCCATCTCTGCAAGGAGCAAGGGACGGGTTAGGATTCACGCACGCCGCCCCTTGGCGCCGCGAACGACACGTGCGAAAGGCGAGGGGAGCTGCTGGAAAGGAGGCAGGGAGGGAAATTAGGGAAAGTGTCCCACAGCTGGAGCGTTCCCACCAAGGGGAGAAGCGGGGCAGGTTTCTGAGTGTTCGTTCGGCGGCTGAGCAAAGCCACAGACATGGTCGAGAACCTGCTTTCATTATCGGCTGCTTCCCTCTCCGCGTGCAACAGCCAAGATTTTATTAAAAATTACGGGCTGGCTCCGTCGGGGGAAGCAACGAATAAATGGCTTTTCCTCCTCGTTTATTTCTCCGCTTTCATTGAAGACACCAAAAGGCAAAAAAAAATAAAAAAATACAAAAAAAAATAGTGCGTTTTAATGAGCAGATGTAGTGATAAATTTCCAATTTTCCTTATTAATGGGAAACCGTTATAAACCGAGGATTGTTAATGTTATCTAAATTTTCCGTATTAATAATTCAATTTGGCTTCTCTGGAAATAATGAACATCAGAAATCTTCGCAGAAGGCCCAAGCTTGCTCCCAAGGGCAGCAGGCAGCAGGACACCCCTCGACTCCAGCCGTGCCGGGACGAAGGCCGTGGAGTGGCCGCTTCTCGCCCGAGCTCCTCTCAAGCACCCCGAGACATCGAGCCCAAACCCTGCCGTGCTCTGGTTAACGGGGGCACAACGAGGCTCCAGACAGAGTGAGGACAGGTTTTAGTCCCACAGCGCTTCATTCGTTCTTGTTTCTTCATTCCCGGGCCCATCTTCACGCCCCTGAGCCCACCACCTGCTTGCACCCGTGGGTGCCGGCTGCCGCGGCGCTTCCTCCCCGCCAGACGTATGCGGATCCGTGCTGACGAGGAGCAGCACTGCTCCGGGGGAAAAAAGTGCCCCAGAACTCTGCAACGAGGCCACCAGACCCTCAGGAGCGAGCCCTGCTCCCCACCAGGGCTGTGTCCATCCCCGGAGCTGGGAAATCGACTCCGGTGCTCAGCCAGCACGTCCCCTCCCGGCACGTGCGCGGCCGGTGACAAATATCTGGTGCTTTGCACGGGCCCAGAGGTGAAGCAGATCAAACGGGAAAGCCCAGCCTTGAAAACAGGTTCTCTGGATTCCTGCACTCAGGAATCGTTTATTCAGCTCGTTTTGGCTGGCTGGGAGCTGCGGCTCCCTCCCCAAAACAGCTCCTCCACGTGCGCGCCGCCGGGGACAAACCTGTCCCCATCCTCCCCTGCCACCTCCTGCCACCCCCAGGCCATCCTTGCAGTCGAGAAATAAAATTCCTTGCTCGCAGAAATAGAAGATTTGCGAGATCCCAGCTAAATGGAAGCTGAAGAAGGGCAAATCTCGGGGAAAATCCTGCTGTGGTCCACGGCACCGACGTCCTGCTCGCGTCCAGGAGCTACTGGTTCATGCCCTGCTCCCGCAGCTCATCCTTCCTCCCTGTCCCCTCAAAAGGGTCCTTTCTGGCCAGCTTCGGGGGTTTTAAACTTCTTTGCTTTCCACACCAAACACTACTTTGATTATTTTTTCTCCCCCTCCTCTTATTTTTTTGACTACACGAAAAATAAAAGCAAAAAAAAAACCACTCGGCGAGAGCCCAGCTCCGCTCCCCGGCCACCGCCACAACCCCAGGGCTCCCGGAGGAATTGCCCCAGAGGCGGAGAGCAGGAATCAGCCCCATTGTTTCCCACCACGTCCAAACTTCTCACTGGGTTTTGAGGAAGGCACGCTGAGAGCAGACACCGGCCCGCGCCGCGCGCCTTGCCGCCATTTCCTTGCGTTTTGGTGAAAACCCTCCTGCAGCTGGGGACGGGGGAGCAGATCCCGGCGGGTCCGACTGCGAGGGCGCACGGGGAAAAGCGGGGCTGACCCCACAGCAGCCGAGGGCACCCTGAGCACCGACCCGGCTGCTGCAGCACCTCCGCAGATCGAGCTTCCAGCTCTCCTTTGGGTACCTGGCGCAGAAGTTAGCGGCGGCGTTTTTTTAAGCATCCCCGCTCCAGCATCCGGGGAAAAAAAAAAACACAAAAAAACACAAAAAAAACAGAGTGCCAACGTAAGAGCCAGCACAGGATGAGCAAGGAGGAAAGCTGCAGAGCCTCACGAGGTAACGGGGAGGAAGCACGTGGTGCTGGAGGGTGAGGAGGGAAGTTTGGGAACCCGTCCCACGCACGCTCCTCTGCTGGGCTTCAGCGGGGACAGCAGCGTCCCCGTGCTGGGGACTTCCCGTGCTGGGAAATTCGGCACAAACTGGAGACGAGGAACAAAATCCACACAAAAATACCTGCCCGGCACCTGGGCACGCAGGCAGCGAGGGATGCTGCGATGCCCCCGGCCTCAGCGCACCCCTACGAGGGGGAGAAATCACCAGTCGATGCGCTCCGCTTATCATCAATAATTAATCGATGGCTTTGGATGGCCCAGAGAGGTGCAGGCGGTGCCAAAAAATCAAGAGCAGTGCCCGCGGTGCCCTGCAGGCAGAGAGGCAGCGAGGTGACGGTCACCAAACGGAGCTCGCTGACCTCAGGCTGCACCAAGAAACTTTCTGAGGGGGAAAAGACGAGGAAGCGCTGGGAGAAATTTCCTTGGAAGGGAAGGGAATCGCCACCAGCACGGGAGGTTTCCCAAAAGGGAGGCACCCGCTGGGTGACACAGCCCTAAACGGGGCAGGACAGCCGCCCAGAGCCCTGCTCTGCGGGGCCAAGAGCTCTTTTGGGACAGAGCCATGCATCAGGGGACGTCCCCCTCGGGGTCCTTCAGCCCCCCGAGGAAAAAGCAGCAGAAAACTGGTGGCGTTGCAGCCAGAGCGCCTCTTTCTGGGCGTGGGCGCAGCTTTTTTTGATGGTTTAAAGTTTCTGTCGGGAACGCGTTCAGCAAGTCCCTCCCCCCCCTCGCCCATCCTCGGGCACAAAAGCAAATGGGGAAAGCGCGCACACATAAAAAAAATAAATAAAAAACACACACAAAAAAAAACAGCAGACAATGAGCAGCAGCGGCGGCTCCGTCCCCAAATCTGCTCGGCCTCAAAGCCTGGACGGAGCCACCACCCTGCCCCGGTGACAAGCAGGGGACGTGGGGACAGGGTGATGGAGGGGCAGCGGGTGGCCGTGGCGGTGACCGGGCTGTCCTCGTGCTCTGGGCATCCTCAGAGTGAGAGGACACGGGTGCTGTCACCTCACTGGGCTGTCCTGTCCCCTTGTCACCTCGCTGGGCTGTCCTGTCCCTTGTTGTCACTTCTCTGGGCTGTCCTGTCCCCTCGTTGGGCTGTCCTGTCTCCTGTTGTCACCTTGTTGGGCTGTTCTGTCCCTTGTTGTCACTTCTCTGGGCTGTCCTGTCCCCTGTTGTCACTTCTCTGGGCTGTCCTGTCCCTTGTCACCTCACTGAGCCGTCCTGTCCCCTGTTGTCACCTCATTGGGCTGTCGTGTCCCCCGGTCACCTCACTGGGCTGTCCTGTCCCCTTGTCACCTCGTTGGGCTGTTGTGTCCCCTGTTGTCACTTCTCTGGGCTGTCCTGTCCCCTGTCCCCTGTTGTCCTGTCCCCTTGTCACCTCTCTGAGCTGTCCTGTCCCCTGTCACCTCTCTGAGCCGTCCCGTCGCCTGTCACCCCTCTGTGCCACCACCTTTCACCCCCTGAGGCCGATGCCACCCTCCTGTCCCCTCCCCACCCCTTGTCCCCCCTCCTCCTGCCACCCCATCCCCCTGTCACCCCGTCACCCCCTCCCCGTCCCCTCAGCACCCCCTGCCCCATCCCCATCCCACCCCGCTGCACCCCCCCCACATCCCACCCCCCCCTTCATCCCCTTCACCCCCCCGGTCCCTGAGGGGCCACCTCCCCCTTCGGTGCCCACCCTGAGGGCTTTGGGGACCGGGGGGGACCCCAAAAAAACGGCCCCAAAAGCGGGGCCGAGCCGCGCTCCCCGCTAGGGGAAGCGAGAGGCAAAATGGCGACGGGGCTGCGGCGGGAGGAGAGCGGGGGGGGGGGGGGGGGGGGGGCGCTGGAACCGGGGATCCCCGCACCGGAGCCGAGCTTTGGCCGCAGCGGAGCCGGGAACCGGAGCTGCACCGTGAAGCCGGGAGCCCAACCGTGAAGCCGGAGCCTTGGCCTTCCCCAGCCCGGTGCTTACCTCGGCGGCCGCCCCTTCGGCTGCGGGGCTCCCCGGCGAGCCGCCAGCCGCGGAGCCGAGCTCCGGTGCCGAGCTCCCCGCCCGCCGCCGCCGCCGCCTCCCCTCACCGCCCCTCACGGCTCCTCCGCGGCTCATGCGCTTTTCCCCAGCCCCCGCTTTCGGTCCCCGGTTTCTCGCCTGGCTCCGCCACCGGGCCGCGGCCACGGGGCGGGAGAGGGTGGCGGTGGCGGTGGCGGCGCCGCCCCGGTAGGGCGGGCCCCGGGGAGCGCCCCCCTCATGGCTCCGGGACACCCGGAGGGGGTTAAAAGGAGGCCCCGGTGCTGTCCCGGTGCCCTCAGGGGGCGAGGAGGCTTCCAGGCCCTCTGAGGCCTCCTCACGGTGCCCCCCGGTGCCCCCCGGTGCCTCCCGGTGGGTGGCGGGGGGCACCCGAGGGTGCGCCTCGAGTGCCTGTGGTGGGGGCTGGCACCACCAAAGGGGTCTGGTACCGACCCGTCAGGGGGACACGGCCTCTCTCGGCCTCATTTTTATGGCCAAAGTTGGTGCTGGAGGCCTGAGATGCAACGTCACACACCCAGCATACCCACTGGGACCATCCCAGTTAGAAACTGGGGTTTGGGTTGTGGGAGCGGTGCCGCTGAGCATCACCCAGAATCACACCGAATTTCGAGGTTGGAAGAGACCCCAAGATCATCGAGCCCAACCTCTGTCCTAACACCAACAGTCCTCCACTAAACCATAGCCCCAAGCTCTACATCGAAACGTCCCCTGAGGCTTTAAGCACCCACCCCACACACGAAGCCCCCGGCACACGAAGCTTTCCCCACGCTTTTCCCAGCTCCGTGTCACCCCACGGGGCTGGTGGCAGTGCCGCCGTCTCAGTGTCTGCCCACAAATCAGGGGGAAATCCGACAAATTTCGCCACGTGGGGTTGAAGCCCGGTGTGTCCATCATCTCCAGGGCTGCCCCCAGTCTTCCCGTGCCCGTCGTCACACATCACCGAGACAGCTCTGGGCACGGATCAGCAGCACATGACGAGGCTTCTGGCTCCGTTCCTGCTCCATTTCCCCTGTCCCCAAGGCCACGTGGATGAGCAGCCGCAGTCTTTGGGTTCAAAAGGCTGCAAAACACCGCTCTGCCCGGCAGGACGGGGATTTCCCAGCGCCGTTTTTACGGAGCAGGGACCCCACGAAGCCATCCCCAGCTCACGGGGAAGGTGACGAGCACCTTGCAGCCGAGCTGTGCTCCCAGGCACGTCTCTCCTGCTGTCTCTGGCACCGTGGCGTGGTCCCATAACAGATCCAAGCCCCTTTAGGCATGCGGCTCCTCGGTGCCACCGCTGAACACCAGCCTGTGCGAGCAGGGTCCGGCCGCGCCGCACCATCGCAGCACTAAAACGCAAGCTGGGATTTCCCCCCCCCCGGTTCCCCTCTTTGTCTCCGTTGAGGGGAAAGAGCTTAATTAATGTCTGCGGAGAGCATGTAAAGCTTTGTGTAATTGCTAGGTATTATTATCAGCGGAGCAGAGGGTGAGCAGCGGGGTGGGAGGGAAAGGCACAGCCCACCTCCTTTGTACGAAACGCGGCGCATCCGAGGGAGCTCTGCTTCCCAGCCAGTGGCCTGCCTGCGAGCAGAGCTATTAACCTGCAGCGGGGCTGGCAAGAGCCTTGACGTGCCCGGGGGGGACCCGGGAGCATCCTGAACACGTTCAACATCTCCTCGTCGTGCGGCTTCAAAGTGCTCCTGGATGCCCTTGAATGCCCCCGCGCATCCCGCACGTGCTCCTGCCGAGCGTGCCGAGCTGCAGCCCCAGAGCCAAAGGACAGCAAAAAGGAGCTTGGAAGGGGCTCCTCGTCCCTGTCCCCGTCCCTGTCCCCGCCACGATGCTCCTGCTGAAGGCTGCGCTCGTTTTCTGCGTTTGCAAAGCGTGGTTTTACGGCCCAAGGTGCGGGGTGGGGGTGAGAGGGAGAGGCTGGGGAGCCCGGCGGCCTCGGAGGTTGTAGATGGGCTTGGAGAGCGGCCAGCTGCGGCTGGTCGAGGTACAGAAACTCCTGAATAATGCAGCAGGAAGGCGACCACAGTTACTATTTTCAGGCCCCGCTGAGAGGAGGGGAGGGGGGCCAAGGAACAAACTTGAAAAGAACAGCAAATGCGGAACAGATGCGGAGACGTGCTTTGTGGTGCTTTCCACGCACGGGGTTGCGCCGGTGTGGGAGAGCCCAGCTGGGAAGGGCAGGGGAGACGAGGAAGAGGAGGAGGAGGAGAAGGAAAAGGAGGAGGAGGAGGACGAGGAAGAGCAGGAGGATGGGAGGATGAGCGCTGCCATCCTTGGCGTGCTGGAGAGAAACCATCGCGCTTCCTCCTGAGCCGTGGTGCTGCCAAAGGGACAGTTTGCAGAGGGGAGCTCACGCCGATGGCATGGGGGTGTGGGGGGGACACCCGTGGGGACCTGGGGTTCCCCCGTGCTCTGCCCTGCAGCTCTCCGTTTCCACCCCACAAGGCAGGAGGAGGCGGAGGGGAGGCGATCGGGTGCGCGCTGTGGCCGTGAAGGTGTTGGGCGGTGGGGGATGAAGCAGTCAAAGCCGGCAAGCATGGAAATTAAATTGATACGGACCCCAGGAAGAGGAGAGGAGGGGGGGGGGGGAAGCAATTACAGAGCAAGGATCGGATAAATATTTGTGCAGAGGCCTTTTCGTTTCAGGTCTTGCTCCGCTGGGGTTGCTCCCTTGGTGGGGCTGAGCTGAGGATGAGGGCGGCAGCAGCGGGGTGGGCAGGGGGGGGCTCTGTCCCCTCTGGAGGGCAGGGGAAGCTCCAGGCAGCTCCTGCTGGGGCTGGGCACGGCCTCATCCTCTGTCAGAGGAAGGATTTGTTCCCAGACACGTGTGGGTCCCCTCCTCTCTCCGTTTGCTGGATCTGTAAGGGCTGGGGCGCAGGACGCGAGGACAGCCCTCCTGCCACCGCTGGCCCGATGGTTTGGTGACCTCAGCCAGCTTTCACCGAAATGGGTCTGGCTGCAGGGCCACCAGAACAGCGACACATTTCATCCACATGTCGCCAAGAGGCTGACATCCTCATCGGGACAAATCCAGGGGGCTCGGATGCTCCTGGAGCAGCCCCGGTCCCGGCACAGGAGCAGCGGTGGCGGAGCAGCAGTGCAGCGAGCTGCTGCCATCCTTCGTGCACTTCCCACACTGCTCGCCTGGCCGGGCAGGGAGCACAGGGTGCCTGTCCCGTTGGTGGCAGGGAACAAACAAGCAGGGTGAACCCCCCCCCAAAAAAAAATCCCATCCTGGGGCTCAGCAGGGGTCAGTCTGACCCAAACGGCACCTGGCCAGCGGATTAAAATGTGCAAGCCCCCGTCTCAGATGAAAGGCAGGAAAAAGCCCAGAAATTGCTGGGTCCTCCCCAGGTGCAGATGGGTGTTGAGGCAGTCGAGGACCCAGTGCTGTTTGTCCCTGAAGCCATTTGTCTGTCCCCACACCCCAAATGGGGCCGGCTGGTGAGCGGGCACTGCCCCGGTGGGTGACTTTGAAGCACGGTGACACCAACAGGCTGCAGCAGCGCCCTTCAGACCATTAAATCTGCGGAATCAAACTGGCACTGGATTTACAGAGCTGCTTTCATCTGCCACCACTCTTGGGGCATGGCAGAAACGCATGCAGAAAGCTGCCAGAGTGAGGAGAAGGAGCCCGGTGCAGGACGTGCGCCCGCACCGCCAGCCAGCACCAGCCTCAGCTCCAACGGGGCACAGGGATGCACGGGGATGGGACTGGGAGCGACTGGGAGGGACTGGGAGCTTGGATTTTGCTGAGCAGGGCAGGACGAGGTGAGGGGAAGGGCACAACCGCGGTGCCCGGGTGCGTTTTGGGGACACCCACATTTCCCAGAGCCGTCCCCAAACCGCTGCTGCCGGGCACAGCGCGCGCAAACCCCCCTCCCCGCTACCCTCGGAGCAAAACCCCACAGCTCCTCTCTCCTCTCCGCTACCCACGGCAGAGGCCGGGCTGCTTTTTGGCTGGAGCAGAGCGATCCCAGAACAAAGGGAGGATGGCTGGTGGCTGGCGAGGCAGCATCCGGGCCATCCCCAGCCTCCTTCTGCACGGCGCTGGCTGCGCAGCGTGGGCCTCTGATTGGAAACGGGAGCCCGAGCCGAGATGGCTGCGCGAGCTATGAATTATGCTGATGGCTTTTTTTTTTTTTTTTTTTTTTTTTTCTCTTTCTCTTCCTCCTCCCGTGCTTGAATACATCCAGCAAATATAAGCAAAAGGGAAAAAAAAAAAAAAAAAAAAAGAGCGAGAGAAAATCCGAGCTGATTTAATTTCAGATACGGCGAGGAAGGAAAATGGCTGCGGTGCAAAGAGGGGAGGTTAATGGGGGGAAGGATCCCGCCTGAAGAGGAACGATGCTCCCAAAAACCCTACAGCTCTGCTTGCTGCTATTAATTATTTCATTATTAATTATTTACACGGCCTTATTGGCTTGGTGGGGAGTCTGCCCCAAGCCGGGGGGTCGGGTATGGGGGCTGGCCCCTGGAACAGCGGGGCAGGACGGGGACAGTGGGTTTGGGGATGGAGCTGTGAGGTGTGAAGAAGCCCCCTGATCTCTGCTGGTTTGAAATAAACCCAACAACGGATGGGAAATGAAGCTCCTCGCTTCAGGCTGGGGGTCTGGAGGTTTTTACCTGAGCCTGGAAATGTTGTGGCGAAAGCAAGCACCAAACTTTCCAAAAAGGGGCCAGCTGAAACACTCCAGTGCCTGATGCCACCTGGAAGAGTTTGGGGGCATTGTTCCCCGCGGTCATTTAGGAGCGGAAAATGAGAACCTAAAAGCGAAGGAAGTTACACGGGCAAAAAAAAAAAAAATTATGAAATGAAGCAATTATCCCCGCTCCGATACATTCTAATTACGGGAACTGTCACCCTTATTAAGAGCCTATTAATTCGCCGTCATAAGTCACCATCAGGAGTGCAAGCACCAAAAATGTGCCCGGGCCGTGGGGACGGCTGCGAGGAGCTGCAGCATCCCCTGGTCCCTGCCTGCCCCGGGCACAGGAGAGCTCTGGCTGCTCCCTTGGGAGGCCAAATGCTGCCGAGCCGCGGTGCTGAGCCTCCTCCTGCAGCTCCAGGTGGGGTCGGGCTCATCCCTGCCCGTGTCCTCGTGCCGTGCTCGACCCCTTGAATGGTGCAAAGGAGGCAGAAGCTTCTCAGCAGGGAGCAGCCAGGGGAACCAAAGCCCCGGGAGGTTGCCAAAACGTCCTCAGCGCCGCGTTTCTGCCAGCGTCACCTCCTGCTCGTAGCCAGCTCCGTCTCCGGCAGCCTCTCATTACGCATTCCGCGTGGAGGGCCCTGCATCAGCTTAATTAACAAGGTACGAAAGACAGGACCTTTGAGGAAATCTTAATTATATTATCCATCTCGCCCTGAGTGGCACCTGATCCAGCCTGACGCCGTTCCCAGGTTCGTTAGCAATGATTCAGGATTGATGAGTCCTGGATGCGCGGCGCGGGCACGGCCAGGGGACGGGGAGTGGAGCCTCAGGATGGGTTCTGGGGAGGGAAACGGGGCTTTGGGATGGGGATGGGGGTTTGGGGATGTCACAGCATCCTTGGAGGAGCCGTTTTGCTGTGCCTCAGCCCCTAAATGGCCTCGCAATCATCTGCAGGCTCCTTCCTGAGGTGCTTTAGGGGTGCTGAGCGCACTCACAGCCCTCGTGGGCAGCCCCGGTGTCCCCATTTGCCTTCTCCACTGCTGCCCCAGGGCTGTGGGGTCTGGTGATGTGCCACATGCCACCAGCACCTGGGACTTCTCCTCCCTGCCCAGTATCATCATCTTTTCTTTGTGCAGGTGCCCACAGGTCTCCAGCACAGGGACCTTCCTAAAGACCTGCCCGGGAGCACCAAGAGGGCGATGTTTCGGTGCGGGTGGCGGTCCCAAAGCCACCCATCAGGTGGAGAACAGGTTCCTAATTCGGGTGAGCACATAACCTGCCAGGGAAGGATCCGAACTGGCCTCTGTTCAGCAGAGCCCTTCAGCAGCTGCTGACACCCACCAGCAAATCGCATCCCAAAAGCCCGGCGCAGCCCGGGAAATGTACGGCTGCCTCCGGAGCCAAGCACGAATGCACTTGTCGGGGGAGCGTTTCCTGAATCAGAGCAGCAATCAGCGGCGTTTCAGACCTGGAGGTATCTGTATCATCAAGCCAGGCTCAGTAATTACTTGGACAAATTAGGCATGCATTTTCTATGTGCAACTGTGTTGTGGTTGTGTGTGTGTGTTTTTTTTTTTTTTTTTCTTTGCTTGAAAAACCTCGCCGCAATCTGCAAGCTGCCTCTGCCACTGGGAAGGGATTGCTGGATTTTTCTTTTTTTTTTTTTTTTTAAGGCCAGAAAAAGCAGGCCGTTATTTTTTATGCCAACAGCTCATTGTCCTGAAAAATAAAACAAAAAAAACCAAACAGCCAAGAGCAGAAGAAGTGAATCAGATGCATCCAGGTCGTGTGCGCTCTGACCGCGGCCGTTCCCTGCCCGGCCACCGCATCCCCCTGCCCGCTTCACGGGGCTGATTTATGCTCGCTGCTGTCCTCTGCCTCCTTTAATTGTTGCCTGGTTTTAATATTCCACGAATCTGAGCCCTGTGAATCCGCCTTTCATTGCCTGGTGCTGCTTGGTTTTGGGCAGCGCCTGGAACAGCAGTGGCAGATGAACGCCAGATAAATCGAGGGCGTTTTTCTCGCCCAGCCCGAGCACCCTTCTCCCTCTCGTGCCCGTGATCCCATTGCAGCACCCACCGGCCCAGGGTGCCCCCAATGTGTCCCTGCAGAGCCCAGCCCGGCTCCCTGGGACACCCGGGGGCATTAGGTGGCGCCAGACACTTGTGCAGCACAGGACCCGTGTCCGGAGCCGGCTCAGGGGATGCTCCGAGCTCCCCATCCTCATCCTGGTGGGGATGAAGGCTCAGCCGGCGCTCACCCCATTAGGACAGCTTTTAGGGGCGCCGGGGCACCCCCTTGCCCTGCCTGCAGCCCGGTTCTCAGCAGGAAGCCCTCGGTGGGCCATAGGGACCCCGCAGGAGGGCCGTGCTTTGCGCTCAGCCACGGGTGCTGGTGGGGTTCCTGCCTCCTTCTTCCTCCTCGTGTGAGATCCAGGCTGCTCCAGCTGCAGCAGGTGCAGAGAAAAGCAGAGATATTGCCCTCGGCACCCCAGAAATGAGGTGGGCACCCCGGTACCTGAGGGTTCTCCATGGGGTCCCTGCGCTCCGTGGCAGGAGAGGAGCCAGAAGGAGCCGGAGCACAGCTTGGAGTGGGTGGATGTGGCAGAGGGAGCTGGAGAAGGGGTCCCAGCAAAGGACAGCGGGGCCTTGGGGATGGACTGGGGGGGCTCCATGGGGTCACGGGTGGCCCCACACAGCCGCAGCCCCGCTCTGTGCCCCCTGACTGCAAAACTGCCACCGAACCGCTGCGTGAGCGCAGCCCGAAGCAGCTCCCCAGAGAGAGAGAGGCCATTTCTCCTCCTCGCCTCTCTGGAGCTCTCCCAAAAAAGCTCAGCATCTCCCTCTAACGATGCTCGCCCGCAGCAGGAGCCCAGCAGCCAGGGGCTGCTCCGGGGCAGAGCACCCAGCCCCATGGGGACGGTCACCAAGTGCTGGCCACCCCGGTGCCACCGGCCGGCTGCCTCCGCTCCCTGTACCCCACCATCAGGGCAGGGACAGGGTGGAAAAATCAAGCTGGCTTTTCTCCACGGGTTTTCTCACCCAATCTTTAGTTAGCCCTGATCTGACCAGGCTCAGAGATTTACCAGGGGATGCATCAGGAGGTGATGGGGCCGCATCCTGCTCAGGGCTCTGCTGCGCACCGCGGCCAGCTCGGCACAGCCCACGGCCAGGAGCGCTGGCACCAGCCCCGCTGCTGCAGGAGAGATCAGTTTTTTTTCCCCCCCTCCCCCGATTGTTTCCTTTCTTTTTCTTAAAATTCAATAAACTCGCTCGGCTTTGTTGCCGGTGAAGTCCTAGCGAGGTGAGGGGAGCCAATTTGGCTGCATTTTTGAAAAGGTCAGCAGCAGCTGAAGAAATTCAGATTGCTGTGCGCTCGCAGGGAGGCGAGGGGCTGTGAGCGGCGGAGCCCCCCAGGCAGGGGGGCTGCCTGCAAACGGGTCCTGGGGCTCTCTGCCTGCAGTGAGGGCACCACACGAATGGACATCAGCCTCGTGCACACCGGGTGCCACCCTTTGGGCACCTCCACGTGCCTGGAGCACCCTGAGGAACATTTATCTTGGGGGTTTCAGCAGGGAGACCAAAAACCTTTGGGCGTCATCACGATTTTTGCTAGTCCTGAGCAAACAGCAATTTTTCTGCTCGTCCACCTCCATGGAAATCTGCTGCCAGGTGTGCCAGGGAACGGGTCAAACCGTGGGACAAGCCAGGAGACCAGCACACTAAAACACCAGTCTGATTTTATTCACACAGCAGGAGGCGGCGGTGCACGGCGGCCACTGGCTCCCGGGCACCCACCTCTGCCAAGTCCCCGTGGCCCTGGGGTGCTGCCTGCCGGCTCGGCAGGAACCCAAAAAATCATCAGCCGGGTTATCGGGATGCTGCTGGCATCGGTGGCACCGCCACCAGCCCCAGGCTTTTGCAAAAGCCCTGTGGAGGCAGAGCTCTGCAAGGAGCCCGGCCAGCATTGGGAGGGGGAAATAAATAAAACCCTGGAGGACGGGAGGCCGGGCACATGGATGGAGAAGGACGCGGAGAGCTCCTGGCGCAGCGTCCTCTGGAGCACGGCCACGGCGTGCCAACCCTTGGGTTGCTGCCCTTGGTGCCTCAGCTCCTCTTTAATTCACAAAGTGGAGCCAGGCGCTGGTGCCTCTGCTCTGCTTCTTGTTTTTTTTTCCCAATGGGGTCACATTATTCGCTACCGACGTTATCTCCCAGGCCACTGGAAAACAGCCCAGCCTGAGGAGAAAGCTAAAGCTCCCCGAACAAGCTCCGAGGCATTGACACAGGCAGAGCCTGGAGCACTCCCCAGCCGTGCCGAGAGCCTCCAGGTGCTGGGACACCACTCACGTGCCCGAGGTTTCAGCATCCCGTGGGTGGCTCCAATCTGTCCCAGGGGTGGCCGTGCTCAGGCTGTCGGCACCGCTGAGCCCCTCTCGTCGCCGCCTTCTCTCCGCAATTTCCCCCTGCGAGGGGTCAGGCTCAGACGGGCAGGAGCTGATCCATCCCCGGGGCTGTTCTGCTCCTCTTCCTCTGGCTGGGAGCCTCGTCTGCTGGAGGAAGCAGCCCAGCTCTGCGCAGCGACGTGTTCGTAGAAAAGAAAAGAGAGAAGAAGAAAGAGAGAAGCCCCGGAGTGGCTGGGAAGCTGCCTCTTCGTATTCCAAGCACGCGGTTCAGGTCTCGTATCTGCGGTGCACAGTCCATCCCAGAGGTGCTCGGTTCACAGTGCTGGTACAATCTGCCAAACAGACGGAGCAGCTAGGAGACATTTCCAAAAGACGCTGGAACAAGGAGGGGAGAGGAAGGAATAAACAGCCTGCAGGGTGGCACGGGGGAGCCAGCCCTGGAGAGCATCGTCCTCTCAGTGCCAGTTGCCACCAGGGGAACTGGTGCTGTGCTCCACGGCCTGTCCCTGTGCACTGCAACCTGTCCCTGCGTGCCACAAGCTGTCCCTGTGCACCACGACTTGTCCCTGGGCATTGCAACGTGTCCCTGTGCACCAGGACCTGTCCCCGTGTGCCACAACCTCTCCCTGTGCTCCACTACCTGCTCCTGTGCACCGTAACCTGTCCCTGTGCTCCACGACCTGTGTGCCACGACCTGTCCCTGTGTGTCACAACTTGTCCCTGTGCACCATGACCTGTCCCCGTGCTCCACGACTTGTCCCTGGGCATTGCAACCTGTCCCTGTGCACCAGGACCTGTCCCTGTGTGCCGTGACCTGTCCCTGTGCACTGTGACCTCTTCCTGTGTGCCACAATCTGTCCCTGTGCTCCACGACCCGTGTGCCACGATCTGTCCCTGCGTGCCACAAGCTGTCCCTGTGCTCCACAACCTGTCCCTGTGCTCTACAACCTGTCCCTTAGTGCCACAACCTGTCCCTGGCCATTGCAACCTGTCCCTGTGCTCCAGGACCTGTCCCCGTGCACCATAACCTGTCCCTGTGCTCCATGACCTGTGTGCCACGACCTGTCCCTGTGTGCCACAAACTATCCCTGTGCGCCACGACCTGTCCCTATGCACCAGGACCTGTCCCTATGCACCAGGACCTGCCCCTGTGCTCCACAACCTGTCCCTGCCCTCCACGACCTGTCCTATGTGCCACAACCTGTCCCTGAGCACCGCAACCTCTCCCTGTGCACCACAGCCCACCCCAGCTGCAGCACGGGCTGGATTTGCCCCAGCACCGTGCCGGTGGCTGGGTGGCCGTGGCTCTCGCCACCACCGCTCTCCTTTTCACCCACCTGGCCACAGAGGGGCACGACCTCCCGGGGTTCTCCTCCCTGCCCTCCCCGCCTACCTTGGCTGAGCAGCTGCAGGTTTCGGACCTCCTCGCGCACCTGGAGCTGCAGGACCTGCTGCAGGACCTCCTGGCGCTGCGCCTCGTGCGCGATGCCCATGCGCTGCAGCTTCTCCCCGTTGAGCCGCAGCAGCGCCCGACCTGCAAGCACAGCGCTGCTCAGCACCATGCCCCCCGGGGGGGGGCACACGCACGCACACACGTGTGTGTGGTGGGAGCAGGGAAAGGGGAGAGGGGTGGAATGCTAAAAATCCTAAATGTTTCTGGCCTACGGAGCCGGTCTGTAGGGAAGGAGGATGGGATGGGATGGGGTGGGATGGGGTGGGATGGGATGGGATGGGATGGGAATGATGGGATGGGATGGATGGAATAGGATCAGATGGATGGGATGGGATGGATGGAATAGGATTGGAGGGATGGGATGGGATGGGATGGGGTGGGATCATATGGATGGGATGGGATGGGATGGGATGGGATGGATGGAATAGGATCGGAGGGATGGGATGGGATGGAACAGGATGGATAGGATAGGATAGGATAGGATAGGATAGGATAGGATAGGAGGGGATGGAAATGATGGGATGGGATGGGATGGGATGGGACAGGACAGAAGCCTCAAACCGTGTGCCCCGGCCTCACCCCAAAAACGGGTGACCCTGTTTTTGGAGCGCACGGGGTGGCAGCTCAAGGTGCCAGCCCCAGGACAAGGTGCTGGCTCCAGCGATCACGTAACCCATCCCTGCGGGCAGGGGCTTTTTCTCCATTTCTCCATTTCTCCATTTTTCTCCTTTTCTCCGCTCCACGTCCCGCATCAGCACGCATTCTCCTGACCCCACGCACAGAAACGGGGCACCCATCAAAACCCATTAGCACCGCTGCCCCCCCGTCCCCACGCAGCCACTCTCCTCCAGTCCAGGGGCTATTAGAGGAGGGATTCACCACCAAGCTTTTGTCCTCGCTTCCCGGCTAATGCTCCCTTTATTTCCCACACAAGGGCTCGCTGAGCTCTTGCATTAGGGCTTGACATCCCTCAAGGGCACGGAGCTGCAGCTCTCTATGCTGCCCTGACCCTACAGAGCTCTGAGGAGCTGTGCCCGGCCATGGGTGTGTCGTGATGGGATGGGGACAAAACTGGTAGTTAAGGGTCAAAACCACCATCCCAAAAACACCATCCCACAGCCACCATCCCACAGCCACCATCCCAAAAACACCACCCCAAAAACACCATCCTAAAAGCACCATCCCAAAGCGACCATCCCAAAAACACCATCCCAAAAACACCATCCTAAAGCCACCATCCCAAAAACACCATCCCACAGCCACCATCCCCAAAACATCATCCTAAAGCCACCATCCCACAGCCACCATCCCACAGCCACCATCCCCAAAACATCATCCTAAAGCCACCATCCCACAGCCACCATCCCACAGCCACCATCCCACAGCCACCATCCCAAAGCCACCATCCCAAAAACACCATCCCAAAAACACCACCCCAAAGCCACCACCCCAAAGCCACCACCCCAAAGCCACCATCCCAAAGCCACCATCCCAAAGCCACCATCCCAAAGCCACCATCCCACAGCCACCATCCCACAGCCACCGTCCCAAAGCCACCGTCCCAAATCTCACCATTTAGGAAGGCAGAAACAAAGCCTGCCCCAGACCCCAACCCCCCAAAAACCTGCGCGAGGAGACCCCGAGGGGCAGCACCTGTGATGGCGTGGTGCGAGAAAGCCTCGACGTAGACCAGGTAGTTGTGCGGGCAGTGCTTCTTCAGCCATCGGCACACATCCTGCTGTGTCCAGAGCACCACCGGCTTGGTAAGGCTGCCCAGCGTGGGGCTGGTGTGGTAGATCCCATAATGATCGCAGCCACGGCCCTATAGGGGAAAAAAGGGGGGAGAAGGGAGGCGTCTGTAGGGCTCGGCGCCACGAGGAGTAAAGCATCGAGGGGGGATGCAGCCTGTCTGCCGGGGATGTTCCCTTCAAATGAAGCAGCAGGAATCCAGCCGCAGCTCTCCGGGAACCTCGTGGCCCAGCGGGGTGTTGCATGGGTTTAGGGCCACCCTTGGGTGCCACCTTGGAGGTCCCAAATGTCCCCCCGGGGATGCTAACGGAGAGCTGGGGCGCACGTTGGCATCCATCACTCCGCAGCCCGGCGTGGTGCTGGAGCATCCAGACCTGCTGGCTCCCCGTTTCCTCGCCCGTGTCACGGCACCTGCAGCCTCCCCGGGCTGCTGCAGCTTGGATTTATCTCAGCGTGCAGCCAAATCAAACCCCAAAAGCTGGAACAGCGCGGGGAAACGAGGCTACTTCTGGCACGGCAGCGCCTGCCCGGGCGGATGCCACATTCTGGGTGGGGAAGGGGCGAGCCAAAGCCCGAATTTCTCGGGTTTAGCTCCCGGGGGAGAAGCCAGGGGGCTGCGGAGAGGGGCACAGGGTCAGCGCAGCGATGCTGAGGACTCGTCCTCATCCTCTGCACGAGCGTGGGGCCGGTGAACATCGCTTCAGTGGGCTCAGCATGGCACCGGGGGCACAGCTCACGTGGAGCTGGGGCTGCAGGAGGAGCCCCATCCGTGCTGGTGCTGAGCAGGAGGGGACGGGGGTCCCGGGGTCCCTCCAAGGATGTTTTTGTCCCACGTCCAGGGCAGCAAAGGGACAAGGAGCCGACACGGGGACCCGGCGGCACCGCAAAGGTCGGCGGCGCTCAGACCGCGGCGCGCCAGCACCGACCTCGATGTGTGAACATCGGCTAATTAGGCATGCCTAATAGAGGAGCAGAGATAATTAGTGTAACGGGGGCTCCAGACATCCTGCGGTTGCTGAAACTAATAGCACGTCCCCGGCTGGTGGCGAACACGAGGTGGCAGAGGGTTGGAGGGGTTTGGGATGCTCCGGTGCGCCCTGGGGTGTGCGTGGTGCTGCACCCCTGGGCTCAGCAAAAGCAAAAG
This sequence comes from Aythya marila, assembly GCF_965140915.1. Taxonomy (NCBI): domain Eukaryota; kingdom Metazoa; phylum Chordata; class Aves; order Anseriformes; family Anatidae; genus Aythya; species Aythya marila. Next base: position 1,725,210 of record NC_139057.1, read on the forward strand.
TGCAGGAGGTGCATTTGGGGCCATAAAGGGACCGAGCAGCCCTCGCTGTGGCCACAGGAGACAAGGGGGAAGAAGGCAAAGCTGGGAGGTGGTGGATAAATACCCAGAGGCCATCCTGCAGCAGGGTACGGCCACGAGGTGAAGCCCGAGCGCTCCCCGGATGGGGTTTGCAGGGTTTCCAGCAGAGGAAATTTCCCACCCAGCTTCAGGCTGGCACAACGGGGGTCCTGGGGGATGGGCTCTGGGGGGCTGCGTGCTCGGGGTTCCCTTCCGAGCCACGATGCGAAGCGCAGAGCCTGCCTCCACCACCGCTACCTACGGCAGCTATCCGAGCGCGCGGCCGCGAGCTGCGGGACGCGGCCCCCGCCGGCTCCTGGAGGCAGGGACGGGGAGATAACGAGCACCGGGCTGCGTTTTCCAGGCGGCTGAGCCGCGCTGTCTCTCTGATGAAGCCTCAGCCGTGAAGGCAGAGGCTGGCAGTGGAGGCGAGGAGGCAGGAGCGGTGCCCAGGAGCCAGGGGTGCCCGGGGGGAGCCGTCCCCGCGCCGCTGCGTGGGGACCTGCAGCCAGCAACTGGCGTCACCTCCGGTCCCTGGGGCGTTTTCTCTTGTTTGTGGCACGATTAAAGGCTTGATTGGTACCCCTAAACCCCGCTGGGAGGCACTTGGAGGCAGACAGGGGGGACAAGAGAAGCGCAGCAGCCTGGAGAGCGGCTGCTGTGTCACTCTCCCCGTGCAGAGGTGGGGGACAAAGACCCTGCTGCTGCTCCGGGAGGATCCCGGTGTGACCACGGGGCCCTGCTCCTCTCTGGCAGGTCCCCAGCAGGTGAACGCGTCCCCCCGTGGGGTCTGTGCCCTTTTATCTCCCAGGTTTTCTCCCCAGCAGTCACCAGCTGGATTTGCAGCCTCCGAACGCCTCTCCCGAGGGCTCCACGTTGCTGCTGCCCTGTCCTCACGCCATCAGCAGCTCGGGTTCAAGAAGCACCAAAAGCTGTGAAGCTGTCGACGTTTGGGGTTTCCAAGCACCGGGGACCCTTCCTGCTCCCTCCCACGGCAGCACAGAGGCAGGGAGGGAAGCGAAGGCTGGGAACTTGGGGCTCGCTGCTTCAGCCACGCGCATTCACGCAATAAAGTCCAGGATTTTAGCCAGGTTTGGAGCATTTACTCCTAAACCACACGCCAGAACGCTCTGGGATTTTAAGGCAATATAAGAAATTCGGTGCTGGCACATTTCCTGCGGAGCCGTGCCAACTTCCACCTCCAAACGTGGAATCAGCGACGCGCCGGGCTCACCCCACACACCCCACCCCCCTTAACCCACCCCTTACCAAATAACCCCCAAACCCCAACCCCCTAAAGGCCTGACCCTGCAAAAAAAACACCTCCCGGGGGGGGAAAACGAGGAGCTCATTCCCTCTCACAGCCGTGGGGACGATGGCACCCCCATAACCCCGCGGGTACCTGCGCGCCCTCGGTGCCCGGCTGGCGCAGGAGCTTGACGGCGCGGGCGCCCTCCGAGCGCTGGCTGCGGCCGTCGTGCCAGGTGAGGCTGGTACCGGGGCTGCGCTGCAGGCGGTAGCTGAGGTTTTCGGCCGACACCGTGTGCTCCAGGAGGCTGCGGCAGAAGCTGAAGTGAGCGGCGGCGGCGGCGGCGGTGGCTGGGGGGGGGTGGAAAAAGGGAGCGAGAGGTGGCGGCGGCGGCGGTGGCTGCGTCCGTCCGCGCCGCGCCCCGCGGCGTTGCCCAGAAATGCTGCTTTTTGCCCCAGGGCTGCAGCCCCGTGTCCTGATGGACCTGGTTGTCCCCACTGCTGGAATCCCCTCCCTCTCCATCAGCACCTCGCTAGGGGGGAAAAACCACCAGAAAACCCTTTTTTTCTCATCGGTGTGGCACGTAAAGGGGAAGAGCGCAGCCGGTTTCCGCAGACCGAACTGGATCCGTCCCCGCCGAGGGCTGGAGAGGTCCTGGGGGGACAAAACCCACCCTGGGCACCCCGGTGGCGCTCACCCAGGTGACAACGGGCACACACAACCCATCAGCAACGGCCACTTGTTGTCCCTCGCCCCTTTTAATGAGCTCAGACTTCATCTAATTGCGTGGTGATGAAGGTGCAAAGCTCCCCTCTGGAGCTGGGGGGCGAAGGGGCCGCCTGCTGCTGTAGGATCCGCGTGGATAGGGGCAGCCGGCTGGGGATAAGAGACCCGAGCATCCCCCAGCACCTGCTTTGACCCCAGTGAGCCAGGCACAGCAAAATCCCAAAAAAACAGTGATGAGATACGATCCATGGTGAAAAATAACCAAGGGTGGAGGGTGACGGGGTTTGGGAACAGCCACTGCTGCTCGTCCCCAGGGGTTTTAAGGTTTCACGGGGTCCTCCTGTGCTCCTTTGGGCAGGGGGGAAGCGGGATGTGAGCGGTGCCCCTTGGATTTATGGCCGGGACAGAAATAAACCTGCCTGAGGACTGGAGGTGCGGGATCAGTGCGGGAAGCGGAAAATGAGAAGCCGAGCGTCAGACTTGGCTCCGCGAGGGCTTCAGCTCCAGAGCAGCCTCCCAGGAGGAGAGGCCGGAGCTGGGGATGACCCAAGGGGATCTGAGAACAGCCCAAAGGGGGCACCTGGCAGGGGACCGAGGCTGGAGACGTGGATGGGAGCCGAAAACAGCAGGCACCCGGCTCTGGGTGCAGTGCCCCTTCCCGGCACCGCCACCGAGCTGTCCCCTGCTAACCCCACCGGCAGGAAATTACGGCTTAGCCATAAAACTTTGTGCTCAGCCGCTCTCATACGGCAAGGGCTTGCCCTTGAGCAGGGGATTTGGCAGGAGAGAAACGGAGCCGAGCCCCACGGGGACGCTGAGCACCAGGGGGACGCGGGGCTGGGCTGGGGGACCCGTGGGGAGCAGCTGGACGTGGGCATCTCCACCCCCCCCCCCCCCCGAACAAACGGGGCTGGAGGCGAGGCAGGGGAGAGACAGAGAGGGAGCAGATGGGAGAGGGGGGAAGCAAGGGGGGGAAACCAGCCTGGAATATGGCAGAGCAGGGAGCGTCGGAGGCTCTGCTCCGTGGCGGGGGCTGCAGTGGCCGTGGCGCAGCCCAGGGCTCCCCCAGCACCTCCCCAGCTCCTCACGCCCACCTCCAGGGACCCCAAATTCCTGGTGCAGGTGCGAGGAGAGAGCTCTGAGCCGTGGCACGAGGCTCGGCCACGTTGAAACAAGGAGGGGTCCCAGGGAGAGGAGCCCCCATGCCCGCCACGAGCCCCCCTCTCCTCCCCGTGCCCCCACTAGCAGCGCACCCATCCTTCCCCCCAAAACCCCGCGAGCCTCTCCATCCCCTCCACCCCTCTTTCTGCTGAGCCAGAGGCTGCACCCGCACCCTGGGGTGCACCAGCAGCCCCCCCCCAAAAGCCCCGTGCCCCCCTCACCTGGCTCAGGGGCACCCCGCGAGCTGCGGACAGCGGAGACGCAGCAGAGGGACGGGCGGCCCTGCTGCATGCTGGCAGGGGGGAGGGCTGCGCGCCCGCGCTCGGCACCCGGCTGTCACGAGCGCAGCTCCATCCCTTCCTCCCCTCATTGCCTCTTCCACACCTGACTGCCTCCTCTCGCTGCCTCCCCGTCCTCCTGCCAATAAGCGGCGGCCGCACGCTCGCCCCAGCTCCGGCTCGAGGCCGTTTTGCTCGGGGAGGGGGGGACACGCACACAGGAATCGCCCCCACGCAGCCCCCATCCCCAGTGTCCCGCTGGCTGCGCCGCCAGCACCTCCCAAAAGCCTTAATCCCCCCCCCCGGTGTTGTTTGATCTGAATCTGCTCCGCGCTCGCCCCGTGTGCCCCTGCTTAATCCGGGGTTGGGGGGGGGTTTGGGCAGCTGGAATTGGGATGGGAGGGGGCTACGGGGTGGGGGCTGAGCGGTGCCAGCAAGTGGCCGGGCATCAAAGCGCCTTGGGATGGGCAAAACCGTGGCAAAATCCCACATGGCCCTGAGCCACCCTGCCCCCAGGACCCTAGGGGGGCTCCTTTTGGGCACATTGGGGTCGGGGGGGGGGTTCAGCCTTCCCGAATTCCCACGAGCCAGGCTGCTGTCCCCTTTCTGGTTCTTCTGCCAGCTCTGTGGGGTGGGTGCCTTGCTGCTGGCTCGGTCCCCCCGCGGGCTTGGGAATGGCTGCGGGCTCCTTTTCCCTCGGTGGCTTCTTTCTTTTCTTTTGGGCACCCCTCCAGGAGCGCGGGGCGGGCAGAGGGAGGGCGCACGGGGGGCAGCGATGGGCACTCTGTGTCTGCCCCCTTCTCGGCGTTTTTAGGCTGGGGAGAGGTGGATGGGAACCTCCTGAGACTGAGACCTCAAAAAAAAAAGGGGGAAATCGGCCAAAATCAGCCAACTTCACACCTTAAAGGTGCAAGGAGCGAGGCGCAGGGGTGCGGGGAGCCCAGCACCGGATCCCTTTGCCACTGGTTTCCAGCACAGCCTCGTCCTGCGCCTCTGGTGTCCCACAGACCTGCCCTGCTGCAGGGATGTGTTTGCAGGCGAGGGGCACGGGGAGAGATGGGGGGCACGGGGAGAAGTGGGGGGCACGGGGAGCAGAGCGGAGACCCAGGGGAACCCCGCTGCAGGGAGCAAACCCCACTGCAAAACCCCATCAGCGTGCCGGCTCCTGCTGCCTCCCAGGGGAAGGGACATGGGGCACCAAATGGTGCCAGAGGTTTGCTGGCAGCCCTGGAGAGGAATTTGGGGAGGATTTTGCAGGAGCTGCTCCCGGGACGAGGGGGACAGGACGACTCAGCACAGGTTCTGCTCGTGGGGCCGCTCTCCAGGGGTTTTGTCGTGCTTTCGGCAGCACCCACGTGAGCCACGAGCCCAGCTGGTGCTGCCATTGCCCCGCTCCCCTGCGTCGCTTCCACGTGGTGCAGGGCAGAGCTGCTGCTCGCAGGGATGGAGTCCCCCAGCCCCCGGCCCCAGGGGCACAGCACCGCTCCCCGGGACCCCTGGGGCACCCCATGTGTGAAGCCGTCCCCGTGTAATGTCCCTAGGGACCGGGTCCTGCCCTGAGCCATTCCCCAAAACCTGCTGGCCCCGAGGAGGACAAGACAAATCCCAAGCAGAGGATCGACACCCAGGAGCTCCAGCCTCTCTGTGGCATCCCCGGGGCGTGCTTGGCTCAGGACCTCGCCGCGCTGAGCATCATCCCAGCACCTTCCTCGTAATTAATTCCCTGCTCACGGAGCTCAAATCCTGAGCCCCTCACGCGCCTGGGGACAGAGCTCGAGCCCACAACTGCTCTCTGCAGGAGGAGGAAGGGGACAAAATGCAGCTGCCCCTTCCGTGCTCCCCCTGCCCATGGAGCTGGGGGACCCGCGGGGGTGCTGCCTACCCCGGAGCAGGGCTTTGGGGTGCACAGCACTGAGATGGGAGCCCTGGGGCACAGCCTTTTGGGGCTGTGTGTGGTTTTGGGGGTGCTCCTGCACCCTGGGGGCACCTCCAGGAGGTCCCTGAGCACCCCAGGATGGGGTCGGGTGTCCGGGGGGGCGTGCAGGCAGGGAAGAAGCCCAATGGCACGGGCACCCCGGCCTGCAGCGAGCCCCTTCCACCCACACGAGCCCCTCCTGGGGGTCCCATCCTGCTCCAGCCCCCCTCCGGCCTCCCCTGCCCCGGCACCCACCCCTCTCCGGCCAAATTTCCCATCCCGTTTTATTGGTGTCCCCCCCCCAAAAAAAAAATAAATTGGGGATAAGGCTGGGGCCAGATGGTCACCATGGATGGAAGGGGCACAGCCCAGGGCTGGAGGAGGGGGCACGGAAAAAGAATCCCCAGGCATGGGGGCAGACCCCTGGGGTGGTGGGGACAGCTGGGGGGGGGGACAGGCAGCACCCCCGGCATGGAGAGGGCAGAGCCCAGCACGAAACACACACCGGGGACAGAAGGAGGCGGCTGGGGGGGGCTCTGAGGCTGGGGGGCACCCCCCGAGGATGGCCACGGAGCCCCCCTGCGTTCCTGCCGGAGATTTTGAGGGGGTCCCGCTGCGCACCTGAGCCCCCCCCCCTCCACATCCCCATCCCCATCCCCGGCTCCTCCATCCCCGCTACCTTCCATGTCCTTGGCGTCGCCGCAGCTCATCCTCCGCTCCGGAGGGGGGGGACGGAGCCCCCGCGCCCCCCAGCGCCGCCGCCGGCACCGGGAGCTCCCGGCGCGCCCCGCCCCGGTGCCCGCTCCGGGGGCGGCGCCGCGCTCCGCCACCCCCCGGTGTGCGCTCCGCCCGCCGATCCGCCCCGAATTCACCCCTCTGCTCCCCTCCCGGGGCTGCCGGTGCCCCCGGAGACCCCCGATTCTCCCCCCTAGCCATGTAGCCCTGGGTCCCCCCCTTTCCAGCATCAGCGCCCCCCCAAAGAGAGGGAGGGGGTTTGGGGACGCGCGCGTGGCACCGGGCGCGTCCCGTGGGTGCAGTGGGGAGAGGAGCAGCGCCCTCAGCACTGAGCACCGACCCCAGCTGAACGCCAACCACCCCAAAAACCCAAATTCCCTTCTCCCCCGATGGGTGCCGGAGGGTGCTCGTCCCCATCCAGGCTGTGCGCGCCCCGGTGGGTGGCCAAAAAATGTCCCCGAGCGCCACGTGCCAGCGTTTTGTGGAACAAGAGCTCGTCGTTGCCCCGCAGTAGCAACCCCAAGAGTATTTTTGGGGGTGTCCACCTACACCTGCGGCACGTGGATCTCAGCCAGGGGTTGATGCTCATGTGCTGGAGGGGTTTGGCCACGCACCCACAGTGGGATGGGGACAAAGCCAAGCAGGTGCCTGTGCCATGGAGCACTTGCACGGTGCTCCCCGTCACCAGACCATCAGGTGATGCTCTGTCCATGGTTTAAAACCAGAAAATCTCAGTTTTCTGGGATGTTGGCCCCAAAACCACGCGTCCTCCTCATCCAGGAGCTCCGTTGGGGTGAGAGCACATCAGCACTGCGGGCGGGGGCTGCGAGGCACCGGGTGTCACCAGCTGTGTGCGGGGGCCCTGCACCAAATGGCACCGCTGCGATGGCGAAGTGGCTCAATTTGGGGCTGCTCAGGCTCGTACCTGGTCAAAAACGAAGCTGCAGAATTTTGGCTGCTCGCTCAGGAGCTGCTGTGGAGGGGGCTCAAGCCCCAACGTGGGCTCACCCCGCTCACCCGGTGAGGGTGCATCCTTCCTTCTCCAAGCTTTCACCTCTTTAAAAAGGAGCAGGAGCCACCGAGCAGAAGCAGAGGCGGCCCCACATCCTCCCCAGGGTGGCACAGCCAGGGCAGGACAGCACCGAGTGGCACTAAACCCCCCCACAATGCTGTTAGCACAGCTCCTATCCCTGCTGCAGGAGAGGAGCTGGGGCAATTTTGCTCAGCGCAGGCACCCGGCCCCTTCCAATAAGGAGCGGGCCCATTTCCCATTACTCTTAACCCCCCAGTCCTCCTCAAATCTCTGTGCACGGAGCTTTCAAGCCGTGGCAGAAATCTTCCAGGAGAAATACGGTTACGCAGGGGCCTTGGCAGGAGAAGGCTAACGTTGTTTGAAAAATGTGTGCAGATTGCGCCAAGCTGTTATTAAAAATAAGCGCCGCGCCGCTCCCAGCCGTTGCTTTTCCTGGTTTTTCTAGCGGTAATTGCACTTCTCCAGGAAGGGTTTAATGCGCACGGGGGGGAAAGAATTTCTTCCCTCATCATCGTTTGCAAACAGCTCTGTGCAAAGCCGCCCGTCCTCCTGCTGTGCGGCGATGCCCAGCTGTAATTCCTCATGGTTTTGGAAAAAAAAAAAACCATCCCAGGGGAGCTGCAGAGCTGAGGTGCCTGTGTGAGGCTTGGAGAGGGTCTGGGGAGAGCTCAGGCTCCTTGATGCTGCCGTACACCTCAGCTTGTGTCCCATCCCTGCCTCATTTTGGGGTCACTACTCAGTCCCGTGTGTGGCCGAGCATCTCTTGGCCTTTCCGCTGTAAACCCTGTTTTTTAAACAGCCATTTTTCTCAGATTTGGAAGGAAAAAAACGTCATACCTTGGGAAATTTTCAAATGAGATTGCAGGGGGTGTGGGAAGGTCGGAGGGCTCTGGTGTGCCAGCCCCGTGTGGGGCTGTCCGCAGGGGGATCCCTCCCCTGCCCCAAAACGGAGCCGCCACCCAGCCAAGGTGTTGCTGACCCCGACTTTCCCGTTTTTTTTTTTTCCCTTTTCTGCCCCAATTTGGCTCAGGTGGGATTGAGTTTGATGCTGTCAGCCCCACAGCTCAGCGTCTGAGAGAAGGAACCGGCCCTGGGGAGCTGGCTGTAAGATTTCGGGGTGAAACAAGCGGCTGTGGCTGCGGGTCTCCACTGAGGGCTCGCCACAGTCAGAGAAAACAGGAGGAAAAGAGGATGAAAAACCCCACGTGTGGAACCCAAACACAGAACACGGCTTGGAAAGCTCAAACCCAGGTGCCTGTGCCCCCTGCTTTGGGGTCAGGGCTTTGGGTCGGGGCACCGATGTCACCGTGCGCCCATCCCTGCGCCTCCCCGGCGGGTGCAGGGTGGGATGATTCAGCTGGCTGGTTTTGCAGAGGAAAAAGGAAATTAATTACCCACCCGCTCTCCTCCTGACGAAGCAGCCCGGGAAGGATAAAGAGGATATAAAGAGACTTCAGAAGGAAGTTATTTGTCGTAGGAGAAAAGGGGGCTCTGCTCGCTGGAGCTCCGCTCGCCCGCTCCTTATTGGAACCCACGGAAAAGGGACACGGGCAGGGGAAGGACGCCCAGCACCACTCGGTGCCCTCAGCCCTGGGCTCAGGACCAACACCAGGAAGCAAAACGTTGCCAGGGCTTTTCCTGAGCTCCTCTAAATGTTCCCAGGAACGACCCCAAAGGATTTCGTGAAGGCACTCGCAGGGAGACAGAGGAGAAATCTGCTTCGTGCCCACCGCCGGAGCGGGGTGACGGATGGTGCTGAGCTGGCCGGGCATGGAAATACTCACGAAAATCCTCTCTCCTGGAAAATAATTGATTTCCACGCCGATCACAGAGCCGCACACCTCACCATGGCAGAGCTGCCACCGACGTGCCACCAAGGCCACGTGGATGTCCCCGCGGCGTCCCCAGCACCCTGTGGCCCCGCAGCTCCCAGGGGCTGGTGCTGGATGTGCTGCTGCCTGCTCAGACACCCCACAGACGTTCCCTGGGTTTCTTGAGACTATGGGAGCTCTTCTACTCGGAGGTTTCTATAGATATATTTAATTGGATTTTTGCACGTCACAGTTATTTTCAAGGCAGCCTGTAATTATTTGAGAGCACCGTTTGCCTCCTTTCTCCCTTTTTTATTTCTTTTTTTTTTTTTTCTTTTCTTTTTTTTCTTTTTTTTTTTTTTTTTAATATCGTTTCCCGAAACGAAACTGTAAATTTGCAACTTAATCCAATCAGGGGACGCGCACACACACACGCACACACACACGCTGCCACCGTCTACGAGGGCAGGAGGCAGCGTGATTCATGTTTCCCAGCTTCGCGATCAATTTGCAGCGAGAATAAAAGACTCAGAGCAACATTTTAATTCTTTCCTGTAGGAAAAAAAAATTAAAAAAAAATGTTTTAAGGATGTGCACCGTGCTCATGGATGCTTTATGAACCAAAGAGGCACGTGGCGGGTCGCGTGCACCCCGTGGGGGATGCTGTGCACGGGGGGGCTCAGCCTTACCCAGGAGCCTCCCTGCACCCCCAAACCCCTCTGATGCAGGTGTTTATTGCCATTATTATTACATATTTTTGTTTCTTAAGGTATTTTGTATTTGTTTTGGCCCAAATTGTTTTGGCTGAGGACTTTCCTCCAGCTCCAGCTGGGCTCCACGAGGCGTCCGCAGGGGGAAAATGGGTGTTTGGGGCCGTTTGTGGGGCTGGTGTAGGAGAAGGTCACGGCTGTGGGGTGCACGGTGCTGGTGCAGCCAGGGCTGGGAACCTGGCTCTGGGCTTTGGGGTCCTTCATCTCCATCTTCACCTTCCTCCCCACCTTCACCTTCCTCCCCGCCTTCACCATCATCTCTGCAGGATCTCAGGTGGCTTCGGGACAGAGGCTGAAGGTCCCCCGCCACCTCCCCGCCACCTGGCTGCCCACATCCTTGGGGCCCCTCCGCAGTCATGCGTGGGACTAACGACAACGCCAGGAGGTATTTACCTACCGGGAGCTGATTTCACTAAGTAGGACATCCTGTCTTCAGAGGATTTCACGGCACCGGGTGATAATCAAGTGAGAACCAGGCTCCAAAAGTGTTAATTCGGTAGCTGAGCAGGTGGGGATTAAAGCCAGCCCCCGGTCTAGTCTTTCTCTCTCACTTCCCCAGCTGAAATCCAAATAATCATCCCATTTTTGGGTGCGAAGCGGCGACACCTCCGCACGGCCGGCACCGCGCCAGCCCGGCGCAGAGGGCGGCGAGGTCACGGTGCCCAAATTTGCTTCGCTTTACCCGTGTCCCTTGGGGCTGGGACACCCCGGGGCTGGGACAGCGAGGTGGCAGAGGGTCCTGGGACGGGGACAGGAGGCTCCACGCCGTCCCCACGAGCCCTGCGGGTGTTTTGTCCCCGTGGCTGCGTTCTTGCTGCATGACGTGCTGCTTGAACGCACCCATCGTGGGGACAAACCGGGTGCAGGGCAGCCCTGTGGCCCCGGCATCCCCCCCTTGTCCTCCCCTTGTCCCCGGAGAGGGGACAGAGGCGGCTTTGTGCGGGCACGGGGCTGTTGGCGACCCCTCTGCAGCAGCTCGGGGCCGTATCCTGCCCTGCGGGGAGGCTGGTGGAGCTGGCCCGGCCCCCAGCGGGATCTGCAGTAAATGAGCTTGGCCTCGCTCTCCCATTTAAGTGATTATTTTTCACTTTCAAGCCTTTGTGAGCGATTACCGCGCGTGTCTGCGCCTACGTGCGCTGCATCCCCTGCGGACTCCAGCTTTTATTACCGCGCCGTGCAGAAATTGAACTTGAAAAGCCCTGAACCGGGCTGGGACAACTCTGGGGCTGCTGGGGAGGGAATGACCCCGATGGTACCGGTGTCGTTCCCTTGGGGGGGGTATTGCCCACCCCAAAAACCTCAGTCTGGGGTGTGCAAATACCCATGAGGGTCTCCAAAGAGCAGGACCTGGCTGGTGAGGGTGCTGAGGGACAGATCCTGAACCCGCTGCCCTCCAGCACCACTGGAAAATCAAACCAGAGCTCCCAGTGCCTCCAGTTGGTGGTCGGGTGTGGGGCCAGAGGCTCAGGCTCCATCAGAGCCTGGCTGCTGGCTCCCAACTGCGCTCACCGGTCCGTAACGAGCAGCGGGTTACGCGCGCGGAGATGATTAAAAATCATTTAAGATTGATTTTACCAAACCTATAAAATTACTCTGAGTTTTCTCCTTGGCTGGAGCGCGGACGGGAGCGGGGCACCCTTGGGGGGAGCGGCTGCTTCTGTAGCTCTGTGTCGGTGTGGGGGGAAAAGAGAAAATTCAGAGCAGAAAATCAGCCCCAGGACGGGGTCACGCTGCACTGCCCATCGCGTCAGCTGTGGTTTTGGGATAATAACCCCCAAAAGCGGAATTCCTGAAGCTTCCAGAGCCCTGCTGGGATCTTTTTCCCTCCCTCCTGCTCCCCCACCAGGCACGTTCCTGCTCTCCCCACCGCTCCCAGCTCAGCTCCCAGCTCCCTGCAGCCCCCATCTGAGGCCAGACGTGCTGGGACAGCGCTGTCTTTTATCAGCCCGGCCATAAAAAAACACCAGAGCTGGTAGGAGCTGATGGGCTGGGGCCAAATCCTGCCCCAAAAGCAGGGAGATGGAAGGAAGGGGGCTGGCAGTGTTCCCACTTGGCAGGTGCTGGGTGAGGGCTGGGGGTGCTGTGCCCGGCCCCGCCACCCCAACCGCTTGGCAAAAGGGATTTTTAATTATTATTTTTTTATTTTTTTATTTTTTTTTGTCTCCAGCCAAACCCAAAAATAGACGGATGGGAAGCGGCTGGGGGCTGGGTTTGCCATTAGCATGCAAAATGGGGCCATTTGTCTTCCTGCAGCTGGTTCTGCTCGGGCGCGGGAGCTGCAGCAGCCGGGCTGGGTGCGGGGACGCGATGGCCCCAAAAAACCTCCCCGGCCCCTCTCAACCCCTCTTGCTGCCCCTTTTCCCTGTGGGACAGGGGGGATGAGGTGTCCCCGAGCCCTTTGGGGTGGGCAGAGCGGGTTGCTGACCCCGCTGTGCATCGAATCCATCCCGTGGAGGGCAGGAAAAGCCGTGGGGTGCCGAAAAAAGGGCTGAGGAGGTGGAAAAGGGAGGCCCCGGGGCCTTATTGAGGCTGGGGGATCCTCATTCCCCGTTCCCCGTTAATTGCCACCTCGGTAATTGCCAGCTCATCCACGCTGCTTTAGGAGCAGCCAGGAGCACGCAGACATCTTCCTGCTGAGCCCCAGTGGGGATCAGAGCCGTGAAAAGGCCGAATCCTGCCCCAAAAATCCCCAGGACCACCAACACCAGCTCTTCCTGCCCCGAATTTGTTCCTTATCCAGGCCCCGGTGGTGCCCAGTCTCAGGCCCCGTTGGCTCCCAGCGCGGCCTACACAGCCTGCTGTGCTGGTGGCGGGGGCAGAGAGGAGGAATTGGGCCTGTAATTAATTAATTAGCAAAGATCCCCACTCCTTGCTGCCTTTATGGGCCGTTGGACAGGCACGGTGCTGATGGTGGGGGTTTTGGGATCGGGGAGAAACAGGGAGGGTGTTCAGAAATAGGGGGGCGTTCAGAAATGTGGGGGAAATTAGGAAATTCGGGGGGAATTCGGAAACCTGGGGGAAATTTGGAAACCGGGGGGGAGGGGGACATTCGGAAACCAGGGGAGTGTTCAGAAACACGGAGGGCATTTGGAAACCTGGGGGGAACTCCTAAATTTGGGGGGAATTTGGAAACCCGGGGGGTTGCTGGTGCGGGGAGTGCTGGCTGTGAGCCTGGCACACTCCATGCACACCCCACAGTGAGCATTTGGGGTGAGGGGGGCACAACAGGGCCGTGACTCCTTGCACACGCACGGGGGGCAGAGCTGTGACGGTGCAGGCTGGACGTGTGGGCAGCGTGGGGACGGGTGTGCTCTGAGCATTGGGGGGGAGATGCACGAGTGTGTGCAGTGTGCATGCACGTGCAGGGGTGTGGGAGCACGTGGGTGAGTGTGCGTGTGTGTGCATGTGAGTGGGTGTGCACGTGTGGTGTGTGTGTGCATGGAGATGTGTTAACACGCACCGTGTGCACACAGACGTGCATTAACACGCAGTGTGTGTGCATGGAGATGTGCTAACACCTGCACTGTGTGCGTGCAGACGTGTTAACACGTAGTGTGTGTGCAAGCAGGAGCGTGTTAACAGTGTGCACGCAGATGTGTGTTAACACACAGTGTGTGCATGTAGACATGCATTAACACACTGTGCGTGCATGCAGGACTGTGCAAACAGTGTGTGCATGCATGTGTGCAGCCGTGCAGTGTGCGTGCATGCACAAGTGTGTTAACACACACACTGTGCACACCAATGTGCATTTACACATGCAGAGTGTGTGCATGCGGGAGCGTGCTAACACAATGCGTGCATACACGTGTGCAGCCGTGCAGTGTGTGCACATACACAAGTTTGTTAACATGCACATTGTGCACACCGATGTGCATTTACACGCGCAGTGTATGTGCATGCAGGCGTGCAAACACCCCCCGTGTTGCACACCGACGTGCCTTTACACACGCAGTGCGTGCACACAGATGTGCAAACACCCCGTGTGCATGCAAATTTGCATTTACACACTCAGTGTGTGCACACAGGCGTGCAAACACCCCCCCCCCGTTGCACGCCGCTGTGCATTTACACGCGCAGTGCGCGTGCAGGTGCCGCGCGCTGTGCGCATGCGCACCCCCCCCTTCTCCTCCCGCTCCCCCCTCCCCTCCCGGTCCCGCCGCCGCACCGGGAGGCCCCGCCCCGCCCGGAAGCGGAAGTGCCGCGCTGCCCGCCGGGTAACCACCGCGCTTCCGCCGCCGCCGCCGTTGTTGTTGTCGGTCTCTCCCCGCCGCCGCCGCGATGAACAAGAAGAAGAAGCCGTTCCTGGGCATGCCCGCGCCCCTCGGTTACGTACCGGGGCTGGGACGAGGGTGAGGCGCTGCACCGGGCCCTGCTCGTTCACCCCCCGGTACCGGGCCCGGTTCCCCTCACGGCCGGGCCTGCGCGGCCTCAGGGCCCGGTGAGGCCTGGGGCTGCCCCGGGGCACCGGGACCGGCTGCGGGAGGGACTGGGACCTCCCCGGTTATCCCCCCCCGGTTGTCCCACCCGGTTGCCCCGTCCTGCCCCGGTACCGTGCAGCCTCCGGGGCTCCCCTTTTGCCGTGCCCAGCTCGGTACCGGGTGGGGGCAGAGCCGGGAGCCCCACAAACCCCAAACCCTGCAGGGAACCCCCCCCCCCCGAGGGTGTGTTTGTGGGGAGCTGCCAGTGCCCTGCCCGCCCCGGGGGTCCCGGTGGCGGTGCCTGGGGTCGGTACCGGCCGTGGCGCGGTGCCCGTGCGGTGCTGGGGCTGCACCGTGCTCAGTCCCGGCCCCGTTTGTGTCACCGCAGGGCCACCGGCTTCACCACCCGCTCGGATATCGGCCCCGCTCGCGATGCCAACGACCCCGTGGATGACCGCCATGCGCCCCCCGGAAAGAGGACGGTCGGGGACCAGATGAAGAAGAACCAAACGGCCGATGACGACGATGAAGATTTGAACGACACCAATTACGACGAGGTGATGGGATGGTGATCGCCCTGGAGATGCTCTTCCCCAAATAGAAGAGCAGTCCCGTAGCTCCCCGTTCCCTGCTCATAAAACCCTTCATTAGTTGAGGTTTCAGGGCCAGGCTTTCCTCACAATGCTCCTTTTTATCTATTTTTTATTGAGACTGTTATACAGAATGGTATGGTGCTCACAGACCTTGTTCTGGCGTTGGTCCAGATGTCGAGGTTTAATTATCCACACAGAGCACTGACTGTCTTGGGAAGAAGCCCATAAATAAATTATTAGTGGAAGTACTCTGGGATATGTTTTTTTAGTGTTCTTCTGCACAAATGAAATCAAAACTCTTGTGATTTGACGTATATTTGTCTTCACGTGGCTGGTGTAGTCTCTGGTGTTTAAATCCCGCTTTGGTTAGTTAAATGTGGCGTTATTCCTCTTGTTTGCTTTTAGGAATTTAAATAAAAAGGCTGTTAATGGAGGAAAATGCCCATTCTGCACAGGCAACCTGTTTATTGCTTAATAGAAGCAATTTTGAAGCACTTTTTTCTTTTAAAATGCTTTGGGAAAATAAACACAACACTAGGGGTGGTAGAAGGAAGCTGCTTTTGTTGAAGGGCTGTGTTAGTCTGGTGCAAGGTTGTTAAAACTCTCCTTCTCCGTCTTTGTTTCCCTGGGTGGCAGTGGGCAGTGCTAGGTGTGTGACAGGAGCTTGAAACTGACCGTTCTGCTTTTCTTTTCTCTTTTTTCCTCCTTTTCATTTTTCCCTTCTTTTCATTTTTCCCTTCACGTTCTTAGTTCAATGGCTATGCTGGGAGCTTGTTCTCCAGCGGTCCCTACGAGAAGGACGACGAGGAAGCAGATGCTATTTATGCAGCTTTGGATAAAAGGATGGACGAACGGAGGAAGGAGAGGAGGTAGGGTTAATCCAGCGCTGCTGTGGGATGCTTCCTAATTCGTTTGTGTTTCAGAGTTTCCTCTGGAGAAAGCATTTTGTATGCTTTGTGATCAAACCCCATTTTCTGTAATACTTAAGGCCTTGTGTGGTGTTACTTTGAGCATAACCTCAGTGCTCCTTTCTCCAAGGGAACAACGGGAGAAAGAGGAAATCGAAAAATACCGTATGGAACGACCCAAAATTCAGCAGCAGTTCTCAGACTTGAAAGTAAGGACAAACTCACAAATGTGACTTTACCTCTGCTTTGGGGGAGACGGGCGTGTGATTGCATGTATTTGCTCAAAATCTGTGTGTTATCACACAAACACTTTCTGTTGGGGAAAAAAAACGAGTATCAAGCTGATAGCTGGTGGTGCAGAAGCTCTTGTAGGATTGAAATGCTCCCTAGTGTAGTTCTCAGTCACAGTTGCACACTCAGATGGTAAAACTGGATCTGCTGACTAAATCTTCTGTTCAAACAAATAGCCAAAATGATGCATTTTATTCATGATTAGTAATAAAACAGTGCTGCAGTCACTGAGGTTAACCTGCATGTTTGTAGCTCTGGGTTTAAGAACAAAATTGGTTTGGAATTTCAGTCTGGACTAAAACCAAATTCTAATTAAATGCACCTAATTCTTTTCTTACATTGGATTAGGGGAAGAAAAAATCTGATCTTTGACCTCTAAGTCTTTTTTTCTTGAAAGAATTCAAGATGAATTAAATCCGTTAAGGACTGTGAGTAGCTTAAAGGAGCAAATTTCTAAAATAAATAATGACAACTCATGTTTGAGTAGCGGAAGCTAGCGGAGGTCACAGAAGAAGAGTGGCTGAGCATTCCAGAAGTTGGCGATGCCAGGAACAAGCGTCAGAGGAACCCTCGGTATGAGAAGCTGACTCCTGTACCCGATAGCTTCTTCGCCAAACATTTACAGTCGGGGGAGAATCACACCACTGTTGACCCACGCCAGACGGTGAGTGTGGCCTGATGATCTGACCTGTTCTTTATTAAGCAGAGACAAAGGTTAATCAGTGCGTTCATTAGTGGGATTTAGAGGAAAAAAAAAAAAAAGATTCTTGACAAAAATCTTGCTTTAGTTTGCAAGTCTGTCAAAGGAATTGGGGATGTTAAATTCCTGTCCTTGCTGGAGTCTTTCAGTGCATACCCATTGCCTGACAAAGCCTAAGGATGGACAGGGAAGTCTGTTTCTTGTGTTAAAAGTGGAAAAAAAGTGTCTTTTGCTGTAGTGTTTTTGGATGTAGAATGGTGATAATGAGTTTTGGTAAACTTAACATCATTTTTTTCTGTTACACTAATGTCTTGCAAAAAGGGAACAGAAAACAAAGGCCTACTTCACCTAGGGGTTTGCTCAGCCCAGGAGCTTGAGTTAAAATTACTGAATTTTCAGTTGATAATAAGTCAAATACATCTTGCTTGTTGCTACTGCGGTCGTAACGGTTACAGAAGAAGCTGACTGGCCCTGAATTGGCACCAAATGCCCATGTGACTGCTTTGTAGATATACAGCCTGAATTCTTTTAGAAACTTCAAGAGGTTTTTAGGAATATGTTCCTCTCACTCTTGTTTTTAGCAATTTGGTGGATTGAATACTCCCTATCCAGGGGGCTTGAATACTCCATACCCAGGAGGGATGACACCAGGCTTAATGACACCTGGGACAGGAGAACTGGACATGAGGAAGATCGGCCAAGCCAGAAACACCCTGATGGACATGAGGCTAAGCCAGGTAAGCATGTTGGAAGGTGAGATCTGTCATAAGTTTACTTAGAATTGGTGGTGTGCTGCTATTTAAGACCTGGTTTTAGGGAAGTCTTTTGTTCTCTTGGGTGTTAGATAGAAGAAATAGCTTAGCTGCGACTAGAAATAATTTTTCACTCCTCCTTTCCCCATCTCATGCTCTCTACACTAACAATTTCCCAAGTAGTAACAGTTTGTCATTGGAAGTCTTGGTCGTGATGGGAAAATGAACTGCACTGGTACACCAGAGGTAGGCTTCAGACAGACCATGCTGATAGCTTTGTCAGGGAAGACATCTCTTTGGGATTTATTCAGGACAGAAAGCTGAAAAATACTGCTCTTGTGTAGTTGACTTCCATTCCTTTTCATTGATTTTCCCATCCAAATCTGGTTCAAACTGAAAAAGATGAGCTTCAGCTGTCCGGGCTGCAAGACCTTGTAGTGGCTGGCAGCCAAGCCGCTTGTTTTCTGGCTTTGCAGTGGTTCTAAGTTTTGAACTGCAAAGCCATGTGTTTTAGAAATGAGGACAAAAGCTAATCAGGAAGAGAAGGGCTTGTCTTTTCCTTCTTCCTCGGTCTTGGTAACAGATAAATGTCTGAAGCTTTTTTGTGTAGCAGCAGTGCCTTGTGCAGGCAGGTTTGGGGCTGGGAGCGGTCATTTCAGCAGTGCTGGCTTCACTTTCCCAGGTGTCAGACTCCGTGAGTGGCCAGACCGTAGTGGATCCCAAAGGATATCTGACAGACCTGAATTCCATGATTCCCACACACGGAGGAGATATCAAGTAAGTCTAAGGGTTGGCTGATTTAGCCTCTTAAGGGCTGTGATCCTGCATAAAAATGGAAATCTGCCTGAATGAGTGCCTTGCAGGTAATCTTTAGTTTGTAAAAGATGGTAGGTGAATTTAGGGGATGAATTCTTTTAATGTGAGGTCCAGTACATTCTCTCAGCTGATGTGTTTAGCATCTGACCTGAATGAATTAATTGTGGGGATTGTTTCTGTTCTATCCCTGGATTGTATCCAGAGTGATGGTAGTGTGCAGCTGCCTGCCAGCCAGGAAATTAGCACTACACAGGTACAATTAGGCTTGACTGGTCACCTCCAAAGCCATGTGTCATGAAGGATTGCCATGAGTCAAAACAGTATGAGCAAATCTTGGTCATAAGACCTGACCTAAATCAATGTGGTGAGTTATTAGCTTCCAATTGCAAGTGCCCAGCTGCAATTCCTTTAAAATAAAAATGTATATAAGTATATTTAAATACTAAGCCAATTTTTTACTGGCATCTGAGTGTGGCTGAGAAGAACTGATTGTGCATACTGATTCAGGAGAATTGTTTGCTAGCATGCTGAAAACTTCTACCTGTCTTTTCCCTTCACTAGCGATATTAAAAAGGCTCGTTTGCTCCTGAAATCTGTACGAGAGACCAACCCTCATCACCCACCAGCTTGGATAGCGTCAGCCCGATTGGAGGAAGTCACTGGCAAACTGCAGGTGGCTCGGAATCTTATCATGAAAGGAACAGAGATGTGCCCCAAGGTCAGAATTGCTTCACTTCCCTGCTGGCCCTTGCAGGACAGTAGGAAAAGGTGGTGGTGATGAGCAGCATCTGTCTGTCAAGCTAGTATCAGCTACAGCCTGATACTGCTTCTTTATCTGCAATATTAAAAACACATTTAGCTAAAAGCTCTGGTTTTAGGTTCTCAGAGTACTTGTTTTGATGTAAAGGAAAGCTTTTTATTTTTTTTTTCTGACAGAGTGAAGATGTTTGGTTAGAAGCTGCTCGGCTTCAGCCTGGGGATACAGCCAAGGCTGTCGTGGCCCAAGCTGTCCGCCACCTCCCCCAGTCTGTCCGGATCTATATAAGAGCAGCAGAGCTGGAGACAGATATCCGTGCAAAGAAACGTGTTCTTAGGAAAGGTGAGAGCTTCTGCAGCACCAGGGAACAAAGCCTTAGAGTCCCTCTGCATTGTCTTGTAAATTGCTTGAGATATGTCCATAAGATTTTTTAAAAAATGCTTTTATTTTTTTCCTCCTTGGTGAAAACACGGTTGTTAATAATGTATGCCTTAGCGCTGGAACATGCTGCTGTTGAATCAGAGTGGAGTGCTTCTAGTATTCGTAAAACAGCCCCCAGCAGAAAGCTGCTCCCGCTGAGCAATTGCAAAATGACATCTCACTGAAAACAATTCCATCTTGGTCAAGGTTAGAGAGGTAGATGGAAGCAATTCAAAAAAAACATGCTCTAAGGGGAAAAGGGTGCTTTAACAATCTTCTTGTGATATGTTTTAAAAAAGATGTCAGGCTTTATATATGAGTTTTGGCTTGTCTATAACCTGTTAGGGACCACAGTGAGATTTGGTGGGGGAGCTTTAAAGGCCTTGGGGTTCTCATATCACTGAGCCTGGTGAGCCTTGGGATTTGCTTTAGTGTAGCAATTTCTGTGTTCTTGACAAACAGCTTTTCTCTGTGATGCTTACCCAAAACCTTACATCTTCATTGTATTGAACTTGGAAGTTTCCCTTTTGTGGAATCGCCATCTTTTCCCAAATCTTTCTCTTGTAACAGCAGTTTGTGCTGTCCTGGGCCTGGGTTTTCCTTGCAGGTTCACAGTATTAGTGAATTACTTTGATTGATGTGCCTGTCTCAGTAGGGATTAGATCCTTCCCAGGTATTCAACTGTATCAATTACATCTCACGACTTTAATCTAGACAGGGAAAAGGGTCTGGATTTAATATGTTTAATCTCTGCGATGCAGTCTACAGCATTAAATAACTTGGCTTCAAAGGGAGTAAATTGCTTCCTCCTTACTTCTGCATGCAAATTGCATATCGGTGTGAAATGGTCTCTTACCGCGTGTGACAACGCGTGGATGAAAGGCACTTCAAGATTACTGGAGCTGAAGTTGTGGGACTTCAAATATTAATTATTCGGTAGCTTTATTTTCGTTGGCCAAGCAGCGCAGTGTTGTCTGGAGCGTTGCTCCTGCAATACCTTGTTCTTCTGCAAGAACAATAACAGGTGCTTAACAGGGAAAACACTTTTATGTGAGCGGAGGTAGGTTTCTCAGTCCAGCTCAGGTAGGAAGGCATCATGTGTGAAAGCAATGACTTGTGCATCAAGTCCTGAGGCTGTTCGTTTGCTGTAAGCGTTGTATCTTACTCCAGTTTGTGGAACCACCTAGTTAATCTCTGATACAAAGCTGTAAGTGGAGTGGAATATGATTTACCGTGATGTTTCCACTCTCTGCATGTCAGCAGTCAGCTTCACAGTGCTCCTGTGCTACCCGGGGAACACCAGTAACAGTGCTTGGGTATATAGTCTTAACACAAGTGGCAGGTTAACCCAGTATTTGTCCAAAAATATAAAAGGCTGACTGCCATTTAGTAATGTCACTAAAATGTGAGCTTTCATAATGCATTTCTCTCTCCTGTCTGTTGGCTGTGTGCATTTCTGCCGTCTAGCACAACGTCTGGAGTTTTTTAAAGCCTCTCTCTGGCTACAGAGACAGCAAGCTGAGTGTTTAAAATACATCTTGAGGTGTAAAAATCGAACTCTCTATCTATGAAAACAGGCTCTGTCTTGCTGAGTGCTGCTTTCAGCTCTCCCACACTGATATTACTCACTTTAAGTGAATATGCCTCAGAAAAATCTCCTGCTGCTGTAGGCTCTAGGAGGAATGGTTAATGCCCAGACGCTCAGTGCACACTACTTGTAAATGCTCTGTGTGTTTCTGTAGAGCTTGGATGTACTCTGAAGTTCATGCTCAGCAGTGTGCCTCAGCCTTTGCAGGAGTGCTTAAAGAAACAGCATTGCCTGGAAGCCTGGCAAGCTCCAAAGTACTTCTAGGTGCATCTTCTCCTGCTCATGTGGTACTTTCATTATTGATAAAGGATGTGTTCAGTCCTCTCTTCCTATGTCACGTTCATGTATAATCACCAGGGAGGCAATGAAACCAATGCTGCACTGTGTATGGTTATCTAAGCTGTAGTGACAAAAGGATTTTTTTAAAATCTTTTCACTAGTAGAAGTAGAAAAAAATGGTTTCTCATTACTTTTGAAGGTACGCTTGTGGGTAAAAATTTCAGAGAAAATAAGGGCTTAATGGTTTTGTCAGACGAACCCTGTTTGCAAGGCATTTGTCTTAATGCGATTTAATGAGGCGTGGAAATCCTAAAGAGTGTGAAATTCTGTATTAGAGTAATGTAGCCTTAACCCTCGTATATTTGAGATTTTATACCAGCCTGGTATGTATTAAGGCAATATATTTGGAATGTCTATCAGCATCCAGAAACCCTTTGACCATGCTGAGAGTTGAGGCTTTGTTCAGCTAGGTGTTTTACTGAAGAGGAAGCAATTACAGCTTGTAATGAGAAAAGCCCTTGGCTTGCCAAAACCTGTTTCCAATTAAATTTATTTTTTTTTTTAATTTATTTTCTGATTTTAAGTTCCTATCATTGAAGCAAGAGCTAGCATAAGGACAGTTCCATCCGTTCTTCCAGGAAATTTCAGCTGTAGTAAAACAAGGCCCTTAACGTATCATCTCTGAAAACAATATTTCCTTTGGGGAACTTCTTTATCATGATTTACATAATTATTTTTGCCTCCCTAGCCCTTGAGCATGTTCCAAATTCAGTGCGTTTGTGGAAAGCAGCTGTGGAGTTAGAAGAACCTGAGGATGCCAGGATCATGCTGAGTCGAGCTGTGGAATGCTGCCCAACTAGCGTTGAAGTAAGTTTTTTTTTAAAAAAAAAGAGGAAAATAAAGCAACCTCCTACGTTCTGTTCTAGGTTAGCAGTAGAGCTTTGACAACAAAAGGCAGGTAAGTGCGCTAGTTTTCTACTAGGCATTTTATGAAGGATATGATGAGTAGAAAACTATTTTTCCCCCAGACTTAATTGTCTGGTAGTCATTATATGCCTCATTTTCCTGCGTAATTTTTATGTTAGTTATGCCAGTGTGCTGCTGTGCCTGCAGTGGCCAATTAACCATGTTTACATTCATGTTTAGTGCCTTGACAATTGTGAAAACAAGCATATGTGTAGCTTGGGGAATGTAAGACAGAGTTGCTTGCTTCTGAAATGTTGAACCAAAGGGCGTGTGCAGCAGCCTGGCAAATGGAGATGGTATCTTGAGATGATTAGGATTTAGCTCTAAGGACAGTCGTAGACTCTGGTTCTACTGTTTCTGCTTTGGTATTCTGCAGCCTGCTTATACTACGTGAGGACAATTGCCAACTAGTAGCAAACACAATGAAGCTGCTTATCTCTTTGGGCTGCCACTGTCATCTCCTTGTTCTAATCTAAAATACATCTTTCGTTGCTCTGCAGTTGTGGCTGGCTCTGGCGAGACTGGAGACATATGAGAACGCTCGTAAAGTCCTCAACAAAGCCCGTGAGAATATTCCAACAGATCGTCACATCTGGATTACTGCTGCCAAGTTGGAAGAAGCCAATGGAAACACCCAGATGGTGGAGAAAATCATCGACAGAGCCATCACATCCCTTAGGGCTAACGGGGTGGAAATCAACAGAGAGCAATGGATACAGGTATGGGATTGGTCTTGGTTAGCGACCCAGGTGAACCCTTCAGGTTCTGTTTTGAAGGCTACTGGTGCTAGGTACTGTGGGATTGAGCTATTCTGCACTAGGCTTACCAACGTTAGAGCCCTGTGGAAATATAATAGGTGAGACTAAAACACAGAGGAGGGACAAGGGCAGATTTAAGCAATACTCTAGGGTGTCGTTATGTGTGCTGAGCTGAGGAATATCTGGTTTACTTCTCTCTTGGAAAATAACCAGCTTCAAGTTGAAGCAGCTGCTGCCTCAGGTAGGATGGAGGCCTTAAACCTCCGGGGAGTTATTTATATGTATTTTTGCATATGTCGTTTTTGGCTTAAAAGGTACCTGTTTGCCAGTTCAGTCGGGTGGTGTTGTAAGAAGTGAATACAAACATCGTGTGTGCAGCAGATGGGAAAATACTCTGCCCGTCCTTTATTGGCTCACACTGCCTCCTGAGGCCGTGCAAAGTACTCACAGCTGACATAGGGAACCCTGTTGCATGGTAATGTTTACGAAACATGACCTCTGCAGGTTCATTACGGTGACACATCATCCTATTTTTGACCTCCTGTACTAGAAAAGCAGCAAGAAGTTTTATGTATGGCTTTTCAGTGTTTTGGTTGCCTTTGAAAGCTGTGGTGCTTGAGCTTCCTGAGTTAGTAAGACACTTCAAAGGCTGTTGCCATTTAAATCGCTTGATGTTCAGGTTAAAATAACTTTTTTCCTCCTGAATGTGTCCTGTTGCTATATTTAAGCATAAGCCTTTTAAAACAATTTACTACTGAAATAATTTACGGGGGGTCAAGGCAGCAAAATGTTCTTGGCACAGTGCTTAAAAGAGTATCGGTAGCGAACAAAGTATTTAATACTAAACGGATATCCTCGTTAACATCTAAATGAATTATAACTTTCTTTTTACAATTAAAGGTTAATTTCAACTTCTGTTTAAAAAAAAAAAAAAAAAAAAATCTGCATCTGTCTTCTCGAGTTCCTTTTTGGTACTAGAACTGTTCCATTTCTGTTACCTGATCAGGGAGCTTTTTAACAAGTTTAAGCAAGTCACACGAAGCCTTCTGAAAGCTTTGTCAGACACTTTCCTATATGTACTCCAGTGACACAGCCTTTGCAGCTGTAACTTAAGTGGTTGAGAGTATTTGCTTAAGAGCAGTTCTTGCTTAGTTCTTTTTCAGACTTAAAAACCAAAGCTGAAAGCAGGTCAGTAGCTTTGATGCTACAATTTGTTCTTCTTGAATTCTTGCATTTCTTTTATTGGACAAATCTCCGCGTGGCCCAACCCAGGGGAAGTCAGTGCAGCAGTAAGACAAGACCTTACAGCCTGGAGAGAGGTCACGCGTTGTCACACTTTCTCTCCTTCTCTGACTCTGTGCACAGCTATAGTGCATTCCTTGTGGGTGTAGTCTCACTGGTGTCAAGATCTGTTTGAGTAATAAGATACTCGTAATGCACAGTGACCCGCGGTGTCCCCGTGTTTGTGCCTGAGGAACTGCTGCTGCAGAATCTGACTTACTGTGCTGATTTCTCAAAATGAGCAGGCCGTTACTCTTGTCTCTAGGATGCTGAGGAATGTGATAAAGCCGGAAGCGTGGCCACGTGCCAGGCAATCATGCGAGCTGTGATTGGGATTGGGATCGAGGAAGAAGATCGGAAACATACCTGGATGGAAGATGCAGACAGTGTATGTCCAGCTGTGATTCTTTTTTTTTTTTAAACTGGGGGAAATGGAACTGGAACCAGGGAAATTAGGAGATTCTAATCAGTGAAAGCAGATGTGGTTCACATGTTATCTGCCTGCATTTGGCCATTAAACATGCACTACTAACTAAATTATATCTCAGCATGAGAAGTACCCATTTCAGTGGCCTTGAGCTGGGTTTACAGCAGTAGGTGGACATGCTAACGTGCTTATTTTTTCATGTAAAAAGCAAAGTGTGAATACGAAAGCCTTTACAAAGCCTTGCTAATTTTTCAGCCTGGCCTCTGAGCGTCAGTCCCTCAGGCCAGTGATGCTTGTGCACTGATAGAGGAACTCGTATAAATTCTTCCCTGCTTCCCTTTTAAAAAGCTGATAACAACTGCTCTGTTATATGGAGTGACCTAATTCATACATTACTCACTGAGTTCTGTATTGAATTATGAATCGTGTCATTCTTTCTTGCCCTTGATTTCAGCGCAACCCTAAGCTGACTTAATTCCGGTCTGTTTTTCCTTAGTGTGTTGCTCATAATGCTCTGGAGTGTGCCCGAGCAATTTATGCGTATGCCTTGCAAGTTTTCCCAAGCAAGAAGAGTGTGTGGCTGAGAGCAGCGTACTTCGAGAAGAACCATGGAACAAGGTACGTGGACTCCTCTTTGTGTGGCTCCTTAATACAGCCTGCTAGACCAGGGAGGTAGAAAAGCTACAAGATCAGCAATAAAGCGCACTGTTCCACAAAAGGAGTGAGTTCAGCTGGTGAAAACTCAACGGCATTGTTTGCTGGTCTGACCTTCTTTGTTGAGGTTATGGTCAGAGAACCTTAATTTTTTTTGTAAGATCATAAAAAGTTCTTTGACAAAAGGAGTTACTTATTCATAGCTATTTTTACTAGGTAAAGTAGGGATAATGATCTTTCAGAAGGCATTTCTGGAAGAAATTGAGAATACAGAATGACAAGTCGTCATGTGTTTCATTTAATTTTTGTAGGTAAATTGCTCAGACACAGTGCTAAAGTATCTCTGGCATTTTCTGATTATACTGTGAAAGTGTATCAGAATCTGAACTAAGATTGGCATTATACTATCACAGCCTGGGGCTCTTGTTTTGATTATTCATAAAGTACTACACATGTGAACCTTTTTACCCAAGGTTTATAATAAACCAGTCTATGTAATAGACCACGTACAGATGTGGAGTTAGTCCTATTAAAGCTTATTGTGTGGAAGTGACTGCAGATGCTGAGTTCTACATCATTCGAGGCTTACTTTTGAACAAGTATGTCTTTGCTTTTGATGTTGTTCTCCCATGTTTTCCCAGTGGTGGCTTGCTTTTAAGCCCCTTATTCTACCTGAAGTCCATTTTCTAGAGGAGGAAAAAAAAATACTCAATAAGATCAAGCCAGCTTCATGCAATAATTCTGAAAAACTTCCTGTCTTGGTTTCTGCTAAGGTTTGTTTAGAAAAGTGGCTCTTTCCAAGACAAATGAGCTGTTTATGCACAGAGTCTTTCCGCAAAAGCTATCAAACAAAGATGTCTGAACAATGAGCCGTTTGTGGAGTGCTGATTTCAGAACCCTTGTGAAAAAAGACCTCACCCTTTCCTTGTTAATGAAACAACTTATCAAGGTTTACAATGTTGGACTTTGCAACAATATTTATAGCATTGAGTGATAGTGGAAATGGTGTGTGAGAGCTCGCCTCTGGCAATATTTCCAGTGATTGTAACTTGCTCTTTCTTGTCTCAGGGAATCCTTGGAGGCTCTTTTGCAGAGAGCTGTGGCTCACTGTCCCAAAGCAGAAGTGCTCTGGCTCATGGGAGCCAAGTCGAAGTGGCTGGCAGGAGATGTGCCAGCAGCCAGGAGCATTCTGGCCCTGGCTTTCCAGGTGGGTATGTTAGATGTGTGTGATGGTGTTCGGTGTTACTGCTAAAGAGAGCAGAGTAGGCCTTTTCTGTCAACACTCACCTGATTTTTGCTGTCTTTCAATATGAGGGGTTTTGCAGTGTTCTTTGATACTTTTACGTGGCAAAAACGTCACCCTGTAAGATAGCAGCAAGCTGGAACCCAGACCATGTTACTGCTCTTTCAGTATTCCCCACCAAGCTGTGAGTTCACAAGACATTAATGTTACTGTCACGGTTCCCACCCATCCCAGTCATGGATCAGAATCCTCCTGTGCTGGGTAATGTCTTCTCATTAAAAAGAGTAGTGATCTGCTCTAATTAGTGAGGTTGCTCTATTAATTATGGCTTCGACCAAACCCACTAATCCACGGCAAAATGAAGGGAATCCATGGATGCTGGAAGATGGGCAGAGTGGTACGCTGGGAATGAGGCCCCAAAAGCTAAGTGACAGTTAAAAAAACAAAACAAACAAAAAAAAAACTAATAATAATTAAACTACAGCTTCTGAGCAGGGAGGTAGAAGTGAGTTACTTCCTAGACTTGTTCTTGGCATTTCGTGTTAATATCCTGAAGACTTCTTGACGTGGTTGTCACCGAGATGACTTGAATTGGAGAACTTGTTCACAGATTTCAGCTGAGAAGCTGAGCTCCAGCTTCTTTGTTCACAGATAATAAAGTGAGGGTCTCACTGTGACAGACCCTGTGACTTCTTCCAGTATTTTAACTGGAAGTTCAGAAGATCAAGCATTAATGGTTTTCAACGACTGAGAAGTATCCAGCTTCTCAACTGGCATATATCTTTGTGTTGTGCATCTGTTTTGTAGAATTTCTGTAAACTTCAAAGGTCAAAGAAGACTGGGAGGAGCTTGAACTGAAAAAAAAAAAAAAATATCCTAGTGTGGATTGGCAAAGCTCTGATTTCAATTTTAATCTGGATCAAATGAAGGATTAAATCTGCTGTTGATTCACTGTATGCATTTGTCTGTCATTTTATGTTCTTGCAGGCCAACCCCAACAGCGAGGAGATCTGGCTGGCTGCCGTGAAGCTCGAGTCAGAAAACAATGAATATGAAAGAGCAAGGAGGCTGCTGGCAAAAGCTCGCAGCAGTGCCCCCACGGCAAGGGTAAGGATGTGTGAAGGGTGGAGAGACTTAAACTTCTCGTGCCCATGGGGGAGTTGAGTCGGAAGGAGAAGTTCCTTTAGTTCTGTGGCCTGAGTGATTGACCAGATGGCTCCCTGCCATTGCCTTTTGCAGGCACTGTAGCGCTTCTCCAGTGAATTGCGACACAAAATCCGGGCATGATGGGAAAAAAGGCTAGGATCAAGGGAAGGGTTTTATTTTTTTTCTACACAAATGGCAAAAGTCAGGAAATTCCCAGTTTACAGCTGTTTGTATAATGTTCCTGTTGCATAAAAGCGTGTCTTGGAAAAGAGAGAGAAAATACTTTCACAGAAGACTCACTTAAGCTTGCAGTGCTAAAGACAGCACCAGTCAAGTTTGTTTAAAGTTACACACTTGGGTTTATCTCTGCCCTTACTTCTGGTATGATAAACTTTGCCAATTTTTAGCTGCGTGTACAGAACCGTTTTAATTTTTCCAAGTACGAGAAAAGATGTGGTTTGTTATGTGGAAAATGAGATTCCCCTTGCCCCCGATTTGTACTTTATTCTTGATCTTTTAGACTGGCCTCTTCCTTCTTTATCAGTCAGGGAGCTTCTGTCCAGCTGGAGTTTGAAACTCTTGCTGCAGACTTGATGCCTCTCTTGCAAAGTCATGGGGGGGGAGTACGGGAATTGGGAGGACAGGGATTAAAGAGCAGCTAAATGGTTGTCAGTCTGTAATGTATTTCTAACAGCTGTAAGCAAAAAGGAAGGTGTTCGGAGGCAGAAAAGCAAATTTACCAGTGTGGAATTAGCAGGAAACACTTGCAGCTTAAAGCCATAACTAGGAATAGGTGCTCTTGGTAGCTTGGATGTGAGGAGATCATTCTGTGCAGACAAAGCAGGCTCAATTTTATTGTTGGTTGTGCTCTTGAAGCTGTGCTTTGTGTCAGCTTTGTGCTAACTGTTGATGAAGAGTTTGATCACTGTCCCAATTCCTTTAATACTTGTGTTTTACCTTTCTCATTGCTATCTGTTCCTGCAAGTTAACCCTGACTTTTTTTTTTTTTTTTTTTACTCCAAACTGTAGCTAATGAATAACATGCTAATGAATGTATGAATGTGGGAACCCACTGCGTTGACAGAGTAATGTTGACAGAGTAATGTTTCTTCAATGGCTGCTAGTGATAAACGGCTACGCTTTTTTTCTCAGGTCTTCATGAAGTCTGTGAAGTTAGAATGGGTGCTTGGAAACATTGCTGCAGCCCAGGAGCTCTGTGAGGAAGCCCTGAAGCACTACGAGGACTTCCCCAAACTGTGGATGATGAAAGGACAAATTGAGGAACAAAAGGAGCTGGTAGAGAAAGCACGGGAGGCTTATAATCAAGGGGTAAGACGTGTGTTATGGCAAGTTTGCTTTGTGCTTCTGGCATGGACAGATATCTGTCCCTCCACTTTGATTTGAAGGGCTTCAACCCAGATTAAATGAAGAGGTGATTTCTGTTTTCTCCCTGTTACTGGTTAAAACAGTAACAGAAAAATACTAGGATTTTGAAAGAAGCAGCAAAAATACCAGTATCCATGTTCACTTTCTTGCTTGAGAGAGTTTGCTGTATGCTTGACTACTCACTAGTATGAAAAAGTCACTGCACAATAATCCTCTAAGACCTGTAAGGACTAACGGTAGAACTCCTAATAGAAAAGCTTGCTAATGAGCTTAGATACACGCTGTAAAAGGAGGTGGGCTGCAGAGCGCTTGTCTCTTTTAAATGGTAATTGGTGTGCTCGTGTATGAACGCTCTTGAAACTCATCAGCCATGAAAGTAATGTGGAAGCAAGTTAATGACTTCCCAGGCTTCAAAGGCAGTGTGTTTGCTGCATGTTCTGTGACTTGGTTATGGATTAGAGCCCTCCATCTCCAGACAGAGCACAAATTGTAGGTGTGCTGTTAAGGGAGGTGTATTCTTTCCTTTCTCTTGCTGCTGGAATAGCTCAGTGCTAGCTGGTGTGCTGTTATCTGGCTGTTCTGGACATAGGAGAAACTAATTTTCTGTACTGTTCAGTGCTGTAGGATTAGCTAGAAGTAATTTGAGTGATGTAGTCAGCTTTATTTCACTTCCGAAATCCCCAGGAGGATGTAAGGAAGGAAGTGGATTTGTATAGGGATTATAATATGTTTTCAAGTGTACATAATATGCTTTTTGTTATTTTAAACAGTTGAAAAAATGTCCCCATTCCATACCCCTGTGGCTTTTGCTGTCCAGGCTGGAAGAGAAGGTGGGGCAGCTGACCAGAGCAAGAGCCATCTTGGAAAAGTCTCGCTTAAAGAATGCAAAGAATCCAGATCTCTGGTGAGTTGTAGCCCAAATTTCGTTCACATTCACTTCAGGATGGCTATTTTACATCTTAGCTGGGGGTCTTTTGCTTCTATTATAGTCACTTTTTTATATAACTTTTAATCTAGGCCATTATAAAATAAAGGTTACATTTCTTTTTGAGTGGAGAGGAATGGGAAGATGTCAGCCACCTGTATGTATTCAGAATATGGGCAAACATTTGTAATTTCTTGTAACTTCCACGTGATTTGGTGTTGGTTTCCACACAGTGGATGTTGTCATAAATATCCTGGCTCTCTTCCTTACCAGGTTGGAGTCTGTGCGACTGGAGTACAGAGCTGGGCTAAAGAATATTGCAAACACTCTGATGGCTAAGGCATTGCAAGAATGCCCCAATTCAGGTGAGAGGGATCTCATTTTTATCTTAAACACGGCTATATTTGCTTGGAAAAAGATAAGCCTTTATCAGCTAAGATGTCCTTTTTGGCCGTGTTTCAAAACACTGCGTTGCAGAGAGGTGTCAGTCATCCTCCTGCAAAGGAGATGTCGAGGGTTTTTGTGAATAATCCCAGTTATTTTCTGGGATTTTCACACCAGAGGGGCCATGGGTTAGTGTTTGTGTCTTGGGGTCTGTGGTCCACGGCTTGTTCCCAGCTTTCCTGGTAAAGCATCTTGGGTGGCTTTTCTCTGAACCTGATAAAAAATTGGCCAAGGTTTAAAGTTGAAGAAAGACTCAAGGGTTTGCAGTTAGGGAATTCAGTGGAAAAAAAATGGGTTTTTCCCTGTCTCGTTGGAGTATAGCTGGCCATAGGAGACTTCTGTTGGTGGCTTGCCCACGCTGGTTTCACTACTACTCAGGCCTGTGTGCTTAATAACGTGCCCTGACAGCAGCTTCAGTCAGTCATGATTAGGGGATCATGTACCACAAATGTTTAGTCCTGCTTTGTCATTATTTTAACATCTTTAAGGAAGGGCAGATAGGTCATATAACATAAGTCAGTTGGTTCTAAGTAGCAGTGGAAACATTTGCCTCTTGGGATGGGAGGCGGAAGTGCAGAATGCTTCCCTATTTTTTTGGCAGAATTAGGCAAAAAACTTAATCATCTAAACATGTTGACATCTTTGGAGAGAAGATGTCACAAGTACAAAAAGTAGTAGCCTGCCACAGGGCAAGCCTCTTCTGTTTGCCTTCAGGCCCGGTTTTGGAAGGTGTTTAATTGGTGGCTGCTGAAGTCCCAGTGAAATAATGGGAATTAAGTGGCTTTTATGACATGATAAACTCATTGCAAGCTGCTCGCTGCGCGAGTGGGTCAATAAAGCTACCACACAAGCCCCACTTTGTTTTGGGAATGACCTAATGCTTCGTGTGTGTGTGCCACCACAGGCTTTTTTACAGCATCTGCCTGTTGCTATGGCAATAGGCAGCAGGGTCTCAGATTTTGTTTAAATAAAATAGCTCCCAACCCTTATCTTAACACTCTACAAACAAATAAATAGGAAGCCTGCAGGAATTAGCTCATCGGACACCTACAGTCATGGAAACCAGAGACTTGTGTCCATCAGTTGCTGAATTGGTCACCATTCCTTACGGTTGATGGCACAAAGAAGGAAAGCGAAATACAGCGGTGTTTGTGTCCTCAGCTGGCCTGAAAATAAACCCATAAAATATGGTTTGACCCTGTATGTAAAGAGGAAACAGGCGAGAAGGGAAGAGTTCTGCTCCAGTCTGTCACTGCAGTCATCAAAGTTTGTATAAATTCCCGTGGTGCGGTTTCTGGGAAGCGAGAGCACTTTGATAGAGTCCTGGCAGACACCAGCTCTCAGGCTTTGCTTTGAAGTGATCAGCAGGTATGGCTGGCTGACGTGAGAAACTGGAGATTTCATGCTCCTCTGAGCGTGTTTCCTTTCTTGCTTTTGGCAATGAAAGGATCTAGGGATTAAACCCAGCTTTGCTGGGCCTGCTATGTCCTTCATCGTGTGCGCGGGGAGCCAGCAGCAATAAGGCTGCGGTGCTCCTTGGCACCCTTGGAGCTGCTTCCAAGTGGTTTACTTCTGGGACTTCTGCTGAAGCTACCTGCTCAGACAAATGCAAGTCTTTCACTTGGTTACTGCTGAGTTGCCCTCCACTGTTCCACTGCTTCCAGTGCCTCCTTGGAAAGCCACGAGCTTTCTGTGCACACCAGGTAGGGAGTGTGGAAGCTGCAGTTGGGTTATGGTACAGAATCACAGAATCACAGAATTTTCTAGGTTGGGTACGGAGACATTTAGAACTGAAGGTCCAGTGTGGAGCTACCTGTAACTCAATTTCAGAGTCCTGAAGGAAATACAGGTGCTGAAAGAGTGATTTAAGGTGGGGTGGAGGTATGGGGATAACTCCCAGGGTGGGGGCAGCAGTGCTGCTCGCTTTGAAGAGCGCTGGCCTGCTGGCAGGATGGGGAGTTGAGGCTGCAATACCACTGAACAATCTTCCTCCTTGACTTGATTAAGGAATCCTGTGGTCAGAGGCAATTTTCCTTGAAGCGCGACCGCAACGAAAGACCAAGAGTGTGGATGCTCTGAAGAAGTGTGAACACGACCCACATGTCCTGCTGGCTGTGGCCAAGTGAGTTCCTGTGCTTCGTGTAGTTAAAAAAAAAAAAAAAAAAAAAAAAAAAAAAAAAAAAAAAACACCAAAAAAAACGCATTTTTGTGTGTGGCTGCATCCGTGATGAAACACTGCACTTGAGCGTGACCACATGATGCTGGCTGCAGCAGTTTTAATAAGCCTCAAAGCGGGTAACAGCTCTCGAGCTGTCTCCTAGTAACTGTGCAAATCTGCTGCTCTGCCTTGATTCAAAGCAGGGGGTGTCAGCCTGCCCTCCAGCTGTTCTGGTGGGTCTGGGGCTGCAGCACGGAGAGTGATCCATTCACACTGGGTCCCTTTTCAGTGCTGGCTTTTGGCAGCCTGAAAACTGCATCTTTGTTTCCCCTTAAGTGCAGTTTTAGCCTGTTTTCAGATAAGCTAGGCTTCCTCTAGGTTTTATAGGGTGTGTTCTCCCTATTTTTGAAAATACAGACAATTTTTGCTGGTGGCTGTTACTTCTTATGTAGCTGACTTTCCGTGTTCTTGATATTTTCTCTCTATCCTAGATTGTGTTGGATTTTTTAATCTTGATCTTAGATTGTGCTGTTCCAGTCTTCTCCCTTCCTTGAATTTCTGCTCTGTCAGTTTTTCTTTCAGTTGTGGCCCTTCCTGGAATGCAGACTACAAGTCACCCTGTAGTTTGCTTCTCTGGAACAGGAAGATAATCCACTAGGAATTGTCGTCTTTTCTAAATCAAGTTGTGAGGCTTCCAGGGATGGAAAACTACTATTAGTTTTGACTCACCATATCCCTTCTGATCTGATGCGTAGATGGCTCTACAGCAGTAGCGATTGGAGCAAACTTTCTTCTCTTCCTTTGTGAAGACCAGAAGAGGTTAATGCAGGAAGCACATTGCCCAGACAGTTGCCCAATTCTTTCACAACCCTTTTTTATAGGCCAAAGAAAACTGTAGGATACACTCCAGTGACTGCAACGCTGGCTTCTGCCAGATAACAGCTGCCTTGTTCTGCTTTAGCAGCAAGTGAGGAAAAAACGTTAACTTTTGCTTTATTGAAGCTGCTTCCAGGCCCCTTCTGGTACAACCTCAGGCAGTTTTCGCAGCTAATCCCAACACAAACAGCTTCCACCTCCCATCACGGCTTGCATGGAGGTATGGTAATACCACGGCCTGTCACACGTTTGTGGAAAACTTTCAATCTTGCTGAAAAAGGCCACTACCTGCAGGTGTTTCGCCTCTGCCATCGTTGTTCGTGCTCTTTTAAATCGCAGTTTATTTAACACGGAACAATCAAGGGTATTATAGGGCTTAAAAACAATCACATAAGCTGTATAATTTTATGGCTGGCTAAGCTCTTTATGAGGGATGGCTGTTTGATTTGATAAGGACCTTACTAGCTCAAATGAACTCTTTAATGCAAAGGAATGAAACCAATAGACTATTGATTCAGCTGGTTAATTACCGGGGAGAAATTTAAGAATTCGCAAGCACCTTTTTTTGAAATGGCAGCAGTCAGGCTGAGTGCCAGGGTGCGATTTGAGTGTGGGACGTTGCATGCTTGCCTTTCCTCGTAAAGTGGAGGTGGAAGGAGCAAGGTTAGTGTACCTGAGCCTGTGACCACATGCGGTAATGGCTCCAGTGCTTATAATTTGCAACTGCTTAGATGTTAATTGCTAGATGATAAAATGAACTTGAAACCTTAGAAAATTGAGGGAGGGGAAAATAGATGGAGGTAGGTGATCCTGTCCCTTTCTACGCTACGTCTGGAACAGCAAAATTAAACAAATGAGTTAGCAAAGATAGACCTCAGGGTAATCCTACCCCTCTCCGGGAGCCTGTCTCTTCCTTTAATTGGGACTGTCTTTACCTGTTACAGTGTGCGGGCAGTAAGGAGGAAGCAGTGGATGTTCTTTCCACTCCTCTCCTGTCTCTTCCACTCCTGGGGCAAGTGCAGTTTGCAGAATACTACAAAATCTGATGTTTCCTTCTTGGGAGAACAAAGAAATGAAATATCTGTAGTGCCTTGAAATTGGAGTGCCTGCAGACTGCTGTGTTCCTCTGAAGAGGTTCTCTCTTCCCTTCTGCTTTTCTCACCAGGTTATTCTGGAGCGAGCGTAAAATAACCAAGGCCCGGGAGTGGTTCCACCGAACAGTGAAGATTGATTCTGACCTGGGGGACGCCTGGGCTTTCTTTTACAAATTTGAGCTTCAGCATGGCACAGAGGTGAGCGTGCAGCTGGGCACGGGGAGCAGGGAAGGCAGCAGGAATCCCTTGCTGGTTACTCTGTCCGGGGAACTGCTGCAGCACCAGGACATGCACGCCGCTGCTGCTCCCTGTCTGGCTCCCAGATGAAGAGGCTAAAGCTGTCACGCCTGGTCTTGAGCGAGCAAGAACAGGCATGTGTGGTGCTTTTTAAAAGACACTGTCATTAGCAGGGCTGTCTTTCAGGCTGCTTTGCCATCCACAGTTGTGCTGGTTCGTGCAGAAAAGCTCTGAAATCAATCTTGCTTCTGTAAAACGCAAGAGGAGACTTTCTCAGAGGAGACTTTCCTGTAACTGCGGTGCTGGATGTGTGTAACTCACCCCCACGTCTGCACAAGTGTCAAGTGCAGGTTGCACGTGGACACAGCTGTAGGAACAATCTGTTCTAATCTCTTACGGTGGTTTTTACTGCCTGATATTACTGAAGTGATGGGAGTGTTTATCTTCTGACTTCAGAGAGACCTTTCACTTGACCTGTCTCATGCAGGTGGCAACACAAAGGAAGTTTCTGCTGCAGTTTCTTTGGTGTTTCCAAAACTTGCTCGGCTGTTATTAGGCCACTTTGTTCAGTGAGGCAGGAGAATTTCAACCCAGGTTTCCAAACTGCCTTTAAGGGAGGTTGGGGGAAAGCTTTTGATGAGTGTTTGAATTAGGGAGGGGACTTTAAATTTTCATCTCTCTGCTGGAACAAAGCAGAGCATTAAGAGACCTGCAAACTGTTGTTTCTCTTCCTCACAGGAGCAACAAGAAGAGGTAAGGAAGCGCTGTGAGAACGCTGAACCCCGCCACGGAGAGCTCTGGTGTGATGTCTCCAAGGACATAGCAAACTGGCAGAAGAAAATCGGAGAGATTCTCGTGCTTGTGGCAGCCAAGCTTAAAAACACCTTCTAGAGTCCGCTGCCTTCAGCTCGATCAGCCATCTCTGTAGGACCTGCCTGCTTTCCTGCTTTCAGTTCATTTGCCTGCAGAGTGGCAGATTCCAGAGGACAGGAGATGAGTGGCAATGCGACAGATCTTCCTTCCAAAAAGCAAAGCTGGGTCCTCCTCCTTTTCCTGGTGATAGTGCTCTTGGCTCTCACAATGCAGTAATCAGCTTCTGCAGCACAAGTGCATCTAATTCCCCTCTGAATGTCGCTGCTGGTGTAATTGTAGGGGAGTTTTGTGAGGCTGTGTTGGCATTTTCATTTTGATGCCTGAATCCCCTCTGTAAATACAAGCCTCAATCAGCGCTTGTATGGTTTCTGATGTTAGCAGTTGCTCTGGATTCCTCTGCAGCATGAAGTGCCCGTCCTGTCCTTGTCCTCCTTTGTGCAGTTTCTTTAGTGTTTGGCCCACCTGATGCGATTTCTTTGCCAGCACCTGTTTTCTTGCTGTTTTTGAATATCCTCAGAGGAGATGGGGTAGGACTTTGCTGGGGGAGGAGCTGGACAGCTGAGAAGAATGGCTGGGCTGAGCCTTTTTTAAAAAATATTCCTTTTTTTTTTTTTTTTTTTTTTCTTTTGGCCAAAGGTCTGGTCTGACTTCTCCTCTGCAGGCAAGCTGCAACACAACTCGAGTACTCCTCAAACCTGAGCAGATGGAGCATTTTGTGAAATCCCAGAGCATATTTTTAGAGACTTTCCTTAATTTTTTAAATGTACATAGTGTCACCTTATTCTTCTAGGTGCCCAGTTGCGTTAAGCACGGCGGTATTTTAAAGTAATAAGGGAGAAGGCAGCAATCCCTGAAGGCCCTTTTAAAGGAATCACCTTTTGTTAGAGCCATCGGGAGACTGCGCACTTAGTGGCGACTGCTTTTTCAGTGTGGGTGTTTGGGATGGCCGTCTTCAAGTGCAGATGGCAAAGAGCAGATTAATTAGGGCGAGATCTTTGTGTCTGGGACCCTTTGAAGGTTGTCTTCAATTTTCTATACTCGCCACCTGTATTGTTTTGACCTAACGACCCTTACTGACTCGTGATCATTCACTGAACTAAAAGGTGTAATACCTTACGTGTTAGGATTTAGAAGAAGTATCCAGGTCTGTGTATGTGCATTATGTAATGTATTTAGCTAGAGGAAAAAAAAAACCTTTATTTGTCTGGAAAATATGTATAAAACATGGCTTGTGTTTTGTTTCCTTAAGTCCTCTTTGAATGTGGTCTCGCCTTTGTACTCTGACTGGGAAGAGTGGCTGTGATAGCAGAAACCTTTGAACTTGCCAGGCTCTCACCACTCTGGGAACATTTCTGCCAGGGGTGGTTGCACCAAGCCGTGCCGCATCCTTCTGCCAAAAGCAACAGTGCACATGAAAAGTGTTTTAACACTGAACCAGGCTTTTCCTCCAAGGCCAAACGTTTCTATCTTTTGGATTTGTACGAGAAAACTTGTGAACTCTTGTCCTTTCCCTTGAGCAGCTGATGGACATGTGTGAAGCTGCACTTTCAATAAGAAGGGTGTAAATCCTGGATGTCCTGTGGGCTTGTAGTTTCCCAAAGGTGAGTGAGATTTGCTCAGGGATCTGTGCCATCGTTGGCATCTGCCCTGAAGGGGGGTCTGATGCGAAGGTGAAATGGGACAAGATTGGAGTCAATCCCTTGTGAAAAGGAGAGGGTGGGCGTGTGGGAAGGGGACGTGGCTCGGCCAGGGTTTTAAGACTGAGCCAAAAGCTGCAGGAGAAAGAAATCAACAGTTCTCAGCGTGGTCAAGTCCTTGTGCCTCTCCCGTGGCTTCTCCCTTTCTTCCATAACGTCACCTCTGGAAGTGCTGGGAGGTGAAAATGGAGCTCCAGTCCTCCTCAGCCCTGCGGTGCCCTCCTCTTGGTGCTCGTGGAGGTGAGGTGGGGAGGATGGCTGGAACCACGGAGGCACGGCTCCTGCTGGAGAAACTCCTGAGCTGTGAGGTGTTTGGGGCATCTCCCTGGAGATAAATGCTGTGTGCTGGTCGGGGTCAGTGTGCTTTCCCTGCCCTTTTCAGGTGGCAGCATCGTATCTAAAGATTTTTGGGGCAATGCCCAAAAACTGAGAAAAGGCAAGGGAGGGACTCGCAGGGGAGATTCTTGTGGCAGGTGAGAGGAGAGGTGGTTTTCCTGGGATGGGCTGAGAGCCCTGGGCCAGGGGACCTGCACCCAACTCCTTTTACCACCTGCTCCTTGCATCTTCAGCCTTCCCTGTCCCGGGGTTTTCAGATTGTTTTCCTTTTCAGAAAAAAAAGCATCATCCATCTCCGAGCCTTTTAGTGCTGGGAGCCGGCTTTGTGTTTCCAAACGGCCGATGGCACCTACCCCATTTAACGAGATATAGAGCTCCGTAAAGAAGTTATATGGGCCCTGTCCTCAGCGGTATGCTCTTGTGTACGCTGAGGTTCCCACTCGCCTGCTCGGACGCCTCCTGCTCACACTTGCCAAGCTGCGAGGAGTCGGCTCCTCGGATCCTTCAGCTTTATTTCACCTCACGCCAGCGGAGCCTCGCGTGTGAGGCTGGCTCTGAACGCATCCTGCGTGAAAGCGGCTGCCCCGGCGAGTCAGGGCTTTGCTTTCCCTGCCTGGGCTTGCGAGCTAAGGGGCGATGTGCCCCTAAAATTCAGAGTGGGGGAGCTGGAGGATTTATTTTGGCTGCGTGCGGGTGTTTGAGCGGCGTCCCCTCACCTTCTCCAGGTGCAGCTACGATGTGACCCAGGGGCAGCAGCAGCCTGTGGATTTAGAATGATGATTAAGTCCTTTAATGAATTAAGGGACTGCTAATAATGAATTAAGGGACTGCTAATAATGAATTAAAGGACTGCTAATAATGAATTAAAGGACTGCTAATCGTGCTCACGGTGCCCTGGGGGTGCATTTTGGTGTATTCCTACAGCACAGCCCTGTGCAGGAGCAGGGCAGCGCCTCCCTCCCGACCTCCGTGGGGCTGAGCCCACGCAGCGCTTTCTCTGCGAGCCCTATTAGGGCCCTTCAAGGAAGAAGGGAGCCTCCTGTACCCTGACCCTCCAGGCACGGCTCCTCGGCACGAGCAGGACGCTGGGTTTGCCTCCTCCACCTCCTCCCCGAGCCCTCAGCTCCTCGCTCCTTTTCCTTTCCCCGGCTTCTCCGCTCGCCCAACGCCTCCTGCTCGTCCCGGGGCTGCCCGGGGGGCTCCATCCTGCGGGTTTGGGGGGCTTCATCCTACGGGAAAACAGCCGGGGCTGGGCCCAGAGGTGCCCCCCCTCGCTGTATGGGGCCGGGCCCGTCCCCTCCCACCGCGGCCCCGCGCGTGGAGCCAAGTTCAAACCGCGAGCCCCAGCGCGGCGGCGGCGGAGCGGGACGCGGCGGGGGGCCAGGCTGTGGGGGCCCCCCGGTGCCTGCGGGGCTCCATGGTGAGTGGGCTGGGGCTGGGGGGAGATGGTCCTGAGCCCCCTTGAAGGATTGGGATTGGGGTTGGGGGGGAGCTGTGGGGATTGGGGTAGGTTTGGGTCTTGGGTTGGGATGGGGTTTGGGAGCTGTCGGGACGCGGTTGGTGTTGGTCTGTCCAGAACGGGGCTCGGAGCAGTGGGGTTAGGGATTAGGATGGGGCTGGTCCGGCCCTAAAGGGGCTCAGAGCGGGTCAGGATGGGAGTAGGGTCAGGATGGGAGCTGGAGCTGGTGGGGATGGAGGTCAGAGCTGGTGGGGAAGGGGCTGGTCTGGCCGGGAGGGCGTGGAAGCGCTCGGGAGGGCTGGGCCGGGGCTTGGACGTGGGGACGGCTGCGTGGCTGGTCCCAAAAGTGTCACTGGTCCCGAGGTGCAGGGTGGCTGCTCTGCAGGCACGGGGTTGTGGCAGGATCCCTTTGGAGAGGAAGGTTTTAGGGGACAGGGATGGGGACAGCCTGGCTGAGAGGACCTGGGGACCTCAGCGCCTTGGAACTGGGGTGGCCGAGCCTCGCGCGGTGCCACCGGGAGCTGCTCTATCTCTGGAGGTGATTTCCCTTATCTGCCGGTGTTTGCAGGAGGATTAGAGCCGGGGAAGGGATTAGCTTTCCTTGCCAGGTGGCTGCAGCCCCGTGGCCGTGCTCCCCAGCTCCTTTTTCCCTGCCAGCCCCAGGGGACGAACCCGACCCCAAATCCAGAGCATCCAGCGCCGTGCCCAACCCAGCCCTCCTGCTGCGGGCACGGGGGTGAGGGGAGCTGGGCTGACCCCAAATCAGCCGCACACCTCATTTTCCCCCATCCTGGGACCTTCCCCCATCCTGCAGGAGGGGAGCAGAGCACGGATTTGGGTTCCTGGGCTTTATCTCCCCTTTATCTCCGGTCCCCCTGCTCTTTATGGGGGCGGTGGAAGCGCCCACGGCACCCTCCTGCCTCCTGCCCCGGTGCCTCTCCGAGCTTTTCAGCTGCTTGCTGAGCTTCCTCCCGTGCTGGGGGCTGAGATCCCGGTGCCATCAGCTGCCTGGAAATGCTGCCGAGGGTGTGCTTGCTCCTGGAATTCGGTCCCAGTTGTTCAACAAAGCGCTGCGGGGAACTCGGCTTCCCTGGCTCGGTGCTCTGAGCAAAGCTGCGTGGCCACGGGCTTCCCGAGAGCAACCCTTAGACTTTGGACGGGGTGTCCCCTTCTCCTTCGTGTCCCCGAGGAGTTCTGTGCTGAATCACCCCTCGGCCAGCTTTGTTTTTGCTCTTCCCCAGCCCTGGGGATGGAGCCCAGCGCCAGAATCCTGCGAGGTGGGCACGGGTTGGGAGCGCTGGAGGACTCCCAGTGGGATTTGCACCACTTCCATGGGGATTTGCTTGTTTTCTTGTGCCTGTGCCTGCTCCAGGGTGATGCCCCTGGGTTCACAGCCTGGCATCGTGCTGGGTTTGCTGCAGGGTGTTGATATTCCCGTCCTGCTGAGCCTCAGGAGCAGGAGGGTGGGGAGAGGTTTCCTCGCCCTTTGGAGCCAGGACCAGCCTTTAATTGAGCAGGGAGCAGACGCAGGCTTTGCAAACAAACCCCCAGGCTTCCACCACGGGGCAGGACGGGTGGCATCTGCCTGGCCTTGGGGACCATCTGGTGCTCCTGAGCCAAAAGCCAAGCCCGAGAGCCAGATATTTGGGATGGCAACAAACCCACCCAGGTGTGAGCTGCGCCTTGGGGCGGAGAGCTCAGAGATCCAGAAAGGAGAGGGGGGAGCAAAGCCCTAACCCAGAGATGAAATCCCTCCCGTGGCTGGAAGCTGTGAAACCAGCAGCCACCAGCCCTTGCCACCAGCTTTTTCCTTCCCGTGCGCACTCCGGCTGCGCACAGCAGCTGCTTTTGGAGGGTGCTGAGCTGCTTGCTGCCTGCCCAGACCTGATGCTTGGAGTTGCAGGGGGAAAAGGTGGAGGGAGTTGGACTTCCACGGCCAACAGGAGCTGATAGAAATGCCCGGTGCCAGCCTGGAGCCCAGCACCGTGCCATCTCGCAGCGGTGTGCCGGGGAGGAGAGCTGCTGGGCTTCTTTCCCGGCAGCTGCAGCGTGCGTGGGGCTTCCCATCCTCTTCCCCTCCTCACCCCGCTGCCGGGTGCTCAAATATCCCCGCTCCCGGTCACCTGAGGCTGCTCTGGCTCCTCTCCAAAGCGCCTGAACTCAGCCCTCGGAGAGGGTCCGGGCACCCCCGCCCAGCGCTGCCAAGCTCGGATGTCAGCTTTGGGGTTTTCCCTGCTCCGCCGGGGCTGCCGGGAAGCTTTGGGGTTGGGAGGCTGCGGGGCCGTGTGGGGGCTTGGAGAAATGCTGAGCGGCTGTCCCGGGGCTGCGTCCTTGCCTTGGGGTTTGTGGAATTGCAGGGGGCACCTTCCCAAAGGGGGCCTGAAGCTTGGAGCTGTGTTGGGGAAGCGGGCGGCTGCGAGCCCCCTGCCCCTCTCCAAAGGGCAGAGCGGGTCTCGGGCAGCTCCCTTTGATCTTTGGTGCTCGACAGCCCGGATTTGGGGAGCCGGGGAGAGCCCCCGGGGTCCCCACTGGGGGGTGCCACCCCCAGGACCCAGCTGCTCGCCCTCCTGCTGCATCCCCAGGGGCAGCTCCGCCTGATGCCCATGGCGAGGAGCTGAAAGCAGATCCCTGACCCTCCCTGCATCCCCTTTTGTGTCCCATCCCCGGCTGACGCTGAGCCCTTTCCCTGCACAGATTCTCCCCAGGGCCCTTTCCTGCGCTGTGCTGCTGCTCCTGCTCCTCGCCGTGCTGGGCCGGGGCAAGAGGTGCAGCATCGCCAGGATCCTGCGGCAGTACCGCGCCGTCATCTTCCACGAGATCCAGAACCTGGTGAGCAAGAAGGGTGCTGGCGGGCTGCTTTAGGCTGCCCGACGGCTCTCCTTGCTTTCTCTCCCTCGTTATTTTATTTTCTTTCTGCAGAAAAACCTGAGCGGCTCGGCGGAGAGGAGCAGCCGGGCAGGGCTGGCTTGCCGCTCGGACAAGGTGAGCACCCGGGGCTGGGGATTTGTGCCACCTGAGCCCCCCCAAGGAGCTGTCGAGCCCTCTCCCCGCTCGGGGCTGCTCTCCCCTTTCTCTTTCCCCCCCCCCCCCCAAAGGACCAGAAGATCCTGCTGGCCATCTACAACATCAGCATGTCCCTGCGGGACGTGGCGGGCGGCACCCTGCGTGGCCCCGAGGAGGTGGCGGTGTGGAAGGTGGCCAGGAACACCGAGTTCGTGCTGAGGGAGAACTGCAGGAGAATCGGCAAGGTGGGAGCCCTGCCCCTTCCCAGTCTCCCCAGTAGCTCCCAGTTTCCTGGCCGTGTGCTGGGAGCCGTGGCGAGAGTCGTTCTGCTCCCCTTGCCCAGTTGCTCCTGGGCCAGAACTGGGATTTATCCCCAGGGCACCAGTCTGGGTGTCCCCAGGGCTCCGCTGGGGAATTGCTGGGGAAACCCCAGCCTGGAGGCTCTCCTGCCCAGACAACTCATTAACCAAGCAACTCATTAACCAATTAAGCAGCGGGGAAGCCCCCGGGATGGCACTGGTGCGACTGGGGGCATCTCCCTGCCATGGTGGGGAAACCACCTGGGGTTAACCCTTCCTGGCTGCGGGCTGGGGGGGGCTGGAAAACCACTTCTGCCCCACACGTGGACGTGCCATGGGGTGTCCGGGGTGAGTGCTGCAGGCTGGGGGGGGGTCCCCAAATCTCCTGCAGCCCCGGGGACCCCACCTGTCCATAGGGCACCTCCTCGCTGCGGGTGGTTTGGGCAGCCTGCAGCTCCAACCCCGATGCGCACGGGGTCTGCGCCCTCCCCTGGGGCTCAGCATTTTGGGGTTGACTCCCTGCTGGGGCTATTTCTCACCCCTTCGGCACCCCGAC
The DNA here is from genome assembly GCF_965140915.1 of Aythya marila. Classification (NCBI taxonomy): domain Eukaryota; kingdom Metazoa; phylum Chordata; class Aves; order Anseriformes; family Anatidae; genus Aythya; species Aythya marila. The sequence continues at coordinate 1,768,288 of NC_139057.1, forward strand.
AGCAGAGCCCACCCCGCGCCCCGGCGCAGCCCCGCGGGAGGAGGAAGCAGCTGAAGGAGATCTCCAGGAGGGCGCAGAGGCTGGCGACGTGCTGGGAGAAGCTCTACGCCCTGCACGGCCCCCGCCGGGGCTCCTAGGGGTCCCCTCACCTCCTCCCCGCTCCGCTTTCGTGGCTGACGCCGCCTGGTTTTTGGGACCTGGGGGAAATTCAACCCCGAAGTCAGCCACAGAGGTACCAGGGGGTGCCTGGATTTAATTCATGTTCTTGTTTCGAGTGGTACCCCCGGGACTGGCCCCGGTGCACGGGGTGGGGGCTGGAGGGGGGCTGCAGCCGCCAGCTGGACAGCCCCGAGCTGGGGGAAGAAGAAGGGGAAGCCCAGAAAAAAAAAGAGAAGAGAGAGACCCTGATTTCTGTGATGCTCCTGCCCCTGCATCACCTGCTGCTTTTTTTTTTGGGGGGGGACAATGGCTCTTTTGTGTTTTTTTTTGGACCGAAAAAGGACAAACGGGGCCATGGGGCTGAGGTTTCTGCTGGCACTGGACTTCTACGCACCCATGGGTGCCCGTAAGGTGCCTGTAGGGTGCCGGGGTGAGCTGCTGCCCTGAAAACACTGAGACACCCCCCCCAAGACTGCTCTGGCTGCTTGGAGCAGCGGGGCTGGGGAGGGGGGGAGCCAAAAATAAATCCCCTCCTTCCCTCGCAGCCTCCTTGGCTGCTTTCTCTGCTGCCTTGCCTTGTTTTTGGGGGTCTCACAGTGCTCCTGGGGGACCTTTTGGGGTCCCATCCTGCCCCCCCTTTTCTCGGTGGGGGTGCTCGGTGCTGTGCGCCCTGCCTCAGTTTCCCCATCCCCGCTCCCGGCTGCGGCGCGGACACGAGGTGGCAGCAGCGGGCTAAAAAAAAACATTCCCCGGCCCCAAAACGCTTTGGGTTCCCCCCCCCCTTTGTGTCCCTTTCCCTCTGTGTCCCCCCCAATCCCCGGGGCTGCGGGTGGCCCGGCCGGGGGGGTCCCCTCCGTGCGCACGGCAGGGGCTGGGGGCGCTTTGCTGGGGGCTTCGCGGGGGCTGCAGGCGGTTCTGTGCCACGGGGGGAGGGAAAATTGGGGAGAGAAAAGGGGATTTAGGGGCTGTGCCCCCCGCCCTGCCTCTGGGGTTGGAGCGGAGCCGGGGGGCTGCGTGGCTGGGGGGTGGGAGAGGGGTCCCTGGGCACGCTGCTGGCCCCGGTTTAATGGGAAGGGAGCAGGGTTTTTGCTTCGGGGGCACAAATCGGGCCTTGCTTTTTGGGGGTGGCGCTGGGTGGCGAGCAGGATCCGGCCCTGGGAGATGCTGTCCCAGCCTGGCAGGAGACAGGGTGACGCCAAGCCCTGCTTGTCCCCCGGTGCCACGCTCCTCCCCAGCCCGGTGCTGGCCTGGGCCCCTTCCTCCCAGCCCCATCCTCCTCCTCCTCGGGTGGTCCCCGGGGGGCTCGGGGAAGGGACTCCCGCAGAGCCCCCCAGCTCGCTGCGCCCAGGCCCTGCCTTGTTTTGCTCGTGCCCTTTTTGCTGCCTCCCTGGGCGGCTTTGCGCTGGGATTTTCTTTTTTTTTTCTTTTTTTCTTTTTTTCCCCTCTTATTCCCCCCCCTTTCCTTGTTTTCCTAAACAAAAGATCAAATGCGGACAGTGGTTTTAATCAGGTTGAAGAGAGGAAAGAGGATAAATAACGATAATAATTAAAAAAAAACAAAAACCATCCCAACCCAACCGCCCCCACGCGTAACGACACCCCGCCAACCCTCCCAAAATAACCCTGCGCCCCCTGCTCCGCGCGGGTGCCCACCAGCGTGACACAGACCCCCCGAACGAGCAATTTTCCTGTTTTTTCTTCCTTTTTTTTTGGATGATGGGTTGCAGCCGGGGCTGGGACCACTTTTTTTTATTTCTCCCCAAGGATGGGGCTGGGGGTCCCGCTGGGGGCGTTGCTGCCGCCCTGGCCGTGCTGTGCAAACAGGACCGTGTCTCGGGTGATTCTCTGCCATTTCTGCATCAAGGCTGGAGCAAAGGGACCCCCCCCCCGATCTCTCAGCACATTCCCAGATAAAACAGAGCCGTAACCAGCCCCTTTCCTAGCAGCGAGGAGCTGGAAATCACCCCCGGGGGTACCCGGCCCCTGCTGCAGGGGATGGGTGCAGCTGCTCCGGCTGCTTGTGCAGGCTGGGAAAGGGGATTTGTGCCTGGTGCTGGTGGTTTTGCAGCATTTTCCTGGTTTGGGGTGGTGGCAGGAGGTGAGCTGTGGTGCCTGTGGCCGTGGCAGCACACGCAGGGGGTGTTTTGTTGGGGTGTTTGTGAGCTTGCCGCGCTCTCCGGTGGCTGGGGGGGGGGGGGGGAGAGGGAGCCCGGTGCGGCGGCAGGAATGAGTGCATGGAAAGGAAGGAAAGAGTGAAGGAAGAGGCTAAAGGGAGGGAGGGGAAAAGCGAGGTCGAAGCTTCGGTGGAATCACAGCAAAACAGCCGGAAAAAGGAAACGGGCCTGAAAAGTCAAATAAAAATAGCAGCGAGGCAAACCCAAGTGTGCAGCACATGGGAGTGAGCGCATTTCCTTCGAGGGCAGCGCCACACGCTCCCGGCTGCTCCGGGGGGGCTGCTCTGATGTGGCTCCAGCAGCCGCCACCGAGCTGCCTCCCTCCTTTCCTCCTTCCCTCCCTCCTTCCCTCTTTCCCTCCGGCCTCCGCGGCCGCCCCGCGCGGTGCCAGGCGCTGGGCATCCCGTGGGCACCTCGCCAGCTCCCACCTCGCTCCGGGCAGGCGGACGCACGGCGAGGAGCCCGGAACACATCCCCACATCCCCACAGCACCCCCCCCCAGATTTGGGATGCAAGAAAAGGGTGCTGCACCCCACTTTTGGGGGGCTGCGCCTCGTGCCGTGCGCGTTTTGCTGCGTCCTCGCGCGCGCGCGTGCCGCGCTCCCGCCCGCCGTGCCGCAGGTGTGTGCGTGCCCGGGGCTGTTGGCTCTGATCGCCTTGCCAGATGCGTCCGACAGCCCCACAAACAGCGCGGCCACGGCTTCCTCCCCTCGCCTCTTGTTTTGCAATCAGCGCCCGGGGGATCGGGGTCAGGGCCGCGGGGACGGGGTGCTCCTCGAGCCCGGAGCGCAGCGCGCTGCAGCACGGACCTGGCCGCGGGCTGAGCTGGGAGAGGGGAAAAAAAAACCAAGAACACACACAAAAAAACACAAAAAACAGCATCACCCAGGACAAGGGGGAAAAAACAAACCAGCATCACCCAGGACGGTGGCTGTCGTGCTCCTGCGGAGCCGATGAGGGGGGCGCTTTTCGCCCCTGCCCCTTCGCAGTGCCACGTCCCAGCGAAACGCGGCTGTCCCTGGGATGGAGCAGAGCTCTCCTCATCCTAGCACCAGCAGCCACCTCGCTGGCAATCGGGAAACCCGCGCCCTGCTTCGGTCCTCGTCTGCGTTATGACCCAATCTGGGGTTTGGGGGGGTCGAGGCTGGGGGTGCCGGCCCCTCGCAGCCCCCGAGCGCGGGCACAGAGCGAGCGCTGGGGGCACTGGCACACGCAGGCTGTGTCTGAGTGAGAAGAAGAGCGTTTTGTTCTCTCCCATCTCCCTGCAGCATCGTAAAGCTGTTGAAAGCCCAGATTTACGGTGTGATAAACGCTAGGGGCTCTGGTTAATATTTTACTGCTCCATCCTTTGGAGAGCGGCTGTTTTGGAGGAGCAGGGAGAGCTGGGCTCGGGGCGGCACACCCAGCGGCATCTCTGCCCGGCTCCAGCTGGAGGACAGCCGGTCCCGGGGGACGGGGACAGTTGGGAATGGGGCCGCACGGAGCCGTGCCACGGCCCAGGTGGGTCCTGGCTCCCCCAGCCGTGAGATGCCAGGATCCTGAGCCCAGGTCCTGCACGGAGGCTGCGGGCTGGAGGTGCGGGACGTGCGGTGCTGTGACGAGCAGAGCCCCGGCGAGCCCTCGAGGGAGCAGCGTGCTGGAAACACTGACAAATATCACCGGGGTCCCGCAGGGGGGAAGGGCAGCTCCCCCCCCCTCCAAGCCCCAGCTTCCCAGCCTCTTGCTGGTTTCGGAGGCATCTGCCGACCAGATTGTGCCACTGCGTGCCCGTGCGAGGATGTGCCACCAAGCAGCGGGGTGTGCCCGGGCCCAGCTCCGGATGCTCCCCTCCTTGTGCCCCCCAGCCCGTGGCCCCACTGCCAGCTCCCCGGCACGCTGCTACAGCCCCATGGGTGCCGGGGCCGTGCTGCTGGAGCAGCGCCCGCGGTGCTGGGTGGCTCTGCAGGAGGCTGAATCCTCGCAGGGAAGGGTTGGGTGACGCTGGGAAGCAGCTCAGGGCTGGGGGCATCCCGGGGGGAGCCTTGGCAAGGGGGCTGGGTGGCCCAAAGCACGCGAAACCCTGAGTATGGAGAGGAGAAGGGGGGCTCTGCACCACCGTGCAGCCGTCTGTGCGATGGGAGAGGGGTCTGCAGCCTCGGGGCCGGGTGTGCGTGCGCACAGCTCCGTGTGCCGGCACAATTCCTCCCCATGGCAGCTCCCCGAGGGTGCCAGCACCCTCCTCGATGCCCTGATGGAGCCGGAGCCACGCGGTGCAGCCAGCAGGCCCCAGAACACTAGGAAGAGAGCAGCACCAGCATACCGGGCTCAGCAGGAACCCTGTCTCACCCCAAAACAAGCAGCAGCCCACCCGGGCCCCCGTGGCACCGTGGCTCTGCAGGACGGCGCTGGCTCCGGCGGCTCTTGACGCCCAGCGGGAGCCGGATGGGGGGCGAGGGGCCCGGCTGCCCCCTTCTCCCCTCCGTGCCCTCGCCACGGGCACCTCCACGGGGCCGGCGATGCCAGTGGGATGCCGGTGGGATGCCGTGGTTGGGCTCGGGGCCTCGCTGCCTCCCGCCGCCCCCCAGCCCCGCTGCTCGGCCCGCGGCACCCTCCGCCGGGGCCCATTGTTCTGCCGCGCCGGGCTGCGGGGCAGGATTCCTTTGTCAGAGCTGAACAATATTTTATTCTAACAATTAACCAAACACGCCCGGGCTCCCGAGCCTGTTTGTGATTATTGGAGGACGAATTCCCCAGCCTCGCTCTTGGTGTCGGCTCCGCCTGGGGCCGCGCCAGGCAGAGGGGATCCAGCCCCGCCGAGCCCGGCTCCGTGCGCGAAGGCCACCGTGCCCACAGCCCCCGTCCCTGCAGCGGGTGGCGGGGGGCTTTTGGGCCCCCTCGGCCCTCTCAGGAGCCCCTGAGCATCTCCAGCGTTGTCTGTGTGGCAGCGGAGCAGGGGCGCGGTGACTCACGGAGCCGGGGGGCTCTGAATCACGGCGCTCTCCGGGCAGGATGTGGCCCCACGCTCGCAGCTTGGTGCCTGTGAGCCTCTGGTTTTGTCCTCAGTGGGGTGGCAGCAGCTCGTTCCCTGCCACGTGGGACAGGGCTGCTGCTTTTCCTCGGGGTCCCCAAACTCCTCTGGCCCCCTCGCTGCCTTCCTGCTCTCCCAGTCCTGGTTTTGGGGCAGGGAAAGGTGCTGTGGGGTGCGGGTGCTCCGTGCGTCCTGGCTCTCTGAGCCCCTCTCCATGCTCAGGCCTCATTGTGGTGAAAAAGGGAGGTTTCTGCAGCAATTCGCCACGTAGTCCTGGCAGAGGTTAGATTGTCCAGTGCAGCACAGGTGATAAAATCTCTTAAAAAGTCCCTTGCTTGTGGTCATTTCCTCTCCACCCCGTTGCTGTTCCCAGCCAGGAGCGACGCGGCGGAGGAGCCCGAGGCAGCAGGGGGATGTTTGCCATCCCAGGCCAGCACCCAGGGGCGAGCCATCCGGGGAGATAAACCCTGAGAATGTTTTTTTTCGTGGCTGTGGAGACGGACGGTCAGCTCCTGGGGTTTCCAGGCGCGGAGGAAGGGAGCTGCAGCCTCGGGGTGGGAGGATATTGAAGGGGCGCACGCTGCAGCACTGCCTTGGCGCTGAGTGTTTGGCACGAGAGGGCACCGGGTGCCTAAACCTGCTCCTTCAGGGCCACCTCCTCGGCTGTGTCCCCCATCCCTGGGCTCTCAGCCTGCTCCTGGATCCTGAAATTCAGTGAATCCTCGAAGCACAGCGGCTCGGGCGGCGGGGCCAGGCAGGGCAGGCGCAACACGGCACCGGTGAGCATCCCGCTGAGCAGCGAGCCTCCAAGGGCCACAGCCAGCCCTGCCACTTGCCACAGCGCCTGCCTGCCACCACCGCAGCCCCACGGATCCCCCGCCACCCCGCTGCCATCGACGTGGGACAGCTGGCACCTCTTGGTGTCCTTGGAGGCCACCAGGACGGCCACGGCGCTCGCCACCGCGCCGAGGATGCCCGGCAAGCCGTGGAGGTTGTGGATGCCGCACTGGTCGTGCAGCGCCAGCTTCCTCGCCAGGAATGGGGTGAGGAATCGGAAGCCGAGCAGGCAGACGAGCGAGGAGAGGCTGCCCAGGGCCAGGGAGGCCGCCGGTGTGATGGGCACGTCGGCCAGAGCACCGATGGCCACCCCTCCGGCCAGGCTGCCGTTCTGCAGGTGGCCCGGGCTGAGCTTGCCACCGCTCTCCAGCAGGCTGGAGGCCACCACGGTGGTGACAGCGCCGGCGCTGAGGGCTAGGAAAGTGTTCAGGATGGCCCGGTGCTGGGCATCGCCCGGTTGGCACGGGGCGGCCACGAAACTGGGCCAGAAAACCCAGAGGATGAGCGTCCCCACCAAGGCCAGGAGGTCGGATCGGGGCGTCGGGGTCTCCTTGGGATGCGCCGGCTGCCTCTCCGTCCCGAACAGAGCCTTGGACACGCCGAGGCCGAAATAGCAGGCGAAGACGTGGATGGTGATGGTGCCCCCCACGTCGCGGACGCCCAGCTGGGTGCCGACGAGCCACTCGCTCGCGAGGTAGACGGGGACCTCGCAGAAAGCCACGGCGAGGAGCTGGCAGGGGCTCGTCCTGCCCAGGACGGCCCCGACCGAGATGAGGACGGTGACGGCGGCGAACTCGGCGGCGAGGACGTCGTGGAGGCCCAGGCGGAGCCGGCCGTGGCGCACGCCCTGCAGCAGCAGCGCCCACTGCGTGGAGACGTTGAGCAGGAGGAAATTGTGGGCGAGGGCGCTGAGCCCGTAGCGGGGCAGGAAGGCCAGCAGGAGCCCCAGCCCCACCGCCAGCATCACCTGGATGTCCTGGAAGAGGGGGAAGAGGCCGGGGAGGTGCTCAGCAGCCCGGGTGCCATCCTCTGCCTGCGTGGCCGCGGCCGAGGGCTCATCGTAGGTGGCGAAGAGGGCGAAGAAAAGCAGCAGGGCGCCCTGGAAGAGCCCCAGGGAGAGGGGCAGGAGGCGGCGGGCGCTGGCGGGGGGCGGCGTGGCCATCCTCGGATGTGGCAGGAGGGGACGGTGACCGCCGTGCCGCGGTGCAGGGGGTGGCACAGGAAGGGACGGTGACCACGGGGCAGGGGACGGCAGCCCGGCCGCGCCGGGAGAGCTCACGGGGTGAGCCGTGCTCTGCTGCTATCTCAGGGGTTTTATGGCCAGGGTTAATTTTTAACCGAGGAAGAGGGCTGATGTGCCACAAGGAGAGACTTTTATCCCCCCCCTTCTCTCCTCCTTCAAAGCAATGCTCAGACGTCGCCCGTGCGCTCTTGCTTGGCCACCATAAAAAACGGGCGCGAGGCTTTTAGGAGTTTGAAAAGAGAGAGGAAAAGAGGAAAAGCCTGCTGGGGGGCGGCGGAGGAACCCGCGGGGCCGACAGCACTGCTGGAAATGAGGGGGGCACCACGGCGTGCGCCCACTTCCCCCCCTCTCCAGCCCCTGCGCCCACAACGGGACCTCTCCAAACCCCACAGCCACGGCTTGGAGCTGTGCAGAGCCCCCGGGGATGGGGCCGGGGAGGGTCCCACGGGTGCTCGGTGCCACAGCAGGGGTGGGGGCCCACTCGGGCACGCTGCAGGAGGTGGGTGAGCTCTGCCAAGGCTCCCGCGCTGCCTCCGGCCGGCCGGGGACGGCTCCCGGCCCATCGCAACCCAAGGCAGCGCCATGCGTGGCTTGGGGATGATGTGCGCTCTGCTCGGCAACTGCCCGGCCTCCGCAAAGCCCCATAAAGCTCCGAAATCAGGCCGAAAAGATCATTTTCTCACAGGTTTGTGTTGGCTTGAATGGCTGGAAATTCATTAACAATTAGCGCGCGAGAAAAACAAAGCCCAGAGCAGCCAAGCAGCTACCCCGAAGTTTCTGGGTTGCTGTTTAATGTGACATTTTGCCAGTGAATGTCTGGAAAAAAAATATGAGAACCACAAGAACAAAAGGCAGAAGGGTTGGTAAATATTTGTTCCAGAGAGAAGATATTTTTGTGCTGTCCCTGATCTCAACACCCCTGCCGCGGGCGCTGGCTCCACGCCGCTCTTCGTCATTGTTACTGGAGGATGAGGCAGGCGAGGGCGCAAAATGGGAAACAATTGTTGAATAATCTGCGCGAGGCTCCTTTGCCAAACCCTCCCCTGCCATTTTTCAACAGCAAGATGCTGGAAATCAGGGCAACGTATAGGAGGAGGAGGTGCTTTGAAGGAAGCGCCGCCGGGCCTTGCGTTGGGGTTGCATCGTGCCGAGCCGCCTCTCTCCATAAAGAGGGGCAAAGAAAAACCCTGAAGGGTTTTTTTTGGGGTGGGACCTGGGGATGCTTCATCAAGCAGAGGCCTCCGTGCTTGTCCCTGCCATGTGGGCAGAGCAGGAGAATGCCACCACGGGGTCCCCAGGGACACACGGGGCTGGGGTCCCCGTTGGGCTCGCTCTGGTGTCCCCAAATGCCGGTGGGGGACGCGGTGGGGCCGGGAAGCACAGCGGGATGCTCTCGCCCACCTCCCCCCAGCAAACACGGGCTGAGCTCCCACCCCACAGCCCCATCCTGCTCTGGTGGGCCACAGGGGATGCCTCATCCTCCCCCACCCCCTGCTGATGCAAAAAGGGGAAAGAAAGGCAATTTCAGCACTGCTGACCCCATTGCATTACATCCCGGGTGTGTGCCGTACCCATCGCATGCCACATCAGCCCTCCAGCGGGATTTTTCAATGGGATGGCTCGACACAGAGAAAAGCTCGACCCAGAGAAAAGCTCGTTAGCTCCTCGTGTTTAAGATAAATCCTGGTCCCTGGCTGGAGCTGCTGGCCGTGGTGGCGCGGTGGCCTCGGCTCGCTGCTGCCCGCTGCCCCTAGCCAGGAACCGTGGGGTTTGGTGTGGGGTTTCCAATGGAAGCACCTTGGTTCAGGTCTTTTTTTGGGGCAGGGCTGAATAAAACGCTGATGGGAAAAGCTGCACAGAAGGAAAGCGGGGTTTGAACGGGTATTTAGAAAGGGGAGAGTTGTAAAGGTTTGGGAATCGCAGCAAAGAGCCTTTTGGGAGGGGTGTGCTGCAGGAAAAAACCATCTCCAGAGCATCTTAGTGCTGCCGAAGCACCACGGTGTGGGGAGATTTGAGAGGAAAAGCCCTTCTGGATCCAGCCGGTGCCCATGGCAAGTTTTGGAGATGCGGGGTTGGCACAGGCGGCTGTGCCGGGTCCATAAACACCGTGAGGGTGCACCCGGGGAACACGGCACGGGGTCAGGCTGCCGGGCTGCGTGCCCGGAGCTGGTTGGGGAGGTGACAGCTCCTTATCTCCATCTGTGGCTGATAGGGAACTGCAGGCTCAGCGGGGTGGAGCTGGCAGGCGCTGGAGCCGGTGCCCGCCCTGGGGCCGGTGGGTCAGGGTGCTGCGCCCTTGGGTGCGTGCCCTTTTCCTCCTGGAAACCTTACCCCGGCGGCGTCTGGGGATTTGGGATGTGCACGTGGGTTCCCAGAGGGGCAAAAACCAAGGGCAGCCACCAACAAGCTCCTTTGCCGAGCCGTTTGGTACCCCAGCACCTCTGTTGGCAGGCGGGATGTTCTTTTTAGCCTTCCAAAAGCAGACGAGGGCGAAGAGCAGCGCTGCCCGGCTGCCCGCCCCCCCCGGGCCAAGGACCCCAGCGCACGGAGCGAGGGACCCCGGCGGGGTGCAGGTTAAAGAATAACCTTTATGGCCCCCATAAAGGAAGGTCGAAGTTCCAGGAGGTCAGCGGGGAAGGCGAAAGTCCCCCTGCCCCATGGCACCCCCGGCCCCGCGGAGCAAAGGGGGGGGGAAATGATTAACTTGGGGGAACTGGGTGCGCCCGTGGGATGGGGTGGGGAAAGTTTGGTCCCTCCAGGAACCCTCCGCGGGCACCGGGGAGTTTTTTTTTTTCTTCGGCACCAAAGGAGCAGGGCCTGGGGACGGAGGAAGCATCTGGAGAGGGCCGGGGCGGCGGGGAGGGGACCATTGAATTCCACCCCCCACGTCCCCCTTTCACTGTGTGGGCAGTTGTTTTATGGCAGGAGGGCTGGGGAACCATTTTAGCATGATCCACGCTGAGACTGCTCGAGGAGTTCCCTGCTGAGGGCTGGATACAAAGAAAAGCTGAATTAACTGCGGGTCATATAAGGCAACAGGATCTGACAGATCCGAGCCAATATATGCTGGCAACAGCCAGTCCATGGCACTGTGAGAAAACACTCCTGCAAATTTAACAAATCCCTATGGTCTAGAAAGTCATGTACAAGAAATTACTAATGAAGGGATCTAGTCATATCTGGATTTCCAGACGTTGGTCATACTCCCACCGCATTTTGCAGGCCATATAAGTACATGGATCTGAATCCAGGGCGCTGGAGACCAGGAGAGGATTGTTCCAACCGTCTTGCCTGACCCTCCTGCGTCACACCGCGTCCTGCGCCCGAGCCCAGCGCTGCCGGCGAGGCTCAGCCGGGAGGGGATGCTCAGCCCAGCCGTGCCGTGCCGTGCCGTGCCGTGCCGGGCGGTGGCGGCCGGATCCTGCAGCTGCCTGGAGGAGCCCCAAGGGGTTGGGAACCTTGATGGTAGCGGGGAGGTTGGGATCGGGTCCCCTCCTGCCCCGTGGTGATGCTCCGGTGCCCGGGGATGGGTGCTGGGGACCCCTCTGCTTAGGCAGGAGGGAGAGGGGGCTCCGGCTTCATCTCCACGGGGCTGCCAGAGGGTTCCCAGCCGAGGCACAGCACGGAGGGGAAGAGCTACTGGTCCCCCCTTATTTCCCAAATTGTTGTCAGCCCTCTCCCCACGGGCACCCCGAAAGCCCCGTTCCCTAAAAACCTTCGCCACCCAGCTCCCCGCTCCCTCCCCATCCATCCCCGAGCCCCCGTAGCTCCTCCACAAGCACACAAACACACGCCTGTTTTCTAACCCGTCCCTTTTATTATATTTCCCCCCCCCCTCTTCTCAATTCCATCCCGGCGATGCCGCCGGCGGCCGCGAGCCGTTAAAAAGCCCCCGGATGGTTCTGACCCACGGAGCCCCGGCGCTCGCGGGGCGGCTGCCGGAGCCGGGCAGGTGGCCAGTTCCCCCCCCCAAAAAAACAAAAAAACCTCCCCCTTCCTTGAACCCCCGGCGAGCGGGGGCTCTGCCCGGGGACAAAAAGGCACAGACGTCACACCCGCATCACGCGGCCCGAGTGGCCTTCTCCATCTTGTTAGCACATTGTGTAACACAACATGTGGAGGCGCTGGGACCGCACACACATGCGCTCCCCAACAGCCCAACGAGGGGGGAAAAAATTAAAAAAAAAAAAAAAAGAAAAAGAGAGAGAGAGAGAGAAAGAAGAGAAAAAAAAAAAAAAAAAAAAGGAAGCAATTTAAGCTTTGAATCTTTCTCTTTAAAATGTTCTCATGGCTTCATTAGAATTTGCAGCCACAGAGGCTTTGAAGACCCTGGTATAAGGAGTGAAACATCTGGAAAAATTAGGATTAATGAAAACATAATTCCCAAGACTAAAGGAAAGATTAATCCTGCGTTACCACTTGTGTGTTCCACAGCTTTTCCCCAGCTCGTAACGCTGAACTTATTAAATCGCCTTGAGCTGAGTTTTCCTTTTTCTCTCTCCCTCCCCTATTGAGCCGAATGGAAGCGACTGATGCCAAATGTAACGATAACCAACTGTGCCGAGCAGCGCGTGTGCGAGCGCGCCGCCCGCCCCGCTCCACTCCGCTCCCAGGTGGGCGCCCGTGGCCGGCAACCGGGGGTCCCGGGGGGGGGTCCGAGCCGAGGGGCCGGGGGGCTCGGAGAGGGGCGATGGGCGCTGCGCCCGGCTGGGCTGCACCTGCTCCGCTCCCCGCAGGATCGGGGCCGGCGTGCCGGCGAGACAAGGGGGATGTTGGCGAGTTAAGGGCCGAATTTGGGGGTGAAATACCCCGTTTCAAAAAGCTGGGCTCTCCCCCCGAGGTGCTGGTGCTGGGGAGGGCGGCGTTTTTGCCAGGCTGGCTGCGGGAGGGCAGCGCCGTGCCGTGTAGCCCTGCGCCGTGCCGTGCCCGCGTTGGCACCGCCGCTCTCTGCTGCGGCACTGGCCGCGTTTTGTCGCCGCTGGGGCGAGGCTTTGAGCTCGGCGTTGAGCAATGCGAGCCCCGTGCCAGCTCGCTCCGTGGGCGCTGCTTCTCCGCGCGGGGCTCCTGCAAGCGCGGCCACCCCGCGGGGAGGCCCGGCCGCAGCAGGGCTGGGGCACGCTGCAGGGCTCAGCCCCCACCACGTTGAACCCTGCTCAAGCCCCTGCAAAGCCCTCGGAAGGGTTGGCCAAGAGGATTTGGGGCTGCTCCGGAGCTCGGCTCAGTCGTGTTGGGGCTTTGCACATGGAGGGACCGGCTGGGGAAGCTGCCCTTGGGTGGAAAACCCTTTGGCCCTGTAAGATCCTGCAGCAAATTCCTATTTATTCAGGGTCCTAGTGTGATCTGCAGGCAGCAGGGAGGTGGTGGTGTTTCTGGGGGTCATGTCAAAGGTTTGTCCCTTGCTGTGGGCCTGGGCACGGCACAGGAGCTCCCTGGAATCGGCCGCCTGCTGCTCCAGGTCCCTTCTTTGTCGCTGCAAAGCCCGGCGAAGCAGACGCTAACTCACCGAAAAAAAAAAAAGCCTGCGAGCAGGGTCAGTGCAGTTCTCTCCCCAAATTAAACACCAGTACATATGTCTATATAGTGGTGTTTATTTAGAATAATAAAAGGAGGCAGATTTCACTTCATTACGCCTTAATCCGTCCCACGTTTGGCGCGGGGGAAGGCCGGGCAGCGCGAGCCCCGCGCCGAGGCCAGCTGCTCCGCAGAGCCGCTCTGGCGAGCAGCTTGTGCAGCCCGTGAGGTAGCAGGAGCCGGCTACCAGCTGCTCTGCCTGGCTGCTGATAGCCCCCCGGGTGGCTCCACGGGGACGGGGATGCTCCGAGGACTCATCTGGCCCCGAGGGCTGGAGGAGCAGCGGGTGCTGGGAACGGTGTGCGGGGCGCAGCGCGTCCTCTTTGGATGTCCCCGCTGGGGTTTGGGTGGCACCTCGCCCTCTGGGTTCCCCCCAGGACCTCTGTTTGCCATCAGCTCGTGGAGAAGCAAGATTTGGTGGTCCTTGGGGGAGCCTGGCGGGGATGTGCGTGCGGGGCTGCAGCCTCCACGGGCCATAGTTGCATTTGTGCCATGCGCGAGGGAAAAGGGCACGTCCGCCCCACGCATGGGGCGCAGGAGGGGGCAGCGCACTCTGACCCTATCCTGCAGGGTCCTGGTGTAGGGAAAGGCTCCCAGGACAGACAGAACGGACAGGACAGGACAGGATGGACAGGATGGAGAGGACAGCCTGCGAGATGCATGACAGATCAGTGCCCACACAGCATCCTCCCTGCAGCACCACGAGGGTGACAACCGGGGCTGCTTCGGGGTTCTGCTCCCTCCTTCCCACGCCGCCGCCTCGCTCGGCGCTCCCGGTTGTTTTGCAGAGAGGAAATCTGCAACCTTGCTCTTTTTTTTTTTTATTTTTTTTTCTGTTTTTCAGTGCATGTGTGCGATGGCGGGGCCCAGCTGGGGGTGGCGGCGGTGCCGGCGGGCGCCAGGTGCCGGCGGCGCGGGGCGGGAGGTGCCCGGCGCTGTGGGGACAATGCCGGCGGCGGCCCGCGGCGCTCGAGTCCGCATTGTGTGAGCGAGGAGGAGATGGATGAAGGTCACATCCTGCCCCCTCTTCCCATGCCCGGCACCAGGAAAAAGCTGCGCTTTGTAAATACGAAAATAAACAACAAACTCTTCCCCCCATTTACCACCTTTCCCCCCAACCCCTCCCCCAAAAATACACCACAACAACAGCCCCGGCGGTATCGGAGCCACCTGCTCGGGGAAGTGATTTTTCATATAGGCAGGAAGCGGGGGTCTAATTAAATCTCGGGTCAAGAGCATAAAGGGAGAAAGAAGTTTATTTACAAGCCCTCGAGCGCAGCCGGAGGGGCGGGAGGGGGCTGCAGGGGTGCACACACCTCTGGCTGCGCGTCGGAGTTTCGGTGTGCCCGGGAGGGAGCGGCGGTGTTTTGGCACCGCACGGGGGTGGCAGGGAGAGCCGGGCACCGAGGGTGGGCTGGGGGCAGAGAGGAGGAGGAGGAGGAGGGATGAAGGCAGCGGTGGGGACCCTCTGCCTGCTCCTCGTGCCGCGGTGGCAGAGGGCAGCTCTCTCGGAGCGGGAGGGCGCAGAGTCCCCACTGCCCCCTTCCCCTGCGTGTGGAAAACCATCCCGGCCAGACCTACAAGAGCGTCTCCAGCCCTCAGCGAGATCATATGAGGTTTCTGTTTCACAAGAAGGAGGATGGCATTTCCATTGTGCTCGCTGGGGATGTGTTGCAATGTGCAGCCGCTTCCATTCTTTGTCTTCCTCCACGCAGAGGAGGAGTCTCAGCCTCTTCCAGAGTGACCCATCACACCCTTCCCCCCCACAGCCGCGAAATTCGGCTCCGCTGCCCTCGGCAGCCCTCGGCACGGGGCGAGCGGCCCTGGTGTCCCCGTGTCCTCGTGGGGTGGCACCTCCACCCGTGCCTGGGCATCTCCTCTGCCACCGACGCTCTCAGTCTCCAAAAATGCCCCCGCCAACGCCCCTCAGTGGGTTTGGGGACACGCGGTGATAGCGGTGCCATGTCGTGTGCCACTCGCACTCTCCAGGGTGCCCCAGCTGCAGAGCCGCTGCTTAATTTTCACAATAAATTAATGAACCGGGGCCTGACTCCACCAAAGACCCAGCATTGAGCTGGGGATGGCTGCAGCTCCCCCAGCTCCCCCAGCACCTTGCTGCCTCCCGGCCCACTTTTGGGAACCGCTGTGGGAACATCATCTTTGGGCAGCCCAAAGCCCTTTTCTATTCCCCAGCCAGGCTCTGTGTGCTGAAAGCGAGTCACTAACGGGACATTATGACGAAAAATAATTCAGAAACAGGCAAGCACCAGCTGGAGGGGCTAGAAAGGAGCAAACGGGTTGGGGGTGCTGGTGCATCGCCATCGGGATCCTTCTGCAACCACCATGGGGACACAGGAGCCTCACCGATTGCACCCAAAACCTGCTCCAAGGGCACCCATTGCAGATCCAGGAGCAGGGATCCCACTGTCCCCATCCCTCCCCGTGCCGGGGACGTCCCCTCCTTGCCACTAGCACCCCGCCACCGCTCGCGGTGCCACGGGACGAGGACGCAGCCCCGGCCCCGGTGCCGGCCGCGGGCCTCGCTCCAGCTGGGCGCTGTTTTGTAAGGACTCCTGGGCCTCTGCGGCGCAGAGATAAGCCCAAGAATTCGCCGGCCGTTCCAAATATCCTGTCCGCTTCCGCCCACCGTCCTCGCGGCCGCTCCAGCCCGTTTGTCTCATTTCCGCAGCCGCACGCTGGGGAGAGCTTCCTGTTTTCCCCCGGCCCCGGGGCGGGCGGGAGGAAGGGCAGGACAATGGGCGCAGGCTGAGATGGGGACGGGGACACGGGGGACACGGGGGATGCGGGGACCAAGCCCTGGGTGCCTGGCAGGGGGCCGCCTTGGGGTTTTCCTTGGTGGCCCCGGGTGGGCGCAGGAGGGGGGTGGGCGCGCCGCTGCGCCCTGCGAGGGGAGAGGCTGGGCTCTGCGGGGTGAGCTGAGATTGCAGATGGGTTTCCTTGCCTTTTTTTTTCTGTAATTGTTGTAAATCAAGCCAGAGTCAACTCTCCAGAGCTCCCCCTTTGCACCCCAGTGGGTAACAGCACTGCTGGGGGGTGAGGACAGACGTCACCCCCGGTGCGGGCACGCCGGGGCTGGGAGCAGCACCGCGGGATGTGGGGGACAAGGGGGGGGACCCTGCCCTCCACGTGGGGACAAAGCCACCGCCAGGCACTTCTCGGGGTCCCTCCAGGAAAACCACACGTCCCGCCACAACACCCAGGGCTGCATTCCCCAAAACCACAGCGCTGAAGGGCTGCAGCCCTACAGGGGCTGCGACGTGAGGGGGGGTGAGGTGCTGGCACCCAGCGTGGAGGGTCCCTGCTCCCAAACCCCACCCGTGGGAAAACGGGGATGTGCTGGTGGGCTCTGCTCCCTGCCAGCACCATCCGGGGAGGGGGGCAGCTCCTGGGCACCCCCATCCCCGCGGGCACCTCGGGTTTGGGGCCGGGGGCTGCGGTGGGGTGGGGAGAAGGGTTTTCCTCCGGTGCGTCCGCCCGGCTCGCGGGCCGAGTGTGAGTGTTTACCCGCAGCCTTTCTCATCGCTTGCAGCATGGCAGGAGTTATTCAAAGGCGGGCGGAAGCGAGCGCAGCAACTGAAACAACAATGAAAAGGAAACGGAGCTCGAAAAATTCTCCGTTCATAAATCAGCTGAACTGCAGGTGATCCCTGGGCAGGGGCGAGCCAAGGAAAAGAGGCGGCTGGAAGCGGCCGGGCAGAACGTCCCCGCCAGCAGGGATGGGGAATTTGGGATGGGGGGCGACAGGCAGGGTGCCCCCGGGTGGCTTTGGGTGGCGGGGATTGTCGTGCCCGTGTCCCTGGGGCTGTCAGCCTCGGGTGCAGGGCCAGGAGAGGTGCAGGAACCGGGGGAGGTTTTGTGGTGCGTGAGCGAAGCCGGGTGCGAGAGGCGAAACCATCCCGGGTGGGGCCGCTTTCCGCAGTGGGGCTGGCATCACACGCACACGAGCCACCAAGCCCGGGGAAATGCAAAGAGCTGCAGCCAGCAGAGACCAGCTCGGGGCAGAGAATCTGTGTGCAGCTGTGCCACGGCCCGTGGAGGCTGGGAGATGAGGTTATTGGGGTGCTCGAGGGGTGCAGAGCCAGGGGACCCCACAGCCTCACCGGGGTGAGCCCGGACCACAGCTGGGATTGCCCTGGGAGCAACCCTGTGTTACCCTCACCTCCTCTGCACCCCTGCTGCCTTTTGGGGACCAGCACGTCTCTTCTGAAGCATAAACCCAGCAGGATCCAGGCGAGCGTGGCACCGAGCCGGGAGATGCCAGGGTTAACAGGAGGCGATTGCGGGCTCTCAGCGGCCCCGGCTCCTTGCTGGGATCTCATAAAGGCCTTTTCCTCCTTAGGAATTGGAGCTGCTGGCTTGGGATGGGCTCTGCTGCGCGCTGGCAGCATCCCACGGAGCTGGCATGGCGAGGAAACAGCTCTGCCTGAGCTGGGTCCCACGTCTCCAAAACCTGGGTGTCCCTCTCCATGTCCCCCCGGGGTCGTAGTGGGTTTTGTCACTGCTTTGCCAGCCCGGGGTCCCCACCTCATCCATCACCCTCACGTTGCTTCTCCAGGCTTTTTAGCCCCGTGGATTGAGCGAGGATATTGTAGCCGCTCCCCAAACACTGCTGTGAGCCAAGACCCAACCTCAGGGATGCCAAAAAGGGGCTGGCGCCTCCGGACCCGCACCCATGGGGCACCCGAGGGTGGGCAGACGGCCCCAGGACCAGCCCGGTGGCAGCAGGCTGAGTCCTACATCGGTGCTAATGGGATTTTTCCTGTGCTGGAGGAAAGGACTTGATCATGTTCCCTGCACTGGGAAAGGCAGACGGGATCGCTTCTCCGTGTCTACCGCTATCGTCTCCCCCTTCCTTGATTTCCCTGTCATCTTGTCTTTCAGCAGAGCTAGAAAACCAGGAGACCACCATAAATAAATCCTGTGTCTTTAAGCAGTTTTGTACAGTACAAGAAAACGCACTCGTTGAATTACAGCTTTTTAATCAAATACATGTAACCATGTCACTTAAAGTGCTCGCGAAAAGCAAAAAAAAAAAAAAAAAAAAAAAAAAAGAGAGAAGCAAAAAAAAAAAAAAAAAAGAGAGAAACACAATTGGAAGAGCACGATATTAAAACCAGCTGCTTTTTTACCCCCACCACAGTTAATAGTTTTTGAATGTTCTGAATGAGAGAGAAAACAGAGCCAAGCTCCACTTTCATGTCCATCTTTCTGATCAAACCCCATCACCGGGGGGAGCCGGGCAGCCCTGGCACAGAGGCCGGGCGGCGCGGGGGACGCGCTGCGTGCAGCCCTGAGCTCCCCGCTCTTCTGCAGCTCCTCTCCGGCTCCTCGCAGCCACCTCGACGTGGGAGCCCGTGCTCCTGCTGCAGCCCGAGAGATGCAGCGGTGCGGAGAGGCTGGGGCTGAGCCGGCGGAGACACAAGCCAGGTCCCCAAAAAGCCGAGCAGCACGTGGGGCAGGGCCGGAGCGTGCCCCGCTGTGCCGTGCATGCTGCTCGGCCCGGATACATCACCGAGCAGCAACCCCGTCCATCAATTTTAACCCTGATCCACCTCCTGATGCTGCTTTTTTTGCAAATTGGCATCGCTAGGATGGAGCTCATCCCCTGTGGGTACCAAGGTGTGTCAGTTCCTACAGCATCACCTCCCCCAGTTGTGCCGGTGCAGTCCCCGTGTCCCATCCCCGTGCCTCGTCCCCGTACCCTGTTCCCAATCCCCATCCCCGTGCCCTGTCCCCGTGCCCCATCCCCTCAGGGCACACACTCCGGGACCACCTCGACGTCCACCTCCGGCCTCGCTGGCCGCCGGCCCTTCCTCACGTCCTGCCAACCACCCCGAGCTGCGCGGCTCCCCTGTAGCATGGACCAACGCTCATTAAGCGCGAGGCAGAGACCACCAAATATGTCAAAACACACTTAAAATTTATTGTTTCATACCATACGTTTGAGTCTCTTGAACGCCGGCCAGTGTTTCTCCCTCTCTGCGATGGGGCCTATCTGCTGTCACTGATGCTTCGCATATATGTATAGCCCCTTTTCTTTCTGTCTCCCCCCCCCCCCCCCCCTTCTTTCTTTAAATGAAAAATACAAACAATTGATGGAAAATGTACATTCGTTCCATATGGGACGGTCGGAGTGTGGAGAGGAGCCAGGAGAGTCATTTTTAGGCAGACTCCTCTCTCCAGCGGATGGCTGGATGGCTTCCCAGAGCGGCCCCGCGCGGCCTGGCCTGACTCTCCTGACGAGCCTCAGACAGTCTGTGACGCTCCCGCTCCGGCGGGGGGGACGTGATTCAGCTCCCCACCAGCCTCAACCCCCCGGGGTCGGTGAGCACGAGGAGGGAGAGGTGTCCACCGAGACCCTCGCCGGGTCCCAGGAGGGCTGCGCGGAAGGAGATGGGTGGACGTGGTCTGTGTGGGAGATGGGGTTGGGTTGGGTTGGGTAGGCTAGGTTGAGTTGATTGGGTTGAGGTAGGTTGGTTGGGTTGGTTAGGCTGGGTTAAGTTGATTAGGTTAGGTTAGGTTAGGTTAGGTTAGGTTAGGTTAGGTTAGGTTAGGTTAGGTTAGGTTAGTTAGGTTAGATTAGGTCAGGTTAGGTTGGATTCAGTAGGCTAGGTTGAGTTGATTGGGTTGGCTTGGGTTGAGTTAGGTTGGTTGGGTTGATTAGGCTGGGTTAAGTTAATTAGGTTAGGTTAGGTTAGGTTAGGTTAGGTTAGGTTGGGCTCAGTAGTCTAGGTTGAGTTGGTTGGATTGGGTCGAGTTAGGTTGGTTAGGCTGGGTTAAGTTCATTAGGTTAGGTTAGGTTAGGTTAGGTTAGTTAGGTTAGATTAGGTTAGGTTGGGCTCAGTAGGCTAGGTTGAGTTGGTTGGGTTGGGTCGAGTTAGGTTGGTTGGGTTGGTTAGCACGGGTTAAGCAGGTTAGGTTAGGTTGGATTAGGTTAGGTTGGGTTGGGTTGGGTTGAGTTAGGTTGGTTGGGTTGGTTAGGCTGGGTTTTGTGGGTTATTTTAGGTCAGGTTAGTTTGGGTTGGGTTAGGTGGATTGATTTGGTTGGGGTGAGTTAGTTGTGTTGTGTTGGTTGTGTTGGGTTGGTTAGGGCTGGTTAAGCTTGGGTTAGGAGGTGTTGGCCTGGTTGCATTGCATTAGGTTAGACAGTTGGTTGCAACAGTTGTGTTGAGTTGGGCTGTGTTAGGACACCTCCAGAGAACACTCCCAACCTTCCCCATGACCCTACAGCCTCCGGATGCATTGCAGCATCACCGGCTCAGCCCCAAAAAAGAGCACAAGGTGGTTCTGGCTGGGTGTCTGTGGGGCTGAGCCCAGCCAAGAGCTTCTGGGTGGAACAAGCCCCCAGAGCGCCCCATGACGCACGCAACGAGGACCAAACCTGGCTCCTTTTTGGCCCAGAGCGTTGGGTTCCCACTGCTGGGTGAGTGGTGGGACCTGGGGGCTGAGGGGCCAGGGGCTGGTGGTGGGACCTGGTGCAGGGTGTGGGCAATGCCAGGAGTGAGGAGATGCTGAGGAAAAATCAGTTCCAGGCTGCAAAGCCTTTCAAGGACGGGCTTAAGGACTCCTTGCTGACTTCTTTTCTTTTTCTTTTGCAAAGGCTGAAGGTTTTTTGACGCCTCGGACCCGTTTTTCTGCTGGCAGCTGCCCCCATCTGCCCACCACAGCCAGCAGAGCAATGGGGAGAAAAAAACCACCCTCGCTCTAGCTGTTTTTCAGGAAGAAGGCTCAGAAATCCACGAGCAAACCTCAGCCTCTGCTGAGCCTTCCTCTCCCTGCTGAGCTCAGCCCCAGGAGCTGAGCCCACACCCACCGAAGCGGGCAGAATTTAGGGAATATTGCCCGGGAGAGCTCCTGGGGGGGTTCGGGTGGGCTGGGGATGGGCAGGAGCTGCAGCTCAGCACCGCTCATCGGGGCCGCGGAGGAAGCCGTGGCTTTCCTGTCCTGCAAGAAGTGTTGAGATTTTAAAACATTTCCTTTCCCAAACTGGGCTGCAAAGCAGAAAGTTTGGGAAAGTCTGGGAGCTGAGAAACGGAGACAACCTTTTCTTCGGCTCAGTCGGGAAAGGCTGTGCTGGGAACATTTTAAACCTTTCTTCACACTTCAACCTCTTCCCTTTGGTTAACCTTTACGGCGCGTACCGCAGTTACAGTTCCGAGTAACTTGCTTCCAATCTACAAAAACTGGAAACTTTTTTTTTTTTTTTTTTTTTTCCAGCGCTCGTTTTCTCGAGCAGTCAGGAAATGTTTTGGAGCCATTTCCCACAAACAGGTTTGGTTTTGATAAATCTTCATTTCATTATTATTATTTTTTTTAATTATTTTTTTTTCAGTGGACCTTTTTCTGCGTCAAAACCTCCGGAGCAGCCGCCTTGTGCCACGGGGTGGGACAGGGACCCACGGCACCGCACCGACAGCATCCTCCCCTTCCCTCCGACGCAGCGACGGGAGGCTCCAAGCACCCAAAATAAGGGTGCCCCTGCCTGCTGCAGGGGTTTGGGGCCCTGATGCGGGACTCGGCATGGACTGAGAGGCTCAAACTCCCCCTCCGAGTCCCAGCAGAGATGACTTCATCCATGCTGCGCGTCCCCGGGCGCGTGCCACCGTTCCCTCCCCTGCTGCTCTCCACCGAGGACGGCTCCGGCCGCCCGCGGGTGCCCCGGGGCCGCTGCTGGCTTCAGCCTGGGGAGCGCCGAGCCCGGAGCTGCGCGTTGCCGGGACGGTCCGGCTGGCACATGCTGTTTTAATATTTGGGTGATGTCATCGAGCACTCTATAATGCCATAAAAAAAACCAGAAGGGCTATAAACCTGACCAGCGAGCCTCCAGCAGAACACACACACACACACACACACACACACACACACGCGTGTGCACATGGCTACAGATGCGTGCACGCGCGGGTGCCGGGAGACACGGATGCGCATCCATGTGCTCACACGGGTGTGCGCACACACACAGAGGCACACGCATGGATGCACGTGCAGGTTCACACATGTGCAGATAGAAAAAACAGATTAAAAAAAAAAGAATAAAATGGACACGTGCTTTGCACACACACGCGCTCAGCTGCATGCACACCAAAACACGGGGATGTGCACACATTTGTGCACGCGTGGGCGCACGCAGCAATGCGTCTACGCTCAGATGCACACGTGTTGGTGCACACACACACACGTGCTTGCACACACGTGTTTTTGGATGCACACACACTCATGATCACACCGCAGCCCCGTGGCAGGTGGCACGGGGAGGGCAGGGCGGGTGTGCGCGGTGCGCACAAGTGCACCCTGGTGCATGGGAGCAGCGAGTCCAGGGGGAGCCACAGCCCCAGAGCCCCAGGGGATGTGGAGCAGCCACCACCAGCCCACAGCCACGCAGGTCCTGGGGCTGCCTCCCCTTCCCGACCCCGCAGCCGTCCCCAGGCAAGGCGGCAGGATGCGCCTGTCAGTTTTTAGATATACCTGTCAAATTCTTCCCCCACATTTCTGCGGTAACGACCTGCTAAGAGCCCCTCGCTCCTCCTCCCCAGTCCGAAGCCATCAGGCACGGAGCTTTGGAGAGATTAAGTCATAAAAATCAGAAAGGGGCTGCGTGGTAACAGCCCCAGCCTGAGCCATAACAGCAGTGAAATCATCCCCAAACTATTCCAGCAAAGTCCATTTCCATTTCCATGCAACACCTGACCACCCCTCGGCCGGCTCTCAGCGAAATAAAACGCCCGCCTGTTGTTTCCTGGCCTCGGCTGGGCCAGAAGGGGCTGGGGGCAGGGAAGGAGAGGATGTTAAAAATAAAAGCACTCGCCCCACGTGCGCCGCTGGCCCCAGCGAGCGGCGCAGGATGCGCCCACAGGACAGAGGGAGGTGATGGGGGCGGCCAGGCTGAGCCCCCCGGGTGCTGTGGGGCACAGATTGCCTCCCTCTTGAGCTGCCCGCATCGTGGCTCTGTTATCTGGCCCCAAAACTGAGCAAACCCACACAAATCCAAAGGGCTGATGCCAGGGGAACACAGGAGGTGGTTTTGCCATCGGTCCTAACGCAACGAGTGGCTGGAGAGAGCGCCTGTGCTAACGGGGCTGGAGCAGCCTGGGTGCCATGCAGCCCTCCTGCCTCGTGCCAGAAATGGGGCCGGGGTGGCTGAAACCTCCCCCCTGCTGCCAAAAACGCTGGTGGTTTGGGATCAAGCTGCCCACAGAGGCACCAGGCTGGAGGGCAGGTCCCGGTCCAGCCACTGAGGATGCTTTTTGATGTGTTTGACACCCAAAAGGCAGGGTTAGGTGAAAAAGGCTTCACAAAGCAGTGAGCAGCATCACCGCAGGGTCTGGCCAGAAACCATCGTCTGGCACCAGCCCTTCTGCCTCCTGTTATCTGACCCAAACCTGGGCTCCTGTTTTCTTCCTCGCTCATTTTCCTTCTTTCTCATTTCCCCGCTGGCCGCAACCTGGCGTAGGGCTGGCCAGCGGGACGGGGGGGAGTCGAGCATTGTTCACGGGCTCGCTTGCAATTAGGCTTTATTATTAATAAAAACACACGGCTCGGGGCGGCGGGGGGTTGGCAGGGTGCTGTGCAGGAGGAGGCGAAGGTTTTGCTGGGAGCTGTGGAGCGGTGTGGGAGCATGGCACGGGGAGCTTGGCTGGATGCAGAGCCAGAGCCACCAGCGAGGTATCCTGGGCTGGTTGTCTGTCTGTCCAGGGACAGCTCTGGCTGCTGCAAATCACCCCAGCACCATCACAAATTGCTCCAGCACCACCACAAATTGCCCCAGCACCACCACGAATTGCCCCAGCACCACTGTGTGCGTTCAGAGCGCCGCAGCAGCGATGGCACCGCGTTGTGTCTCTGGGGCAGGGTGCTGTGCTCGCTGCTGTCCGTGGGCATTCAGCAAGGAGGGAACCCCGGGTGCCACCTGGGGGTGTGCAGGGCAGGGATTTTGGTGCTGGGGACCTGTGTCTGTACCTGAGTGATGTATTTGTGGGGTGATGCTGAGGAGGGATAACGGGATAACCAGCCCTCACTGCGGGTTCCTGCCTGCTGGTACCTGCCCTGACTTTGTGGAGCATCCTTGGGCACAAAGTGAGGACACCCTACTCCATCCAGCTCACGACAGGGCCACATTTTCAACAATTTTACAGCACAGGTGCTTTGGGAAACCAGCGCACGCCCATCCCTGGGCACCCTAAAACAAGGGCACGTCGGATCCCACCGTCTCCAGAGCAAAGAGCAGCAGCTGAAAACCACCCCGGGGCTTCCTGCCCTGCGAGCTGGGAGCCTGGCACGGCCCGAGGAGCCAGCGACGGGGAAGGCAGGGGATTTCTGCTGCAGAAAAATCACCCGAGGCTTCCTCTGCGCCCTGCCACGCCGCCGCCTTCCCCCGGGCGCTGCGGGCAGAGGGGCGCGGGGCGGCTGGAGCGATGCTCCTTAATCGCAGGAAATGATCGCATGCTCGCGGGGAAGGTACCTGGAAAAGAAGTCAGGGCTTTTCTTTTTTATCCCTCGTCTCCTTCCTCTCGGGCTGCTGCTGGGACCGGCGCGGGACGGAGCCTATAGAAGGCTGCTTCCTTTCATAGTCATCGGCGGCGGCACAGGATGCTTCTCATTTCGTGTTTTGTTTGTTTGTTTCAGCTCCGATTCTGGCACACGTCGGACACACCACTCGCGGCCGGCCGCCAGCCCTCCCGTGTAGGTAATGATGTCATTTTTCCATGTATTCCCCCTTTTTACATACTGTATATGGCAACACAATGAGGTTCGTTTCTGCCGTTTAATGGGAACGCATCGCCAGCCCCCAAACGGGTTCGTTTTATTAGCACTTCACATAAAAAAAAGTGAGTCAGGATTTAGTCCTGTTAACACTAATGTGAATTTAATTTAGGAGAAGCTCGAAAATTAATGTCATTTGTTAAATATCCATTTCCCCTAAAAGGCAATTCTTTGCCAACAACAACAACAAAAAACTCTTCTTCTATTCATTTTTTTTTTTCTTTAATAGCCTTTTTTGGCTATATCAGCCTGGTTTAAATCACTCATCGTTCAAGGAACGGATGCCACCAGCGTTTTATGCAACAGATTGTCAGCTCTGCTTCTCCGACCTGGGGGTCGCAAGCGCTGCCTCTAGCACCAAGAGCCGTGCGCAACGGGGCGTGCAGGGCCGGGATGGGGGGTGCTTGGTGGGGACAGGAGAAGGGAGGACCCTCTGTCACCTGGGCAGGAAGGCAGCTGGGAGGGTTTGGGAGCTCCAATGAGGATGCTGTGAGTGAATGCGTTGAGAGTTTGGAGAGAACGGACTCGATTTTGGGGCCATTTCGCAGGAAAACGGGGCGAGCGCGCGGCGACGCCTTCCCCCTCCCCACCGCCCCGCCGGCCCGGGGTAATAACCACACGAAGGCATGGCTCGAGAGGAGGATATGGCAGGTTTTATTAGATGCCGTGTATCTGAGAACAGCTGCTTTCTCCCGCAGGGCGCATCGGTGGGCACGGGGGTCGGCCACGAGCACCCCCCCGGCCCCGTAGGGCGCTGCCGGAGCCGCGGCCCCGCGCCCAGCCCGAGGCGGCTGGCGGCAGCCCCCGAATCCGCGCAGCCTGCCAGGTTGTCAGAACATTCATCAACGGATACAGCAATCTGGAAATGGTTGGGACAACATGGATTTGCGGAAAATATGTGTTCACACAACAAGCGCACAAGATGGGAGCAATTAGCTGAAGATGTTTTAATAATTAACCAGTATCAAACAGTTTGCTCTCCTTACAGTTCTAGACAATAAAAGTGTTTGCAGTCGTATTTTTCTTTTGTACAAAATTCCAGTCGATTGTTCCACAATATTTACATTGTCATTCCCTTTTCACAAAATATCTCCTTTCCCCCCCCTTTTTTTTTTTTCTTCATTTTTTTTCTTTTTTTTTTCTTTTTTTTTAAATCCAGCTTTGCTACATAAATGCTTTAGATCTCATGGATATCCCTTGATTTATTTTTTTAAAAGTCTAATAATAAAAAAAAAAAAAACCAAAAAAACAACGACGAAGACATTAAATATCATTTTATATATAAAAAAAAATGCTTAGTAAAAATATAGTTTTGTTGCCCAATTAAAATATATTGCTGAGAATACAGTAAAAACTGTCCTAAAGACCACCACTACTGGGCACCGAGTCTTCCACGGCCCCTGCAAAGGCTTCCTAAAGTCTCCCCCCCTGCGTGAGTTCGCCTGCCCCGGGGTTAGATAGTGGGGCAGGCGGCTCTGGTCGTCCTGTTAGTAGTTGTTTCAGGCAGGATTCACTGTAGTTCGCCTAAAAACGCCCCCGAACTGGTCGGGAGCTGCAGCTGAGCCCCGCCGAGAGGGCAGGGAGAGCAGCGGGCAGGCTAGTGCGTGCGTTAACCTTGCTTTGGAAAGGCGTCTATGTGTTATATAGGCATACGGTATATCAGTGAGTTCAGCATGATTGATTGTTTTTCTTTTAAAAAAAAAAAAAAAAAGAGAGAGAAAAAAAGAAAGCGATGCATTTAATGAGATACTCTAAATATTATGGAGCTCGTGGTTAAAGGAGGATGGCTTCTCGGTTCGGATGGAGAGCGGGCGCTGCCGGGGCTCTCGCACGGTGAGCACGTGGCACGGTGGGGCCAACCTAACCGGTGATGCAGGGGCTGTAATAAACGGCGCTGCTGGCGTCGGACAGGGCGGATATCAAGCTGCTCTCCTCGCAGGAGATGCTTCTAGGAGTCACTTTGGAGAGGGAGACGTGGTAAGGGAGTCCCGAGGCGTCGGGACGAGTCCTGCTCATGTTCAAATACTGATCGAACTCGTTGCGGTCAACGTCCGTCCACAGCTCGCTTTGGTTCAAGTGATCCACGCTCTCCATGTGGTGGGCTTCGGGCGGGGGCGAGAGCTGGCCCAGGTGGGCGGAAAGCCCGTTCTGAGTCCCCGAGCACATCTGGTTGTAGTATATGCTGGAGGGATGGGGAGTCCTCATGGCGTCGGCCAAGTGCGACGGGGTCTGCGCATAGGGCACGGCCACGTCCCGCCCGATGCACTTCTCCTGGGGAAACTCCATCTGGTGATGGTGGTGGTAGCCGCGAAAGGGCATCATGTTGCAGTCATCCTGCATGTGCGGAGGGAAAAACGCCGGCTCGGTCTGTTCCAAGACATCCAAGGGAGACATCTCAGGAGTTGGCAAGCCATAGTTTTCAATATCCGACCCCATGGAGTGGAGTTCTCTGAAGTGGTTAAGTGGGGGAGGCTGGGGGTGGCCCGGCTGGCTGCCGCCGTGGTGACTCATGCTGAAGTTGTCACTGCAAGGCTGGGAAAGGTTATGGAGGAGGATATTGGGTTCCATCCTCTTGATTTTCTTGGCTTGCTTCTTTCTCCTCGGGCGGTACTTGTAGTTGGGGTGATCCTGGAGGTGCTGGATTCGCAGCCGCTCGGCCTCTTCCACGAAGGGACGCTTGTCGCTGGCGCTCAGCGCCTTCCACGACTGGCCTGGAAAGGGGGAAACGAAGCTCTGTGAGAGCGGCCGGAGGGGGCACACGAGGAGGGGGCACCCACAGGGTGTTGGGGGTCCCTCGACAAGCTCCGTGCCTGAGCTGGGTCCCGGTGCTGGCACAAATTGGGGACGGGGAGCGGGACCCCGAGCGGGGTTGTCCCCGCGTGCCCGGTGCTTTGGTGCAGGGGGGAACAGGGGTGCAAAACCCCGGGGAAGTGGGGGACCAGATTCCCCCTACAACCCTGGGGTGTCCAATTTCCTGCATCCCACCCCGCAGCCCTGCACCTCTGCAGCCCAAATTCCTGTCCCCAAATCCGTGCCCTGCAGCCCCGTATCCCGAACCCCCCGTCCCTGCGCCCCGCAGCCCCGTGTCCCTGCATCCTGCTGCCCCAGCTGGCCATATCCTGCTTCCCGTAGCCCCGCATCCTGCGGCTCCGTCTACCCATATCCTGCTTCCCGTGTTCCCACATCCCGCATCCTTTGCTCGTGTACCCCGCATCCTGCAGCCCCGTATTCCCGCATCCTGCATCTCCCCAGCTGCGTGTTCCCACATCCCACAGCCTTCCCTGCATCCCCGCATCCCACAGCCTCGGTGTCCCGCATCCTACAACACCAAATCCCACGGACTGTTAGCGCTGCGCCCCGCAGCCCTTGGTCCCACAGCCCGACATCCCTGCATCCTTTGGTCCCATATCCTCAGGGGCTGCCTGCCACAACCCTCTAACCTCACAGCCCACGTCCCGCAGCTCCCCGTCCCTGCAGCCCTATATCCTCGGTCGCCATCCCGCAGTCCTGTCCCCTTCCAGCCTCTCCCCTGCCCTTCCCCTAATCCCACTGCCTCGTCTCCTCGCAGCCTGCACTCCACAGCCCCATACTCTCACAGCCTACATCCCGACACCCCGTACCCTACAGCCTGCGTCCCCAGCCCCGTATTCCTGCATCCCGCTGCCCCATACCCCTGCCATCCACAGGCAGCTCCGTGTCCCTGTATCCTGCAGCCCCGCACTCTTGCAGCTCACGTCCTCAGCCCCATAGCTGTGTACCCCACGTCCCCAGCCCCATATCCCTGCATCCTGCAGCCCTATATATTTGCAGCCCACGTTCTTAGCCCTTTACCCCAGCAAACTACATCCCCAGCCCCGTATCTTTGCATCCCACTGCCCTATACCCCTGTATCTGTGCATCCCAGCCCCATATCTTGTAATGCACATTCCCAGCCCCGTATCCCTGCATCCTGCAGCCCTAAACCTTTGCAGCCCACATCCTCAGCCCCATACCCCAGCAACCTACATCCCCAGCCCTGTATCTTTGCATCCCACTGCCCCACACCCCTGGAGCCCGTGTCCCCAGCCCTGCACTGCTTCATCCCCAGCCCCATACCCATGTAGTCCCCATGCCCAGCCCTATATCTGTGCGTCCCACAGCCCCACATCCTACATCCCCATACCCCGTACCTCTGCAGCCCACATTCTCAGCCCTGTACCCTGGCATCCTACAACCCCAGACCTGTATCTGTGCGTCCCACAGCCTCAAATCCTACATTCTGATACCCCGTACCCTCACAGCCCACATCCTCAGCCCTGTACCCTGGCACCCCACACCCCCAGCCCTTTATCTGTGAGTCCTGCAGCCCCACATCCTACATCCCCATTCCCTAATACCTTTGCAGCCCACATCCCCAGCCTCATACCTTGGCATCCCACACCCCCAGCCCCGTATCTGTGACTCCCACAGCCTCAAATCCTACATCCCCTTACCCCGTACCTCCCCAGCTCACATCCCCAGCCCCATTCCCTGGCACCCCACACCCCCAGCCCCGTATCTATGAGTCCCACAGCCTCAAATCCTACATCCCCACACCCCGTACCTCTCCAACCCACATCCCCAGCCCCGTTCCCTGGCACCCCACACCCCCATCCCTACATCACAGCTATCCCGCCACCCCAAACCGGCAACCCACACCCCCAACCCCGCACCCCACCAACCCCAACCCCGCGATCCCTCATCCCCCATCCCCGTCTCCCCCTCTCCGTGCCGCCCCAGCCCGCTCACCCAGCATCTTGCTGAGCACGGCGTTGTGCAGGTCGGGGTTCTGCTGCGCCAGCCGCTTGCGCTCATCCTTCGCCCAGACCATGAAGGCGTTCATGGGCCGGCGGATACGGGAATCCTCGCCGGCCTTGCCTTCGGTGCGACCCGCCGGGGGGCTGTATCCATAGCCCGGTTCGGGACTGGGCGTACGGCTGGGGGCCGCGCCGGGGGCCGCACCGGGAGCCGTAGCACCGGGGCCAAAGGCGAAGTTTGGCTCGGGGCTGGGCGTGCGGCTGGAGGGTGATGCAGCTCCCGGGGGGCGCGCGAAGGCGAGCCCGGGCTCAGCGGCCGGCACGGCGGCGGTGACCCATGAACAGTCGCCCCGGGGTTGCGATATCTCCTCTCGGCAGTAGTTTGACTCAGATATATTCATTCCAGCTGGACAGCACTTTGTGTCCGACCCGAGCGGGTGCCGGAGAGAGAATCGAGTCCCCGCTGCGTCCCACCGGCTCCAGCAGCCGCCGAGCAAGGAGCGCCGCCGCTCGCTTCCCTCGCCTTCAGGGGGGGATCTGGGGGTCGGCTTGTTTTGTTTTGGTTTCTTTTCTTTTGCCCTTTTTTTGTTTTGTTTCTTGTTCTTTTTTTTTTTTTTTTTTTTTTTTTCCCCCTTTCCCCCCAAAAAAAAACTTTTGGGATGATGCTGGGCTGGAAGGGGCAAAATATAGCCGGGGTGGACCAATCAGCGGGGCGAAGGGGAGGAGGAGGAGGAGGAGGAGGAGGAGGAGAGGGAGAGGGAGAAGAGGAGGAGGAGGAGGAGGCGATGAGGGGGAGGAGGAGGAGGAGGAGGAAGAGGAAGGGGGGCGTCCCCAGGCACAGGCAGGAAGAAGCCGCCTGGGGAGGGCTGGGTTGGGACCGGTGTGGACGCCGCTACCCGGTTCCCTTCCTCCCAAGGAGGAGGGCTATTCATTTTTTTTGTCTCCCTCCTTTTCCTTCTTTTTCTTTCTTTATTTTTTTTTCCTTCTTTTTTTTTTTTATTTTTTTTTTCCTTCTTTTTTTTTATTTTTTTCTTTCAAGCCCCTTTTCTGGCTACTTGAAGTCTGCCAGAGCCTCCCGCAGCCCCGGGGAAGTGTTTAGATTTGCTGCGTGTTTGCAGGGGGACGGGGATGCCTGGGGCTTGGCGTTTATTTTTCTTACGACTCCTTTCGTGTGTGTGTTTTGGCCAGCCTTCGCCGCTCGGGGTCAGGAGCAGCCTTGGGCTGGAGGCAGGGGCGAGCCCTCTTCCCCCGGCAATACCCCGGTGGGGCTCTCGGGGATGGCCGGAGAAATTTCCCCTTGATTTTCAGATCCCTTCACATCCAAAGAAACGCAGCCCTGGTGGCTTAGGCACTTTTGAGGAACGGTGGCATCACCGGCAGGACGACAGCAGCCAAAAACTGCCCTGAGCTGCTCTGCTTGGGGCTGGCACGGCCACGCTGCGGCCGCACGCGCCGTGCCCGTGGCACGCTGCCTCCCGGCTGCTTGTTCCCCCCCCTTCCAGCCCACGGATATTTTGTCAGAGATGTGCCAAGAGCCAGGCTAGGTGGTCTGAAGTTTCCTCCTGCCCTTGGCACAGAGCTGTGAGCTCTGCGGGAGCAGCTTGTGAGCACGGGGACCTCTCCGTGCTCCCCGGCACCCCCAGGCTGGGTGCGAAAGGTGCCCACGGCCACGGGTACCCGGCTCCGAGCCCCTCTCCGAGGGGACGTGGCCGAGCCCCCAGCCCGAAATGTGGGACGTGGGGTGAGGGAGATGTGGGGCACCGGCTTGCGCAAGAGCCCAGCTGCCAGGCTGCCGGCAGCGGGGTGTTGCATGCCACGGTTTCAGCGCGTCTGGAAGTGATTTGGAAAAGCCAATCTGCCGTTTAACCCTAAACAAAACAAAGGCCTTAAAAAAAAAAAAAAATTAAAAAATAAAAAATAAAAAAATCTCATCTCGCTTATTCTTCAGTCGCTAGCCAGGAGTGAACAGAGGTTTCAGGCTAGATTTCCTTCACATTCCTGGAGGCTCTTCTTCATGTTTTGCAAGAGCGGATCAGCACCAGTGCGCAGGAGAGCCGGGCGGCCGCACGGAGCCTCCTCTCTGCTCTGCCCCGTCCTGCTCCAGCAGCACAGCCAGCAGGCTCCCGGAGCAGCACCGTGCTGGAGCAGCAGCCAGGTACTGCCAAACTCCCGAAAAAAAGGGTTTTTGCCCTTTTGTTTCTGCCCCAGGAGGTGCTGCGGGGTGTTGGGGACCCCCAGCTCGTGCCCTGTGGCTGCTGGTGGGGTGAAGGGCAGGACGTGTGCGGGGCTGTGCCAGGACCCTTCCTTTTGGGTCTTTGGCCACCCTCCTGGGTTTGGCCAAGCGCCCCTGGTGCTGGGGCTGGACCTGGTGCCACCGATGGCATTTGGGAGCTGGTGGGTGGTAGCAGGAGCAGCTTGGCTGTCCCCTGCCTCCAGAATCAAAGTTGAGCCCCCCAGGGGGAGAAGGACGCAGAGCCTGGCACCAGCACAGCCGCAAAGTGTGGGCACCTCCGTGGGTGAAAGCCGTGGGCTCACGATGCAAGCGAAGACCCCCCCCTGTCCCACCTTCTGCTGCTGAGAAGGACAAAGCCACCCCCGTGTCCTTGGGAAGGGACAGAGAGCTGCAAAGGGGGATACAGCAGTGGGCAGGACACCCAAAACCACCTGATCCAGCCCAAAAAGGGGACAGAGAGGCTTGGGGATGTCCATGAGGGTGTGAGGGCACCCGCTGGCCTGGTTATGGGGTCAGGGTCACTGCTCCAAACCAGTGCCCACAGCCAGCATCTGCCCTGGAGCGAAATCCCAGACCGGGGGCAAAGTGCCTGTCCCCAGCCCAGCGTCTCCACGGGGAGTTTTGGGGGGCGCAGGGCGCTGCCACCCCTCCCACCCCGGCTCCAAATCATCACGGCAGCACGGGGAGGAGGATTGGATGTCCCCGGGGCAGCGATAACATCGAGGAGATCGGCGCACCCAGCCGGGTGACCTCTCCCCGCGCCCTCCTCTCCACCCCTGGCGTCGGACGAGCCGGACCCCAGCCTGGCGCCCGGGCTGGGGGTTGCTTTTTTATCCCTTTTCCCTTTTTTTTTGTTTTTTCCCACTTTTATTGGGCTGGCGGCTCACGGCCCCCACCCCAGCCCCCCGTTTCCCTTCCTAGCGTCCCACACCTCGCAGAGGAAGCGTGGCGGGGGCCGGCAGCCTCCGCTCCCCCCGTGGCACAAAAGCGTTTTCCCTCCCCGCCCCCAGCCTGCGCCTCCTGCTGCTGCTTATTCCTCCTCGCCAGGGCTGCCCCGAGCTCCCACCCGCCTAAAAATAGACGGGGCACCACCGGGTCCATGCACAGGGGGCTCGGGGGGGGCTCTGGGGAGGGTGTGAGCAGGTAGGAACAAGCATTGCTGGATGAGCCCAGCGTTATTTCTGCTGCTTGTGGCTAGGGGTGCATGCAGGATCCTGGAAAACTGGTGCTGTGCGAGCAAATGCAAAGGATTTGTCCCCAAAATTTGCGCCCAGGTTCTGGAGGAGGCAGGTGGGTGCTGGCAGGGCCCCACTCCTGGGTGCAGCCAGAGCAAGGAACTGAACCGTGCCCAGCAAATGGATTTTTGTTCTCATTTTTTTGTGGACAGGGCTCAGAATATTTCACGATAAGATATTGATGATCAATTATAGCTATTAATTAGCATCAGGCCACACCTCGGTGCCCTACGGGATCCGAGGCGCACTGTGCACGGAGCTGTGCCACCGGGCAGGGATGAAGATGCCCAAGGAGTGCGGGGCCACCACGGGATCAGGGCCACTCCGTGCCACCCCCGGCACCCCCAGAGCTGCCCCCTGTGCCCGCAGGTCCCGTGGGCTCCCCTGGGGCCGTGGCTGCTGCAGCCAGCGTGGAACAAAGACGCTTCCTGCGGGGCAAAGGACGCGCGGCCGGGGCTGCGTGAGAGCCCTGGCAGGGCGCTGGAGGCGGCTGCTGGGAAACGCTTTGGGTTTCAGTGGAGATTCCCTTTTCAAGGGCCAGATTTCCTCGCAGATGAACGCTCCCCTGAGTCACGCAGAGCCCGGTTGAGCCCTGCTTCGGGGTTGCAAGCACCAAGCTCCCTGCGGCTGCTTGGCCCCAGGAGCCCGTGGCACCGCCGTGCGTCCTGACCCCGCTGTGTCTGTGCCCCGAGAAACCCCAGAGAAGTCCCCAAGGCAAAGGGCTGGACCCCTTCCCGCCCCTAAAGGGGAGATGGATGGGGAAGGATGAGCCCAGGAAGGTCTCCCCATGGGGAAAGCTGCTGTTTTGGCCTGCTGCTTTTGGCTCATTTGCTCCTTTTCTTCTCTTCCAGGTCAATCTGACCGGAGACGAGCACGGATGATGCTGGGGAGATGCGTCCTGGGCCACAGGGGCTTTCTGCCCCGGGACTGGGTACCCTGCATTGTCCCTGCTGCCACCCACCCACATGTGCAAGTCCCCAATCCCTTGGCAGGAGCTTTCCCACTTGCCCGAGGCACCGACAATGGAGCTAAGCTGGAAAAATGGAACAGGCTCAGCTGGGCTGGGACTTTGCTTCTGTTCCCTCTCTCCCTGCCACCAGGGCACTCTGTCCCCACTGCCACAGCCCTAATGGGGGTCCAGGCTTTGTGGGGAGGCCGCCAGCCCCCCATCAAGCAGGATCCCTTATCCTGGCCACGCTGGCACGAGGGGACGGAGCCGGGGGCGAGCACGGGCTGTGCCGGCCGAGCCAGCATCTGGGCCCCGTGTCCGAGGAAGCAGAGAAAGTCGTCTTTCTCCTTCAGCTCGTTTCAATAAACAGAGGTCAGCCTTGTTTACGCAGGATCACGACCAGAACGACAACAGCAGTGCCCATTGTCTGGGGAGCGAAACCCGCGGCTAACCCAAAAAAGCTGTCGCTCTGCACGGGCGCAGTCCCGGCCGCAGCCCCTTGGTCCTGCACCCCTGGCTCCTGGTCTTTGCTCCGGCACGGCCCCTTCTTGCTCAGCCCTTGTTCCCTCGTAGGGATGTCCCCGAGGGGATGAGAGAGCCACCGGGTCCTGTGTGCGCCTCGGGGTGTGCACACATGAGGATGTGCCCGTGTGCGGGGTGGGAGGTGGTGCTTTTGGGGCAGAAAAGCAGAGGAGACCCCATCAGTGCACCCCTAGCAGGGCAGCCCCGCTCCTGGGGGCAGCAAAGGATGCAGCAGGCACACGGGGGGTGGCTGGGGGCATCCCTGTCCGGGGACCACCTCCTGGAGGGGCTCTTTCCCATCGCGCCGAGCCACGGCCACATCTGTGCTCCCGGACCCGCTCCCCAGGACATCCAAATGCGGCTCCCATGCTCCAAAACGAGGGAAAACGCTGCAAAAAAATCCCCCCCTGCGTGTTCAGGGCGCTGGGCACACGTGGGCTTCCCCGGCAGCCGACCGTGCCGGCGGCCTCGGTGCCGGGTTCCCATCCCGGAGAGCGAGCAGGCTTTTAGGAAGGAAAGTCTTACACTTCTACCAACTATTCCAAGCCTCCCATAAACACATTTTTGGTTCAGCATTAATGAATTACCTCAATGCGGAGCTTGCTCATGCCAAATACATGAACGCAGAGTGTGGAAAAGCCGCCGAGAAGCAGATTTGGCTGCCATTCAGCTGCTCCGATCGGCGCAATTTCTTTTCTTGATTATAGCCAGCAAACGCTCGCCCTGCCTGTGGCACCGCGTCCTCCTCCCAGGAACAAGCAGCTGGCCGACAGTTGGGCTCTGCGAAACCCGGGCACGTGGGGGTTTTTCTCTGCTCCCATCACCCGAGCTGGCAGAACGCACAGCGCACGGGCTGGAGGCGCATCCAAGAACCTGGATCCCGCTCTCCGAGAGCCTGAGCGCGCTGCTCCGGGCTGCCTGGCCCCTTCTTGGGTGCTGGAGGAAAGGAAATGAGGGGAAAATTGTGATTTGGAGGACTTGTGAGCCTGCTTTTTTGGGGAGGGGGGGTGGGTCTGGGCCAGAAGTGCAGCCACGCTGTAGCAGAAACCCTCTGGGGCTCTGCTCTGTGGGTCCCTGCTCTCCTCTCCGGGTGTTTGCTCATCCCCTGCTCCTCGAGCATCACTCGAGTGAAAGCATCACAGAGAAATGGGGTTGTGCCACCCCACGGCTCAGGGTGCCACCTTCAATCAGGGGACAGGAGGGGAATTAAGCAAGAAAACAGCGATCACACCTTCAGCTCTTCACCCTCGGGAGCTCCTTATCCCACCACTGCCCCTCCGCTCCCTAAAACCAGGCAGCAGGTGAGCGGCTGGGGGGGGAGCAGGGCGCCCCCTGACCCCACAGCTCCACCGGGGCCAGCTCCCGGGGCACCCACCGAGCCCCCCCAGCTGACGGCCTCGTCCCCAGGAGCCAGCAGAGCCTGCATCTGGGAAAGGTTTGCCGCTGTGCAGGGCTCCCGACATGGTTTAACTTAGCGCAGGCATTACCTCACCGCCCGGCGCAGATGGCTGCTGGCTGCGCCGCGCTCCTCTCCCCTCTCCCCGCTCCGTCTGCAGCCCCTGGACCGAGCACTTTCCGCTCGGATTTTCCATCCCCTGCCCGATTTGATCAGCGGGGAAGCGTGCGCCCGGGTTGGGAGCACCGCACCAGCCCGGCTGGGGAATTTCTAGCGCCTGGCAGCAGCTTTGCAGCAAGCCCACCCGGCGCTCGGAGCCACCTCCTCGCCCATCACGGCCTCGTGGCTGCCTCTCTGCTCAGAGCTTGCAGGGAGATAAATAATAATAATAAATTATATATATTAAAAAAAAAAGGGCCTGGGAGCTTTCTATCCTTGCACGTTCTGAGCAGGGGAGCAAATTTTCCTTTTCGGTGCTGCACCAGGGACACAAAGGGAAGGGAAATCAGAGCACAAACACACCACGCCGGCACCTCAAAACCCCAAGAACCTCTTTTACACCCCATAAAATGTCTTAAAAGTGAGATTTTAAAGCTTTTTCTCCCCTCTCTGATTTCACAGCCTCATGCTGCAGCTCGGGGAAAACGCCAGCGGGGGTGGCCGCGGTGGCGGAGCTGGGGCTCGGCGCTGCCGCGAGCTGCCTCGGCCACGGGGTTTTGGGCGCAGGGCTGCGGGGTGGGAGGAGGAGGAGGGCGCAGCCCCCGGGGAGCAGCAGGATGAAGGCCGTACGGGTGATGGTGGCTGGACGAAGCGGGGCTCCCCACGGGGCAAGGCGCGGGGAAGCGCACGGCTTTGTTCCCGCGCCAGCCGGCAGCGCGCCCGAGGGCCGCCGGGTCCGAGCGCTTCTCCTCCGCTCCAACCCTGCTGTGTCGGGAGCCCGGCCAGCTCGGGGAGGTGGGGCAGGTCCCCGAGGACGGCACGGCGGGGGACGGCCACGCATCGAGCCCTCTGCTTGCCTGGGAAAAGTCGCTCTATCTTGGCATCTCCCTCCAGGGCTCCTCCGTCGCCCTGCCCGACGCCCTTTCCCAGGCCACCCGACCCCGGTGTCCGCGTCCCTGCCCTGCTCGTCCCCAAATCCTCGCCCCCTGCCCGGCCACCTCGCCCCTGCCTGCGAGCACCGGGGACGGATCGGCAACAATCCGAGCCAGGGCAGCCTTCGAGGCGTGCTCGGGCTGGAGAAATAAGGGTAAAGGCTCTTATCTGATGGAGCCTCAGCCTTGCCAAAGCCTGTTGCTATCAGCTCAGGACACATGTGCTATTGGCAAAGCTTCGGGGACACAATAATACAAACAGTTTTCATTGTCGAGTCAACAATGATGGGAGAAGGAGCCTGGTGCTATTACCGGTATAAAAGGCACGCGGTATGAAAGCTCAGGACGAGAGGATGCAGTCGGGATCAACAGCAGGGCTGAGCAGATTATATTTTTATTCAGGGAGGAGAAAGCTTCCATCCCACGTGGGCTGGAGCCAGGAGGATGGAGCCCAGGGCAGGGGGGGTCAGGCTGCAAGGAAAACCCCTCCGAGCAGCCCTGGCAGCAGCCGCAGCGAAATGCTGACTGCAGCGGGTTTGGACGAGGGCAGGAGGCAGCTCCGCAGCGTGTCAGCCCCTGGATCAGGAGAAATTACCCAGGGAAAAGCCTGGCTGGGGCTGGGGGGACACGGGGGGCACGGGGGGAGACCCCCACGGTGACAGACAGAAGCCAGAGGCTGCGCTCTGTGTCCTGGGCTCCGCATCCCATAACCTGTTGCCTTTGCACCGCCGTGAAGAAGGGCACAAAATCAAAGTAGGCTTGGCTGGGGATCCAAGGCGGGGTGAAATTCAAGCCCCACGTCTCCCGGGGGGCTGCCCATGGGGTCAGGAGCCCGTCCTGCGCTCCTGCTGAGGCCGGGGGTCCCCTTTGGGGTGCGCCGGGCTGGTGGTGATGGGGCCACCCTCTGTCCTCAGGGATTTTGCAGCCCGCACGGATGCTTTAGGGTCTGGTTTTGGTAGGTTTTGCCTGCTGCTGGCTTGGAAACGCTCTCTCCAGGTGAAGGAGGAGAAGGGTTTTACTCCCATAAACTCAGCGTGAGGACGGGCAGCCCTTCAGGTGCCCCTCTCTGGATGCTACCAGAGATGCCAAACGGGTCACGGTCCCCACCAGGACAAAAAAATCTCACCCTGGGTTGCAAACTGAGGCAGAGGGACGTGGAACCTTGCTCGGACTCCACTTTGGCATCCAAAAAATGTCCCGGTGCCATCCTGCACCCTCAGAGGTGGGTGGCGTGGTGTGGGGGCGCATCGCCTCGGCCGTGCCCGTGCCACCGAGGAGGCTCAGGCGGCTCTGCCACGGTGACAGGGGGACAACAGGCGTGGCAAACCCCCCTCCACGGGGCTGCGGGGGGCTGGAAAGCGGGGCAGGAGGTCAGGAGCTTATCTCTGCCATCAGCGGGGCCGGGGCCGCCGTTCCCACCGGGCGCAATGATGTCAGGCGGCGGCCGCGCCGCGAGGCAGGAAGCTCCCCGCAGCCAGCGAGTCTGTCCTCCTCGGCCTCCCCATGTGGTTTAGTGAACAATGCTCCCCGCCAGCCTGGCCCTCCCGCGCCAGCCGGGAGCCCAGCGGGGTGGGCTACGGGACGGGGTTGGCCCCGTGCCCTCTGCGCGGGGTCTGCTGCCTCGCCGCGGGGTCGGGGGGGAGGCGGGGAGGAGCCCCCGGGGGGCTGCAGCTGGCACCGTGGTGTTGGCATGCGCATGGGGCTGCTGTGGTGCAGTGGGGCAGAGGGCACGTGTGTGGGGGAGAAAGGTTGGAGTGCCCCCAAACAGGTTGGTGAGCCCCGAACAGGTTGGTGAGCCCCAAAACGGGCTGGCGAGGCTCCCCCAAAAAAAAACCTTGGAGAAAGGAGAGCCGTGCTGGCTGCTGGCCTGGGGGTTTCGCCTTCCCGGCTCGGCTGTGGCAGTGCAAACAGCCACCCTGAGCACCCAGCCTCGCCTGCTGCTGCCTTTCACATGGGGCGAGGCAGCAGCGAGCACCCAAGGGTGCAGAGGGAAAGCTCCGGCGCTCCCAGACACTTCGGGATGCCACGAGGCACAGAACTGCTGCTGCTGGGGCTCTGCTGGGGCGCGGGGGGCGAGAACCCCATCTCTGCCCTCCCAGCCCTCCCAGTTAGGGCTGGGCTTTGCCTCCCAGCCCCTCGCAGCCCCCCAGACCCCAGCAGATGCTCGGAGCCGGCAGGGCGAAGGCGACCGATGTGCGCTCCCGGAGGGCCGGCGGTGCCGGGGGCACGGCGCCCGTCGGGAGAGGGATTTCCTGAGCACGGCGGCTGAAGGATGGCCCCGAGGGCTCGGCCTCTCCCTCTCCTCTCCTCCGCCCTGCCCTGCACGCCCTTGTTTTCGCAGCGGGCAGCGGCGCGAGGTGCCCCCCGCGCCGGGGAGGCACCCGGCTGCGTTTGCCAGCGGCTGGCAGCGCCGCTCGCGCTGGTGCCGACAGGCCGGCTGGCATGCTTTCCCCCCAGGGAGGCTCTAGCAGGAGGCTGTGCATTTCTGGGAATTGTGTCGGGCAGGGAAGGAGGTTATTGTTCGAGCTGCAAGTGTGCGGCGCGCTGATGAGATCAGGGCTCGCTGCTCGGCGGAGGGGCAGCAGCCGAGCCGGCTGCCCGACGGGGCGATGAGCAGGGAGATGGGCTTATCCGCGGGGCCATCGCTGCGGGGAGAGCTGGAGGGCAAGGGGACGTGGAGAAATCCTGGTGACCCCGCTCTCTTCAGCCTCGTGGCGTGGTTAAAATGAGGCAGGAGGAGAATTGTTGTTTTTTTTTCAGAGAAAGGGAGCAAACGGCAAGGTGGGGAGGGTGCTGCTTCACCCCAGGGCTCTGCTGCGCCCTGGTCGTGGTCTTCCCGTGGGGACATAAAGTTTTTTCTTCCCACTGACCCCCAGTTCATCCAT
Source organism: Aythya marila (assembly GCF_965140915.1). Taxonomy (NCBI): domain Eukaryota; kingdom Metazoa; phylum Chordata; class Aves; order Anseriformes; family Anatidae; genus Aythya; species Aythya marila. The sequence continues at coordinate 1,808,143 of NC_139057.1, forward strand.
CAGCCCCACAAATGCAGCCCCAGCCCAGCCCCGATGGCTTTCAGGTCTCCGTGGGGGGAACCTGCCATGCCAAAAGGGGATTTTGCTCCTGCTGTGGCTGGAGGAGGCCAAACGCTGCCGGGGTTGCATCTCTGCCTCCTGCTGCTGCTGCTGGGAGGTTTGTGGCTGTGCAGCCCTGCGCAGGCACCGTCCCCGTGTCCCCATCCATGGTGGTGGTCCCCAGCCCATGGCCAAAACCCTGAGGATGTTACGCTTTGGCAGGGCAGCTCAGGAGAAGACATTTGGGAGCTATTTCTGCTCTTTCCCTCTGTGCCGCCCTGGACCTCCTCGCTGAGCTTCAAATCCACCGAGCCGCCCTCCCTCTCTGCCAGCCCGTCCCTGACTCCAGCCCCTCGGTGGCCCCAGTCCTACCCCAAATTTTGTGGAGGCAACCCCAGAGCCCCGTTTGCAAACCAGGGTGACGAAGGGGCCGTGGGGTCAAAGCCGTGGGTGAGCCGAGGGACGCCACCGTCACCCACCAGCTCGGAGATGCGAAGCCAACCCTCCTCCTCCTCCTCCTCCTCGGGAGAAGGCCTTCCTCCACGCACCACGTTTTTTTGGTGCAGAGCGAGCCACGAGAGCCTGAGGAAGGGCAGACCTGGTGCTGCGGAGGGGCACCGCCACCCGGAGAGCTTCCCCACCGCCCCGGTCCGGAGCTCGCACTGGCGAGCGGGGACAATATAGGAAACGCGGCATGGGAAAGCCCTGTGTGAGAGCCCAGGAGCCCCTGCCTTCCCACAGCGGACTTATCAAGGCGCCCGTTCAGAGTGGTGCTTTCCGTGGGCCAAAAGGGAAGTGCAAACACACCAGACTCCTCGGGGTCAAGGATGCTGGGCGAGCAGCGAGCCGGAGAGGCTGCAGGGGGCAGGGGAGGGAGCCGGGGCGTGGGGAGCGAGCCACAAATAGCCCAATGAATGGCTCCAACTTCCGATGTTTTATGGAGGCGACTGCAAGCAGACAGAGAGACGGGGAGAGAAGGGAGCCCCCGAGGGCTTGCAAACGCTCGCACGCTTGCACACCGGCCATGAGTAGGGCCCGGGGGAGCCCTCAGCTCCTCCGTGTCCCCCCTTCCACGCTCCCCGTTTCACGGCGGGGCAGAGGCTGGGCTGCCACGCGGGGTGGTCCTGGCCGTGTGTCCCCTCCTCGGCTGCTGCCCAAATCCTGCAGCAAGCCCTCGTGCATGCCAGGAGGTGCCGATGGCAGTGCCACAGGGCATGGGCTGCTCACCGGCAGCCCCAGGAGAGATGTGGGTGGGAGACGAGGGCACGGAGCCTCTGGTGGGGCTGTGCTGATGGAGGGCCTGTGCCACCAGACGAGGTGTGGAGAAATCCCTTGGCTCCCCAGAGGAGAAATCAGGAGATTCTGCATGGCAGAAATGGAAGTTGGGCCAAATTCTCCGGTTTTCTGAAGTGTTTGGATGGAGAATTTCGGTCTCCAGGGTCAGATGTCCCTAGCATCAGGGCTAGACATCAGCAGCAAGGAGGGGGGCAAAAGGCAGGATCCCTGCCTCTAGTTTGGGGTTGCAATGATCTCATCTCTAAGGGACTGCTTCCTCCACCTCTCTCCTCTTCCTCTCCCAAACGTGAGCTGCCCTGGGCTCGGGGAGGAATCACAGAGCTGCTCTCTGCAGGGCGCATTCCCCAAATTGCTGCTGTGTTGGTAAAGCCTCCAGCAGCTGTTTCCATCTCCCTGCTGGTGCTCACGGTGCTGGGTGAGGATTTGGGGTCTAACAGCTCCTTGCCGGGTGGCTGTAACCCCAAGGCCGAGATCCCACAGAGCCGGGCACACCTGAAAGAAGGGGTGTTTGGGGTCAGAGCTTCCCTGTGGGGTTTGTAGGGGCAGGGGGGCAAGGCTGGGCCCAGGAGGGGCTCATCTGCACCTCCAAAAATGCACCGGGCTGAGCCTCTGTGGGCTTTAACCAGATGGGGCCACCGTGGTCGGGAGCAAGAGAAAAGGCGATTTTGGGGCAGCTGACCTCCAAACGAGTGACCCGAGCCACCCGAGCCACCCGCCAGGTCCCAAATCTGCTGAGAGCCACTCGGGGAAATGCTGTAACCCGGTGGCAAAACCAGGCGAGGTATCGCAGGGTTTGCTTTATTTTTCACAGCAAATTCTTCCTCCGGGAGCCTGCAAGCAAGGAACCACACGTGGAGACTCTCCGGGGGCCCCCCAGGCGTGCAGGGGTCAGCTCGAGCCCCCTCCCAGCCTTTTTCCCCCGAGCCGGGCTCCAGCGCGGGGCTCGCCCCTGCTCCGTTTTTAGCGCATTGAAGTCGCTGCTTTCACAAGGGGTAAAGGAAAGTTCACGGCTCCGCTGACAGATCGGCCCGAAGCGGGAATTTCTCTGGGAATTCCTGCAATAGCAGGTTGGCTCCCGCGGAGGTGGAGTTTCCTCTGCATCTACCTCCACCCAGGCTCGGGGAGCGCTCCGGCCACCGGCTCGCGCTCAGGGAGGGCTGGGCTGAGCGACGCCGCGCTGCTTCCCAGCCAAGGTCAGCCAGAAACCCTCCCCGCGCCGCTAACGCCTGTCCTGTTAACCCTTGGGGAGAGAAAAAGAAGAGGGTGGAAGGGTCAAGGCTCGGCTGTGGAGCTGATCCGTGCCCTCCACGCGTGCGTTTTGCTCTCCAGCTCGGCGGGCAGCGGACGGGGCCACCCGTGTGCGAGCATTTCGTGCAGTCACATCCCTCCGGGTCCCATTGCCATCGGGAAGCTGTGGAGGCTCGCTGAGGATGGCCACCGTGCTGGGAGGCTGGTGGGAGGCCGGTGTTTGCCGGCGGTGGGCTCCAGCAGGGTGACGGGCTTCTCGCTCCGAGGCGAGAAGCGCCAGGGCGATGGCGCTCGGCGTGACTGAGCGCTCTGGAATCCGAGACACGTCCCGGGCCATACTTGTGGTCGGGAACCATGTTCGCCTCGCAGTGATACAAACCACATTTACAGTGGCAGCAGTGCCTCTCCAACGCTCCGCTGACGCCAAGGACCGGCGTGACCCGACCCCACACAGGGGACAGGCGGCCGCCCGCTCCCAGGGACCTCCAAAAAGGTCCCCTCGCCTCCTCCTCCTCCCGAGCAGAGCTGGGCCTCTCCAAAATGGCATCCCCTCGCTCCCTGGCCAGACCCTGCCAAGGGATGGAGGCTTTCCAGACGCTGCGAAGGCTCCAGACTGTGGGTTGGAGCGCGTCTGCAAACATGGGGCCAAGCCAAGAAGTTTCAAGGTAGCGCCAAGCGTCACGCCAGGGAGAGGGCCCTGAGTAGCTCAGGTTTGGTCCGGGGCCACCACTGCTGCTTTGTGGATGAAGCTGAACGTTTGTCTCGCACATCTGGGGAGCAGCTCTTGCTCCAGGGGATCCCAGACATTTGTCCAACTCAGCGGGAGCTGCTGTAAAGAGCAGCGTAAGCAGCGGCTTTGGGTACCGAAAAGGCAGATTTGGGGCACAGCCACCCAGCAGTTTTAGCACCAGGCTGTTCAGTGCTCCCTGCCTCGGTGTAATGCCCTAAACTCCGGGACTTGCAGGGCTCAGGGAAGCGGCTGAGTCCCCATCCCTGGAGGTTTTTAAAAGACATTTAGATGTCGAGCTGTAGAGGTTTAGTGGAGGATTGGTTAGTGTCAGGGCAGAGGTTGGGCTGGGTGACCTTGGAGGGCTCTTCCCACCTAGACGATTCTGAGATTTTGTGATTCTGTGACCTGTGATTTTGTGATTTTGTGATTCTGTGGGGCTGAGCTCAGGGATTCCTGGTTCCCAGCAGCTAATCCTGCAGTTTACAACCCCTGGGGAACAAATACCTGCTCCTTTCAGCCCATCCCAGCCCGCTGGGGCAGCACCCAGCACCCATTGACCAGCAGCGGGAAGCACCCAGCGCTGCCTGGGGCTCTTTCCTTTCCCCTCACCCCTTCTCCAAACCCTTTTTCCCGGCTGTGGAGGAGGCCAAGGAACTTCTCCTCCTGCCGGGAGCCTCCTGGGGACAGCGACAACTTTCTGCCAGCCCCAGGAGCCGGCTCCACACCCGGGCGCTGCGCAGCGTGCGAGTGCCACCTACAGGGGGGCTCCGGAGCCCATCCACGGACCCCCCCCCGGGGTCGTGTTGTGCCCTGAAGCCCCCAAAATGTCTGCTTTTAACCACGGGGTGGGGGTTACACGGCCCTGAGGGCGTCGGTGTGGTGGTGGAGGGGATGATGGAGGTGATGGGGGTGATGGAGGTGATGGGGGTGATGGGGGTGTAGGAGGTGTAGGACGTGGTGGAACTGTTGCCACAGCCCCAAGGGGCTCCTGAGGGCCGGGCTCACACCCGAGCCAGGCCAAGCGGCCGCCACAGCCCCGAGCCAAACGCGCTGGGTCCCCGTTCGCCCGCTCAGCCCTGAAATGGCGGCGGGGGAGACACCGCGAGGCTCCCTCCCCCATGGGGCCTTCCTCAGCCCGCGGAAGCGGGGAGGACTACAACTCCCAGCGCGCCCCGCGCCCACCTCCCTGCTTTGAGAGGGGCATGCTGGGAGCTGTAGTCCCCACGCACACAGCCGCAAGCGAGCGAAGAGGCGGGGCGGCAGCCTCGGGGACTACAAATCCCGGCGTGCCCCGCGCGCCGCCCGCCCGCTCCACACTGCGGTACCGGGGCTGAGGTGGGCAGAGGGGCTCCGCCGCCGCCTCCAGCCTCCCCCCCCCCCCACCTCATCCCCGGTCCCTGTCCCCCCCCCCTCCCGGTCCCGGCCGCTGTGGAGCGATGGGAGGGGAGGAGGAGATCGTGAGGATCGCCCGGCGGCTGGACAAGATGGTGGCCAAGAAGAGCGCGGTGAGTGGCGGCGGCTGGCCCCGAGCCTCGCCTCAGCCTCAGCCTACCCCCCCCTCACACAGCCCGGGGCCTGTGCGGGTTTTGGGGCGGGGGGCGGCTGTCCTGAGGAGCCGGCAGCCGTCCCCGTCCCCGTTGTCTGCCTCAGGGCAGCCCCCCGGCCCCAACGGCCACGCCCCCGCTGGGTTTTGGGGGCCCTCGCTGGGGTGATGGTGGTGGTGGGGGCACAGACACCCCCCTCCCCCATATTATCCCATTACTGTGGGGACACAGACCCCCCCCCCCCCCCCCATTACCGTTGGGGTACAGAACCCCCCCCGTTACCCCTTTACCCTGGGGACACAGCCCCCCCCCCCCACCCTGTTACCCCATAACTGTGGGGGCACAGACCCCCCCCCATTACCCCAGGGGTGCAGATCCCCCCCAATTACCCCATTACCGTAGGACACAGACCCCACACCAGTACCCTGGGGGTGCAAGACCCCCCCCATTACCCATTACCATAGGGATGCCCCCCCCCCCCCTTGTTACCCCATTACCATAGGGATGCAGACCCTCCCCTGTTACCCCATTACCGTGGGGCTGCAGGAGACCCCCGTTACCCCATTACTGTAGGGGTGGAGCCCCCCCCTGCTACCCCAGTACCGTAGGGGCACAGACCTCCCCCTGTTACCCCATTACCATGGGGTTCCCCCTCCCCAAACTGGCAGCAGGGGGTGCCCCCCTCACCCCCATCTCTGCCACCGTGCTGTTTGCTGCCTCCTGCTGGGGTTGGGCTCCCCCGTAGGGGGCTGTGGGATCCCCCCTGCCCCACGTTGCACCCCCAGGTCTCACCCACCCCCAGATCATCACCCTCAGGAGCAGCCTGTGCTGTCTGCTCCCGTCCACGGCAGGTTTTTGGTGCTGTCACTGGAATAGGAAAGGACGGTTGCCTGGAGAACCCGCTTGTTGCTCTAGTTTTTGTGCGGACCCCCCATTTGCTGCTGTTGGTCTCTGAGTACCGATTTTAGGGACCCACAGGTTGCCCAGTTGGATACGTTCTGCATCTGGGTTCCTGGAGGCAGAGCTGCTGCGAGGCTTCCTCGTGTGGTGAGGCTCCAATTCAGGGTGTATTTTTCAGGTGTTAAAGAAAACAAACTTGTCACATAGAGGTAATGGCCTGATGCTCGGTAGTCTTGAAGACATTTTAAGGAAGGTTTTCTGGTTTTGCTTTGATTTCACCTTCCTGAAATTATTCTCATCGTGTTAAATTTCTTAATGAAAGGCTGAGGCACTCACTCTCGGTATCTCTCTTCCTCTCCAGGATGGTGCAATGGATTTACTGAAAGAGCTGAAAGGCATGCCCATGACTTTGGACTTGCTGCAGGTGAGTTGCATGGTTAAGGTACAGAGCTGAAGTCTGGATGAGCACAGCATGCTGTTTATGTGGGCTTAATAGATGTCCCCTGGCTCTTTGCCTCTCTCAAAGCATCAAAATAAGCATTAAATCTAGAAATAGCACTGAACCTGCGCTTTGGGCTGGCAGTTAAATAGCTTTGGGCCACAACGTGCTGCCTGAAATTTGTGTGCAGTTGATCAGATTTGTGGATATCTGCTCAAATCCTTCCAGGGATCTCCAGAAGGGAAGACCAGATTAAAGTAACAAACACAAAGGGCAGTCGGGGGAAGTTCCTGAAGTCTTTGTGATGGTGATGTGATATCCAGGACGCTGGGGAGGCGTGAGGAGAATAACAATTCGGAGATTAAGATAGGAATCTGGGATTTTTTCACTCTAAACTAGAGTGTTACTTCCAGGTGTGTGGAGGAGGTGTCTGTGGGTGATGGCATGCCTCGTTTGGGATCATTTTAGCAAGCCAGAGTCAGTCATCTTCTTCTTCCAGAGCTGGAAGGATCTAATCACTCTGGAAGTGCTCAGATGCTGCATATCTCGGTCGTTGCTTTGCCTGTGTTGTGGTTATTTCTGATTCCAGTTAGTAACAAGTAACGAATCTGTTCTGGAATGATTCATGTGAGTGTTCACTTGCAGTCCACCCGCATCGGCATGTCAGTAAACGCACTGAGAAAGCAGAGCACAGATGAAGAAGTGATAGCGCTTGCCAAATCGCTCATCAAGTCTTGGAAAAAACTTCTAGGTAAGGAAATCATCGTGTTCCTGTCACACTCAACTTGCAGAGGCGCTGGGTTTCTCAGGAGAGCTTAGGGATTGATCTGCATAGAACGTTCTAGCAAATCAGCCTGTGAAATTGCACTGTCTTTTGAGTTTCAGCTACAACCAGGGATTCCTCGAGATTGAATTCCTGTTGCCAACCCAATGGCTAGCTTTTCCTGGGCAGAGCACTGAAAGCTTAGGGCTACTCTTAACGTGTACCTGATCATAGAATAATTAGCAGCATTAATTGTAGAAACAATACCTGTACTCTGCACCCTCCACCCCCACTTGTGTGCTACGTGGTATTAACGCAGCGTGCACTGTCACCGTGTGCATCAGCTTAGGAAGGGAGAAGCTGGAATGCGTTTTGGGTGATGAGTTGGAGAAGGGCCTTAGTTTTACAACTTGCAGACACATTCACGTTGCCTATTCTCTGCTGAGGAGGCTTTTGTGGTGATTGACACCAGTAAACAGAAGCTTGTAACTGTCTCTGAGTAATCTTGTGCTGATGCAGCACCAAATGTCAAAATTAGCGATAGCGGGCTTACAATTCTTGTCTTCGTGGTTACATTTGTGATAAAAGAGTGAGGCATTGGCAGTCTGGAAGCACAGCCATACGTGTGTCCTGCACACGTATCTTCCAGTCTGTGCCAGTGGCAAGTGCCCCCACGTGAAATTCGGATGCTCTTCACGCTGACTGCTTGGGCAGCTGCGTGTAACAAAGACCCGGGATGAAATGTTTGAGGCTGAGTACAATCTTTCTGCACCCAGGGCTCCCCATTTCTATTAGCAGCTTGAGACATGCAAGAAATTGTATTCCCAGAAGGAGCAGCCCTTACTGGCCCTTCAGATGGTGCTGGCTTGAAGCACTGCGTTTAGTGACGCTTTACAGAACTTGATCCAATTTGTGCTCGGCAGCCAGGGGCTCTGAAAGGAACTTTTCTGATGAGGCCTGTCTTGTGAGGAAGCTTATCTCCTAAGGAGGGAAGGTGATTGCTGACTGCTCTCTGGTTTGATGGGGAAAGCTTTTATTTGATTTAGTTTCTACTTAGGGGCAAGTAAAAGGTCTGTCGGAAAGCATGGGAGGCCCTGAAGGCCTTCTCCTGATTCTTTTTGTAGATTAATAATTTACCTTAGGCCAAATCTGTGGTTTTAAGACACTGTTTAGTGCATGCAGGGTTGTGGGATAAAAAAAAAACAGTTCTGAACTCTTCAGGATCTGAGCTTGCTTTCTCTTTCTTTTGAACGCAGATGCTTCTGAGGAGAAAAGTGAGGAGAAAAAGAAAAACCTGTCCTTGCCAACTTCTTCCTCAAAGGACACTGGTAATTCAAAAGACCAAAGGTAAAGCTTCCTTTTAGCCAAAGATGATATTGTTACCTAACCTGAATTTACTGCTGCCATTTGCTGTAGCGAGGTGGGGGTTGGCCTGTTCTCCCACGTGCCTGGTGACAGGACGAGGGGGAATGGGTTTAAGTTGAGCCAGGGGAGTTTTAGGCTAGATGTTAGGAAGAACTTCTTCACTGAAAGGGTTGTGAGGCACTGGAACAGGCTGCCCAGGGAAGTGGTGGAGTCACCATCCCTGGAAGTCTTCAAAAGATGTTTAGATGTAGAGCTTAGGGATATGGTTTAGTGGAGGGCTGTTAGCGTTAGGTTGGAGGTTGGACTCGATGACCTTGAGGTCTCTTCCAACCTAGAAATTCTGTGAATCTGTGAATTCTGTGAATTCTGTGAATTTAAAAACTTTTAAGTGTCTGAGCTGGGGGGGGTTGTGTACTCAAATTCCTGATCAGAAGCGCCAGGAGTCTAGGCTGCTTCAGGGGTGAGCTGCATGGTGTTCTTAATAAACTGAGCTGTAATGCAGAAATAAACATCAGAAAAGATGGTGGCTTTGGTGATTTTTTTTGCTTTTATTCATGACTTTTTGTTTTGTTTTGTTTTGTTTTTCTATTGTTTTGTGTTAATCTTTTTATTAATAAAACATTTTTTTTGTTGCATTTTTATATATTTTTTTGCCTGTTTCTAACTTTGAGCCCTTCAGAATGAAGATTATTTTTGGCCTTTGCAATGTCGCGTGATGGATGGCATTGACTCATGCATCGCTAGTGTCAAACTTCCATTTCTCTGTCCTCTCCTCAGCGAGTCCCAGCAGAAGTCCTCTTTTCACTCTGGACTGGTGTCCACCCCTCTAGCAGGTCTGCTGCATGCTTGTTCCTTGCCATGCCTTGAGTGTTGCATCCTCTTTCCACCGTCCTGTACGTGCTAAGCTCTTGAGTGGAGGCAGTGGGATCAAAGGGGAGAGGGCAAAATGTGATTTAAATCTTTGTCTCGGACCTCTTCTAGAGGCAAGAGGCTTCCCTCAGCCTCAGATCCCAGGAGGGTGGGTCCTTAGGAGGTTTGGCACTTGAATATTTAGCTAGCTTTATGAGTTTGTCAGAAGATTTCGGGTATTAAGGATTTCCTTTCTGGTTTGCAGACTTCCATGTCCGCAGCCTGTCCCCTGCTGGTCGCTTTCTTGCCACTTTGTGCTTCGATTCTCCTTTGCTTTTTTGCTCACATCTCCCAGGGCTTGTTTTGGTGTGAGCCTTCTCACCCTTCACAGCTCTGCACGGGGCAGGTGACGGAGAAAACTACTGCTGCTGAGCTATGCAACTTTTTATTTAAATTTAGGTGCATCTTTAGCTATTTCACCTCTGTAAAATGCGAAAAGGGAATCGTGAGGTGTTGCCACGAGAGATTTAATGAAGGAGACTTCACAGCTGGAAGAGCTGAGCCTTGTAATGATGTGGTGCAGCATGGGAGCAGGATAGATCTGTGGGATAATGCATCCAGTGGCAGGACTGATGTAAGAGCAGTGGGATGGGATTTCTGAGATGCTGTTTCCTCTCATCCTGTTGTTTCCTCTCGTCCAGGACTCAAAGCTTGGAGGCCACAAAGCAGCCGGTGATAGCTGAGAAGGGGATGCTTTGTAAGCTAATTAGTCTGAGCTTTGTGATGCAAATACCTTCTCTTGATGATCCTTATATCCCATGAAATTGCAGCCTAGTGCTCCCTTCCCCAGGCTGCAGGCAGGAAAGATTCGTTGTGTGACTAACCAGGGTGAAAACCAAGTCAGATGCTGGGGTGAGAGCCTCCGAGCCTGTCCTTACTGGTAAGAGGAGCAGCTTTCCCTCCAGCCTGAGGCCAGAAGCTGGCGTGGAAGCACTCGTGAGGGGGAAAGGAAAGGGCAAGCATTACAAATCTGGCTGATAGTGCTGGAGCCAGGAAGCTGCGCTGCACTTCAAAGGGAAAGGGAAGCTCCTGATTTAACCTCTGCAGGACTGACCCTGGGGAGCACGGAGCTGGGAGGGAAGGAAGCGTGGTGCATCCCCTGGGTGCAGTGGCAGCAGCCACATCACGAGCAGAACGAGGGGGGTCTGCGAGGAGACGTGAAGTAATTTTCCTCAACGGGGTCCTGGCTGTAGGCAGAGAGGCAAAAACCCCACTATTTTTTTAGGCAGGCAGCATGGGGGCTGTGGGGTGGAAGCAATGAGCTTTCTGGCTTGTGTTACCCTTCCTCTGTGCCTCGAGGGTGTGCTGCAGCTACTACAGATTTTTCCCTTGATGCTTTCCACGTATTCATCCCTCCAGCATCTTCTGAGTTGGAGAGCATCCCCCTGGTCGTGAAGGATAAACAGCAGCCAAGGGGGTGACTTCAGGACGGATCCAGCAGAAGGGGCTCGTTCTGCTGCTAGGCTGAGCCAGGCTCTCCTCGCAGCCCGAAGCGGTTATCCTCCAGCGCTGCAGAACGAGCTGCTAATCTGCCTTGAAAAAAAAAATACATTAGCAGCAAAGCTTTTTGGCTTTGGGTTGTGAAGGGGAGGCTCTGAGCAGCTGCTCGGGGGATGCTCGCTGCTTCAGCTGAGGCTGCCATCGAGCCACCAGCGAAATCAGTTGGCATCCAGATCCTACAGCCACTGAGTCTGAGAGATTTTGGCTGAGCCTTCCCAATCTGTCAGGGAGTTAAAACTCGACTAGTTCCTGGCCTGAAATTTCTCTTTGCTTTCTGGAGCACAGATGCAGGAATCCCTCTAGAGCTAGACCTGAAGGCTCCGAACTGGCACCTGTGAGGTTATCTGCTGCATCACTGCAATCCAAAGCGTGCCCCGTGGGGCTCCAGTAGTTAGACCATTAGCGCAGCCCGTTTTAATGGGCCGTGTCTGATGTCTCCGTGCCTGACAGCAGGAAATTTCCCTTTTCCAATGTTCTCTGAAGATTTTATTAGGCGGTTTTGGATCCGTGGCCTGAATTCGGCTCTTCGGTGAGATTTTCTTCCAGCGCAGCCCTGAGTTCTGTTTGTAGCCCGTGGCTCTCGCTCTGCCACCATTTTGTTCCAGCATTTTTATTTTTATTTTATTATTTTTTTTTTTTTGTGTGTGTGTGATCTTTTGTTGTCTGGATAGATTTACAAGCTCCTTCTCTTGTCGAACAGGAACAGTGTGAACCACAAGGATTTCCTGAAATAAGTCTCCTTAGGTGCGTTTGAGGTCTATTTCCCAACGATGCTAATAATAAACCAACTTCTGAAACTTAATAAATAACTTTCAGTACAGCTGTTGGAATGTCTCAGGAGTCTTTCATCTAATTCATGAGTGGTCAGTTGTCATCTCGGGGCACGTAGGGGCACGGAGACAAATTCCTTTACTCATCAGCTAACAGAAGTGGAATAACCACACAACTGCTCTAGCTTTTTTTCTTTTTCCTCCTCCAGGGAATAACCATTTAATATTTAAATCAACATGGAATCGATTTAAGTCAATTTTAAGAGATGTCAATTTTAAGAGATATCAATTTTAGGGATATTTAAGTCAACAGCAGTTGCAGATGGAACCTTCCTGAAAGTCAGGTGTGGAAACAGTGGTTTAAAAACCTGACTTTAAGCGTTGAAAGTTAGAGTCCTGGCTGTATTTTCCTGCATGTCAGAGTGCTGGCTGGGTAGTGCTGCTTTTTTTAAACATTCATTGACCTTCACCCCATATTACTTCTGACACTTCCAAGAGTTGACACCGGTATTTTACGCCGGGAAACCTTTGTGGCTCTGCCTGGAGAAAGGGACAAATTTAAAGCTGGAAGAGCTCTCAGGAAAGTTTCTTCACCCCCTGCTAGGACAACACGCTCTCTGCCCAAGCTGCTCCCAGCAGGCCTTTTTCTAAGCTGTTTTATTGCCAGTCCCAAAAAACCATCAGGGTAAGGTGTTTCCAGAGTTGCCTTTGGCAGTCTCTTCTAATTCATAACTCACCTTTACAATTTGAAACTTCCTCTTGATCAAAACCTGTCTTGCTGAAGACCTTTGCTGCTTGTTAACTTTTTACGGATGCAGAGGGTTTTCCCTGCACTCCTCCTTTGTAACAAGCCTTCAACTATTTCAGCACTTGTCTCCTCCGAGTCTTCCCTGCTGTAAACCACTCCAATCCTTTCAGCGCCTCCTTTTGTTGTAGGTGTTTTCTAGGCTTTTTGCCTTTGCCCTCGGGAAGTTTCATTTTTCCCAACTCTTTTGTAGGAGATCAGCCAGCGTTTTCAGATGACTCTTCCTGATTTGGGTGGGATTTGCTGCGTTCACCCCGTGTGCCAGCCCTGAGCTGTGCGTAGTTCCCTAGGCACAAACATCCCTGGCAGCAATTTGTCCGATCCAGATGAGATCAGCATCTAATTGATTACTTGCAGGCTAAGTTTACTTTCTTGTAATGCGCGTGATGTAAATCCTACTGAATGTTTTTAGCTGTTTGGACACCTGAGTAAATCTTTAATAGCCTCACGCAGGGCTGGCCAGTAAAACTGGATGGCAACAAGTCTTCAGGTGCTGGGTTACCTTCCCTTGGAGCCTTTCTATTTCATCTGAGCAAGAAATTAATCCTCTAGCTGTGGTCTGACCCGAGCAATTTGCTGAAGGTGCTCTGCTAATGCTTATGCAAAGAGCCCGACGAGGTTTGGAGCTGTGAAAATCCAGCAGTGCTAACGATGATCTGAGGGCTTTGAGGCACCCCGAGCCAGCCTGGATTTGAGCTTGGCAGCAGCAGGAGCTCCGGGGCTGTCCCTGAGGTTGTCTGGCTCACTTTGTCCACCTGCACGTTCAGAAGGCTTCCAGCTTAGCACTGCTGTGCTGCGGGCTAGCTGATCCCTTCTGGGACTTCCCCACTGGAAGTCTCTGCTCACGAGAGATTGATTTTTGATGGCAAAGAGCTGGAGGCAGTGCCCCAGCTTCACAGCAGCTCTACAGCCACTTGTGTCTCAAGGAGATGTTGCCCCTGTGGCATGGGTGAGAGAAATATCAGGGCTTCTTTCTTCTTCCCCCTGTTTGTCTCTTGCTGCGCTGATGTTACCCAGACGTTGGCAATAAATAACCTGCATTTTATGGCCCAAACACCAAAGTCAGAGCAATCTCAGCTGAAAAATTGGCTGTTCGACTGCCTAGATTTAGGGCTGGGGAGGGAGGAAAGCTCTATAAAATCATCTGGGAATCATAACAGCCCAGATTTTTTTTTTTTTTTTTATCTGCAGCAGTTGCAGGGCTGACTAACCCGACGTGCAGATGTTAGGCTTTTACGGGCAGGATGTTTCAGCATCGTGGGTATTCACCAGGCTGAGCTGCGGGGTGAAATTACCCCTCTGGCATCCCGAGCTGGGCCCGTGCCTCATCAACCTGCTGCATCAGGCGGTGGCTCCGTGCCCTCTGTCTCTCCTGGCAGGTGACCCGAGCGATGTGGTCACAGCAGGCGATGTTTGCGTTCCCCTGCCTGTGCCTACGAGTGCTTGCAGGCAGAAAATGAAGTTCTTTTTTGCAAGGAAAAAGCCATTGGCTTCGTTTCCCTTTGCACAGAAGCCCCTTGTGCTGGGGAGGCTTCTCTGATTTCTGCACGCCGCCCTTCTCGGTGGTTAGAGAGCACCAAGGGGGGTTTGTTCTCCTCTTCCTGCTGCTGACATCAACAGCGAAGGGTGTGAGACGAGGAACCAATTCTGGCACCTGCTGAGATGAACTTTAGGGTGGCTTCTGCTTGCTTTCTGCTGGAAGCATTTAAGGATGGGGTCCTGCAAAGTAAGAGAGGAATCCAGCACCGTGAGCTGGGTGCTGCGGGCTGACAGAGGGTGTGCGATGCTCTCAGGAGTCCTGAGCACGTTTGATTGATTTCCTGATGGTGTCCGATGGCTTCTTAACGTTTTCCCTTGATGCCCAGTGCTCTGGCAGATGTGCTCGCTGTTCAGTAACAGGAATTGGTTCGCAGGCCTGCTTCGTGGATTAAAGCTCCAGTTGCAGCCAGCAGATCCCACAGGAGAGCTGGAATCTGCTTCGATGGCACCGCCTTGCTGGTTTGGGGCACGCACCTGCACTGTTTTCCTCTGGTTTTGGGTTGTAATTAACAGGATGCTTGGCCACGTGCCCGCTGATCCCTCCTCTGCCCTCGGCGACCCGAGCTGAGGCGTTCTGACCGCTGAAGTTTCTCTTTTAGCTCCAACAAAAGGCAGGAGCCTCCGAAGACCCCGACCACTCCCAAAATCACCACCTTCCCTCCGGCGCCCGTCACCTGCGATGCTGTCCGCAACAAATGCAGGGAGATGCTGACAACGGCTCTACAGGCTGACGGTGAGTGCTGGGGGAAACCCCGCGTTGCCTCAAATATTCAAAATATTTAAAATATTTAAAATATTTAAAATGTTTCACAGCTCCTGGTGCGTTCTGCCAGAATCCTCTGCACTTAGGGTCAGTGCCAAGTTCGGCACCTCTTAGCTAGGCTCTTCTGGAGCTGCCTTGTGGAAGGATTATTGCTATCAGCTCGGTTTAGCCCCCCCCTCATCACCCTTTTGTCAGGCTGGCTGGCACCGCAGCACCTATAGATACACGGATACGAACCTGGTAACTAATTAGCACGGTAATTAAGAACACGGGGTCACGTTTGGTCTTCTGTTCCGCAGCCTGCGGTGGGCGGGTCTGGCCAGCAGTTTGGTCTCCAGGTGTGCAGGTATTTGCTTCCCTTTCCAGGTCTCAGTCTTGCCTGGTTGCTGTAGAGCGAAGCTGGCATCTCTGCTCACCCCAGGGGCACAGAGCGAAGCCGTAACTCGCTGTGTGGGATTTGTCGGTAACGGTGCTCGTGCCAGCCCCCTCCTGCACTCAGATCCCCCCTGCCCACGCAGGCTGGAGCTGCTTAAACACCAGGGTCCTCTGCGGATCTGGGTTCTGCTTGCACTCGTGCCGTGCCACCTAAAACAGAGGCAGCTGCAGGTGCTCAGCGTCTCCGGCAGGCTGATTTTGAGCGCCTCGAGCCGAACGCGTGCTTGAGTCCAAGTTGCAGGTCCTCTTGGAAAAGGGGGGATCTGCCCAAGCACTGCAGAGTTTGATTAATTTGAAGCCAAGGAACGGAGGCAGCAGATGGAGAAGGTCACAGAGTCGTTCTTCCTAGCCTTGCTCTGTCTGTGTGTGTGTGTGTGCTGCATTAAGTGCTCTGTGCAACTCCTAGAAAAACCCTTTCCGTAGGAAGCCTGGGAATTAGTCCCCTCAAATCTGCTGCTGAGCTCAGCCCGGTTCTGCGCCGCTTTCCTCTGCTTTGTGGTGGTGGTTGCCATACCCAGTGTCCCAGCTCAGAACAGGTTTTTGCACTCTGCTGCTGTTTAATTGGCAAGAAGCAGCACGGGAAAGAAAAAGACAGGTGGAACCCTGAGCTGAGAGCAAAAATGAAGGCTTGGTTTCGATGCTGCCTGTCCTCAGGCTCTGTCAGATCTGGTCTGAGCAGAGCCACTTCTGGTTGACACCGATATCTGGTGAGAATCAATTCCTTCCTGGTTGATTGCAACTGTGGCAAAAACACATGGGATATGGGAAAAAACACGTGGGATATGGGAAGAAAACACATGGGATATGGGAAAACTTCTGCGGGGCAGGTTCTCGTTAGCTTTGCGGAGTCCTGGTGGAGAGGCGGAGGGCACAAACTGGCTGGATTTGCTTGTTCTCATCCCTGCTCTTTTCAGAAGGGTCAGAGAGTGCCTAGAGCAAAGGCCACGATGCCTTTTGATGGAAAGAGCACGTAAATCAGAACAGCAAGCTATCTGGCTTTGTATCTCCCAAACACTGAGCCCAGGGACCCCGTGCCTGGTTGGAAAGCGCTGACCTTCTGTTTTCTTGCCTTCCAGACGACTACGTTGCCATCGGCGCTGACTGCGAGCACATAGCAGCCCAGATTGAAGAATATATCCTTGCTGTGCTGGGCTTCCTCGAGGGCCTGCGTGTCTCCAGGCCGTGAATTTAAGGAGCTGAGAGGAGAAACGGGGGGCTCTGGCTTTGTGGAAAGGTCCTGACGCAGCTCTGCTTGTCGGGGCTGTCAGCTTCCAGCTCGGCTGTGTCCTGGGGCACGCAGGAGCCAGCAGCAGTGCTGGGAGCTCAGGGCAGAGCCCTTGCTGGTGTGATTGGCACAGAGATTTCCTTCCTGTTCACACCATCGTGGGCTCGCGTGGCCCAAGTTCTCCTTCCTGTCAAAACCTTATTTCCTGCTCCCAGCTCTGCTTCCAAAGGCTTAGCATCTGTCCTGCGCCTCGCTCTTGAGAGCAGTGTGCTCACAGGGGGTAAAATAAGCAGGGAAGACGGAGCAGCAAGCGTAGAGTTGGGTGTCGATGGGGATAATTTTGGAGCTCGCCTTGGCGTGGTGGCTGTGGGGTGCAGCTGGGCTCTCTCTGGAGCATTTTGTGCCTGCCTCGCTGCGGGGGAGAGCAGGTTGAAGAACCAGAGCGTGACTAAAAATACAGATTGTTTCTAGCACAGTGCCAAAGCCCCTGGTCTCCGGGATCACCTAAGGCTGTTCTCAAACACAGTGTGAATTTCCCAGAGCGGAGCCTGCCTTTTGCTTCCAGCACCGTGGTCTGTGTCCTGGCAGCAGTAAACGCTCCCTGTAGGTGTAGGATGTGCTTGGAGGCTTCAGGGCTGGCTGGAAAGTCCTTGACTGCCGCGTACGCATATACCAGGACATCAAGAACACTGACATGAAGTACAAAAACCGCGTGAGGAGCCGCATCTCCAATCTGAAGGACTCCAAAAATCCCGAGCTGAAAAAGAACGTGCTGTGCGGGGCCATTACCCCCGAGCAGATTGCGGTGATGACCTCGGAGGTGAGGAAACCCGAGCGGGGTTGGTTTCGGGGTTGCCCCAGTGCATGGGGAGGAAGCTAGCCGTGGGGATTGCAGCGTGGAGAGTCTGTTGGGATGTCAGCTCATCACAGGGGTCTACACACGGGCCAGTAACCAAAACCGAAAGGCTTTCTGGCTTAACAGCCATCTGTAAGCCCCTTCTGTCCCCTTGGTTCCTTCCCCTGCGGTGGGTGTGGCGGTAAAACTGGGCAGATGTGATTTTATTGCTCTTTTTTTTGGAAAGGAAATGGCCAGTAACGAGCTGAAAGAGATCAGGAAAGCCATGACGAAAGAAGCGATCCGGGAGCATCAGATGGCCAAGACAGGAGGGACGCAGACCGACCTCTTCACCTGTGGGAAGTGCAAGAAGAAGAACTGCACCTACACCCAGGTGAGTCCTCCTGCTCCTCCAGCCTCCCCAGCACACGATCTGTCACGGTCCTGAGCTCGTACAGCTCCTGGACAGGCCCCGCAGCGTGGCAGAAATTTTGCTGCTGGTGGAGAGAAGCTTTTTGCATGCTTGGGGCCCTCTAAAACACAGCGCTGATGCTTCTGCATACACCTTTCGTTGGAGCTTGTGTGAGTTTCTTGGTTTGTTTGTACAAAAGCTGTTTTGCATCTGGAAGAGCAGGGATTTGTGCAGAAGATTTCAAGAGCATGTGCTGCTTGCTGAGCAGCCTGGGAGAGCTGAAAGCAGGTGCTGGGGGTGTGACGGTTCAGAGGAGGAAGGAGTGGGTAGCGCAGAGGAGAGAGGCTGCAGAAACCGAGGCAGGCACGGCGACGGTATTAAAAGCGCAAATCAGGAACGTAGCTAAGCTGCAGCTGGACAGATCCCAACTCCTTTAAACTAAAACACGAAGCAGGTGAAATATCAATAAGGAATAAATGCAGTGGTGTGAGCAGGCAGCGGCAGTTCCTTCCCCTCGATGGACAGCTGCTGGAAGCCTCGTGCGTTGCCGGCGCGTTTTAGTTCCCGTGTTGGTGCCAGGCATCTGGAGATAGATGTGCCTCTGCTGTGAGTCAGTGCTGCAGAATGTGCAGATACCCAAAAATGCACCAGCGACCACGCGATTGCTACTGCCTTTGCCGAGTGGGCGCGCCCGAAACGCGCGTGCAAGCCCCTTGAGGTGCTTGGATGCGATGTGCAAACACAGAGGAGAGCCAGGGTGTGCCCCGCGCTCGGCAGCGGTCCTGCAGCCCGCAGCATGCCCCAGGAATTCCCTGCCTGAGCTGTTCTGCTCCCCTCAGCAGCTCGTGGGCCCCGAGCTCAGCTTGTCGTGGGCTGGAGTCCGACTTTTCAGAGCTGGGGCAGGTCACGGCAGCATCTTCTCAGCAGAAATATCAGAAAAAAAAAAACAAAAAGCCTTTTTTTTATTAGTTTTTTCCAAAGAAACAATCGCTGGTACTGACATGTTCTACATTTCAAGTAGGTGAACTGGCATTTGTGAAAGCAGCCAGAGCCCGGCAGTAACATCGGGTGGGAATTACAGAATTTAGCCATCCAGCGTGCTTGCAAAACATGTTTAGTTTGCATCATGCAAATGCTATGGCTCTTGCACGCTGGGTAATTACACATGTAGATCACCATAATTACCCTCGGCATAGCTCTGCTGTCTGATTCGCGCAGGGAGTGCCAGGATTTTGAGCGCAGACCTGGTGTCTTGTGGTACTCAAATGCCATGAAAATCGGGTTTTTAGCAAACCATGTGTTTCTGGCGCGAGCCAGCCAGAGGCAGCCGCCACATCTGGGTTAAATATCAGAGTTCCTTAATGGCTCAAACACAAACCAGACGAGAAATGCGCAGAACCTGGTAACCCGGAGTCTGTTTCTGGGAGGCCAGGACCTGGGACTGGGTCTGTAAACGGGAGGAATGGCTTTGAGTGCTTTTTTATGTGTTCCCGTGGAGCGAGTGCTTGATGGGCCGAGGGCTTTGCGGCCTCCCAGCCAGCTGCATCCATCCCTGCGTGGGGCTGTGGGTACTGCCAGAGCCACCCACAAAAAATGGGCAGCACAGGGCTGAGCAGGGAAGCTGCTGCCCCAAACGAGTCGCTGAGACAGCGAGGGGTCTTTAGGCAAGAATCTCCTCAAGCAGCTGCTGCTGAACGCCGGTGGGATCGTTTTTTGCTGCTGCCTTGGTCAAAACCACAAAGAAAAGGTGGCTGTAAGGGGAGATCAGAGCCCGAGCTGCTCCGTTGTGTGAT
Organism: Aythya marila; assembly: GCF_965140915.1. Classification (NCBI taxonomy): domain Eukaryota; kingdom Metazoa; phylum Chordata; class Aves; order Anseriformes; family Anatidae; genus Aythya; species Aythya marila. The sequence goes on from NC_139057.1 coordinate 1,827,453, forward strand.
TCTTCGGGGAGATGCAGGGCTCTGGCAGCAGTTGCAAATCCTTGAGGATGCTCCAGGCCAGGGGAGCAGTTTGTGTGCTGTAGGTGTGTGTGCTGGTGCCCTTCGTGGGTGTGTTTTGTGCCTGGTGGGGCAGCTTTCTGGTTCCTACCCGTGGCCTTTCAGCACCAGACGTTGAAACTGCTCTGCTCTGTGCCCGCTGTACCCTGGGCACGCTGGCAGGCGGCTGTGGCTGACGCTGGCTTAATGGGTCGTGATTTATCCGGGCGTTTCCACTGGAATGGGGAGCTCGGCTTAGCTGCAGGATTGGGAATCCTCCGAGGGGTCGGAGAGCGTGTGTGTGCATGTGGAAACTCGTGTGTAAAACAATAACCAGATCCGTTCTGCAGGGAGGCTCCCTGTGCTCTCCCAGGCCTCGGAGTCTCAATGCTTTCTGCCGGTGCGACCAGATGGCCGGCAGAAACCCTCGGTGGCCATCGAGGAGCTGCTCTGTGAGCCCCGCGCCGAGGCCGCCGGCGGTGCTCAGCTCTCCTTTCCCTCGTGTCCCCCCCCAGGTGCAGACCCGCAGCTCCGACGAGCCCATGACCACCTTCGTCGTGTGCAACGAGTGTGGGAATCGCTGGAAGGTAGCACACCAAGGATATTACTGGCACTGAGGGGTGTGATAGGGTAGCCGTACTCGCGATGCTGCAGATGCTTAGCTGCTGTCCTCAGAGGTGCTTGCCAAACGCTGCCTGGCTCTAGCGAGCGATCTTTCCTCCCAGCACAGAGGCAAGAACTCCTGGGTTCATCCCATCTCTGCCGACCAGCTGGGGCCATGTCTCACGTCCACCTTCCCCATCTCCTTCCTCACATCCCCGCTGCTGCCACGACCAACTCCACAGCGCTTTTCTCGCTCCCTCCGCCACCCAAGAGATGGCGGCGATGACATCGTGTGGGATTTTTTTTTTTAAAAAAAAAAAAAAAAAAAAAAAAAAAAAAAGCTCTTTTATACCGTGTGCAGAGCTTGGATGTGAGCAGAAATCTCCCCGTTGATGGTGAGCAGAATTGGCACGGCTACAAAGTGCCAGAGCCGCAGCTGAGAGATTCCAAGGGGAGCTCTGTTCAGCCCCTGCTGCAGGGGGCTGAGCGCCGCCTCCGCGCAGCCCCCGAGCCCTTGCCAGCTTCCGAAACAAGAACCATCATCCGGATCCCCATCTTCTAGGCAGCATGACCTGCACCTCCCCTTGGTAGTGAAGGCTTTCTAATCAGGGTTTAAACTCCCTTCTCTTGCAGTTCTGCTGATATGTGCCATGGCCCGCGAGCGGCAGCCAAACGAGAGCGCAACCTCCATCCGCCAGCTCCCACGGCAATTGTGTTTTGTGTCCCGAGTGAGTTTGCATTGTCACGCGCTGCGAGCAGCCGCGGGGAGGCCTGCCCGCCTCTCTGCTCGGGCCGTGCTGGAAAAAAGCCGCTCTTGTGGGCTGACGGCGTGGCGGGAGCAGCTCACTAAACACACTTAGCTGTTATTTTCTCATCTTTAAGCGAGTCCGGTCACGTTTTCTTCAAAAACTAATATTAAACGTTTGTCAGTTTCTGACTTTTTTTTATTTCAACCGTCTGGGTGCAGCGCTTTGCCTTCGCGCCTGGAAGCGTGGCGGGGAGGCGGTGGCCGGAGGGCCGGGAGCTGCTCGTGGCTCGGAGCACCAGAAAGCAAGAAGCTGCTCCCGGGTGCGCCCTCGGTGCTTCCAGTCAGCCCATAAAACCATCGGGCCAGCTCCTGGGGCACTGGGGGGCAGTGCTGGCCTTCCTCACCCAGCTGAGGTGATGGAACAGAGCTTTTGGGGCAGCGAGGAGCTCTGCTGGGTATCGGTGGCATCCAGGTGATGCAGACCTTGTGATTTCACCCCTTTCAACGCCCACGGCATGGGATTGCTGCACAGAGGTCGGGAACATCGCTCTCCACAGCGCAGCAGCCTGAAAGCACGGACAGCAGCCGCCAAAAAAAAACCACGTTGGAAGTTTAGAGGAGCAGGGAAGGGAGGAAGGTGTGCTCAGCCCAGCAAAAGTTTGTATTTCCTAGAGCTCCATCCCTCCGTGGAAGGGAGATCTCACAGCCAAGAGCTCTGCGGGGACCTGCAGGGTGGGGCTGTTGGTGGGGGGCAACCACAACCTGCTGGGGAAACTCTCCCCTCACAATACTTTTTGGTCTGAGGTTTAATTCCTCTTCCCTTCTCTTCTTTCCTCGCTTTTGGCCGGGGTGGTGCGGCGCTCAGGGGACCCCCACGAAGCTCTCTGAGCGCTGCGCAGCTCTCCCCTGCACTTCAGCAGCACAGGAGCGTTTGCAGCAACATCTCACAGCCTCGCTGCCCCGTTCCGGAGTGAAAAACAAGAATTTCCACGGGCTTTTCAGCATGCCAGACAGCAGACATTCACCAGAGACCTTGGAGATGCTTCGAGGGGAGTAAGCAGCCACATGAAAGCCACGGAAAACGTGCTCGCAGGCCCTTTGAGGGCTGTGTTCCTCTGGAGGCAGCGATCCCAACAGGATCCTTCGCTCAGGGCTTTCACTTCGCGGGGTGCAGCCAAGTCTCCCAAGAAGGAAAAAGATTCAAAGATGCTGACAACTTGTTAAGCCTCACGAGTCTTGCGGCGGATGGGATTATTCGAGCCAGGCTTGTGAGGGAACAGTGTCCTCACAGTAATTCTTTTTTTTTTTTTAAAAAAAAAAGCTTCAGGATCTAAACCCAAAGCTGGCCAAGGCGCTCTGGCTCGTGCGCTGTGAACGGGAGCCAGCTCGTTACCAGTTGCTGTTGCTTTTCTTCTCGTCTCACTGTACGGGGGATGTTGAGCTCGGGTGCAGTTTGCTGACAGCCCCCAGTTGCAAAAGGAGCTGCAAAAACAGGAGGGGATCCTCAAAAGCTGGGGGGTTGTTTCCTCATGGCAGTCTGGGAGGGGGAAGCTGTTGGGTAGGGAGGTGTCTCAGCGGGAGAGGGTCCCCTAAAAGAAGCAGGAGTAGGAGCTGGGGAGGAATTGGGGTCTGTTGGGGTGAGCGGAGAGGGTCCGCCCCACTGCCATGCCTTTAAAACAGCTTCAGGGCTGCTCAGCATCGAAATCTTGCACCAAACAGATTTTGGGGATGTTCTGCAAGCAAGGCAACGAGGCAAACCCAGACTCAGAGGTAAAATCTCTCCGGTTTGGGGTCCGAGCTCTGCCCTGCTGCGCTCCCTTGGCTGAGCCCCTCATCGCTCACGAGCAGGGAAAGCCCCGGGCAGCGAGGCTGCTGCTTTGCTGCTCTCCTGCCCACCACAAACCTTACCTTGGGTTTTATACGGCTGCTGGGAGCAGGAGGGGAGCTGCCACCCCGCCGGGGCTCGCGTGTTGGTAAGAAACGAGCACCAAAAACCCCCGACATTCCTGAGCCAACCGTCCGCCTCTGGGCTCTCTCAAAAAAACTCCCTTTTGCTTCAGCTGCGTTTCCAGCTTGGCAAACAGCACCGCGTTCACTGAGCTGAATTTCCACCCAGTCACACCACTAGGAAGGAAGGAAACAGAACCAAAAAATAATAATAATAATAAAATAAAAAAAAAAAAAGCTGGGATTTTTTTTTTGTTTGCTTAAAAAATACCTTCAATAAAAAGAACCAGGGCTTCTTTTCTTTTTTTTTCTTTTCTTTTTTTCTTTTTCTTTTTTTTTGAAAAGGGAGGGGATGAACGTGGAGCCCTGGGGTGTTGGATGGGGCTGGCAGAGGGGGCAGCTCCGGGACACCCCCTCCCCGCTCTCCGAGTGCATCTTTGGGGCCAAATCCCTACCGCTGGGATCCTTCTGGAGGCTGAGCCCCTCGGGCTGCCTCCCTCTGCCCCCCCCGGAGCAGCTCTCCCCCAGCAGGACGTGGGATTTTTGTCCTCTCCTGTCCCCTTTTCCAGCCCCGTGATGTCCCCCGGACCTTTTTGGGGACGCAAAGGGGCTGCAGGACTGCTCCCCCCCCCCGTCAGACCCTTCAAACAGACGGAGCGAGGTAAACCTGACAAGTTTTTATATGTACACAGACGTCTGTCAAACCCCCCCTCCCGCCCCTCCAGACGAAACCCCCCGCCCTCCTGGTAAAAGCCAAGGAAAAAAAAAAAAAAAAAGCATTTAAAAATAAAAAGATTTAAAAAAAAAACACAACAAAAAAAAAAACAACAGACAATTGACCTTCCCTTCCCAACGCCCCCCCCCCCCCATAAAGAAAAACCCCAAAAAAACAGTCCCCAAACGGGTCTCAGGTGGGAAACGGGGATGTGCTGTGTCCCCGGGGGTGGCGGAGAGGGGATAAAGTGACCTCTTCAAAACGGGGGGCGAGGAGGGGCGCGGGGGGGACCCCCGGGTGCTCCCCAGCTCGCCGGGGCCGGGGCAGGGTTCAGTAGTACGGAGCCACCCCGGGGGAGGGGGGCTGCGGTGCCACGACCCCCCCCCACCATGGAGGATAATCCTAGAGGGTGGCCCTGGGGGGGGACCCAAAAACCGGCCTGAGGGTTCGTAGGTAAAAAGCTAAAAACTCAGGGTGGGGGGGGGGGGGGAAGATTCGGGAGGTTGGCGGGTCCCCAAACCCTCCCGGGGGTGCCGCGTGCCCCGCCGGTGTGTCCCCCACACCCCGTGGGTGGACACCCCCCCCGTGGGTGCCCCCTTTTAGGACTCGGAGGAGGAGCGGGAGACGCTCTGGAGCAGCGATTTGTATATGGCAGAGTTCAGGAAGCGAGGGTAGGAGTCTCTGTGCATGAGGGTGTAAATCTGCAGCTGCGCGTCGTCGAAGGTGTGCGAGGACGGCTCCTGCATCTTGCGGTTGATCACCTCCCGCACCCGCGAGTCCAGGCTCACCTGGGCACCACAGAGAGAAATTAGGGTTATAACTGGGGAAGCCCGGCACCGAAACCCCAAACCCGACACCCCGAGACCCAGCCCTGGGTGAAAACCTCGTGGGGCAGCGCCAAACGGTGGCCCCGTGGCGAGAATTTGGGGACCACCCCGGTGCCGTGCCGGCAGGACAGCTCCATCCCTGGTAAATTACTGGGGACGGGGTGTGAAATGGGCTCGCATGGGGCTGGTTTTGGGGTGGTGCTGTCCCCCCCCCGTCCCCTGGCTGGGTGCTGGGTTGTGGCTCGGGGTGTCCCCACCCGGGGCTGCTGCAGCATCTCCTCGGCCCGCTGGTGCCCTCGTGAGGCTCCGGCCCCGCAGCACAGCCCGGCTGAGCCATGGGCCAGCGCTGCGAGGAGCTTTGGGATTGGGATTGGGATTGGGATGGGGATTGGGGACGTTGCTGTGCACGAGCAGGGGGCAAAGCCTTCACCCTGTGCTGTCCCAGGGGTTTGGCACGATCCCTCCACACCCCTGCTCTCCTCCTGCTGAACCAGCGTCCCCAGCGCATCCCCGACACCCCAAACAGCCCCGCGGGTGCTTTTTCCCTAACAAAACCACCCCAAAAACCTCACTTTTACCCCGCACAACCCCTTCCCGAGCTCCGGAGGGGCCCTACCCCGTACCTCCTTGGGCGAGAGGATGGAGATGTAGTCCTCGTAGATCATCCTGGCCTTCTCGTCGATGGTGTGTTTGTTGCACTCGGTTTTGAGCTCCTCGCACGCCAGCCAGAAGAGCATGTTCTCCTCGCTGTACTCAGTCCTCAAGAACTCCCGGAAGACGTTGCGGCCCGCCGGGCTCTTCATCAGCTTGTCGAAGGACTGTGCCCAGCCCCGCACCTCCTCGGGCGTGGGTTTGGCGCTGCGGGGTCGCCGGGATTTGGGGGGAGGCAAAGGGAAAAGCATTACCGCTGGAGCGGGACGTGGGATGGGGCTGGAGGGCTGGGGATTCCCCACCCGTGGCTCCGTGCGCATCCCCTACAACAGGGGTGGTCCCAGGGGACCCCCAAAACACCCCAAATGCACCCCCTGTGTGCCTGCTGCTCAGGCTCCGCTCATTGCGGGGCTCCCAGAGCTCCCCAGAAGCACTATCGGGGTTTGTCCGGGCTCTGTTTGGCCAGGCTGGACCCCGGGCTTGGTTTAAGCTGAATTTCCCCAAATTAGACCCATTTTGCTGCTGGTTTTGCACTAAGACAGGAGGAAGCACAGTGCTGAGCTGCGCTGCTGGCAGGTCCGAGCCACTCGGGGAGAAACCAGGCCCAGAGCACAGCTACTCCATGCAAATCCACCTCGTTACAGCAAGGCAGGGGCAGTAATTACTGCTGGCTAATTAACACACCTGACCCCTGGGTGCTGCACCAGGTGCTGCGCAGAGCACCCACGGGTGGGCTGTGTGCGGGGGGGTCCATCCTGTGCCCGAGGGAGCAGGGGCTTGGTGCTGGCACCCCCGTCCTGACCCCCGTGGGTGCCACAGGAGGCTCGGCGCACGGCTCCCCGTGCTGTGCCGTGCCAAATTGTGCTGTGCCGTGCCAAACTGTGCCGTGCCATGCCCCCGGCGCTGCCCCTGCACTCACCACGCTTCACAGTTTGGGATGGTCTCCAGTTTGGTCTCCCGAGACGCCCTCCATGCTCGCTCCCGGTCCTCGTTCCTAACGGGGAGACGGAAAGGTAGAAACGGGCGGCAGGGGCCGGGGCTGCTGCCCCCACCCCGTCCCCGATAACTCCTGGATGAGAAATTTCCTCCCTGGGCACCCACACCCCGCACCCCCGGCTCGTCCCCGGGTGCAGCAGCGCCCTGCCCGCCCCCAGCACCCCGGCTCCCTTCTTGTGCAATTCCACCCCGGTCGTGCAATGGTTTCCTGAGCTCGGGGCACCGCTGAACTGGGGCTGAACCGGGGCAGGGCAGCAGCACCCGCAGAGATCAGCAGCCAGGTGCAGCCGGCGTGCACCACGCCACCAAAAAGTGGCTGCAGGACGCTGCGGGCAGGGTGCTGGGCTGGGTTATCGCCCTCTCCAGCTGCCAGCGGCTCCCGGTTTGTGCAGGAAGCGTGCAGCAGGGATAAATTTGGGAAGGCCACGGGCTGAACCCTGCACCCTCGGTGCGCCGGGGATGCCCCAACCCGCAGCCGGAGCGCACGCACGACGGAGACACCGGGGCACCGGCGTCCCCCCTGCGTCCCCAGCTCCTCGCCCCCAGGGTGCGAGAGGAAAGCGGCCTCCAGCCAACTTCCCCCCGCGAATTTCGGAGCCCGGCGCCAACCACAGAGCTTCCTGCTTGCGACACTGCCCCTCGGCGCTCGCACAACGTCGGCCCTGCAAACTTCTCCCCCCCCCTCGGCAGCGGGAGGGTGGGCGAAGCCGTCGCGCGGTGGCTGCGGCTGCGGGCACGTCCCTGCCCACGCTGTCCCCAAAGGGTTTGTCACCCGGCCCCGCTGAGCCCGGGGATGGCTCGTCCCGGTCCTCGCTTGCTTTCTGTGGGGTTTTTCTGTCCCGTCTCTTGCTCGTGAGCTCTCGCGGACACCGAGGAGGGAGGCAGAGGAGGTGGCACGCTGCCCGTGCCCGAGTGTCACCGAGCCTGGGGCTGGCAGCGAGGGGAGCTGGGAGCTGCTCCGGGGCCTCGCCGCGTTGGGAGGTGGAGGAAACGGAGCTGGCGAGGAGCTGGGGCCCCAAGGACACGGCAGAGGCTTGCAGGGCCGAGGTGTGGCAGTGCTGCCGAGGTTTGCAAAGCGCTGGGGTGTGCCGTGGGGGTGCACAGGGCTCAGCTCCAGGTCTGGATGCTCCTCTGGGCTTGATGCTGTCGGTGGCCACAAAGCCTGGAGCTGCTGAGGAGTCATCAGGGATCTCAGCGGGCTGACGCAGAGGATGGAGAAGAGCAGACGGGCTCCCCAAAATCCGGTCATCCAGCGAGAAAACGGAGCTGGGAATCCTCAGAGAGGAGGGGAGGCGCAGCCGATGGCGAGCAGCTGGTGGTGGCTTGGTTTCGGGCAGCACCGGGGCCCAGCTCTGCACAGCACCACGCACAGAGCTCCTGCTCCTGCCCGGAGCAGCCGGGTGCTCCAGGAGGGGGGGGCCAAGATTTGGGATGAAGCCGGAGGGCAGCGGGGCCCAACTCCTCGCTCTGCTGCCTCCTGCTTCCCACGCGCAGCCCGGCCGGGGACTTCCAGCCCCAGCAGCGCCCTTAATGCAGCGCAGGACGAGGGTTCCCGGTGCTGCTTTCCGCTCTAGATATTTTAAAAGCCTTGGCTGAAGGGAAGGAGCCGTGGTGCACCGAGGCTTGGCTGCACAGAGCGAGCTCCCCGGGCTCTGCACAGATTCCAGCAACGTGTGCACCCCTCCCCACAGCAGCCCTGCTGATTTCCCGGTCCCCTCCAGGTCCAAACACCCCCTACAAACCCCACACGCACAGAAACACCCCCGAGGTGAGGGAGGGGGGGACACACACGTACCACGAGCAACTGCAGCAGCAGCACCAGCAGAAGCAGCAGGCGTTGGGGCGGTGGTTGCTGGCGGGTTGCACCGTTGTCGGAGAAGTCTCATGCCGGGACATCGGAAGGGGTGTCTCTGCGGACGCGGGTCCTGCGTACTGGAGGGCACACGGAGAGGAGGGTGAGTGAGCTGCGGGCAGGACACCACCACCAGTTTTCCCCCCAAAAAAAAGCAGTTTTGGGGTCCGTGCTGTGGGTGCCACCGCCGGTACGAGCACGGAGCCGAACGCGGGACCCCAGCACCGTGATTTATTTTGGGGTCCCGCTCGCCATCATCCCCCCACCCGGCCCCGGTCTCTGTCTCACCTGCGTCCCAGCCTCATACACGGTGGACGTGGGGGGGTCGTGCTGCGGGGGCCCTTCTGCTGCTCGCCGCTCCTCCCAGGCTGCGGGTCGTGACCCGTGGCGCCGGCACGGCCCCGCTAGCGTCCCTGCAGCCTCCTGGATGGAGCCTGCGGGAAGCAAGACGGGGGGCACCGCGTTACCCCCGCGGCCAGCACCCATCCCCGCGGGGAGCAGCTCGGGCAGGGCTGCTCCATGCTGGGAAGGGCCCTTGGCAGGCTGCGGGTTGGGGCACGGCGGGCAGAAACGGGGCAAGAAAAGGAAGTGAAAAGGAAAGGAGGAGGGGAAAGCCAGGCAGCGGGTGCGCTCCACGCCACGCTGGGACCCCTCTGGTGCTTTGCTGGCAGGGTGATGGCTGAGCCCTGCCGGGCACCCATGGGTGCGGGGCTCCTGGGGGCTGCTCTGGGCTGGTCTCAGGCTCGATGTCCCCAAATTTTGGCTCTGCCCTGCTGTGTTTGGCTTACAGCAAGGGGATTGGGGGTGCTGAGCTCCGCACGCAGCAGCGGGGCCAGGCGGGGAGCGGGGCTGAGCCTCGCCCGCCCCCGGCCGTGCCCCGTGCCATGGCTGGGCCCCAGGGAGCCACATTTTGGGGATGGGGAAGTCAGAGCTGCTCTGCGGCATCATGTGAGTGGAAGGAACCAGGGGGGGAAGTTCTCTGAGCTCCCGGCACCAAACCAGACCCGAGGGGTGCCAAACACTGGCCGAGCCCGGAGCTCTCCATCACGGCTCACCCTGCTCGCCCACCCCACAGCCCTCGGCAGCCCTGTCCTGAAGCAGCCCCGACCCCATTACCCCTCATCCCATCCCCCTGGGTCCATATCCTGCCATGGGTCTGGGGTTTTGGGGCCAGGCTGAGCAGGGGGATGCTGGTGGCAGGAGCTCGGAGCCGTGCACCAAGGCTGCAAGGACTGGGGGCTGCGCTCGTCCCCTCCCCGGGCACGGCCACCCCATGGCAGAGCCTTCAGCGAGCTCCTGGCCCCGGCCCTTGGAACCCTCCCGCTGGCTCCCCTCGCTCCCACAGGAACTAAAAAGGAGCGAGGCTGTGTTTCTCTCCCAATTGTCCCTATTTATAGACCCGAGTGCTGGCAGGACGGCTGTGACCTTGTCACCCGGCTCGGCAGCGGGCTCCGCGCCCTCAGACAGCGCTGCTGTCAGGTGCATTTCAAAATCCTCCTTTTTTTTTCATGTTTTTTCTTTTTTTTCTTTTTTTTTTTCCCCCCCTTGGCTTTGCTTCTCCCAGACCCACCCCTTTCACTCCCCCCAAGCCGCTCTCCCCCCTGCCCGCAGGCAGCAAAATCCCACAGCAAACCGGCAGCGACCGGGGCGCGAATTACAGCAAGGGGGCCGCGGGGACGGGGCAAACACGGGGGAAAAAACGGGTGCAGGGAACACCCTGATCCAGGCGGCCCCGGGGCAAAGAGCAGGAGGCCGTGGGGTGGCCGAGGGTTGGGAACAGAGGGACGGGGCCGCAGGGATGGGGCCACCGGGGCCGGCGGATCAGGAAGCGGGGCCGCGCGGTGCCGGAGGGGAGGCGCGGGTGCGCACGAGGCTGCGAAAAGAGGAAGGCGGCCGAAAAGGGGACGTTTCCCAAGCAGAGGCAAGAGACGCCCCGACAGCCACCCTCGTCCCCACCCAGGCAGCTCCCCGAGCTCCCCGGGGGCTTCGCCCGGTGCCGCCCCGCAGCTCTCCCCATCCCAACGCAGAGCGCACCAACAGCGGGGCCGTGGCCGTGCCACCCCGGTGCTTTTCACAGCTCCAAGCCCCCTTTTTTGGCTGCGCACGACGGAAGCTGCCCCAAAATCGCTTTGGAAGGGAAATGTCCCCTTCCCCAGGCCGGCTGCCTCCTTATTGGGGCCGCCGTGGTGTCGGCTCTGCCCCCAGGCACCATGTGGCACTGCTGGCCCTGGCCTAAGGCACCAAAATCGCCCCGCTCCGGCTGCAAGAGGCCCCACGCACCCCGACACCGCGCAGCAAAGCCACGGCGAGCGCTGACCCAAGCGCTGGGGGTGATGTCCCCGCACGCACCCCGTGCTCCCCGAGCTGGGCACGGTGCCTGGAGCCACCGTGGCAGCGCCGGGGCATCCTCCTCATCCTCCTCTTCCTCCTCCTCCGGCCACAAAGCGGGGCGCAACCGAGCGCTGCGCCCCGCGCCCGCCCCGGCCCCGCCTCGCCGAGCCCCCCTGCACCCACCCGGCCCCCGTTGGGACGTCCCAGGGGCAGCCCCAACGTCCCCAAAGGGGCCACCACCGCGGCGCATCCGTCCCTACCTGCGCTCCGGCCATCGCCACGCCGCCGCCGGCACCCGGCTGGGCTCGGCCCGGCAGCCTCAGCGGCGGGAGCGCGGCATCGCCCGGCTCGGCGGGCAGGGAGACGGGAGAGAAAAGAAGAAAGTAAGAGAAAAGAAAAGAAGCCGAACACATCCTCTCACAGGAAAGGGAGTGGTAAGGGAAGTGGCAAACTCAAACGAAGAGTTCAGACCTTTTTTGGGAAAGCCCCGCCAAGGCCCGGCTGCTCTCCCCGCCGCTGCTCCGTGCCGGCCAAGAGCCGAGGGCGCCCGCTCGGGTGGCACGGGAGGGCAGTGCCACGGGCACCGGGCAGCCCGGGGGTTACGGGGAGCCCGGTTGGTGGCGGCAGGGCCGTGCTTTCTTCCTGCTTCCTCCCCTCGGCTGCCTCCTGTCGATGCTGTAAGCGTGAGAGCAGCGTGGGGACGGGGCTGTCCCGGCGGTGCCGGGTGCCCACCGCGGTGCCGGGCGTTTTGGGCATGGGGACAGGACCAGGGTGTGCCGGTGCTGGAGCAACCCCACAGCCGAGGAAAGAGCCACCACGAGGATCCGAGTGATCCCAAGTGATGCAAGGATGCGTCCCGAGCACTTCGAAGAGCCCTGAAGAGCTCACGGTTTCCACCGTGCCGTGCCCCAGGATTTTTCGGGTCTCCGGAGCCTCCCAGGGCTCTGCCCGCGGGGCGAGGAATTTGGCAGCGGGCGAGCGGGGCCGGTGACTCCGGGCGGGCTGAGTCAGAGCCCTCCCTGCACGGTGCCTTCCAGCAGCATCTGTGCGAAAGAGGGATGCGCCAGCCCGCTTGACATGCAGAGCGGAGCCGAACTCCCTCGGCCAAGAGTGACTCACAAACAAAGTTGTTTGTTTTTTTTTTTTTTTTTTTTTTCTGAAGAGAAAAAAAAAAAAAAAAAACAAAACCAACAACAACACGAGAGAGAAAAATCAGACGCGCGACCTCAGCTTCCTTGATTGAATTTGCCCTCGGCAGCGCTGTGGGTGGAGGGGGCTCCACCCCTGGCCTCGGGTGCAGACGCCGGGCACGGCCCCGCTCCTGCCACCAGAGCCAAGGGGCTGTGGTGACGGCACCGTGGCCACCCCGCGGCAGCTCCGAGCCCCGGCCGCAGCACGTGCCCGTTATCAGCCCGGCCCTGTGCCCTTTTTGCTACCTCGCCTTCCCCAGAGGATGCAGGCTGTTATCTCCCGTGCCGTGCACCCCAGCACCCAAAAACAAGGGCTGAGTGCGCACCGCAGCGGGGGGGGGAGCCCCCTGCAAAGTCCCCCCCACGTTTTAGCGGCTCCTTTTCCTGCACCTTGGCCCCACGGAGGGGATGCTGTGGGGCCGGGACTCCCACTGGGCACCTGCATTTCCCGGTGCACCCAGCCCGGCTGGGGCTTCACCACCCGGCCTCATCCTGCCTCTCCGTGCAGCAGCCGAGCGGCGTCGCTCTCCTGGGGGCTTTTGGGGCTCTTTTGGGATGTTTTGTTTCTCCAGGCACCCGAAACTCGTTTATTTTCCCTGGGGTTTCCCTTTGCCAGCTCCCAGCCCCGCGTGGGAGCCCCCAGCACCCCCAGCTCGCTGGGCACCGCGGGAGTTTTTGTTTTCCACCACGGGCGTTGGCTTTCTGCCACAGGAGGGAGCATCCCCTCGTATTTTAGGGGTCAAAAACAGAAGGCCAAGCCGGGCCCACAGCCACACGAGCTCTGCTGCCTCTCCGTGCCCCAGCAGGGCTGCAAAAACACCCGGAGCTCGTGTCCCCCACTGCCACCCGTGGAACTGTCCCCACGGGACGCTGCGGGGACACTGCAGGGCGCACAACCTCAGCACCTCCGACCTCTGCCAAACTTGCCAAATTGGGCTAGAATTGGCCCCCGTGGGCAGCCCCAGCGGGTGGCAGCAGGGCCGGGACCCCCGGGACCCCCTCACCCCATGGGCACACGGCGCCGCCGAGCCCCGCAGCTGCCTCCCACCCCCGCTGCCTGCCCCAGCCACCTGCCGGCGCACAGGAAGTTTTAGGAGCTATTCTTAGACACTGCTTTTTTGTTGTTTTTTCTTTTTTTGTTTTTTTCTTTTTTTTTTTTTTCCCTTCAACAATTAGAAAAGGCCTTAAAAAGGCTGGGCTCGAGCCCCCCCCCCCCTCACCATCCTGGTGCCCTGTGGGCAAGGCTGACCCCGGGGTGCTACCAGGAGGTGCCAGCGCCTCCTGCAACCACAACCGGGCACCGGCCGGATCCGGGGACCCCCTTTGGCCCCGTGGGGATGAGGGCGGAGGTGATGCTCCCACATCTGCACCTCCACCCCGCCCTGCCCGCTGCTGGCTCCCCGAGCACCCGCAGAGGCACCCGCGCACGTGGCGGAGGCGGCGGCGAGCGGATGCCTCCGGGGGAGCCCGGCTGTGATTTTTTCTGCCACCCGCTACGGCAGGGGGAGAGGCAGGGCCTGCCGACAGGAAGGAGGAGATGCTGCACGCGGCGTTTGGTTCGTCCCGGCACCTCCCTCGTCTTTAGCACCGGCTCTTTCTGCAGCGAGCATCCTCCGAGCCCAAAGCCGCCGCTATTCTCCCCAAAACAACCCCAGCCGACACGCCCCGAGGGGACCCTTGCAGCCGGCGGCCTTCCCCTCCAGGCCCCGGCTCCTGCACAGAAAGGTGGTTAATTATTCCGCGGCGTAAAAATAGCACAATCAGCCGGGGGATTTAATAAGGCAAGCCCTGGCAATTCCGCTTCTATTAGGAGAGGCACCGCGGCGGGGTTAAGGCCGGCTCCCATTAAGCGCTCGGGAATGATCCATGCCAGAGGAGAAAGGTCCCAAAAATCAATACCAAGCAGGGGCCAAAACGCACGGACCGAGCCCAGAGGCTGAGAGGAAAGGGAAGGAGGGAAGGGAGGGAAGAAGCCTCGGTGTGGCCGCAGCTCCAGCCCCGTTTTGCAGCGGGAGGTGGCAGGACTGGTCGGGCACCTCGAGCAGGCAGAGCCGGGCTGGCAGCACCCGGTGCCACAGCGTCCCCGGCCCCTGCACCGTGCACCGAAACGCCTCCATCGGAGGGATCCAGCTGTGGGTAACCCCCCCTGGGAGAGGAGAGCACGGCGAGGATCTGATCCTGCCTGGTTTTGTCCTGCAGGAGCTCAGGTGAGGTGTGGAGGGGACGCCGCCCGACCCCATCCACACGCAGGTGGGAGCGCTGGCACGGCTCCCCCCGGGATTCGGAGTCATTTTGGGGTTTGGGGAGTCCAGCAGAAGCAAGGAGGAGATGAGGAGGAATTGGCCTTTCCGAGGAAATGAGGAACTAAAGGAGAATAAACCCGGGAGCGAGGTGAAAGGATGGGGAAAACCCCTGCGTGCCGGGGAGCGTTGGATCAAAGGGCTCGCTTACCGCGGCTCCGCGCGCTCACCGATGGGCAACGTCCCCCCCAGCCCCGGGATGAGATGGGTGACGTCCCCCCCAGCCCCAGGATGAGACCAAAACCCCGATGGGATCCTGACAGCCTCATCCGGGGACCCACACCCGGTGGTTTGGGCTCCTGAGCTGGCACGGGCAGGAGGTGGCTCCGGACACACCGAGGACGCGTCCGGCCCCGCTCCCATTGATGTGGTCAGGGCAGGGCAGAGCCCAGCGGCCGCTCGCCTGGCACAGGGACCGGCCAGGGCCACGCCAGCCCCGTGGCCGGGGGCTCAGGGAAACACCTCCCAAATGCTGCACACGAGAGGTGTCAGCTCAGTTCGGCTGCTAGAACCCAGCAGGCCTCTGCCCTGCAGGCTCCTGCCAGCCCCTCTGCTCCCCTCCATCCACGGGACACCCCCCAGGAGAGCGTCCTGCGGGCTGACACCACAGGCAGGGGAGATTTTGGTGACCTGGCTCCTTGTCCCAGCTCCGGAGCACCCCAGGGGACAGAGGTGACCCCCACACAGCGGTGATGCTCAGCCCTGTCCCTGCCGAGCACCGGGGAGCTCAGCGAGCGGCTCTCCTCCTCCATCTGTCTGCAGCCCCGGGGGTTATTTAAAAACCCAAACCAAAGGGGAAGAAAGGCGGCGGGGTTCGGCTCGGCCATCCCCGGGGAGGAGCTGGCAGCGGCGGAGGAAGGAAGCGCTGTCACCCTGTGCCACGGGGACAGCCCACGGCCGCTGCTTTCCACGCAGGCACCGCCGGCACCGGGGCAACCTGGGCATGGTGAGGGGTGGCCCTCGCTGGGGACCTCAGCGAGTCCCCTGGTGTGACAGGCCACCCTGGTCCTTTTTTGGAGCCCTAGAGGCGAGGGAGGCCCAGGGGATGCTGCCTGCCACCGCTGTCACGGCAATACCCAGCACCAAATCCCTTCTACAAGCTCTCTCCTCGTGGAGAAAGCCACGCCGGGCTCACGAGTGGTGTCTTTCCTCGTTTCTTCTTTGTTTTCCAAGGCTGGCACGAAGCTCTCCCTTCCTTTTCCGGGGTTGCTGCCCGCTAATGCCGATCTGGGGCTGTTTGCTCTTCTCCTGCCCTTTGCACTGACGCGCTGCTCGGGCATTCCTCCTCCCGCTCGAGGAAACTCCCCAAGCCCCCATCGGCTTCAGGAGGGGGGAGCCATGGGAAAAAAACTCAAACCCTCAGCCCCAGACAGCTTTGCCAGCTCCCCCAGTCCCCTCTTTATAGGGCCAGCAGCAAATTTGGCTCGGGGGGGAGGGCTCCTGCGCCCGTCCCGCCGGCCGCAGCCTCCCCTGCCTTGTGCCTGGGCGAGTGCTGACAAGCGAGGTGGGAGCGTGGAAAAGCCTCGTCCCCAGAGCGAGCAGATCCTGAGCGAGGAGCCCTCAGCAGGCCAGCCGAGAGCAGGCCAGGCTGCTTCCAAGGGTGGTTAGAGAACTGGAAGGGCCGCTTGTGCCGAAAACGCTCCCATGCGCTTCCCCGCCGCCAGGAAACCCCCTTTTTTCCATGCCCGAGATGAATATTCAAGCCGAACCCCGAAGGACTTTGTAGTTCTCCTGGCTGCTGCTGCTGCTCCACCCTCCCCGGGGTTGTGGCCCTGCTCCTGCAGGAGGCTGTGCGGGATGGGGGGAAAGCAGAGCGACCCCTGCCTCGATGCTGAGCTCCACGGTGCTGTGCACCCGGCGGAGCCGACACCGTGGGCTCTCCCCTCCCCGTGTGCCTCTGCACCTGGGTCCAGTTGGAGCCTGGCTTTTGTTTTTCTCTGTGTTTTTACCCCAAAGCAAACCCCTGCTGGGTCCCCGGGTGCCACACAGCACCCAAGGCACGGGCACGCTCGCCCCCAGCACGCACGCACAGCTGGATTGGAGGCATCCGATCCCTACAGGAGGTCGTGGGTGTCCCAAAAAGGCACGGAGAGCAGCCCCGGCCCTGTAGGATGCCACGAACAGGCTCGCTGCAACAGCTAAAAAGCATGGGGGTCCCCAACGCTGCCCGGGCCCGGCTTGCAGTGAAGGATAACGGAAGAAAACAGGGAAATTAAAACTGCTCGGGTGTCCCCGGATGATGGGGGGGGGAGCGGGAGGGACTGCAGCATGGGGTGGCACGTGGTGAAGTAAACGGGGAAATAAATGGCCTGGGCAAGCCCAGCTGTGATGGAAATGAGCTGGAAGAGGCTCACGTAGAGCTCAGCGGCTGGGGCACGGGGCGAGATGCTCGTGGGGCTGACGCCGTGCGCTGAGCCTGGCGGAGCAGAGGGTGGTGATGTCCCCACGGAGCTGCCGGCGGGCTCAGCACCTTCCCCTCTTGCACCACACAAGGTTTTGTCGCCGTTCCCCCATCCTCTGCTCCCCACACGGCCGAAAATCATTGCTGGAACAAGTTGGAGGGCAAAAAACACCCGGTGGCAACATCCAATCTCCTTTCTTCCCCCGAATTAAGAAGTGGCGATTAAATAACGCCCATAAACAACCGGCTTTAGATCCTCCCCCCCACCCCTCCGAACAGCTTCTGTAATGGAAACGCAGAGAGATGTGCAGAGACGAACGAGGAACTGAGTAATAGGAAGTCTCGGCGAGGCCGCGGGCACGGGGTAACCCGGAAGCGTCTGCGATCCCGGGCCAAGCCCCAAGCGCTGCGCCCCGCGGCGATGCCTCCTCTGGCACGGCCCGTCCGTGGTGGCTGCTCTGTTTTTGGGGTGCTGACTCCTGGCTGGGGGGGTCGGTGAGAAAAACCAGCCCGAGGAGCAGCAGGAGTTGGTGGGGAAGGCAGGGTCCCCTCTGGATGGTTGGGGATAGGAGACAGAAGCGCGTGCGCGGCGATCCCACCTCTTCTGGAGCCGCCTTTCCAAAACGTTTTATCCAGAGGATAAAAGCTTGGAGGGAAGGAGGAAAAAGCCGTGGCAAACGCTGCCCGTTCCCTGCAGAGGTCGAGGAGCTTCTGGCCTGGATGGGCCAAAAGCACCAGCAAGTGCCAGGGGCACGGCGCTGCTCCGCCGCTCCGTACCTGGGGGGCTCCGGAGTGCACTGGGAGCGCGGCGCAACCCGTGCCCACACGGGCCCAGTTGAAACTCAAGATCCCGTAGCCCGAGCTGAGCCTAAAAGTGAGATTAGAACCAAAGAGAAGCAAAGACAGCAGAGGATGCACTTTGGGAGGTGGCAGGGACGTGCTGCTCCTGTACCGTGGGCAGCTCAGCATGAACTGCCCCGCCGAGGTATTTTTCTCCCTTGCTCTCTGCGGGTTTGAGTAGCATTATCAGATTATCTCCCTTCGGTTCCTTTTTTTTTGGTTGTTGTCCTTTAATAACAATATCAAAACGGGCGCACAGCCCCTGATTGAAATATATTCGAGTCGCTAAATTCCTGCTTCCCCACGATAATCTTATGAGGTGGAGTTTGTTTAATTGCCGAAGAGCACGACTGTATTTTGATTAGCGGCTTGAGTCATTTGTGGGGAAGGGCTGACGCGGAGGAGCTAAAATCCTTGTAGGGAAATCTGATGTGGCGCTCTCCCCTGGGAGACATTCTGAAATATGTGCCCACTGGGGCGACCCGTGTTCCCAACGAGCACGGTCTCCACCAGGACAGCCAACGCCACGGGCTCGGCGCATCCGGCGCGCCACGGGACGAGCGGGACGCATCCAGAGGGGAGCGAACTCCCCTCGCGGCGGGGGAAATCCCTCCCACTCACTTAACACTTTTTTTTTTTTTGTGTGTGTGTGTGTGTGTTTAGTTTCTTAAATAAGGCCGTGGATCCGTGCCAGAGCAGCCTCATGGCAGCGGCGGGGAGAGAGAGAGGGAGCTTCCCGGGTGTTGGGGGGGAACCTCTCCGCGCCCCACCTTGACCCTCTCCATCCCTCCTCGGCCACGGGGACGCGGTGCCAAGCGGCAGCACCCCGCTGCCACATCACACACGTGTTGGGGGCGACGGGGAGATGTCACATCCCCATGATGGGGACACGTCCTGGGCACCGCCGAGCCAGGTTCCCCCTTGCCCTGAGCTCCTGCGTGGTGCTGGGGGGACCCATGGTTGCCTTGACCTCAGCCAACCTCCCCGAGCCGTGGCCCCAGCCAGCGGGGTCGGGGCTCCCCGGTGCTGCTGCTGTCTGTGGTGGGGCTGTGGACCCCCCTTGGACCCCCCCTGCACCCCCCCTGCACCCCTTCTGCACCCCTCTGCATCAGGGAGCACGCAAGGACCCAGGCGCCCTGCCCAGGATGCTCCAACGCTGCCCGGGCGCACACCTGTGGGTGCAGGGAGGCCTCTAAATTTGGGGGGAAACCCAAGGCAAGCAAGCGCCCCCCCCTCCAAGGCTGGGCAAGCCCTGGTGCAGCCGGCCCTGCAGCTGGCTGGGGGCCCCCTCCTTCCTCTTCTATCCTCCTCTTCCTCCTCCTCCTCGCAGGGGCCCTGCCCTTCCCTGGGGGCGATGCAGAGGGAAGCCCCCCCTCCCCTTCCTCATTTTGCTCGGTCCCCACGGAGCATCCCGCTACGGACAGCAGCCCCCTCGGCCCCCCGGGAGTAGGGGGGGGGGCTTGGTGACAGCCGGACAGATGGACAGCAGGACAGCCGGACACACGGCCAGCAGGACGCACGGCCAGCAGCCCGAGCTCTCCATCAGCCCCAGCGCCCCGCCGTGCATGTGGCCGGGGCTTGGGAGGAGGAGGAGAAGGAGGAGGAGGAGGAGGAGGAGGAGGAGGAAGAGGAGGAGGAGAAGGGAGGATGCACGTTAAGGGGGGAGCGCGCACGGAGGGGTGGAGGGCAGGAAAAGCGGAGGGGTGGTGGTGGTGGGGGGGGGTCACCGATTTTTGGCACGCACCGCGCCAATACACGAGGGAGGGGAGCGCGGCGGGGCCCGTGCGCGCGCGTCCGTGCGCCCCCATCCTTTTTATTTTTTTTTTTTTCCAGCCCCCCCCTCCAAAAAAAAAACAACAAAAAACACACAAATACACCCCAAACCCAACCCGGGGGAGGAAGGGGGGGGGTACTCACGGGCCGGGCATCCGCGCTGCCACCGCCCAGCAGCGCCGTTCGCTGCCGCCGCTGCCCCGCTGCCCCCGGCCCCCGCCGCCGCTGCGCTGCCGCTGCCGCCGCCGCCGCCGCCGGGCTCGGCACCGGGGGGAGAGGGAGAGGCAGCGGGAGCGGAGCGGAGCCGAGCCGAGCCGAGGCACTGCGCACGCGTTTCCCGGCCCCTGCGATTGACTTCCTAAAGCAATTGCAGCTCCGGCACTTCCTCGCGTCAAAACACAGCCGCGCGGACACGCCGGGATGGAGAGGGCAGCGGGCAGAGGAACCAGGGGGTTGGGTTTTGCTCCTGAAAGGTGCTGGTGGGGGGGGTCCTGGGTGCGCAGCTGGTACAGGCAGCTTGTAGCCAGCTCCCTGCACCCAGCAGCCAGCTCCCAGTACGCACCAGTGCCGTGCAGCCGGACTGGTGTGCTGCACGAGCACTGGGATCCTGCAGCAGCACCGTGCACCCAGTACCCGGCGCCAGCACCCAGCACCACTCACCCGGTGCTGGGGTCCTGTGCCAGGACATGGTGCGGGGACCCCTCACCAGCACACTTGCACCAGCACCCGGCACCGTGATCCCCAAACTGGCACCCTGTTTGGCACCGTAATCCCCAAACTAGCACCCTATTCGGCACCGTAATCCCAAAACTGGCACCCTACCTGGCACCATAATCCCAAACTGGCACCCTACCCAGCACCATGATCCCAACACCAGCACCCACCACATTCACCCAGCACCCAGTGCTCTGCACCAGCACCCAGCATCTCGCACGCTGTACCCAGCGTTGCCCCAGCACCCTGCAATCTGCAGCAGCACCCAGTATTGGTGCCCAGCACCCAGTATTGGTGCCCAGCACCAGCTCCCTGCAGGCTGGACCCAGCATCATCCCCTGCCCCAGCACCCAGCCGGCCCCACACTCTGCCTCCCCATGGGGGCACAAGGAGGGAGGTGTCCCTTCCGCACTCTTTCCCCCAAATGCATGGGGATGGGAAGGTGCTGGAGGTCCCCCCACCTCTGTGGGGTCCTGTGGGGTCCCCGTAAACAGGGCTGCTGGAAGCAGAGCTGCCCCAGAGGCTGCTTCCCTGGCTGAGTCCCTGCCAAGGAGCGGCTTTCCCTAAATCAGTGGTTTCTCTGCTTTTTTTTTTCTTCTATTTTTTTTAAGGGGGATTATGCATCGCTAAAAATAAAGTGTGATAAAACTTTGGGAGAGAAAAGAAGCATAAAAATTTCATGATCGTGCCAGCCAGGGAAATTATCCCACTTTATTATTTAAAACCTCATTAAAACCCATTTCCCTGGGAGAGACAATGATCAAACCACCGTCTATTTCAATCCCTGAGACGTGCACTCTGCTACGTGGGGAAAGCGTTTAAAATAGGCCTTTACATCTGACTGCCGAGCTGAAAACCCCAATCCCGACCCCTTCCCATGCGAGCAGCATCTCGGAGCCGAGACCCCTGCCCCTGTGCAGGCGGGTTGCGTGATCCCACTGTATCTTCTGCCATTTCAGCATTCTCTTTGGATTTTCCTGTTTTTACCCCTCCAGCACACTCGCTACAAAGCGTTTGCTCAGGGCGGACCTGGGCACGGGCCCTTCCAGTTGTAACTTTCCCAAATCTTTGTTCCGAGCAGCTCCAGAGCCGGGTGGCTGCTCCCTCGTGCTGTGTGGGGCTGCCAGCTCCCGGCTTTGCTTCAGCGGTTCATTTAGCTGGGAGCTTGCAAGCGCCTGTAAAGCCTCCCACGTCTCCAGGAACTGCTTTAGAGTGTGTGTTTGGGATTTTTAGAAATCCCCGTGCATATTTGGGCTTGCAGATCTTTGTGATTCTTGGGCCAGATGTGTCCCTTTTGGTGACAAAGCCAGGTCACCTCGTGGAAATGTGAACGGGGAGAAGATGTGGGGAGCTCCCAAATCACCAGCGAAGTGGCCTGGTCAATGAATAGCCCACAGCGCCAGACACCTCCTCTTTAAACACACCCAGGGCAGGGGAAATGCATCTTTTCCAGCAATTGCCAAAAGCTCCAGCAAACAACCAGGATCCCTCCTTGGATTCTGGTCCGAGTTTCTTCCCCCAGGGCTGAGAAGTGGGGATGGGAGCAGGGGAAGGCCACCACCATCCCGGGGAAGGCTGCCCTGAGAGGTTTTGGATGCCCCATCCCTTGAGGCATTCAAGCCCAGGCTGGATGAAGCCCAGATCAACCTGATGTAGCGGGTGGCATCCCTTTTACAACAAGGGTTCGGAACTGGGAGACCTTTATGTCCCCCTCCAACCCAGCCAGCCCACGATGAGCTCCACCAGGGCCTGCCTCCAGCCCTTCCCGGTGCCAGCTCCCGGTACAGCCCCGGGGGGCTCCGCTGCGTTCCCCTGCCGTGCCTCAGCCCCGAGCAATGCCCCCAAACCCCGCAGATTTATTTTATTTTTCCCTTCTCCGAGGCTCCCCGGGGCCGCTGCAGTAGCGGGGCCCGCCCGCAGGTGCCGCCCGACTCCGCCGGGAGCGGCTCTGAGGGGCGGCGAGGCCCGGGCCTGGGCCCTCGGTGGCGGCCGGGCTGGGGCTGAGGTGTCCCGGTATGGGGCTGAGGTGTCCCGGTGTGGGGCTGTGGTGTCCCAGCATGGGGCTGAGGTGTCCCGGTGTGGGGCTGAGCTGCCTCGACCCCGGGGTTGAGCTGCTTCGACCCCCGGGGTTGAGGCGCCTCAGCCCCGGGGTGCTTAGGCAGCCGCCTCACAGTCCCCTTCTCGCAGCCTGGAGGATGGAGATTGAGTGTCCCCAAAGCACAGAACAGGGTTTTTTGGTGGGGCTGCCTCTGTTTTTTTTTTGGCATTGCCCGTGGGATTCTTGCTGGGTAGTGTGGGGTGAGCGTTGGGTGATCGCTGCCCAGAGAGTGGGGGCAGCGTGGACTGAAATTGGGCACAAAGCAAACACCTGCAAAGTCCGTTTTCCGCCCCAAAATGCAGAGCTCCGGTACCTCCAGGCAGCCTAGGGAGCTCTTTTGATGAATATCTGAGAGGAGGCGGCCTGTGTCAGGTCTGCAAGGCTCCCCGGTGGGTTTGCAAAGCCCCATTTGATGGAGCAATCCTGCCAGCGGTTGCTCAACACCCATCTCCAAAGCACTGGGCAATAGCAGTGGGGCTGAGTCCTCCTGTGGTGTTTCCAGCTTCTGCACACCCCCAAAAAAAAGCTGGCAGGCAACGGGACGGGATTTTCGGAGGCTGCTCGGCGAGGCTTTGTGTTGGAAAGGCCTCCTTCTCCACCCCACCTGGGCTTTGCAGGCAGCAGAGGGAAATTTGAGTGGAAGGACCAAAAAAAGGCACCTTGGGACCGGAGTTTTGGAGTTTCAAGGGATTAAATGAGTTGATCAAGGTGCTGTGGGCAGGAGGAAGCAGAGCTGACCCCAACAGCACCCCTGCCCCAGGGCAAAAACCCACCCGTGTGTCTCGGTTCCCCCTCTGTCTTTGCAGAACGCCCAGCTCAGGCTGTGCACTGTCATCACAGTTAATTTATTCCCTTCTCAGAAATACCCCGGGCACCCTTCACAGCCGCTGTGCTCTCTTAAGGCCCCAGAGCTCAAAGATAAAGCAGCAACGTGAAGTTCTGGGCTGGGGCTCTCCGCAGGTTGTAGAGCAAAGTTTAAAAGGGGCTTTTGCACCGCCAAGAGTGACACAAGTATGAATTCTATCATGTTTAGGGGGAAGAAAAAAAAAAGGGGGGGGCTGATTAGTTTGATTTCTTAATGTAACAGAGCTTATGCAATCACATCGTATATCAGTGCATTCGTATTCTTCCAAATTCCTCTCCTTAAGAACTTGTTAACCCTTTGGCCAGCTTGAGCCCAAACCAGCGGCGGCGCAGAGCTCAGCTCCTCTATTTACGATCGGGCAAGGAGTGACCCTGCCAGGGCTGCAGCTGTGAGAAAGACCAAGCCAGGCTGTCAGCCCCTATTAGACAGCGGAGAATCCGCACGGCCCTGACGTTTGATTGATGCCCGAAGCGTGGGAAAAGCTTCAGTCGGAGCTTGTGCCCTCTCAGGCACCCAGGTCGGTCCCCCAAGAGACGCCAGCCCGCTGAGAGCCAGCCTCTGCCGCTTCGCAGGGCTGTTTGTTTGCTTTTGAGTGCTGAGCTTCAAGAAGAAGCCAGGGGGATAGTGCTGCTGCTCAGTAATGGGATCAAAGCAGTGCTGGGGCTGCAGCCCCAAAGGCTTTGGCATTGCAGAGATGTCCTCCTTGGAGAAATCGCTGCAATTTATCAGCACTGCTGACAAGGGGCACAAATAATCCTTAAGGGCCCTGAGCAGCCTCACCTGGGGCCTCCATCCACACCCCTTGCTCCCAGGCCAGGAGCTTTATTTAAGCTCAGCCCAAAGCATTCAGCTCTTACTTGTGCTGTGCTGCGGCAGTGCTGGTGTCCAGCTCAGCAGGGTGGGCACAACCCAAATCTGGAGGATGGCTTCATGACCACAGCCCTACCTTGCCACCACGGAGCTGCTCAGCAGGCACCAGACCTGATCCTGACCTGGGGGGTCCTATGGTATGGGAACCAGGCACGAGCCTTTTCACAGAGCAGTACTCATTTAGTTATTGACTTTACGACTTGTTGTAGTGTTGGTGAATAACATTCCCTATTAGCATTATGATTTCCACCTGTGCCAGCTAACGATAGGCTTTCTTTCAAGCTCTCATCACTGTGTGAGAGATAACTGCATGGTTGTAATGCAGTGTCAGAAAGAAGTGGGAAGTGGCAACAGCAGGGATGAAGCTGAGGAAGATGTATTCTTGGGCTTCTTCTTTTTGGCTGGAATCAAGGCAGGCAGGAGGCACCTGGGTGTCTGTGCCCTCCTCTTGACTACCAGGCAGAAAAGCTGGACCACATCAGGCCTGCTCCAACCTGTCTGCTGTGATAGTTCAAAAACTTTTAACATGTGGGAGGAATTGAAAGCCACTGTGGGAATCTTTCATCTGTGTCCAGGAGCGTGGCTTGGTCTGGTCTCTGTGGAAGTTCACAGATGGCTGGAGCAGCTCCCAAAGGTGTTGGAGAGCTGGTGGGAGCTCTCTGCTCTTTGGTTTGGATGATCAGCGATGGGAAGGGTGTCCTTGGGGTGAAGGCCAAGTGCCTACAATGAAATAATTAGCACAAGATGGGAAGGTGAAGGTACTCCTGGCTGTGTAATCAAGCCCGCTAAAAGTACTCTGATTTTTATTCTACTTGCAAGAAAAGCACCTCTCCCCGTTGCTTCCTCATCTCGAAGTGCTTTGGTAGATGCAGTTCATTAGAAATCTACCCTGCTGCACAACAAACTAATGAGCCTTTGTGCTTTCCATTTCCTCCGTCTGAGCTGGAAAGTGTCTTTCTCATACAGGCCGGGTCTTGAGCAGTAATAACAAAACCACAGCTTCTGTTGCAGTTCTTTATTTGTAGGTTGGATTCCCACGTGGACGCATCTAAACAAGCGTGCGTGAGCTGCTGGCTACGAGGCAGCAGACAAAGCAGATGATGGCTGGTGACTCGAAGTATCATTCTGGTATTTCTGTTCTGACATAGCCAGGTCCAGGGCTCGTTGTCAGGAGCGGCGCTCATGACCTTGAGGTTTCTCACATGCGCCCAGCCGACAACTCCTACATGCAGAGCAGCTGTTCCTGTGCGTGATTTCTGGCTTCACGCTGCACAATCCCTATTTCTAGCAGATCAGGTGATACCGAAATGGGGAAGTTCTGATTAAGGCCTGATTTATGCATGTGCAATTCCAGAGCAAACAGCTCCCAGGACTTGCTTTAAGGCATCGTGGGCTAGCTCGTGTGGCCAGCCTGCCTGTTCCTCTAGCTCAGGTGCTCAGATCCCAAGTTGTGTGCCAGTGGTAGCCACTTCTGTCCAGGGCAATGAAGACAACAAGTAGAGCACGGATGTTTTTTCCCCCTCTTCTTTTTGTAGTGGTTGTGGGACAGCAGGTAGATGCTGCTTGATGTCCCTGCACTCTAAAGACGTTTGTCAACACAGAAGTGACAAAAAGGCGGAGGCCCCATGTGCAAAGCTTGCACCCCAGAAATGTGAAATGCTCGCACGAGCTCTGCATCTCCAGAAGGGATTCACCAAGGCGTCCTCTCTCAGATGCGCTCTGGGATAAGCTGGGGCGAGTTGTTTGCTCCTGCCCCGTTTCTCAGCGGTGCAGATGCAGCAGCTCTTCCTCTGCCTTGGTGAAGGGAGGGGCAGTTTCCTGTTTTTATGCGGCTGTAATTGCTGCAATTAATCCGGGATGCCTTCGTTCTGCTGCTGCTCCCCGCTGCGTGGAGGGGCGAGCGGTGCATGTGGGTGATGCCGCAGCAAACCAAGCACCCACGTGCCCGGAGCCACCCCTCCGGCCGAGCAGGAGGCTGCGAAACCCTGCTACGAGGTTTTCAGAAATAGGTTTTGCTTTTTCAGGGCCCCCCAGCTGGGTGTTCGCAGGTGCCTGGAGTGTGGCTCCATCCTGCTCCAGCCACGGGAATGCCCGTCCAAGGCCACGGCTGTATCTGGCACTGACATCCCAGGAATCTGCTCTGGGCAGGCAGGAATCAAGTGGAGAGATGTTTACGACTGCTGGCAGAGGGGGCAGGGAGCAGGGGAGCAGCCGCAGCCCTCCCAACCTGGCTGTCCCCGTCAAGGAACTGGTCTTGAAGAGGGAGAAATGGAGAGCAAGCCGCAATTTGGCTTCGCTCAGTGCTTTGGCCACAATTAATAAGGAGGGAATTGGGCAGAGATAATGTATAATTAAATTGGCTGATAGCAGAGCTCCGTCCAGGGCAGGAATGTGTTGTACGCTGTCATGCTATAATTAGCAGCGTTTTGTTATAGCGCTTTTCCTTTCTTTGACGGGTCCCAAAAAGCTTCACAAAACGCACTCGGTTAAATCTGTCGGCTTCCCCCGGGGTGGGGAGAGAGGCTCCGTGCCCTGACCCTGCGTGGAGGGGACGGCCTGGGGCTGATGGAGGGAGCAGGACGAGGCTTTTCCTCCAAAGCCACCCAGCTGGGAGCAGCTGGGGCTCTCCACCTGGGGTGTGCCCTGTGCAGTGGGTGATTTTTTTTTATTTTTTTTTGCCTTCCAGAAGGCTGGAGCAGGGAGAGGTGAAGTGGCTTTCCAAGGTCACCAAGTGAGTCATGGGTAAAGCTGGGAATAGAAGCCAGAAGCCAGGCTCCCAGCTGCTCTACCTATGGTTATTTCTATTTATGCTCTTCGCTTCTCCTGTCCATGGTTTACTGAGCGCATTCCAGCAGCAACTTGGCTGCCAAACTTCCTCTCCTTCAAAACCAGAAATGGACAGATAAGATAGTGGAAGAAATCAGTTTAACTGCTGGTATGCGCACAAACATACCTGAATCCTGTCCAAGTTATCAGCTTTTTTTTTTTTTTTTTTTTTTTTAAAGCTCTTTTGGGGCAGGAGAAATGCCTCCAGTCTCGAAATGCCTATGGCAGTTTGCTGGCAGGGTATCAGATGATTTATTTCTTTCGCCTGTGGTCAAAAGAAGAAAAACTAAAAACAAAACAAAAAAGAGCAAAAAATAAAGGCGGCGATCACGTTAGACATAGCAAAACCCAGTCAAGTGACTCCAGTGTAAATTCCATGAGGGCAATGGGAGAATCGTGGCTCTGGGAATCAGAGCTTTAGGCTGTAAAAAAATGAAACACCAAATAAATGCTGTGCTATGCCCCAAGTAAAAATTCTCAGGATGCCTTATCTACCTCTCAGCAAAGCCCTTAAGAGTTTTTCTGTCGGCTTCAGTTATTAATTGGATCGGGCCCAGGTCAGAGAACCTGACCCATGGGGTAGGGATTTGGCTTTTCGTTGATCCTGGGGCGAAAAGAGAGGCTGCTGTGCTAACTGGCGCTCAAAGAAAGGTGTTGAAAGGTTGCTCCAGGTAGATGGATGCCTAAATTCCCTCCAGCTGCCCTTTGTGGATCAGCGATGGGCTGATATCCTCGTACACTTGCTTCCCAGCATCCCGTCACTTCCTCATACCGCTTGTCTCGTTTCTCCTTTTTTTTGTTTCACCTTTTATTTTTCTGCATGCAGTGTCTTTATCGTGGTCCTGTTTCATGATCCTCAGAGTCGAGGTGATTTGCTGTGCAAGGAGCTGGTGTGGATGCCCCCAGAAGAGCACAGGTGCCCTGGTGTCTGTGCTGTGATACGAAGCTCAGGACGGGGCTGGGAGCTGTTCTCTCCATGATTTCCCTTGTGGAAGCAGGGAGCTGCCTGATCTTTGACCAGGACAGACTCATCACTCCGTGGTTTTCTGCATTTTTTTCTGTTCTTAGCTTTGCTGGACTCTTCCCCACCTGCTCTGAGACCTTTGCAGAGCGACCAAACTGGAATAATGTTGGTCTGGTTCCCAGTAGCTTGTATACAGAGGCCATCCACTTCTCCAAGGGGATTTTTGCAGTGTCCCCAGGCACAAAAGCTGACCTCCCCTCTTCGCCTTCGCGGTGATTCCCCGAGCTCAGAGCTGCCTTCATCCGAGCTCTCCCTGCTGCTGCCAGCCCTGGCTCTGCCCGCGGCAGCCCCAGGTCCCTCCGTAGAAATTAACATTTACTTTAAGAGCTAAAATAAACAGAACCAGATAAATCTAACAAAAAAAAAAAAGATCAATGAAAGCCCAGCCAAGTGTTTTGTTTTTGTTTAGGAGATGCGTCTTTGTGCATATCCCGTCGTGTGTTGCCAAGTTTTGGGGATCGGTGAGGGCTGACATTGTTTACCCCCAAATTAAAGACCCTCTGGAGACACCCGGTCTTGCTTTCCAGTGTAGCCTGGGGCTGGGGGAGGGAGGCAGTTGGACAGTAGCATAGAAGAAACCCTGTTCCAGTGTTGCTAACTATAGCATTAATTTCAGTCATAAATAACTTCAGTGCCATGGTTACAGCGCTAGCCAAGTATGATATCATTTAGTTTGGGATTAGGGAAAAATATCTTCCTTGAGGCTGTGGCTTCTAAAATAAGCAACTTTTCCAGAGTGGGTTTGCTTCCAAAGAGAAAACTCCAGGCGGTAGTTGTGAGAAGGATTACTTTGGTGACACTGGCTGGGTGGGAAGCGGCAGCAGGTAAAGCAGCACAGAGGGTAAATTCTTCCAAGTTTCTCAGCGAGTGACAAGTTTTTGTGACGGTTTGCTCAGAAAACAGCACCTTCTGTGAATGAAAGCGAGCGGGGTCTTTTCCAGCCCAAGTCCAGCAACGTGGAGCCATGCAGCAGCACAGGTCCTTTCAGAAATCAGATGCTGCTAATGACAATTAGAAAGACGGATGGAGGGCTCAGCAGTGACAGTTCCTATGGCTGCATGGGCAGAGGTAGAGTAACTGTGCAAGGAAATGACAGCGTGCATCCACTGCTCCAGTCAAAGAACTGATATTTGTATTAGAAAACTTGCACCCAATTCCCCAGGATGCTGGGAGCAAGGGTAAAAGGCTGTTGTGTTTCGAGATGGATCCTAAATACTTGTTATTTATATTTATGGCACTGTAATGGACTGCAACAGTAACCTCAAATGGGACAAGGGGCTTATGTGGAGGCATAATAAAAGGAAAAAAAAAATATGGAGAAACTCAACAGTGCAAAAATGGCCATAGGTTGCTGGTAGAGGAAATCTGGCCCTAGGGCTCCTGGATATAAAATACTTGACCATGCAACCCGAAGCACTGATCCCATACAAAATCGTTCAAAAAAAAGTTATGGCATTAAATCTGTATCGGCAGGCTTTGTGCCAGATTAGATATTGTCTTTTTTCCTGCTGCCGGCGTAAAGCCAGCATAACACCACGTTATGTGCTCTGGCTAATTCAACAGAAACGTGCTTGTGTGCCCAGGATCTGGATTGAATTTGTCATGCTAAATGATCCAGTAGTGCTCAAACCTGGTATAAATGACCACAGAGCTGTGGTCCAGGCTTCCAGTCCAAATTTCACATCTAACGTAAGGCAGGAGAAGTTTGCCACATGCAGATGTCTGTGATAATTTCTGGAATGCTTTCCCTCAGCTTAATGCCATTTCCCAGCACAGATCAGAGGCTGCCCTGTGAAAAGCAGAGGAGAAACCTGAACACATGAAGAAAAAAAATAAAAATGCACTTTTTTCTTCTTTTCCTGGCTCTAATCATAGAGAAAACAGCTGAAAAGTGACATTTTGGGATAGGCTGAGCAAGGCTGGTACGCTGCATTCATTAGCCCTGCCTCTCGCTGCTCTGGCCTGATCCCTGCTGAGAGATCTGCTGGTGGTTAACGTACCCTCGGCTCCTGATAGAGCAGCCTCAGGTTTTGAAATGATTGCAGGTTTCTGCAGCCCTGATCAGCCTGAAGACCGCGGCCTCTTTCTTTTGCTCTTTGTCTATGCTAGGCTTGGCTTCCTTGAAGTAGCTATTATCCATCACGAAGACTTAGGAGGCCAGTGAGGTTTTCATTTTCTTATCAATGGGCTGGCTCAGGGAATACCAGGCACTTTGTCCTCTCATGGGCTGCATTAAATGGAGGGATGCTTCTGGTCTGAGGAATAATCTTTGGTGTGTGTGAATCTCTCTTGCCTTGAAGTCATCTTTCTTTCAGCTGTGAATTGCAAAGCAACCTACAGGGGGAAAAGAGGAAGAGTGCAGGAGAATTATATTTGTTCCTTATATATATGGGGTTCCTTGTGTTAGCTGGTATACTTGACATGAAAAAAACATAGAGGCCATCTGGACAAGGGAGTGGTTAGAGCAGATCTCGCTGACATTAGTACTCATTTATGGCACCACAGGTTTCTTCAGTGTGGCCAGCGAAAAAGAGTATTGCTTTCAGGTTCAAGATACACAGCTTGCTTGCAGCTTTGATGCTGACCTGTCCTTTAGCCCTAGCAAGCTCAAATCCTTGTTAATTCTCATTTTATCCACCTTGATTCCAGGGCACGTGTGTGTTGCTTTATCATACAGGATCCTGAACTGTTCTGGGATTTCTAAGTACCACCACAGCATAGGGCATCACTCTTACTGTAAAATGACCCCTGGCTCAGTGTTTAATCATGATTACTTATCATGGTTATTTACAGCTTCACTGTTTTCTTCAAATCTTCTGCTGTCAGGCAAAGATTCAGGTCTGGGCCATTTGAGAGCTTTTGCAGGTCTGTGAGCTGCAGTAGGCCAAACAGCCAGGTCTGTATTTGGGATGGGGCCTGGCTAGTCCGAGGAGCTCTCTCTCCTGTAAAGATAAACCATCTGTCAGAGCTGTGTATGCATCTCTGCTTGGAAGCTCCTGGAAGCTGTTCTCAAGCATAGTTTAGAAATATGCAGACAACTGCATATCACTGCTGCTGCACGAAGTCTGCCAACTGTGGGGTCAGGTTGTCCCCTTTGTTTTCCAGTAATTCCTATTTTTAGTTCTGTTTTCATTCGAGTTGTAGTGTTTTCAGATGAGCCCAAAGGTCTTCTGGCTGCGCTCTGTACGGCTTCTTAGAAGACAGATGGGGCATTGCAGACACCGTGCTTAGCCCTGCCACTTCGCGAGGCCCAACGTCCAATTCAGCTGATTAAAGAACGATATTTTCAAGCCCTTAGAGAAGATGTCTCTGGATGGAAGCAGAACAGCTGCCGAAGAAACACAACAGGGAATCGTTTCACCTGCACAGTAAACGAGGAAGGTTGTAAATATCTGGGGATCGCAGGGAAAAGTCTGTCATGGCTGGTGGTTTTGTTCGTAGCTCAGGCCGTGGCAGCCTGTCAAGTGTGTTTCGAGAAACTCTCAGCCCTCTAAGGCAGCCTGTGAACAAACCAAAATTGGATTCAACGAGGAGCTGGAGCACCCCCAGCCCCCATCAGCAGGGGAATGAGGCCTGGTGGCCTTCCTGGAACCGCTTTTGGGGCTCGGTCCAAGCACTGAGGCCCTCAGCGGCCATGGCAGCTGCAGCAGGAGCTGAGGGCATGAGGCAAGGCTGTGAAAGGCTCCTGCGGCCTTGCCAAGTGTAAAAAGTGCAAAGATGCTCGATGCTGCCTTTTATCTGCCCTGCTGGTTCCTTTTGGCTGAAAGCAACGAGGTGCAAGCCTCTGGATATCAAATAGCTGGGTGACTGGGACATCTCAATCCCAATTTTGACGGCCACACCAACAAGGGGCTCTCACGGCTGGGATGTCGTCACGACAGAGAAGCCCAGGCAGGCAGGGTTAGGTCAAAAACGTCTGAAAACAGCCTGCGTAAAACAGAAACTACTGTTGAATTTAGCTTGTTGCTACCGAAACAGGTTCCTCGGAGTCATACCGGTGTTCTGTAATGAAACCTGAAGTCTAGCTCCTGGTTTCAGCCCTCGGTGTAAAACATAGCTGACTGCACAATCAACGCAAGGTGGTTAGTGGCTGCAGGTGAAAATTATATTAAAGGTAGATTGAGATAGTATGGGTGAAATGCTGCAAGCTGCTGGCCAGAGCTGGAAGGCCTGGGGAGAACGAGGACAAGCCCATGGATGAGCTACGGGAGTCGAGATCGCTTTCACCAAGCTGTGTGAACCAAACCTGTCAAGTTTCACACGAAGGGCAGCCCAAGGCATGCTGGTTTAGTTCTCAGAAACTGGAATTTGTGCATTAAGTATGTGACAGCCTGTGGTAACCAGAAACTATTCTTATCACAGGAAACGCTGTTGGTCAGGAGCGACGAAGGCGTTTGGTCCCCACAACGCTAACAAGTCTTAGACTTCATCCGTTTAGTTCATTGAGTGCTCTTAAAAACAACAGAGATCAAGTAAATTGGCTCGAGTTTAAGCAGACAAGCCAACAAGGCATGGAAAAAACACGCTCAGAGCAGAGGGGAATGGTATTTTCAGCCTGCCTTTGCCTCAACTGGGTTCTCCCTAGATTAATTTGTACCCAGATGAAGATGACTAGCAGGAAGGTAAATTGATTTAATTTACATGTTAATACAAAAGAAGAAAGTTTAGGGTGTTTGGAGGGCTTGTAACACACAATGGAAGGTGGGTGGCAGTTTAAGTGAGACTAGAAGCATCTAATTGAGTATAAAGGAGGTTAAATTTCTGCGAAAGCTCAGTTTCGGGAGCTGCCAGAAGATGCCAACTTACCTCAATTTAGAATCCATCAAAGTAGTATTAGAGTTTGGCCTTAAGCACTGAGTAAGCAGCTTTAGTGTCTGTGGGAGGGAGTGATATCCTAACAATAGTAGGAATGGTGCACGGTGCATGCAAATTACTCTGAATACATTTGCTCTTCACAGTGGATTTTGGATGGGGATGGAAGGGAAATTAATTTCTTTACGAAACAAAGCCCAAGACATTTGTAGCTATTAAGATCGCTAAGTGATTTAAGTGAAAAATTAGCTCTTGTGCATGCAGTAAAAACTTTGCTGTGCTGTAGCTCAGAAAACACATTTTGTAACAGAAATAGCAAGTTTGGAGGTCTCTGTGTTAATCTTAACTGTATTAAAACAGAAAGTCGGGAAAAGGATTTGGGCTGTAGAGAGATAATGTGAATTAAAAAAAACAAACAAAGGAAAACCTGATAGGAAATTGATTTAAAAGGGGATTTTGTAAGTAGAATTGAAAAAAAGAGCTGCTAAAGACAGAAAATGGCTTTCTGTAAGCGAGGAATCCTTTCATTTGTACTGCTCTTACAAAACGAGGCAGGAAATCACACAGGATGCTGCTGACGAGAAGGAGGAAGTGGTTGTAAGGATGACATTGGACTCTGCGAGCGGGATGTCAGGCATATCGCAGCACACGTCCTTCCACCAGCTGCTGCACCTCGACTGCTTCTGCTTTCTCCTCTCCTGCTGCCAGAGGAGCCGGGCATGTCACGATAAACTGGGCTAGCTCTGCTCGAAGCCTCTCGGGCTTGTGTCTCAATGCAGCCAAACCGTACTTTCTGGCTTCAGGGTGTCGTTCTTACAAAACCTGCCCAGGAACCGAAAGTCGTGAAGCCACCCAGAGCTGCCTGTCAGCGTGGCACCTCCGTGCTATGCGAGGCAGTTTTGGAGAAGGCTGCCTGCCTGTGCACAGCCTCGTGTGATGGCTGCGATAGCTCCTGCAGCCCCTCTAGCTGCAGAGGAAAAGAGTTTCAGTTCTAGCTGTTCGCTTGCTACGGTTTTGAAGGCGCTCGAAAATAACTGCACGCACCAGTAATGCAAGCGGTTGCGCCTACGGGTTTTGTGTGTGTTTGTGTATACATAAATATGCTTAGCATATTTTCAGTGAAGCTGCCTATTTCTGCACGGATTCAGTGTACATGGATTTTTTACTACACAGAAAATGGAGTTCTGATTATTTTCAGCTAGTCTGTATAGCTTTTAAGCAGGTAATGTTCAGGTCAATAGCTTAAAAAATCTTAATTCAGTGCCCTTAAATACATCCAAACTCAGAGTAAAATAGCCATTCGTAGGGCTCGCTCTGAAATGGTTCATTAAAATACAACATTGGTTATAGCACTGTGAGCTTGTAACAAGGCACAGGCTTTTACCTCCGTGCTATTTGTTCCCAGCAAACAGCAATTCAGGAGACTGCCTCCACAGCCCTTAATCTAATCAGAGGCAGTGCAGATGTGGCTGTCTGTTCGTGTCTCTTAACTCTCCCAAAGCAGCACCAGTGCTGTCAGCTCCTGCTTTAAGGCTGTATTTTCTTGCTAAGTGTCCCCAGATTGCCAGAGGGATGTTATCTGAGTCGAAGAGGGGGAAACCCCACTGGTGTGTGGCTCAAAAAGCCCCTGCCCTACCTGCCCTCATGCACGGGAAATGTGCATTAAGAAAATACGATGGAAAAGACGTACAGGATTAAGTGTAGTCACCTTTTAAATTTGCAATTTGTATAACAATTTCAGCTCTGCTGAAAAGAAAAAAGCCTCCTTGCCCAAGAAGCAAGGACCACCTGCAGTCTGGCCTTTTCATTTCAAGGTTCCTCTCTGCTGATGGAAGTGGCCTTGGTGTGGGTTAAAGCTCTACAAACGGTCGCGCATTGAGGTTTAGAGCTTAGCCAGTTTCTCAGGAGGAGCTCAGCCCTGGTGGTAGTGTGGTCCAGGGTAAAACAGCATCGGTTTCCATGATGGTAGAAATGAGACAATTTCTAGGGAATTACAGGGATGAGAATGTCACCATCCCTGGAGCAGGAAGACCCCGGGCTAAGGCTATTCCCACTGGTGCCTCTCCTGAGCAAAATCCATCCCCTGCTACTGCCTGGGCTGGGCAGAAGGGTCCAGAGCAGGGATCATTTCAGTGCACTGTGCTCCCAGATGACGACTGCTTCGTTAATTGAAGGAAAGGCTGATTTCCCCCAGCACGGTATCACCCTGCAAGGCCTGGGTGGGTGGCAGCCCTGCCCGGACCTTGATTTTCAGAGGAGCTCAGCTGCCATCTGCACGCTGGCTTCAGCTTTGGAAACAGCTCAGCTCTTCGGAGATTGAGCCGGCGAAAATCTGGTCAGCTGTGTAACAAAAGAAGCTCCCACACGCTAAATCGTAGTCATTCAATCTCTAAGGAAAGCCACTTAGCAGATATGGACGAGGGCTAAGGCTGATAAGGAAAGACCTCATTAAATTGATAGAATTAGAGATCTCTTTATCCTTCTCCCCAGCCTGTCATTTGCCACGGTTGTTTCTGTAACTCAGAACGGCAGGTTTTGGGGGCAGAGATTGTGTCTTCCTACATCTTCTGCTTCAGGTTCTTCAGGCGTTACGTAATTCCCAATAAAACAAAGGGAATGGGGCATGAGGAGAGAGCTGCAGAGACAGAGTTTTTGTGATGTTGCCCTTGACAGCAAAAAGCCCCTTCCAGCTCACGAAACTTTTGGAGTAAGTGTCTAAATAAAACGTGATATAACTCATCAATTCTCAAAAGAAAAAATAAAAACACAAAAACCCACCACATCACAGCAAAGCCCTCAGTAACCAGCACATTGCTGGAGCTGGCCTGTCTATGGGCTCGGATGGTGCCAGCTCTGGGTCAGAGGTGCCCCAATACCACACATTCGGGTTCAAACACCAGGAGTCTGATTTTTATTGGACACAGGAGATGTTTTATTATTAATATTATTAGTATTTTTATTACAATTTCCTCAGGAGACAGCACAGACGGAGGAACGGAGCCTGGCACCACATACATCCGCAGGGAATTTCCTTTTGCAAATTTTTTCAATTTTTTTGAAAAAACCCTGACACCCCCGAGCTCGGTGTCCTGCGGATGCCACCTCAGGGACCTCTCCCTGCCACCAGAGCTGGGCTGAGGCACCTCAACGTGGCCTCAAGGCCCTTCCCTGCCCTCGTGAGGATCCTGAGAGACAAAAATGAAACTCGTGGGGTGCTGAGGCTGAGGCACAGGACCCGTAGCAGCACCCACAGCCCATCCCCTGCCGGGATCCCCTCCTGGCCGCTCTGTCGCCCTCTCAGCTCTGGGTTTGGCCCTCCCCGCGGTCGCCATTCCCCGTCCCCCTTCCCCTTCCCTCAGGCCCGTTCCCGCCACCCGCGTACGGCCGTCACCATGGCAACGGCGCTGCCAGGCAACGCGGTCACGTGACAGCGGCCCGAGCCCGGGAAGAGGGCGCGGCGCCGAGCGCTGCGGGGGCGAGGCTAAACGGAGAGCGGGCGTGGCTTGAGAAAAAAGGGGCGTGGCTCTGCGTTGCTAAGGGGCGGTTGCTAGGGGCACGGGGGGAAAATGGCGGCCGCCAGGGGTGGTGGGCAGTAGGCCCTGGCCTTGGATGTCCCTGTCCCCATCCCGGTCCCTGTCCCCAACCTGCTCTGTCCCCAGCACCCCAGTTCTACCCCTGAGCTCCCCCAGAGCCCTGCCGTCACCCCAATAACAGCAACGAACAGCCCAATAACAGTAACAAGCAGAATCACAAAATCACAGAATCACAAAATCACAAAATCATCACCTGCCTGCCCCTCAGCACTACACTGGCCCCGGCGTGGCGGCCCTGCTCCCCACGGGCCTCTTGGCACTTCACAGTAATAATTCATAACCCTCAGTGTTCTCGCAGGCGTTTGAATTTTTCTCATCTTTTCCTCTCAGCGCCAGCAGAGATAGGAGCTGCTCCGTGTGATTTAATTTACTGCGTGCTGGAGTTTTTTAGAGAGTTTTCCATGAGTGACTCCTGCACGTATGGCTGAGCTTATTTCATGGTCCTGGCCCAGCGCTTGGGTCTCCGCATGAGCAAGCTCCAGAGCAAGGGGTTTGTGGCAAGCAGCCTTTGTGCCCTTTTATGCCCTTTTTGGCAGTTCACAGCCATCTTGTGTTTTTTTTTTTTTTTTTTCCTTCGAATATTAGGGTTGCAAGCAAAAGGCTCGTCTAGAAGAATTAAGCTTTATATGGTAGTTAACATCTATTATTATTATTTTTTTCAATAGTAAAGCTGTACAGTAACATCTCTGTAAACAGGTACTGGACACTGCTTCATATGCTTTTTTTTTTTTTTTTTTTTTTTTTTTTAAAGACAAATACTTTCAGTAACTCCATTTTTATTTCCCAGCATCTTTCACTTCTTTTGGCTGGCCATCATCAGCCAAGTAGGTGTAATAAAACCTTGCAAGAAAGCAAATGCACAACAACCTGTTTCACTTGAGCAGATGTAAAATTGCACTCATTAAGGAAGTACATTTAGGCAGAAAATGCAGCTCTAAAAATCTCTATAAGAGCCTCCACTAGGGAAAAAGATTGCTTTGACCTTCAGGGATTGACGTAAAGTGCAATGTTTATTAATAGTTTTAGCAAGAAAGTGTCTATATGGGGGGATGTCTTGCCTTTTATTTGGCTGATTTTAAGAGCGTTCTTACCATTTCCTAACTTTTCTCCTGAATAGGGTTGATGAAAAACTCCCCTACTTTTAGGTTAATGACTTGGCTGCTGGCTTATACTCGTGTCCATCAAAAGACTTTCTCTGCTGCTCTGATGATGAAAGTAGCACTGTAAATGCTGCAAGACCCTGGGCTTAATCCCATTCATGGCATTTCCAGAAAGAGGAGGCGGCACCGAGGGCTTTATAGCTGTTCCATGTGTGAGAAACGGCCTCTGAAGCGGAAGGGATTTTCTTGCGCCGGGCTTCACTCAAGTTATCCAAGAAAACAGGACCCCACAGGGAAACAGGATGCTGCGGGGTCATTTGTAGGGTAGCGTAATGCTGTGAGCCTAAGGCTGAATGAGCCCCCGGGCAGGTTTTGACCCCCGGGTCCTGTGCCGTCCCCCAGATATCCTTTAATCCTCTGTTTTCTAACACTCCCCATGTGCACAGCTTCGAGCTGCAGCAGTGCCCCCGGCAGCACCGCTGCCTGCAGTGGCCATGAGCCCGCCGGGCCACGTCGGGGCCTGTTTCATGGATGTCTATCAGGTGCACAAAGTAAGGAAACACAAATGCAGACAGAAGGTGGGGAACACCCCATTAAAATTCTGCTCGGGAGCAGGATTTTCCCAGTGCAGGGCTCAGAAAGGCGAGCTGCTGAAGCATCTCCTTGCTCCTCTTCAGGTGATGCTTCCTGCCCTTTTCTACAGTCAAGGCTGTCAAGCTCTGCTTTCATGTTTTTGCTCACGATTTGTCACGGGTGTAATTGCTGATGCTGAGGGTTGAGCTGGTGCTCTGCTGAAAACCACAGCTCAAAACCATCGGCAGCAAGACACGCCTGCCTCCTTGCTGTGGACGTGACTTTCAAGCGTAAGAGCGTCTCCATCTAAAGCCCGGATTACTTGAGTTTTACCAAGCCCCACGTTTCTTTTTTTGTTGATAAGTCTCAGAATAGCCAGGCTGTGAGGAAGAAAGCTGGCAGGATAAGGCCAGTCTAAGGTCTTAAGCTCAGACCAAGCCAAGGCAGGGCCTGGGAAGGGTTGTGGGATGGTTTCTGGCAGGCAGTCGGAGCAGGAGCTGCTTTTTCCCCTTCCCCAGCAGCCTTTCCCACAGCCCAAGTGAGCCTGCCAGCAGAGGGAGCGCAGCACACGGGCTCACAAAAATAGGAGAGCTCGAAGAAAACAGCCCAAACAAACCCAAACAATTAGCAAGATGATTACGGTCTTCGGCAGAACAAACAGAACAGTCAGGAGTCACAAGCCTTGCCCTGGCAATGAGATCCAGCTGCAGGCTGCAAGTGCTGCATCTGGCAGCGATCAAGTCCCTCCGGCAGGGATGTCCCCATGGCCAGGGTGTCCCCAAGGGCCACCCAGGGCAGTCCTGGTGGCAGCGGTGATCCCTGTCCCTTTTTTTCACCCTCCTTGGTGGATCCGCCTCTGTCTTTCCCCAGCAGTGTCGTGCTTGCTCATGCTTGGGCTGTTTTTGGGTTTGGGCCAGAAGTAGGGGGAATTTGGGGCTTGTCTGCAAAGCAGTGCAGTTCCTGTGGTCAGTGGGCTGCACTCAGCATGGGAAGGTGGAAGCTGAAGTGTCTGTCTTAAAGAGGATGATAAATAAAGGTTAACGAGAACTGAACTCCCCCGGACCTTTTGTAGTCTGTGTGTTCTGCTCTGAGTGGGCTTTCCCGAGGGCTTGGGCTGGCGATGCCCTTGGTGAACCTGCATTGCCTGCAGCGTCCTGCTCATGTCTGGGTGCAGGGGGACAAAATCTGCCTTGGAGAGGTGAAGACCCCTCTGTCCCAGCACCTGGAGGGCACCCCGACAGTGCTGGGCATCTCAGCAGGGTCTGGGGAGGGGAAGCAGGGCACAGGGGCTGCATTTCTTGGTGGGCAGCAGCAGCTTGCCCTGCTGCAACTATTTAGCTCCCTGTTTCCTTGGAGGCAATTCGGCACAGCCGCGATGTAGCTGGGGTCTGAGTCTGGCACCAAACCCCTTCTGTAACAGGTTGGTGGTCAGGAGGAGCTCAGCGTTTGCAGGGCATTTCCACGAGAGCTCAGCAGCCCTTAAAATACAGCGTGCAGCTTTCATTGCGGATTACAAATGTAGGATCCGGCCAGGCTTTGTTAGTTTAGTTTTTAACAGGGATTTAAGCATTTTAAATCCTTTCAAAGCTGTAAGTAAGACTCGTAATTTAAACTCTCGCAGACAGATGTCATGGGAAAAATATGAAGAGCATTTAAAAGGCTGCCTGCCTGCCTGTCCGTCTATCTATCACCTTCTAATCTGCCCGACGCGTGCAGTCGGCTTTCTCTTTCAAAACACCGCAGGGCCAGGTCTGCAGAGGCGCGTGCGGCATGACCTGAGTCCCCCCCGGGACCACCCTGCTGTGAGGGGGCCACCTCTGAGCAGATCCCAGCAGATTGCAAGGAGGAACAGGCTGAAACGAGCAGCAGAAGGGATGGCCTTTAACTTGCCACCCATTTCTCCCCTCTTTTGTCTGGGGGTAAGCCTGACGTTTGCAGAAACCCAAGCATCCTTCGGAAACAAGGATGATATTTGGCTTTTTTAGGTGACCCTCTAGTATTTTGCCTCCACCCCCTGCCCCCCCCTGCCCTCCGTTGCAGGGAATTAAATGATGCTCAGCCAAATAAACCTCTTACTTGGTCAAACATTTCCAGCTGTCCTTCGCCGGCCGGGGAGCGGTTGCCTTGTATGGGAGCCACGGCTTCCATAGAAACCCGCTGCCGCCCTTGCAGATGTTTGTGGGGAGCAGGAGGGATGGGGCCAGCACACACGGGTCTAATTCGGGCACTGCAGGGGAGGTCAAAGGCGACGGACGACGCGGGAATGGCACCTCTGACTTCCAAGGCTGGATCTAAACGAGTTGCAAAAAAAGGCGGTCTGAAGAAGTTTGGGAAAATTGTATTTAATTTTTTTTTTAGGGAGAAATGAACGGGGGCGAATTCTGGCCGGGGAAAAGCATGCCGGGGCTGACTGCTGAAATGCCCTTCGTGTCAGCAGTGGTTTTGCACGAGAACCTGGGTTTATTTGGTGCGTTTAACGAGGGACTGGGGAATGTGGACGAGAAAATTTATTCCAGAAATTGCCGAGGCTCCGTCTGTGCGAGCTGCTGGGGCCTGAGGAGCATTTCCAGCGACGAGTCTGGTGTCTGCCTGCAACAAAAGATGGAAATGCCCTTTGATTTTAGCTTATCAGTGACTATGACATGGGAATAAAGATGCAGAAGAGTAGGTGTAGAAACATGGAAAGGTTGGGGTTGGAAGGGACCTAAAAATCACCTAATCCCAATGCCCTGCTGTAGGTGCTGCTCTAAGGTGGCACAGGAGGGCTTAGCGCAGACCAACATCTGGATGTCAAGTGCAGGAGAGTTCAAATTAGCAACAAGGCAAGCATTTTGGGGAGAGATTTACCCCTCTGAACCCCTCTGGAGGGGCTTTTACCCAGCACAAGCTCCTGGGCTCAGCGCAAAAATAACCCTGAAGGGGGAAACCTGTGGAGAAAATGCCGTGGTGTCTTTTGGCTTCTAGGTCTCAGAAAGGTTAGGAAGGGCGAGCTGCTCTGTGAATTTGCCTCGTGAGACCGTCAGAGGAGAGAAGAACGATCTCTGGCTGGGCTTTGCTCTGGGCTCGCTGCTTACACTGAGCGGCCCTCGGGGTGTCGGGAGGGTTAACGGGGCTGCAGAGCGCCGGGCGAGTGCCTCGGTGAGGAGGGAGGGCATCATTTAGTGCTGCAGAGATTGGAAACTCCCCGATGTGATTATAACGTGTAGTGATGGAGGCTATTTTTGTTGTATGTTGTGAATATTTCCTTGTATGGAATAACAGGGAGCTCGCCTGTGACTTGGAGCTCTGGTGAAAGCTCCGGCGATGAGGTTCCCGATGTCTTTGGCATTCCCAAGGCAGTGATATATGCAGCAGCGTTAATTAGCCTGGGGAGCCAGGCAATAGTGAGATGATAACGGGTAGCTGAAAGATGCAAGGATTCCTGCGATCCCTCCTTGCAAGGGGAAGGAGCAGAGTGTCACGCTCTGCTCGGCATCCGAGGACCTGGTATCTTCTGCCCGGAGGAGAAATCCCCGCTGAAACGGGAGGAAACTCCTCTTTCTTGCTAGCAATCCAGCCTGCTGCTCAGCAAACCCCCTTGCCGTTGGAGCTGCAGATCTGTAGCTGCTAACGAGTCGAAATGGCATTAAAGAGGAAGTCAACCTTTTGCACAGTTTCCTCTTGGAAAGTGAGTGTTACTTCTAATTATAGCGATTGCAAGTTTTCAAATGCTCTCCCAGGGACCTGAACGCAGGGGGTGGGGAGCCGCGGCTGGAGACGCAGACGTGTTTCTCTCCTCTCCATTGATTCATCTTATTTATCTGAAACGGGAGCGGAGAGAAACCGTCTCCTACGATGCCAGCGTGGCTCTTCTCCTCGCTCCAGCCCCGGCATCGAGCGTGGCTTTGTCCCTCGCCTCGGCCTCGGTTGCAGAAACGCCTCTCCCGAGCTGTGGTTGCTTCTCAGAGAAGCTCAAACCGCCTCCTTTCCTCCTCTTCCTCCAGTGCTTCGGTGCTCTGGCTTCCTTTTGAGGTGATGGGTTCGAACTGCATTACCAGCGCTTTTGTCCCAAGGCCAGACCCTGGGAAGAGCCCTGGGTCGTGGACGAGTTGTGCCTGCCACCTTCTGGCCAGATTTCCCAGCACTGAGCAGGGCTCGGGGCACGATGCTGGGGGCAAAATGTTTGGGGTGGGATGCTTGGGGTGCTGTGTTCACCCTCCGTCCCCCCCCGCAGCCTCCTGCCTGTGGCATGGGAGGAGATGGCAGGCTCGTAGGGACCCAGATCTGATGGAGAGGAGATGGGCATCCCCTGGGGATGAGCCAAACCTCCACCAGCAGGCTCGGAGCTTTGCCTTCAAGCCCCCCGTTTTGGCCACCCGCTCTCCCCCTCGGTGCAGCAGGGCCGTGGGAGGCTCTCCTGCTGCGGGAGCTCGGAGCCGTGTCCCTCCTGCGCTGTCCCTGGGTAATCTCATTGCAGCTTCGCTCAGATACCATCGCTATGGTGATGACTCAGAGGCACTCAGAGGCTCTCCTCTCCCTGGCCAAATCCATATCTCCCAGGAGCATCTCCCAAATATCTCCCCACCTGCTCAAGCACAGCGTGGCGATCTCGGAGCTTTTAACCTCTCCGTTTCAGCCTGGTGTTTCCCTGAGCTCAGCAGCACCTCCTGTGCCATGCTTCACATCCCGGCCACCTCCAGGCTTTATGGAACCATCACCACCGCTGCCTCCCCTGCTTCCCACGGGTGCCCGGCGGCTTCAGCCCTCGTCTTGGTGCCTCCCAGCTGTTTCTTGCTGTTTTTTGCTCATTTTATCTCTCAGTTGTACACATTTGGGGCCAGAGCTGGCTGTCTTTATTCATTATCTCACCAGCTTCCTTGGACATCTTGGACATTTTGGGCGATTTAGGGATGGCAGCAGTAGCACACCCTCCCTGCTGCCTGGCCGTGCGTTTCTTCATTCTCCAAGTCCTCCCAGTTGGGATTTCTCCACTTTTGCTCTGTCCTGGGTGGGTTTTAGCTGCGGCACAGCAAAAGGAGCACCAGGAGTTTGTTTTTCCTGGGAACCCACCTGATGGACGTGGTCTGTCCTGGGGTAAAATCCCCGCCGGGCCCTGGGCAGCTCGCTTTGCCACACAGCTGCTGGGAGACCCAAATCGGTGATGCAACCCTAATTTTGGAGAATTTGGCTTTGGGCTACGTGACATCTCCCCAGAAATCAGTAAAAGTGTTGGTCGGGAAATCCCCATGCGTCCCTGGGTGCTGCGGGTGGGCTCTTCTCAGCTGGGTGCCGGTGATGCTCAGCCACATGTGGATGGGATGTCCGGGGCTGTCTGATGTGCTGCGCTCTCCCCAGGCTGATTGACGCTCTAAATCAACAAGATCCCCTGGTTGTGCCTCAAAACACCTACATTTTCTCCCCCAAAGAGCCCCCAGCCACCCTTTTTCTCTCTCAGGTGAAGCAGAATTGGGCTAATGGGCTCTCATTTCTGTCCCAGCCTGTCAAGGCCCTTTCCTTGCTGGAGAAAACAGTGGGGAAGTTTCTGCTAATGTTCCCCAACTTCCTAATGCCCCATTTGCTGCAGGATTTTACTTCGCATTAGCACCTCAGCCGCAGATGTGAGCGCTAAGCAGGAAATATTCATCAGCCGCGGGAGCCGGCTCTGATGCTCGGGGCATTAGAGTGAGTCAAAGCTGAGCCGGCTCTCCAGAAACATAACAAATTTAATAATGATGAAAAAGCAGGATTCCTTGTCGAGCATTACATTATCTTCTGGGAAAGGGCACCGCGCTCTGCAGGCAGGGGCTCTCTCGGGCTGCGTGTGCAGGAGAAGCAACGGGAGGGCAGGGAGCAGCTTGCTGGGTCCCCTTGCCGGGTGGTTTGCTGTGGTCAGAGCCTGTTCCCGGGGGAGGACAGCCAGGGATGGACGTGGAGAGCTTCAGGAAGGTTTCCCAAAGCCAGACCAAGCGTGGTGGAGGGCTGGGATGCTGGAGGTGCTGAGCACGGGACCTCAGCTCGGCCGTGCTTGGGGGGCCGGGGCTCAGCCGTGCCAAAACCGAAGGCATTTGCACTGAAATAAATCCTTATGGGGTTCTGCCTTCTGATGCAACGCTCCGTGGGAGGTTTCTTTCTGCCATCGTTCTGCTCCTTTCAGCTCGGGAAAGAAACAAGGGGGAAAAAGCCATAGGCAGCAAAAACACCGGGGAGCTGCTCGAGTTTAGGGTCCGCCGTCGGTCCCTGGGGAGTGCACAGCAGGGCACGGTGCTGGCTCAGGGCAGGGCTCAGGAGGGCTGCTGGGGTTTTGGAGAGGAGCTGCGTTAGGAATAACAAACATCTGAGCTCCGACTCTCATCTGACAATCTCTAAATGGAAGGGAATTTATGGGATGGGAACCGGCAGTGAGGGGCCAAAAGGAGAAGCTGCGAGCAGAGGGGAGCGCACGGGGGGTGCAGGGGGCTGGGAGGTCTCAGCCAAAGGAG
This sequence comes from Aythya marila, assembly GCF_965140915.1. Classification (NCBI taxonomy): domain Eukaryota; kingdom Metazoa; phylum Chordata; class Aves; order Anseriformes; family Anatidae; genus Aythya; species Aythya marila. The sequence continues at coordinate 1,871,596 of NC_139057.1, forward strand.
CAGCGTCCCCAAAAAAAGATGTGGAGGGTGGGAAGAGGATGAGGATGAGGATGAAGAGGAGCTGCTGCCCCTTTGCTGCTTCGGTGCTGGGTCCAGCTCTGCCCCACTTTTTACCAACACAGCACAGGTCCCGTGGGTGCTGGAGTCGGTGTCGGAGAGGATTTTTGTGCTCGTCATCTTGGGAATAGCAGAGCTGAGCAAAGAGCAGGCGTCCCCCTTCAGAGGCTGAACTGAAAATATTCAGGGAAAAATCCATTTGGGGTCGAGCTGGGATCTGTCTGCTGGGCTTTGGGCTTTGCAGACACCTGGAAAAAATATTCAGGGGAAGAAAAGGGAGAAAGAAAAGCTCACAACTCACAGCAGCCCCCGGCTCTCCAAAGGACATCTCTTGCTCCACTTGTGGGGTGATAGGGGCCCTTTGCCTCCCTCTTGTCCATTAAATAGACATTTTTATTTTTTTTTTTTAACGAGAAAGATCATTTCAGAATAAATTTGCTTCAAGGCCATGTCTGGCTCCTTACAAAGCAGGAGGTTGATTCTGGTGCCCCTGGGGCCAAATCTTCCCTTGATGCCTCGGAAAGGGCCACCTCTGCTCGGTGCCTCCGGGGTGCCAGGAGGATTTTGCCGTTTCTGAAGGGAAGCTGAAGGCTCTGGGAGAGCCTGAGCTGGGCGGGGACCTCAGCCCAGCTTCTTTGCAGTGCCCCTAGGAGTCTGCAGGAGGCACCGGGCTCCTGTTGCAGAACCCTGCCTGGACTGCTGGGGCCCAGCCTTGGCTTTTTGGAGGGATGGAAACGTGGGCAGAGCTGCCCTTGGTGCACCGAGGAAGCTCCTGGAGCCAGACAAACACCTCCAGGAGCTGCAGAGCTGCCTCAGCCCTGCCACCAGCCCCATGGGTCCCCCTTCACCAAGGCTCCTTCCCCACTGCAGCCCCCCCTGCCCCTGCTTTGAGCCTGTGGGTCCGAGAGGCGCCGTGATGAAGCATCAAATGCTGTCTCCATATGGGATTTGATTTTTTGGGGGGCAAGGAGAGGAGATGCTCGGTAAGCACTCGCTGGGTGGGTGCCTGCCCCCGGGGGGCACGGTGACCTGCAGCCCCCGGAGCACTCAGGGCACAGGCAGGGCAGGCTCCCCCCATCCCATCCTCGTTCCCAAATGTAATTTCCCGCAGCAAAGCAAATGGAAATAAACACATAGCTGGCATTCCTCTCACCCGAGACTTGATTTATCCTGGGAAATGCTGCAGGTGGGTCCCTGTGACCCCTGCCTTGCCTTGGGATGCGCAAATAGTCCCAGCCAGACACCAGCACGGGCCAGGGGCTGCCTCCTTTCACCCAGGGATGGGTTCCTAATGAGACGAGCTCAGCGAGGCAATCAGTGGAGCACACGGAAGATAAGAGACCGAGAGAAAGAACGAGCCATGTCTAGGAATTTTAATTAAACCTGACAAAGCCTGGGAGGAGGATTGAGAGGCTGAGCCCAGCTGGCAGGAGGACGCTGGGCGAGCGGAGCCCGGTGAGCGCCGTCACCTCGCCGTGGTTCAGGAGCACTCGTGTGGCTCTGGGCGCTGGGTCCTGCTGCTGTGCCAGGCTGCGAGGGACACGGCACCGAGCTGTGACCGTCCTGCACCTTGCACAGGCTCCTTACACCCCTCTAGGGCTGGCCTCACAGCACAAACCTGCCCTCTTCACACCAGCCCTCCCGGGGCGCAGGGCACAACGCGGGCTCCCCTTGGGGTTGTGAGCGCAAACCGAGGAGGCAAATTGGGGATATGTTCCAGTTCAGCCAAAAAAAGCCTTCAGAGAGATGCTGAATAAGTATTAAAAAGCCATTTAATTATATATTTTTTTCTTTTACAAACACGGGGAAAATTCCAAGCAGCTGGTGAGGCCGGTGGGTCCGAGCCAACTGCAGCAGCCCCGGGGATTCCCTCGTGTGCTGCTGCTGCCACCCAGGGCGAGTAGCAGCGAGGGGCAGGGATGTGCCGGGTGCCCTGGGCTGTGTCCTGGCAGGGATGGACACGGTGATGCTGAAACCCTCCACGCTCTGCACCGAGCGTCGTGAGAGGTGATTTAACCGCCTGGAGTGAGGATGTGTCCGTGCCCAGCTGGGGAGCTGGGTGAGCAGAGCCGAAGGAAGCAGGAGAGATGCTGGAAAAATGCATTTTACCGTGCAGATGCTGCTCACCTTGTGCAGATCCTGCTGCTTTTTGGCTCTGCCTTTTGCCAGCCCAGCAGACCCAAACCTTCCATCTCCATTACTCCGCTTTGACATGCTGGCCCAGGAGCCTGCGGTGTTTCCCCGCCCCTTGTGTGCTGCTTCGTGCCTCCGTTCCTGGCTGTTTAAGCCAGAAATCACTCCCACATCTGCCCTGACCGGCAGCCGGGTGCCCGCTTGCCCCAGCTCTGCCTCTGCGCCCCGTCCCCGCCGCCTCCGGATGCTCCTTGGGCAGCGACTCCGGGCGAGCCGTGTCCCGCTTGTCCTCAGATACATTTGTTTCCTGAGCTCAAGTTCCAACCAGAGTAATTGCTTCTTGGCTGCAGCTATCGCATTGCACAAAACAATCAAGCTCCATTAATTAGGCGCAAAATGAGAGCGGCGGAGACGCGTGTTTAATCACAGCAATACCCGGGGTAAGATGCTACAGCTTGCTGCCCTCAGGAGAGGTCGAGCTTTCTCCACGTGAGCTTTGGGGGCTCCCCGGTGGCCCCCAGGCTCCCCCTGCCCTACCCAGAGCCCTGCACACTCCCAGAGCCCATCCTCGTGTGCCTGGAGCTCTGGAAGTCACTGCCCAAATGTTTTGAGCGAGCCTTTTGCTCTCCCCACCCTGTGAGCATCTCAGCTCCGCAGTGTCCTCGGGAAATGCTGGCTGTCACCGTGGCACCCCGGCTGCTCCGCCAGGCACCGCTTGTTTCCAATTAACTCCACGAGCGTGGCTCTGCCTCATTTTTTTCTGCCTCCAGCAGCCCCGGGGCTGCTCAGCGCCTGTGTGGCCATTCCCCCCTCCGTGCCTTTGGGACAGAAGTCATGGAAATCCTTCTGGGGTGCAGCTGGCAGCCTGCGGACCGGGTTCCTGCTCCTCAAACTGGGAGCACTGGTGAGCCCGTGGTTGGGCAGAGGAGACTGGTTTTGGGGCCGGGATAGGGCTGGGTAAGGGGAAGGGTTGCAGATGGGATGGGCACCCCCTGCAAAGCCCTGCAAGACCGATGAGTCCCTGCAGCGTGCTGGGACCACCGTGCCCAGTTCCCAGCCCCTTACCCACACATCCCTAACCCCTGTGTGCCCCAAGGAGGGCAGGCCCACTAAGCAGAGGATTTATTGGAGCCCTTTGGCTCAGATTCCAGCAGCAAAACTCCATCTGCAGGGTTTGCCAGGCCCTCGGGAGGGGAAGCCTGCGCCGTCGAGAGCATCCCTGCCTCCGCGGCGCTGCAGGCACGGGTGGACACGGGGCTGTAATTACATTTCAGATCGTTTGGCTCCTGCTGTGAAATTAATGCTCCTGAAAATGAGGGCTAGTTCTGCTGGAGAGGGAGCTGAGGCTCAGCCCGGGCTGAGGCTTTCCTCGGTCTGGGGGCAGCAGCACGGTGGGTCTGGCAGAGCTGAGTTAATATAAATGAGGTATCTCTTATAAAAGATATAGATCTCTTTTATAAAAAAGCAGAGCTGCTCTGGCAGTGCCCTGCTTGTTTGCTGTGCCCAGGGGGTGGGCAGAGCTGTGCCAAAGCAGAAAAGGGACCATGAGGACAGGCAGGGGGCTGCGCTCTCCGGATTTGGCTCAGGACCTGCCCCGGAGAATTAACCAGGCTCGACCGGGCTCAGCCACTGACAAATCCGCTACAAGGCACAGCCCAAAGCCCAGAGGAGCAAAGTGATCTCACTCTCATGTTTTCACCTCTTTTTTTTCATCACTGATGGATTCTGTGTGATTCTGTGACTGGCAGCACCCGTGCTGAACTTTCTGGTGCTGATCTGCGGAGCTGCAGGAGCGATGCTTTCAGGACGCTCTCCTCCCTCTCTCTCTCTCTCAGAAAAAAAACAAACAACAAAACAAGACGAAAAAATCCCACCAAAACCAAACAGAAAAAAACACAGCAGAAGCTTTTCTTTCCATGTGCTGGGTCAGCACTCCGGCTGCTGTCGGCCTTTTCAATCCGTGCTCCCCCCATGCAGCCCTGCCCTCGGCAGCAGTGCGTGAGCTCGGGCTCCGGCACCCCGGTGATTGATGGCGTTGTGAAAGGGGCTGCAGATGCTGCGGTTGCACCGAGCAGCGGGGAGCTGCTTTCTTTGGCCCACGGAGATGCCATCTGCCCGGGGTTTGCCCCCCCAAAGCCTCCCCCTTCACATTGCACAACCCAGCTGAGGCCACCCCGGATTTGGCCCGCTCCTCGGCACAAGCGCGAAGTGGAAGCGAATATTTGGGCGAGCCCCTTCTGGGATGCTGCTCGGGGAGAAACGGGGCAGGAAAGCCCCGGGGCTGGTGAAACACACGTTGTCTGGCCTCATGCGGGGAGGTGGGCTCGGCTGAGCCCTGCGGGGGGCTCTTTTGGCCAAACCGATGGAGCCACCCAAAAACCCAAGCCGCAGAGATGCCTCCCGCCCTCTGCGGGGCCGGATCCGTCATCATTCTCCTTCTCCGTATTTAGCTCTTTTTATTTCTTCAAGGGATATGGTCGAGATAGAGATTTCCAGCCCGGAGCTTCTTATTTACCCGCAGATGGCTTGGGCAGGAGTTTCCCAGGAGGATAGGAGCCCATCCACCCCCTCCAAAGCACACAAATACAGGAAAAAAAAAAAAAAAAAAAAAAAAAAAAAGCTGTTGCTGTTTCAGAGCATAAAGCAGCCCTGCTCCAATGCGTGGAGACATCAGACGGATGGAGCCGTCCCTGCTGTCTGCTGCTGGAAGCTTTTTTTTGTTCAATTTGTGGTACCTGGACACAGCAATCCGCTGGTATTTGGCGAGGTGATGCCCATCCATCAGCTGCCGCCGCCCTCCGTCCCGGGGAATCAATCCTGCCTAATGTATAAACATCAGACCCAGAGTCTCAGCTGTAGAGGGGAAAGCGGAGCTGTCAGATAAGCTGCAATTAGTGCATTTAGCTGCTTTATTTTCCTGTCGGTTCCCAAACTCCTTTTGCCTGCCTGCTCCTAATACACATTATTAAATCTGCGCTAAATGTTGATTAAAGAAGCTGAAATCCCAGGTGTTTGTTACCCAACACTGCTCTGAGATGTGCTCTCAAACCACCTTATGCAAATTTCATTTTTTTTGTCTCTTTTCCTTGTTTTTTTCCACCCTTTTAAAGCAGATTCGAGCTGGAGAAATGCCTCTTGTGGGTCGGTGTTCTGGAGATCCCTGCCTCAGCCCTCCTGGCGCGGAGGGGCAGCAGCCACGAGCTCCAGCAGCTCTTTAAGCAAAACGCTGCAAAAGGAACAGATATTTTATTATTAGTCCTGCACGAGAAAACACGGCAATCAATCCCGGCCCTAGACTAAGTCCTTTCCTTTGTAGTTTGGATGTTTAGAAGTAATTTGGGGAGTAATCACTGCAAATGGAAGCATGGAAGTAAATGCCTGCAATAAAACATTGCGGGGGTGACTGTTATCCTAACGATCTTTCCAGCAAACACTACTGAAATATGTTTCCTCCTCTAAAAATTGCAGCAGGGCTCGAGCGTTCCCGGCGCTGCCATGTGAATGGGGTAAAAATGAGCCAGGGTGGTTCTGAGATGATTTTTTTTTTTTTTAATTCTTGCAAGGCTGAGGTGGGTTCCCCCCTTCCTCCTGCCCAGGATTATGGGGTTGTGCTCTGCTTCCCAGTCCTCTCACGCTCTATTTCACGCCGTGACTCCCCCCTTCCATTAACCCAATATAAATAATTGCTGTATTCTTCCTCGGAGCAAACACAAACTTTGCAAACTGGCAAGAGCATCACAGCAAAGAGCTGCTGGCCTGATTCCAGTGGCCTTTTCTCTTCCTTCCAGATGGGTTCATCTCTTATTCTTGGTGAATAATTCATCCGGGCACGCCTGGAAATGTTCTCCAGAGGAATTACGAGCGCCTTAAGATCTCCACGGCAGAGCTGCGTGGTGATGGCAGCGAGCAATTCCTCCTGCCCCCAGCCGAGCGGATCCTCGTGGTCCCCAGGGGTGTTTTGGGAGGGGATTGGCAAGGTGGGGAGGGACACGGTTGAGTTCAACCCCTGCATATCTGGAGCTAACTCAGCCAGCGTGCTGCAGAAGGAGATATCGGGCTTCTTTTGAAGGATGGGGGCTTTTTGGGTGCCGCTGTTTGCACGTGGAGCCCGCAGTGGCCAAGCCTTGAGAGCCAAGGGCTTCCCGTTACCCAGCATGCGCAAAGCAAAGTGGAGCGGGTGGAAGCGGTGCCAGCCGACGCTCCCGTAATCACGGCTCCCCATCTGGCCGAACCTGTCAGAAGGGATTGGAGGCCAGAAGGAGAAACTCGCTGCGCTCGTCATCAAAGCAGCCGAAATCCCGGGGCGCTGTGAGCTCCGGGGAACGCGGCAGGGGAAGAGCTGGGGGAGGCTTCATCTGCTCGCTGCGCCCGGTGCTCCCACGAGCTTCGTCCTCCATCGGAGGCGAGGCAAAGCAGCAAACATCTCCGAATTAAATGCTGCTTAAAGAGAAGGCACGGTGCTTGTTCAGCCCTCGCTGGTCCATACGGAGCAGCTGGGAGCGTGGTGGCAGGAACGAGATGCTCTGTGGGAGCAGGAGTTGGAGGTTTGGTTGGTGGCTCCTGGCAGCTCCCATCACTCAGGGCTGCTCTTCTCATTGCCTGCCCCTGCCAGATGCCAAATTATGAAGGCAGGTGACTAAACACGGTGCTTTCCTATTGATACTTCGCTGCTTTTCAGAGCCAGAGCTGATGTTATCTTCTTTGGGAGCCCGAGGGATGCGCTCCATCCTGCTCGGCACAGGGTAGCCAAAGACAGAAGGGGAAAGCAAAAAGCCAGCAGGTTATTCTCCAAGTGCACCAGCAAAATGGGGAAGAAGGAAAAAAAAAACTATCTTTTTGTTTTTAAAGCAATTTTTACTAGGTGTTTGGTTTGCAGCCAACAGCCTAATGCATCACCGAGTTTAGCTCTGCCTGTTCTGCAGTGCCGTTGCCCAAGAAATCAATGGCCTGACATACTTTGCTGTGCTAGAAAATACACTTTTGCTTGAGTGGGTGTGAAAACTGAGAGCCTGCCAAAACCTGCACAGTGCCGAGGAAAGTCTCTCCTACCGAGCCCAGCATCAAACGAAGGCAAAGGACAAAGGATTTGCCCTGCTCCTCCTGTTCTGCTCGCAGGGGCTGTGGGGTTTTCAATGCTTACCAGAGGGCAGTTTAGCAGAACGAAATATCTTCCATTTTCTGGCTAAAAATAACCCTGTTCTAGCGCGTGGCCACCTAAATGTGCAGTGCAGGTTGATTTTCTGGCTTTTCTCTGTTGCAATCATCCATAAAGCATCAGGAAAGCCCCAGTGCAGCACCAGGCTGTGCAGCAGTGTCCGTGCGCTCCGTTACAGCCTCCTCCAAGGCTTGAGGTGCCCGACCCTTTCCTGCTTCTTTGGTGAACCCCAGCCCCGCTGGGGAAGCCGAAAATTAAATATAACTCCTGACTTCATAGCAGGATCCCGCGGCTGGCCAATTGTTTCATACTTGGAGAAGGGCCACCGCAAAAAATAACAGAACAAAAGTCACAAAAACAGCCTCCGAATCAGCCTCCTTCCTGCCCGTGTTTTGACATTGGGGGGGATTTCCAGGAACGGCCAGACTGGTGCCACTGCCTGCAGGAACTGGGACACGATGGAGCAGGGGCTCCCTCCGTGCCATTGTCACCTCCAGGAGCCACCAGGAGCTCACAGCCCACGTCCAGATGGGCTGATCGGTGCTTCCAGACCAAACCCAATGCCACCGAGGTGGTACCTTTCATGTCTCTTGAATGCCTTGGAAATGGAAGGGGATAGGGAAAAAAAAAAAAACAACAAACAACAAAGGACTTTGTCTCTTCTGCCAGTCCTGTCCACGTCCTGGCCTGGGTTTTGCTTTGCCTTCACCTGAAAGCAGCTGGGGCTAAAGCTGAGATTTCCAAAATTACCGAAGGTTTCAGGGAGTTGGTTTTCATTGCAAGGAACGTGCTAACTCCCTGGACAACCCCAAAGTCACAGCCTGCTCCCTCAACGGGCTCAGAGGATGCTCGCCGACACCCAGGGGAGCAGAGGGGTCACCCAGGAGAGCTGCTGGTACTTCCCACTCCCTGAACACCACTGGTTTGTGAAGGGCACAGCCTTTCCAGGGCAAATCCTGCTCCCAGCAGTGCAGAAGTGGCGTGTGCTTGGGCTCTGCTCGGTCCTGAGCTGTGCAGCCAGAGCTTGGGCAGGGGGCAGGGGGCAGGGGCTGGGCAGCAGCTCTGGGCCGTAGCACCGGGCCATTCCCTGCTCCTCTTTCCTCTGCAAGTGCAGAATCAGGCCGGTCAGTGCCGTTTAGAGCAGCTCTTGGCTGCCCAGGCACCAGCCAGGCACAAACTGTGCTCAGCCCAGATCCTTTTCATCTGCCCAAGTGGCCGTGACCTGGAGGAGCCCAAGTCCTGCTCCTGCCACCCCGTGACATGCTGGGTGTGCAAACGGGAGCTTTCTAAAGGCTTCTGCAGTAGCTGAGCTAATGCAAAATGGTATTTTTATTCACCCTCCCTCTTGTCTCTCCGCTTTCCTTCCCGTCCTCTGCAGCCTCCCTGCCCCGCCGCGCTCCCGCTTGGAAGAAAACCAGGCGAGAAACATCAGCCTCGAGAAGCTCTGCCCGAGCAGCGAGTGGTTGAGCGAGCCCGGCTCATTACGACGTGTTCTCACCAATTTCTGCTGCCCTCTTATCAGGCCATCAGCCCCAACAGATCACCCTGCAGCTGCCGGCGGGCACCGCCTCGTCGCGGCGGCTGAGGCTCCTGACTCAGGCTGTGGGGGAGAAAGGCATTATTCCAGCCCAGCCCTGACCTTTCTCCCCGTGACAGTAATGATGCTCTCTTAAAAATATGTTTTAATTGATCGTGGAGAATGAGCTGGGCTTGGCAGTGGAGGGATGAGGGCAGGAAGGGGAGGAGAGGTGGCACCGGGGTCCCATGGAGAGGGCACAGGGGGCCAAATCCTGTGGACAGGGCAGGACAGGAGCAGTGATGGGGCTCCCTGTGGGTCCCCTCAGGGATTTCTTTTCTCTCTCAGTGCCTGAACAAGGGCTGCATCCACGTGTGAGCAGAGCAGGGCTCATGTGCATGAGGGCTCTCCTTCCTCCACCTCCTCCTCCTCCTCCCTGTGCCCGCAGCTCCCTCTCCGTGCCCTGCCTGCACCGTGCCGCTCCGTGGAGCCGTTTCGCCCTGCTCGGGAAGGAATGATCGCCCTTTCCCCAGAAGTGTTTTGCTCAGAGCCACCGAAGCATTTTGATGAAAAACGAGCTGGATCCAAACCTACAGCGACCTTCTCGGTGAGGCTTTGTGAGTCCTCAGAGCCTGCAAGAGAGACGTGCGGGGGTTTGCATGGGAGGCTGCGCCGTGCCACTGCAGCATTTCAAGTGCTTCTGCTCGCAGAGCGGGGAGATGCCTCTGCTCCTGTCTCTCGCTGGGAAGAAAATGCAACAATGCTCTCTAGAGGCAGAAGAAGTCAAGAAGTGGCTCGCTCTCCCCGGCTCCGTGCTTCACCGTGACCTCGCTGCTCTTTGCGGCTGTTTATTTCCCACATCAACAGCAATCTCTGGGCGTTTTTGGCCTCTCGTGTTGTAGCGTGGGTTGTTTGCTTCCCCCAGCCCAGGACAAGCTGATGCAATGATTGCGGGTGCTCGGAGGAGAGGTGGGAGCAGCCCGGGTCAGGATGCAGCTCCGGGACCAGGTGGCCAAGCAGGGCGATGGGGACGGGGACAGGGCAGGATGGGGCTGCAGCATGGTCCAGCATCACCATGGGGCAGGGAAATCCCCCAGGACTTGTTGTGGGGTGGTGGAAGGTCCTCTAAGGACTGATCGACCCCGGGTGCAGCTGTGGGGAAGGTGGAGCTGCAGGAGCCCAATCATGCAGCAACCACCCCCTAATAAAACCCAGAAGGGGAAGAGGAGCTGGTTTTGGAGGGTGCAGATTTCTTGGGGGCAGAGCTTTGGCACTGGCTCATCTTTGATTTTTATCTATTTATTTATTATTTTTTGGTGAGGAAGGGGCTGGAGCTCTGAAGATGAGAGTGCTTCCCTGGGATGCTGAGCAGAACAAAGGTCAGGGAGTTACTGTAGGAGCTCCTGGGGTGATTTAGTAACCTGATGGTCAGCTCCTGAGGGGGTGGACCATGGGGTCATGGTCAGTGGGGTCATTTGCTTCAGTTTGTCATGAATTCTGGGCTCTTGGGTATATAGGGTTGGTGTTCTGCTGTCTTTATGAAGTTCCTATTACCCCATCTAGGCTCTGCCAGGACCGTCAGCAAGCAGGTCCAGATCCCACAGCTCGTACACAGAGCTGGGGAGAAACATGATGTCTGCATTGCTTCTGTCCATAAAAAAAAAAAAAAAATTCAAAATAAAATAACTCATTTTACTGTCCTGGCCAGTTTCCAGCTCACTTAATTACTTTCTGCTGATCCGCTCTGCAATCCCATATGTTGTTGTTTATATATTTTATTAGCTCATATTGCATATCTTTCACTAACAATGGCCCTATGAATAGCCCAGCCTGCTGAATTAATTGCGCTGATGAAAGGCTCAGGTTAATGTATAAAATGTACTTGGATCCCCTGAATAAAGGAAACAAAGCAAATCCTATTACTGAGCTGAACTGGGTGAATGCAGTGTCCCCAAGTGACCAGGAAGAGATGTGAAGAATTCACGGGGAATTGCTTGAAAAGCCTGGAGAATACCTAGGCTGAGAGTGACTGTCACACAAGCTGAGTGCTTGTGTCACCTGCTGAAACTTGCCTGGGGACTGGTCCAGGTTCTGAGGGTGCCCCGGGCTCCCTGGAAGCTTTGGGTGAGCTTGGAGAGGAGCACGGCCACCGTGGCTCTTGGGGCTGGTTTAAATCTCTGCACCAAACCACAGCCTGGATTCGGGCCCAGGTCATGCACAAAGCTCTGGCTGAGAAGTGGAAGATTTTAGGGTTGAGCCTTGCACGCTTTTCCATCTTTCTTGGTGTGTGGGTGAGGATAATCCACCACGGGCATCCTGGGGTGTATCTGTATGGCACTGGGGGTACCCCAGCCCCAATGCAGGTGGGTTTTGCTGAACATAAATAATTCTGGTGGCTGTAGGTAGCTACTCTTGGCAGGCTGAAAGCTGGACAAAGCAGGGCAGGTGAGTTTGCAGAACTCTTACTTTCACACCATTTTTCTCAGCCCATTTAATGCTTGGGGTAAATGCAATCACCAGGGCTGAGGGATCGCTGGGCTATGGGCTGGCTGTGCGCAGCTGCATCTTCTCCTTGCTTGGTGCTTATAGGATTAACAGTGTACGATGCCACTAGATAACAGGTGATATATCGGTTTAATTTCCCATTATTCCCATAAATCAGGAGCTCTGCAGTTACAGCCCTGTATTGCAGGAGCGATGCAAAGCCCGTGGACATCTCATGGCAGCTCGCCCTGAGTCTGGAGGGGCACTGGGCATGGGAAGGGGGGGGCGGCTTATCCACTGTGCTGGGATGATTTGGGGGGTGCAGGATGTCAATATTTCTTATTTGGGGTGACAAGGAGCTGGAACCTAATTGGATTTCCTACTGCAAGCCCAGATGCAGCTGATGGCAATTTTGAATAGTGCTGGGTCGGGGCTCTGTCAGCAAAAACACGTGTACGCTGTCACCGCAGGCACCTGGACTTGTCTTGTGCTTTTTTTTTAATGCCTGCTAACTTTTCTTTTAAAAACCAGGTTCCATATTTCGTGTCTCCTGTTATCCAGGAGACCCGATACGTCTGGTCCTGTCTTGCTGCGTGCAGGCACCGAGGCGAGGAGGGGACGCGCAGGGCTTCGGGTGCAGGCTGCAGATCTGCACGGAAGGGCAGCTGGTGTTAAATTGGGCTAGATGAAAGCATTTCTGCTCAGAAAGCCCTGATCTGGTTTAATTTCACGGGGTTTGTGCTCTGCTGAGCTCGGCTGATGTGACACGGGTGAGGAAACTCGGCGGCTTTGGAGCGAGGAGGGATCAGAGCCGATCGAATCTGGCCTCCCACGAGCCGTGGCCCCAAGCCTGTATCTCTTCGAGCTCTTGCATATCTTGCATCTTAATTTCAAGGCTGAGTGATGCACAATAACAACCCCCTGAATGTCCTTTTCAGGTATTGAAATTACCCCTGCAATTAAAACCACGCCGTTCCCAGCTCTGCTTTTACTTTGCTTCAGCTTCCAGCATGGGGAACTCATGGTGGCTTCCTCTGCTTCTGTTATCAGGAGTGCCCCAGAATCATCTGGGTTTTTGGGGAGGTTTTGGGATGCTCTGGGCATCAGTTGGTGCTGCTGGGCATTGCAAACATCCCGGGTTTGTGCCAACATCCAGCCACCCCTTGCAGTCTTAAGCCTGCTTTGCTTTTCCTTCTGTTTCTTCCCCACCTCATTAGGGCTGCTACGTTGCTCTTTAGCTGATGTCTTGTTCTGCCTCCGGGAATCAATAGCACCTGCAGCATTCCTGTGATGTGCTGAGGCTGCTGCAGTGTCTCAGCCTCACGGGGGCCCTTTCCTCTGCCCCGTTTTCCCCCGGGGGCTGGTGAACGCCGTGAGGATGCTGCGGACCCTCTGGGATGGATGGGAGGGGATGCTCTGGGCTCTCCCAGCTGCTGATTGCAAGCACGGTGGCAGATGTGAGGAGCAGAGACTTGACCCTGGGGAGTGCACAGAGCCCAGATTTTGGGGAAATCTCATCCCCCGTGGGAGCAGAGTGCTGTCCTTCCTGTAAGCCTGGAGTCTTGCAGGGATGGTGCTGATGATTTCATCTGCAGCAGCTGCTGTCTGCAGGTGTCCTGGGCTCTTCAGGAACCCCCCCTGGGGCTTTGTGTCCTCCAGCCCTGTGCTGAATTGAGGTTTTCCAGCCTGGAGCCAATGCTGCAGGTTGGGCAGGGCTTGAGGGACCTGCAGACACATCCCCTCTGCTCTCCCCTTCAGTCACACATGTGCCTAATTTCGCATTCATTCTTATTTAACCCAAACTCTCCCTGATGTGCACGTGAGCTGGTTGGGCTGCGGAGAGGATTTTGGTGCTCACCTGCTGAGAAAATGGTGTATGCAGAGGGGCTCGGTCCTTGTAGGGGGGTTTTTCCACCAGGCGGGGGGTGCCATCCCCTCTCTGCTGCCTGTAGCTTGCTCCGATGCGCTGGTGGCTGCTGGAATCTGATTAGCACAAGTGCTCCTGCCTCTCCTCGGGGATTTGCCGTGTTTCTTAATGCGATGCCCGCTAACGACAAGGGAAGAAGCTCAACTGAGTCATCTTCCCATCGACTGAGGGGCAGCTTGCGTTGCTCTTAGTGCAGTTAGCAGGGGAGGAAACCTCCTCCAAGGAGGGCGCTGCGCTGGGCCCATTGATTGACTGCTAAGAGCAGGAAAAATGGGGAGATGGGAGCAGGGCTGGCACCCCTAATACCCCAAGGGGAGATATTTCTTGTCTGTCTGTTTGCTGTTGGTCCTGAGCCTGGGGTTCCCAGCTGGCTGAGGATGTGCAGCTCGGAGCAAACTGCTCTGCCCCTTTGGGGTTCCCTGGGGACCCACTGATCTCCCCCCTCTCTTGTTGCCCCTCTCCACCTTTGCAGCGCAACTTGCAAGGGGGAAACGTATCCCCAGGGGTGTCTTTTGCGCAATTCCCCAGGTACGGAGCCCATTCACCCACCCATCTGCATCCCTGTGGGGCTCAGATCCTCTCTCACTGCCGAGCTTTGCCTTGCCTGCTTGCTCGCAGGGGTCCTCACAAGGGCTGCAGCGATTTCGGGGCACGTCTCTGCAGCAAAACGTGAAGCAAACCCCGACCCCCTCCCTCCCAGGCTCGCAGCGTGCGTCATCGGCTGTGTCTCTGCAAAATGCCTGCAAACGGGGATGGGGAATGCAAGTCAGATCTCCCCTCTGTCGTAAGCAGCGCTCGCTCTGCATGCAGAGAGCAGATGTCTAGACGAGGAGAAACGCAGCGCAGGCACTGAGGTGATGCCGAGAAGACTCCTTGAGCAAAGTGCTGCTGCCTGCCCTTGTGCTCCACGGGGTTTAGGCTAAAGGAGATTTATTTCTTGCTGTTTTTATTCTTGTGTGTGTGTGAGAGAGGTTCTGCTCCAGGATTTACTGTACCCGTAGTCCCTTTGACTGTTTCCACAGGGCTTATTTAATATCTGCGCATCCTCTGGCAGTTCTTCTTTGGCCTGCCTTGTGCAGCTGTTCCTCTCCACGCTGCAATTTGATATTAAATTTTACCGTGAGCCCTCGAGTGCTTTTGTGGAACGATCCCACCGTATGATCTGTTCGCGATGATAATCATAACCCTGTGCTAATTACTGGCATCGGAGAGAGCTGTGCTAGGCTCTAAAGCAATTCTCCTTCTCTTTATTCCTCTCTCTCCTCCAGTTCCTCCTCCCTCCTGCGCAGCATCCCTGATCTGTTTTCTGATCATGAACTCCTTATTAGAATATCCTGAGTAAATTGTTTGGGAAAGCGATCCTGTGCGCTGTGTCCCATCATGATCGATGATTAAAACTTGTGGGGGTCCCTCGCTGGGACCGAGTGCCCTGCTGCAGATTTTGGGAGGGCGTTTTCCATAAGCGATGCTCCATGGAAGGAGGTGATTTAATTCTACTGAAGGCATATTTGTTTTCTGTGAGTCTCCCAGAACAGTTCATGAGACCGGTTATCCCAAAAAAACCTGGGGCTGTAACAGCACCAGTGTATCGCCTTGCCTTGAGAGCTCCCCATGTGCAGCAGGGCAGGGTGTGGGGTGTGTGGGGAATTTGCAACCCTAAAAACAACCCTGACAATCCAGGATGATTTGCTCCGAAACCGTCATATTGTAAGCAAATGGAAGAGGCTGAAGGATGGAGCCTAGGAAAATGGTGTAGTGTCTTGCTGGCCATGTTCCTCTGCTTCCATCTGGTCTAAGGATTTTTTTTCTTTGTGTCTCAGCTCTGAAGATGTTTGTCCACCAAGTGGCTGGGATCCCATACCGAGGTCAGCTAAATATCCCCTTTTCCTGGAAGAGGCAAAAGATGTCTAACATTTACTCCATTCATACTCAAATTCTCTTCTCCCTGTTTGTGTGCTGATTTCTATGAGCTGTAAGTTAATCGGGATGTTAATTTTAACCTTTTCTTGAAGGATGATCCTCCACCCTTGCCGAACTGCCAGGAATGCTGGCACCCCACGGGCGCTCCCTCTGACATGTTTTTCTCCCTTCACATTTCCCCGTGTCGTGCAAGTCTCCGCCGTTCTGCAGCGCTGCTTCCTAAAGGTGCAAATGGAAACCCTGGGGCTCGTTTTACTTGCTTCTGCATGCTGGAATTAACAATTTCTGTTCCGTTATCCCAAAGGGGGATGCTTCACATGTGCAGCTGCTGTCTGCTGGCGGAGCATCCCTCCTGCAGCATCGTGTCTCTGCGGCAGAGAAGGATGGGTGACTTTTTGGGTAATGGCTCGTACGTGGGGAGGATGCAGGGTGGTGATTTACCCCTGTGCGCTCTTGTCTTGCTACCCACTGGTGCCAGTTTCTGGCTGAAAGGGCAGGAGGGTTGGGTGGCTGCACCTCCCAGGGCTTCGTTAGGATTTTGGGAGGTCAATGGGATGAGTGGTAAAAGGAAGCAGAGCCTCGCCAGGAGCCGAGGCAGCACCTGTGCTGCTTTCCAGGCACAGCTGCTGTGACTCACGGGATTAGATCACAGATTTGCCTAAGTGACAGCTTTTGTAGTCCTTATTTCTTCTCATTTAAATGATTCATTTGTTTCCCACAGGGTTTTTGGGGAGGCTGCTGATTCTCAGAGGTTTGTCAATATTGCTGTGATGTCCTTCCCCTAAAGCTCTCGAGCAGCAGGGTGGGACCCGTGGTGAGCCCAGGGCCACCCTGGCAAGGTGACCTGCAGAGCACGAAGTCCTCTTGGAGCCCCCTGACGTGGATCCAGGCCCCCAAAGAGATGCAAACACGGGCTGGCTTTGCTTGAAGAAACATCTGAGCAAGAGCTGTGGCTGCCTTGTATCCCCTAGAGTTATTTTTTCCCCCCATGTGGGCTGTTTATAACTAGAAGACGGAGGAGATGTCCGCCTGCTGGAGCCACAGGTGGCTTCTCCTCCACGTGGAGCGCTGCTGCCACGAAGGAGATCTGCAGCACAGCAACAATGCGGTCCGAAATAGAAGCAGGAGTACAATTGTTTGCACAGCCGAATGCAGAAAATGACGGGAAATGGCACGGAGCCCATTAGTCTGGGGAGAGACTTTGCTTTCTCAGCACCCGCTTACGTCCTCTGACACATGAGGCTGAGCTTCAAAGGCAGCGAGGCTGAGAAAATCAGGTTGCCTACCACGGAAAGGAGAAATGTCTCTATGCTAGTGATGCGTGCCCTCTCTTTTTGCTGCAGGAAGGCTGGGTTTGCCGGGGGGCTGCAGGGAAAGCAGCGTGCAAACACCCCTCGTGTCTCCGGCCATCCGCACGCGGTGCTGAGCAGGCGACCCCTGCCCCCGTGCAACTTAAACCTGGCTGCTCCTCGTTGCCACTTAAACGAGTAAAACCCATCTGTCTGCCAATTTTCCTGGTGGAAACTGTTCAAGAACCAATGCTAAAAGAAAAATGCTTTCAAACAGGAATGGGTGCTTTCCATTTTTTTTTTCCTTCAGCTATTGCTGTCCTATTAAGTACCGGTTACTAATTAGCCCTCGTGTCTCATTAAAATCATAGTGGTTTCTTTACCTACTGAAAATTGTAAATAGCCTTTATTCTGGTCTTTAATGCATGTTGATTGAAGTATTTATTGAATGCCACTTATGCAGCTCTGTGGCTGCATTCATTTGCTTCTTAAGACATTTACTAAACCATTGCTTAGAATTACTCCAACCCATCTGGCCTATTAAGTGTTTGTGCAGAGTGTACCCGCTTTTTCCCATCCACTTCCTCAATTAATATTAAATATTCAAGGGAATTGAATTTTTTTTTTTTTCCTCCCTGCCATCTGATCTTCCTGCCATCCATCACGGCGTGTCAGGGTAGGACATCACCTAGCGGTGGAGCCCAGGGGCTGGACGTGGGACCTGGAGGTGGAAGCAAGTAACGGGGAACTTCAAGGATATCAAAGTCAAATTATTCCACCCGATTTTGACACAGGGAAAGGAGCCCTGGAAGCAGGGATTTAAAAGCCACCCCGCATCCCTGGGGAGGCGTGAGCGCGCAGCGGATTAGAAATGAGCTCTGCTGGTAGCTCTGGGGAGAAGCACTTGTGCTAAACCTGTTGGCATTAGGCATGACAGCTACGTGATTTCACTTCTGTAGTCAGCCTCACAAACAAAACCGAGAACAGAACATGTCACTCGCCTGGTGATTATCCAAAGTGGGATAAACTCCGTGCCAGCAGCGGGATCAGGGCTAGGAGTGAATGTAAGTGGCAGGAAAATATTCGCGGGGGGTCGAGGGCAGAAAGCAGCAGCTGGCTCTGAATGAGATCTCCTGGAAAAAAAAAAAAAAAAAAAAAAAGAGGGGGATCTGGCTTTAAAGCTGTTCTTGGCAGGTAGGGAAGGGCACCTCCTGGCCCGAACCAGCCATGAATCTGTCTGCTGGGGACAGAAATAAGATAGCGAGGAGGAGGATTTACAACAGCTCCTGCTTCAGAACCTTGTCCTCGGTTTTTCAAGCAGCCTTTATTGCGGCGGCGTGGCTGACTTGCAGAGCTGATAAGAAAGCCTCGCTGTATATATTACCCTTTCCACAAGAAGAAAAGAAGCTTTCTGCTCCAGGAGCTAGAAGGCACGCCGTCGTCTTCCCCCGTGCTGGGACCTGTGGTGCCACACGTGCAGGCTTGCAGTGGCTGTGCCACAGGGGATGGGGCTGCTGCTGGGAGCTCTGGGGGATGCTGAAGGTGCAGAAGCTGTCCCACAAGGGGGGATTCTCCCTTAAAAAGCCCTAAATTCCTCCTAACCGAGAGCTCGCCTGCACGAAGGTGCTGCAGGTGGGCTGAGCTGGTGGAGCAGCACTGGGTGATGGTGCTGGGCTGCCGAATCCAGGTTTTGGTTGTGAAATGCCCCCCAGCAACCAGACCGTGTTAAAAAATTGTCTCTGTGCTCTGGGATGCTGCTGGTGCAGTGCCAGAGGGCAGGATCGCCCCGTTGCCATCACCAGCAGCAGAGAGCCCACAGTGAGTAGATTGAAATGCCTTTGTGCCAGTCAAAAGGGACAGGGCTCCCAGTAACAGCCTGATTTTAGTGGATGGGCACATCGGGAAGAGGTGAGGCCTGAGTGCTTGGAGGTGGAAACACTTTCCTCTTGTCCTCCAGCCACGACTTTAATCCTAAACTCCAGAGCTCCTAAGAAATCAGTTTGGATTTTTTACTGTATATATTTTTTCATAGCTTGCCCTAATAAAGCCCAGAGAAGTGTTTTCTTGGCTCCTTTGGGATATTGACAGCCTGATGGAGGCAGAGAGCAAAGAGATGTGTCTGCGGGCCCCAGTGAGCACCCCCTTGAGGTGCCTGCAGCCTCTCCTTGGGCTGAAGGTGGGACATGGAGAAGGTCCTCCTGCTTCTGTATGGCTCTGCTAACAACTCCTGGCATCCTTGTCTTCCTATTCCTATGTGAAAATAGGCTTTCCTGAGGTTGATTGCTGCATCCACAGGAATGCTATGGGAAACAGCAAGGCAGAGCAATGGGAAAATGGGTTATTTGCAGGATCACCCCGGGCTGGAGAGCTGGGGGGAGCTGTGCTGTGCGGTGAGGGGGGCTTCTCACCGAGCAAATTGTGGCTGCTGGGAGCCCCCCCAAACCCCCAGCCCACTGCAAGAGGCTGCCAGCCTTCGCTTCTGCCGTTCGTCTTGGTGGTGGATGCTTTTCTTAGCTTCTAGCGGAGCCGTCTCGGTGCTATTTCTGGAGATCATTAGGAGCTCTTGGAGCTTGGCTTTGTCTCTCAGACAGCTTGATTGAGGGAAAGCAAAGGGAGACGGGGCGTTACGGAGTCGTGCATGGGTGCACGCACACGCTTATCGGCGTAAACACAGTGTATAAAATTCAAGTTGATCCAAACAAGGCCATAGAAATGCAAAACAGCCTTGTCCTGCCTCATTATCATGCTTCAAAACCTGCCTGCGCTGTTATCAGCAGGAGCAGCATCTCCCCGGGGACGTGCGCCTGGCTGCGGCCCCTGCCTTCAGCTGGGTCCCCAGGGGCTGCACGGCTGGTTTGGGGGCAAATCTTAGATTCTGGCCAAGATTTTACTTTGCATTTGTGATGGAGCCAGGATGAGGTCAGGGCTGTGTCACTGCATGTGGAGGGAAATTTGTCTCCTGGCTTGCAGACTGCCTGGTGCAAACCACACTCCCGCTCCCCAGCCTGTTTTGCCAGCATTCATAAACGGATGCCATTGCAGAGCCTGATGGAAATTCTGCTTTTTCTTCCAGAAATAGCGAAGACAGAGTTTAGCAATAACAATGCCTGCTGGAATCAGAGTGACTGACAACAGCCTCTCCTGGTGAGAGACACAAGCGCGGCGTTTCAGACAAAAGGCGGCGTTTCCATTCCTCCCAGAGCTGCAACCTGTATTTTGCAAGTTAAATTGCTCCGATCTGATTGAAATCCACCCGGCTACGAGCTCTCTATTTAGTGACACACTGCTCCAAATTACACACCTGGTACATTTGAAATTTCTAAATTACTCACGTATTAGAAATTAATGCCTGAGAAGGGCAAACACTCAGCGTGCCGATGGATCGAGAGTTCGCTGCCGCCCCCTCTGGTAATTAAGAACTTTGGGTATTAGTGGTAAAAGGGAGGGCAGCAAAGTGTTGAGCGATGCTCTGTGGCAGTTTGAGGTTGCAAAACCATGGGGAGTGGGGAAGGAAAACTGCTTTTCAGATCATCTGGGCTTTTGTAACGTGGGGGATGAGTGGTGGAGAGCCCCCCTCCATCTGCGCTGGGGAGAGCCTGGGGGTCTCTTCCCATCCTCCTCGTGCAATGTGGCATCCCAAGCTCGCCAAGGCGACAGAAGGCAAGATTAATCAAGAGGAAGGCTTGTTGGACCTGTGCTGGAAAGCAGACAGGAGGCTCGGTACGCATCCTGGAAACTGAATCGCAACCACTTGCTCTGCATTCTTCTCCCCCCCGATATTCACCAGCTGGGGTAGATCTCCCCCAGGACAGGGCGTGCAGCTCCTCCTTGTGTCCCCCCACAGGATCCTACATCTAAGCAGATGCAGGTCCTTCTTGCCCACCTGTTTGCCTTCAAGCTGGTGGGTTTCTGGTGCCACCAGTGCTTCAATGGGTACAACCAGGGGTGCCTGTGGGGCTGAGATGAGCTGGGCACAAGCAGGTCTCAAAGGCTCTGGGCACTTTGCTTCTGTCCCTGGGCTTTCAGAATCTGCCTCGTGTGTCCCCCCTGCTCCTCCTTTCTGCTCTGCATCACTTATGGAGAGGGAAGTGCCCACTGATGGGTAGCAATAAATATGTCTCCACTCCTGCTTGTACAAGCTGCGGTGCAATAATTTGTATGACAAGGGGAGCGGTGCTCGTGCCAGGACACAGGGATACAGCAGCCCGGGCTGCCTGCAGGGTTTCAGGTGGAAGGGAAGCTGTTTCCTCCCAGATTGCTCCCATCTGGAAGCTTGCAGGCGGGGATGCTGCCAGCTCTCACCCTCAGCGTGTGCAGCTGCCTGGTTCCCATCCGCGCTGGGTGCAGCGGGTTTGATCCTGACGGGCTTTGTCACTTCCCCCAGCAGTTAAAATGTACCTCTTGGTGAGAAATGCCACGAGGAACTGGAGAGCTTTTTCCTCTTTTCTAATCAATGGTGAGGTTTTTTACCCAAATGTGGGAACTGTGAGGAATGACAAGGTGTGCTCACAAAAGCTTGGCTGGTCTTGCCCGGTGCATCGAGCTCAGCAGCAAATTGCACCAGGCTTCACCTGCAGGGATAAAAACCGTGCCACGGCAGAGGAGCTGCAGGAACGTGCACAGCAGGAGGTGGTGAAGCAGCCTGGGAAGCTGTGAGCTTGAAGGCAGGGGATGTGCTGAGCTTTCCACGTGGAGCTGTCTGCTCCGGTGGGCTCCCTGCTGCCGCTGGGACGCGAGGCAGTGTTTTGTCCTTCCCTGTATTTTACATGAAATGCTCACGACAAGCATGGAGCGTTTGGCAGCTCTCTGGAGGGGAGCTGCCATTGAGAAAAGTCGGTTTTGAATGAGAGGTGCGCATGACAGCTGTCTGTCTCTGCTTTTCATGCTGCTGCTCATCAACTTAATGGCAATAAATGAACTCCCAGGTGTTTTTAACGGCGTCTCTGGGATGTATTTCTGCTTGGGAGCTATTTGGGGAGCCGGAGTTATCTTCTCTTTCTGTTTTTCTCTTGGCGTTCAGGTTTAAAATAGCCTCTGTTTGCCCTGCAGCTCCGAGGATGGATGGGTTAGATGTGCGATCCGGTCCCTGGGCTTCACCGTGCAATTGCTATAGCTTAGCCATAAAGGGAGAAATAAAAAAAAAACTATCTAGCAAACGTACCAGCCGTAGCTGTGCCATATATAAAACCCTCACCAGACGTCACTGCACATAAGCCCTGCCCTAGTTTAACCAGGCAGCAGTTTGCCTGCAGCACCCATCCCACCCAGGCTCGAGCTGTATCTCCTGTTGGTGCAGAAATTTGGGTTGGGTGCACCTGTGGGAGCCCTGCACGGGGCTGGATCCACCCAAATCAGTGGGTTTTGGGGAGAATCCTTGCACGGGCTGCCCTGGGCTGTTTGCTGTGGCGTGGTGAGCACGGCTGTGCCCTGCAATGCCTTCCAGGAGGAGCAGCCAGCAGTGAAACAGAGCCGCGGCGGCTGACTCACGCCTGGTGCTGTTACTTGCCATGTGTTGTGAGCACCGAGAAATGCTGTGCCTGCGGTATCATTTTCTTTAAATACATCATTAGGGAAAATGACAGCCCAAATTGTGGGAGGATGCTAATGGCTCTGGAGTGGCAGACGGCTTGCAGAAAATAGTTTTCCTGCAAACACATCGCAGGTGGGAGCCGGCGGAGGAGGCGAGGAGATGCAGCGGGCACGTGGGGAGAGCAGGGGGGCGCGGGGTAGGGTTGCCTCCAGCCCCCAGCACTGCCCTGTTGCTTCCATGGCCTTGGAAATCCTGGCACTGAAAAATAGATCTTGTGGTCCCCATGGCCACTGAGATGAAGCTCTTGGGTCTCGGGCCCTTTCCAGCCCCTGCAAGAGCTGTGCTGCCTCCTTGTATTTATGGTGAGGAGGAGCACCGAGGAACAAGGTGTGTTTTGAGCATTGCAGCTCGTGTAGTTTGTGGTTTTATCACTCCTCTGTTCTCAAAATCTTATATTTCTGCTGCACCTATATAAAAAACAATAAAAAAGAATGACCTTTAATTTCCACCAAGCAGCCCGCGGCTCCCAGGGATGCTACGCAAACACCGTGTTTTCTGCTGGATAAAGGTCTCCTGCCTTGTACTTCAGAGGCACCACGCTTAAACCATCTCAGACTTGATTTTTTTTTTTTAATTGAAATTCTTCTCCCAGACCAATTAGCAAGGAGGGTTGCTCTCAGACGGGGAGAGGTAATTGCCCCCATGCACCTGCTGCCCAGATCGGAGGCAGAGCGCCCACGTGGAGCCCTGCAGTGCCCTTCGTACCAAAAGCAGGGTGCAGAGAAGAGCTCTGCTTGGGAGGAAGAGCTCTGCAGAAAGGAGGTTTCTGGCACCCAGAGCTGCTTCTGGTGATTCTGTGGGCACTTTCCATGCTGCCTTTCCTCTGTTTTCCCGTTGTGATGATGAAGTGAGCAGCAGAAGTCTTCCTCTGTGCTTTGTGCAGGGGATGCCAGCTGCCAGACACCCACCCCTGCTGCCAGCACTGCTGGGCATGGGGCTGAGCTGGTTTTGGCTCTCTCAGGGGTTGTTTTCTGCATCTGGAGGAGCCTGCAAGTGTTCTGTAAGCGTTAGGAAAGGAGCTGTGGTGAGCAGCTCGTGCGTCCCCCTGCCAAGCCATGCTGCGGGTACACCTGCACTGCTCACGGCTCAGCAGGGCTTGGAAACTTGCTGCAGATGGGCTCAAAAATTCCTCCTGAGGAGAAAAATATCCTAGTTTCTCCAGAATAGACCAATGCAGGAAAACGGCTGTGAAATCCTGAAGTTTATGCCTGGGGAGGTGGGAATCACCACTCTGCCTCTGGCTGCCCTAGGGACATGGGGATGCGCTGCTGGGACCGAGAGAAGACATGGGGAGCTGGTGGCTGGGTGCAGCTGCCCAAATTGGGGCCCTGCCCTCTCTGACCACCCCGTTATCTCCTAGAAATTAATTCCTGTGGCTAGAACAGCGCAGCCTGTGCTGCAGCCAGGGAGCAGATGGCGGCTGCAGAAGGCAGGTCTGAAATTCGGGGAGGTCTGGGCGGAGAGCTCCGAGGCTGCAGCGTAGGCTGAGAGCTAGGAGGGATGGGATGGAGAGCAGTGCACCTACCAAACAGGCGTGTAAGGGACTGACGTTTGGGTTGTTGGCTTATTTCTTTGCATATTCGTGTTTCTGAGAGCGTGACATCGCTCTCAGAGCCAGGCTGGGGCACAGGGCAGATTGATGTCCCTGCTGAAGGAGGCCGTGGCTGTGCCTCCCCAAATGTGTCTGGCTATTGGATATAGGGCACTGGGGATGCCCTAACCCCTGCCAGCCCTGTGCTCACCGTGAGCTGGCTCCGTGTCCTGCCCACGGGGGCTTCTTGCAAGGGGGGGGGGCCCGGTGGCAGCACGGCAGATGGAGAGGCGAGGGATTTATTTACTATGAGCGAGCTGGGAACATCCCCAAACGCTCCCCTCTGCCAGCAGCAGCAGTTGGGAAGGGAAAGCACTTAAAAGTGATGGAATCTGCTGACTGGCATTAATATTTTATCTCCTCCGTTGGTGCTGCGTGTAAATGTTGTTCCTAGCTCTCCGTGCTCCCAGCCCCAGGCAGGGAGGTGCTGGTGGGGCGAGCCAGATCCCGCTCCTTACCTGGGGCCTGGAGGGGACACTGTGGCCATTCCTCAGCTTTTTTCCTTCAGACTTAATGAAATGAATTTACTTTAAACAGGGTTTTCTTAGGAATGTGAGTGAAGTGACACTGAGCTGTCCTGGCTCATACGGAAGGGATGAATTCATCACACGGAAAGTATTTTCTTGCCAAGAGCTGATAAATAGCCTGTGATGCCAATAGCTTCACGCATCCAAGTAAATCACAGCCCTCCAAAAGGTTATTTTAACGCGGATCTGTAAATGAAATAGCATTTCTCCAAAGAGACAAGAATTGGGGGAAAAAACATCAAACCAAGCGACCCAACAGCACGAATCTCACATTCCTGTTTAGACAGTAAGGAAGTCGCTGGGTATTTCTTGAGCAAAGTTCAAAAGACCTGAAATAGCTGAAATAGGGAAAAAAAAGAGCCAGTTGTATGGACCTGGCTGGCAAATTCCCACGGAGGGAGGATGAGTCTGTCCCACCTGCACGAGCTCCTTGTTGCTTTTCTGAGCTGGGGACTGTGTGAATAAATGGGAAGAGCTGATGCTGGGGAGGAGAGGTTTTAGGTGGCCTGGGGACGTTTTTCACCCCTGGAGCCCTGGCTCATGCACAGGTGAGGTGTGGCTCCAGGGTGAGAAATGAGTCTGGAAAAGAGATCTTTGCCTGAGCTACTCGTCCGCGTGCTGGCTTACGGCTCTAATTCCACCTTAATTCTCTTTTGGCAATTCTTTATGCTTGGCGTTTGATGTAGCAGGCGTGAGATGCTCTCTGATGCAATTACAGCTCCAAAGCAGGAGCGGGCTGCAATACCTGATTTAAATTCCAGGCCTACTGCGAGACAGATGAAAGCAGCCACTCGGAGAGCTGCCGGCTCCCAAGTTTTGTCTCTGCTATCAGCGCAGGATCTCAGATTTGCTCCTTGGCTGGGCAACAGTGCCACACTCCCAGCCTCCCAGCTCAAGGCTGCTTTGTTTTTTTCCTTTATTTTATTTTATTTTATTTTATTTTATTTTATTTTATTTTATTTTATTTTATTTTATTTTATTTTATTTTATTTTATTTTATTTTATTTTAATTTTATTTTATTTTATTTTTTCCTTCTTTTCAGTCTTTCTGCTACTTAACTGCAACTGAAAAGCATCAGGCACCCTCCGAGCGAGGGACAGCTGGGTGCAATGCTGTTCTTTTGCTTGCTGGGCACAAGCTCGTTAGCAATTGGGCCAGCTAATGAAGCTCTAGGGAGGGTGTTTTGGGAACTCCCTGAGGGCAGGAGAAAGCCAGTGCATGGGGTGTAAAGCTGGTGCTCTGGAGGTGAAAGGAGAATCTTCACTAGGAGACGTTTGGTGGACAATCACCTCCATGTCCAGGTGCTCATCCTGGAGGAGATAATTTGTAATTGTTCCTGTTTGGCCCTTTGGCAGGACAAATGTCCTTCTGGAACCTCCAGCATCTCGGTGGCTGTTGTTTTCTCATCACAGCACATCTCCTTTCATTAAATATATCGCTGGGGTGTGGCAACACAGCTGTCAAGAATGCTGGAGACAGAAGAAGAGGCAGAGAGCAATAAAAAAAATCCTTTTTTAGTTGGGATGTGGAAGCTCTGTCCTGAGGTCTGCAGCCTGGCCAGCATTAACCATCCCTCCCATTAGTACCTGACATATACACGGGGTCCTTCTGCCAAATACCTGCGTGTTGCAGGGACATAATGTGAAAGAATTACTATTTATAGCACTGCACGGATCTGTGAGATATAAATAAGGATGGCCCAAAATGCATAGCAGAGAGACACCAAAAACAAGCCACCACTCAAGAGTTTTTTTGCCAGTCTCACCTATTTTTCTAACTTCTTGGACTTCACAAGTGTTTAAGGCAGTGAAGCACACGCACCCTGGTGAGGGGGAGGCAATTGTTGGTTTTCTTGGGTGGTTCTTGCTTCCAATTCTCCTGGAAAACAAATTAGTGAATCCATAAAACAACTCGCCAAAGCAAGGGCAGGTCGAATTACGCGGTATGGCTCCTCTTGCTGAGATGTTTTGAATTAACAGAATTAGCTAATTGGGCGAGCTCCCTGCCATCCTGCAATTAGCAGCCCCGAGGCTGTGGGGTGGGAGCAGCCGGCAGGATTTGCTGCAGGAGCCTTGGGGGTGACAGTGAGAGATGCTCGGCAGATGCCAGGGGCAGTGCAGGGCACGATGTGTCCTTGCTTCAAAAAAAAAAGCCCAACAAATGCAGCAAACAGTCCTGCTTTGGTACAGATCCTTTACGCTTCTTTTCCAAGTGCTTTTTGCTGAAGGAAGTGGTTTTCTCCCTGTCTGGGGTAAGACTGAGACACACCACAAGCTGCTTTAAAACAAGTGATGTGCCGTGGCAAATCAGTTCCCCCGTGCCCCTTTTTTTTTTTTTTTTTTCCAGTGCTGGAGCAGCACGGAACAAAAATAACCTTTTTATTTTTTTATTTTTATTTTTATTTTTTATTTTATAAAAATATATATTCCTGTATGAATAAGCAGCTGAAGGGCTGACAAAGTGGGCAGCAGGGGAAGCAGGATTAGGGCAGGCTGGGGAGCTCCCCTGCTCAGCACCACCAGCAGCCAGGCCCAGGGGAGCTCTTCCTGGCAGGTTTCTGGGCTTTCATTCAATTTGCAAATTAATTTTACCCTTCTCGGTTGCGTGAAGTAACTCTGGCATGTACCTGGGACTGAGACTGGGGAAACATCCAGGTATTGAGGGAGCTGCAACGAAATTGTGAAATCCCTTAAGCTTATTAGCAAGTAACGGTGTCAGCTTTCACTGCAGAGGGCTGGAGGAGCAAAAGCACTTTAATTTTCCTAAAAGGTCCATGTAACACAATGCCTTGCTTGCTTAGTCCAGTACAAATGATAGATGACTCCTTTCCAAGGGAAGCTTGAAGTTATTTTCCAACAAACTGACTTTTTTCTTCATTATCCCCTCTTATATCTCCGGACCCAGGCCAAGGGATTTCAAACTAAAAATATATGGAGCACTAAAATTTGCACGAAGCAGCCCCAAGATGTGAGGTGCAGAGAGCCACATCTGCAGGATTTTTACGGTAATCGGGAGAGAAATCAGCTGCAATAAACTTTATTTGTGCACTGCTGTGCGGCCTTCCCACGGAGACCGTGTCATGAATCAAAAGAGCAATGAAAATGTCGGTGTCCCCTTCAGGTCCTGTGAAATGGGAGCAGAGCCATAGGGTCCTGCTGGGCCAGGCTGCTAAGAGCTGTGCCCACCACAATGTTTCTGCCCGAGCTGGGACATTTTGGGGCCAGGGATGGAGATTTGGTGGCCAGAAGTAGCCGTGTCCTGGTGCCGCATCACCAGGTTGGAGAGGTTTCACTTTTTGCTTGGAAATATCCCAACGTGCCAGCTTTCCCTGCAGCCGAAGGGAGCCAACACAGGGTCATCTGCAGGTTTTGCTGATTTGGGACAGACCCAGACTTCCCCTTGGCAAAATCTCGGGAGACAGAGTCAGCTGCTTGGTTTCTGGAAGCAACTGAAAGCCCCAATGGAAACCACGGCATGGGAGGACTTCACCCTCCCGTGTGCCTTCACCTGAGTCAGGGGCTGGCCTTTGAAACCACAATAACAACCACCGAGAGCAAATACAGGTGGTTGAGCAGCATTAGGATTGGCGACTACCAGCAATAGCCTCATTTTTCAGGTTTATTAGGACAGGCGGGGTGTAATTGGGAGCGCTGCTCCTACCTCTCCCCCGCGGTGCCTTTCACCGGGGGAATTATTAAGCAATCCAAGCAGCCCATGCACAAGCCATTTGTTTTGCTCTATTTTTTTTCCCCACTCTTTTTATTTTTATTTTTTTTTACATGAGCCTTTGGGAACATAATGCTAAAAATGTTATTAAGAAGCCATTGACCATACATGCCCTGCAGATTTTTCTGATAAAAGCGGCCGCCGATTGCTTTGCAGAAAGGGAGAGCGAGTACAAGGGCAGCTGAAAATACATCCCCAGCAAGAGCGAGGGAAGTTGCTAAAGGAAAGGCCTTTGGTCTGGCTGTGTCATCTGTTGTCTCTGGCACGATGCTGGAGACCTGCAGGGACACCGGTGCCCGCGGGGATCTCTGGCTTGCAGGCGGCTCCTGTCTGTGGGCGGTGGATCTGGGTGAGAACATTGCGGCCTCGAAGCTTTCTGAGCAACTCGTGGGGAGGGAAAACGGCTGGATCGAGGGCAAAAAGATGTCTCACCTGGATCTTTCTCTTTTTGTCACCTTGAAAGGGAAGAGGGGGTGATGTGGTGACCACAGAGCCGTCCTGCTGGCAGACGTCCCCGTCCCACCTCCTTGCTGGGTGTTGTGGAGCTTGGCTTTCCTCCTTCATCGCCTTCAACCCAAATGTTGTGATGCAGCTGGTCCTTGCTGATGGACGACCAAGTAAACAACTACTGGATGCTGTCCTGCCCTGGCACGAGGACTGCTGAAATGCCCCCGATAACAGGAGGCAGGCTCGCAGCCTGCTCGGGCTCCAACAGACGCAGAGAAGAGCATTGGGAGCACATTTTCGGATCAGATGCAGCGGCCCAGAGCTGGCTGCTCAGCCCGCAGATTTAAAGCAAGCTGCTGCCAGCTGTAGTTCAAGGGCATTACTGTTTGCACATTTTAACAGAGAGAAATCCTGCTGGATCCCTGCGTTGGGTTTCTGCAGATGGTGCGGTCCGTGTGGCCGTGTGGGCTGAGCTGCGTTACCCGATCATCCCAAAAACGTAACAAGAGCTGGGTTAAAAAGCTCTGGCACCTTTCCAGAGGGCTGCTGGATGCTCTGCACCAAAGCCTGGAGTTGTTATTTTCCCTCTGGCTGCAAATTGCTCTGAGCCACAGCCTGTGAACACCACTCCAGCAGGCGAAGCAAAGCCCGGGGCGGCGATATTCCCCCGGTGCCACGGCTGGTGGTGGGCTCTCCCACCTCTCCCCACTGGTGCTGGAGGATGGTGCTGGTGTTAGAGGGTGTTGGTTGTGGGATTTTGGGGAAGAAGATGTGCAGATGTTGCTTGGCTGAGCGCCCTGGGCAAAGCGGTGCCAGCCCCAGCTCCGGAGTTGTCCTCCGCATGCCTTGTGCTGCGGTGGGAGGGAGATCGTTAGCTCTGATTAGGACATTTGCTATTCCAATGAGGCTTTTCATTTCCACCCTGGCTTCTCTTCTGCATATTTGATGCTGTTCTCAACCGAGAGCGCACAAATGTTAAGATGTTAGAATAATATTGCCCCGAGGTTTGTACATTAATGACAAGAATTATCACCATCTGAGTAGTTCAGGACTTAACAAAAGGTACAAAACAATTAAGCTGTGATTAACAGTCAAGTGTTGCCGTAATTACAGAGCTGGGTTTTGTGGCACTGTTTGTTGCCGTTTTCGAAAACAGAAAAAAATCCAGTCGCAGGGACTGGTTTACTTAAAAAATCCACCAGTGATGGGGAGGCAGAGAGGACACCCAGGCAGTGCTCAGCCCTGTGATGTGATGGGGAAACCATGGCTTGGAGAGGATCTACAGCCTAGGAAATGTCCATTTACGTGATGATTTGGTGCCAGGGATGGCTAAATAGAAACAAAAGCTTTAAAGGATGCTTTTTCTGGTGCCCAGCACGGCAGAGCCCTGTAAGCTCACTGCTGCCCAGCCCTTTGTGGGGTAGGAGCAGCCCCTCGATGCTCCCGACGTGGGAGCAGGAGTGGGTTTTGTGCAGGGAAACAGCTCGCTGAGCAGAAGGGAACGTAACTTCGGGTTTTTACATACAAAGACTTCCGAAAGCAATTTTCAGAATTAAATAAGAGTGAGGCAATTAGATTAGAGCAGCAGGGAGGAGAGATTAAAAGGTTTAGACAAAAAGGCATCAGATGCTGTGAAGAGGGAGGCAGCGGCTGCGGAGGCTGGAGCTGGGTGCCCGTTCCTGCCCAGGAGGCTGGGGGCAGCGGAGACCCTTGGTCCTCCTGGTGCTGGTGGATCCCTTAAACGTGTCTGTAAAGATCTGTCAAATCTATGGAAGGGGAAGCTGGGATAAATCACAAAGAGTTTAATTACGGGTAGTGCCATAAATATTGCCTCTTGCCTCCTGGGGATTAAAATGGGTCTGATTTCCCTCCTGCCAGCAGCAGCAGTTTCCTAAAGCTGTGTCGTGTCCGGGGCAGGCGAGTCCCAGGAGAAACTGGAGGCTTGGTAGGGCTGCGGCACTCTTGGGGTCCCTGGCAGGTTGTTTATCAGCGAGCAGGAATCAGAAGTGATTCGTTTTTACTAAAGGCTGTTAATTCAGATTCTAAAGGGGATTAATTAGCTGAAATGGCCTTACTGTATGCAAGCTTAAAATGGCCTTCTGGGTGCAGTGCTTCAGGCTGCAGATGGCTTCGGGAGCAGGAAGGAGCCCGAAATAGCAGCACGTTGGTACCCATGGCTATTTGGCTCCTCCTTGCTATATTTTTTTTCTAGGGTTAAGCCTGTTCAGCCTTTCCTTTCCCAGCCCCTATGAGCAACTCTTTGGTCCCCTTCCAAAACCTCGACATACTCCTGCCTAACCTTTTTCACAACCATTTCCCCCTGGTGTCACCGTGGGGCTGCAGAGCCTTTCTTGTAGGAGTCAGCACCACCAGTTAGGGACCAGCTCCCATTTGTTCAGGACAGTGCTAGACAAGGACAGAGAAACACATAAACTCAGAAAATACATAGGCAGCACGGCCACAAATCACTCTGCTCCTCTTGGCAGAGGAGTTAACTATTGAAGAAAATTGGGCAATTGGTGTTGCTGCCAGCTGCACAATGCTTTCGGACGGACAAGGTGGCAGAGCTAATTTTCGATCCCGCTGGGATGGAGAAAGCTGTAAATTACGAGGGATGGAAAATGCCACAATAGAGAGATGAATAGAGGGGAAAAAATTGGTTTCTTGCCTTGAAAGATTTCTAGTGATATAAAAGAGACCTTTTAGCTTGGAGCTAAAAAAGGACCAACCACCTTACTTGTATTCCGTGACTGCTCACTTGCTGTTGGCACAAATAAAGCAGGCACCCCTTATCGCTGATGTACACCTGAGAAAAAGAAAAACCTTTGCCTTTATTTACCCACTCCTGGTTCCTTTTTGGTGTAACGCGTTCCACTGCCTCCTCCTCAGCATTAGCTCATGCATCGGCCACAGCTTTTTGACGAAGTCATTTGCTAAAAAAAAACTCCAGAAAGAGCAAAGCGGGCATAAAATGGGGCTGCCAGGGGGCAGCAGGGCAGAGGGGATGTAGTCGCCTGTGGAGCTGGGATCTGCCAAGGTATCTGAGCTCTGTTTGCTGTGTCTGGGACATTTGGTGTGTTTATTTCCCCCATGACCATGGGGGCTATCGGTGAGGGGCCAGCACCACAGGGGCTGGTGGTGCCTGGCAGCAGGACCTCGATGGAGGTGGCACTTAAGGGGACGATGCGTCCTGTGGGGATCTTGTCCCCCAGGAGCATCAGGATTGAATAGCTGGGTGAATGGAAAACTCTTGAAATAATCACAAAAATACAAGCTAAACCCAGCAATCAGGCATCTCCCAGCATGGGAACAGCCGGGGAAGCGGCTCTGATTTACACCAGAGGCTCCAGCCAGCGGCGTTTCTAGCTGAGCCCCCAGCACTTAGTTTCCTTCTTTCTCCTGCCGTGACTTGAGCTATTTACTGAGAAGAGAAATGTAATTTAAAAAGAATATTACAAAATGGATGTGCTTTAAGGCAGGTGGTCAGAAACATGCGCTGAGCAGAGAGAGGCAGCTCTGAAGTGGCCGATCTTGGAGAGCCTGGAGCATCTCCCCCCCAGGCTGCTGCGGGCTGTTAGGACACGGCTGCTCTTACTGCCAGGGGGACTAAAAGGGTTTTGTTTATCTTTGCTTTTTTCCAAAGGACGACAGAAAAAGTAGCAGGCAACAAAGCTTTTACTTCTTAGCCCATTGTGTAATGCAGGGGCCATTTGTGATTAATATAAGGTGACCTCAGCTCGGAGGAGCTGGAATTAAAGCCACACGAAAAATTGATTTTTTCCCGACTTTATGGGTGGCTCCAGAAGGACTGAGTGCTAATTTCATTTGAAGTTCATTTACAAAGGTAGGTTTTCTGAAGTTTCAGCTGCTTTTTCCTTATGTAATGTGGAAGAATAACCTTAGCAAGGAGATGGCTTCAAAAAGCCAGCATCTTCTGTGCATTACAACCCCTAACAAGGCAGAAAATACCACCTTCGCCAGGTGATTTTGGTGGTATATTTGGGACACGGGGCTGGGGTGTTGCAAGATGCTGCTCTCCTTTCCTTTGAGAGTGCCTTGGCAGCAGCATGACCACAGGGTTCCTGCCATCAGCTCCTCGCTGAAGATAAAAGCCAGGAGACAGAGTGTGATTTGGGTTTGATCTGTATTTATGTGAGGTCCTAAAATTCCTTCAGGGCATGATGATCCTTCCTGCTGGACTTATGGGTCCAAAGTTTCAACCGTTAGTGTCAGCTTTTAGTACTTTGCACTGGAGTCCATGCTGTAGGATTAAAAACTGTACTGGAAACAATTTTGTTGCGAGCAAGTTATTAAAGATTGAGTGATGGCAGAAGATCCCATAAAAGCAGTGTAAATAGTTTAATGCAAGCGTAAATATTGAAGTGTCAAGCAAAAGCATATGAGAAAGACAGTCCCTGAATGGTATGAGGAGTAATAAATATTATATTTCAATACATTCATTTAAAAGGATTCTGCCAAATTTAATACAGCACCTGTGGTTAGGTATATAGGGAAATAATAGCTACTAGTCATCAAAAAAAAAGTTGTTTTTTCACTTTTTACCTCTGAATTTTCAAAAGTAATGAGGAGGTCTGGCTGTGGATCAATAGGGAACGTAGCAGGTGGGGGCTGAAGACATGATCCTGATCCCCACGACGCCTTGCACGCGGTCAGGGCCGTGTGCTGGATGAGCTCCTGCCCCAAGCACTCAAATTTTACCATTGCTGTACATGAAACCAATTCTGGTTGTTTCAGGGCCCAGTAAAAAACTGCTCATTGAGTTGTGCAGTTTTCTATTCCTTTGTCTGGACGATGGGGGTCAAGGATGCTGAAGTGAGAGGAGCTCTCGGGAAGCATGGAGAAATGGGAGCAGAGGGATTTTGTTGCACGCAAGCCCTGCAGCAGGGAAGAGCTCTCACTGCCCAAACCAAAACGCAGCTCCCTGAGCTTTGAAGCTGGGAACTTCCAAACCAGCGAATTGCAGAGTCCCCGGGCTCCTCTAGAAAGGCCATTTCTAACAGCAGCTTTAAAAACAAATCTAATGGATGTCGGAGAAATAAAACACCCAAAGACAGGCAATGGCTCTGTGCATTAAAACAGCTTTCCTCTGGGTGTTTTCTGGCTTGGTCCCACTGCTTCCATAGAGCTCAGCCCACCCAGGTACTGCACACACTCTGCTGAGCTGCTTTCTTTACTGGTAGAGGTTTTACCTGCCCATTTGGAGAGAGAAAGTGTTATTTGCTTCATGTTTAGCAATCTGAATTTTTCCTTGTCTCCTGCACAGAGCAACAAACATTTACTTATTCCTGGGTTTTGACCTAATTCCTGGCCATAAATATTCAGATTTCTGCAAGGGAGCAGAGAAGAAATGACAAAGCAGAAGCCCTGATCAAATGACACAGATGTGAAGCAGCCTTTAATTGATTTGCTTTTGTCAGACATAATTAAGTCCTACATTTCATTGCAGCTCTTGGCTCGCATTCAGATCTCAAGAAGTCTTTGGCGATAAGGAGCATTTTGGCTTCAAATAAGACTGATGGGCCCTTGCCACAGCTTGCACAGGAGGCATGGCATTTTCTGTTGTATTGGCTGAAAGTAAAGCCGTGAGGCACAGCCAAAACCCAGCTTTTTGATTGCAATGAAGTGCCAAAATGTCACTCCTCCTTCTGTGCTTCTTGCTTGCATATTCCTTCCCCTTCTGTGTGCATCAGTTGCTTCGTGGTTTGTCAGCCCTGCGTGGACTCAGCTGCCCGCCCTCTCTGGCAAAGCTTGCTTAAACATGCTTAAATCTCACTTTTTTTTTTTTTTTTTTTTTTTTTTTTTTTCTGCATAGAGATGTGCTTCAGCACATATCTAAGTGCTTCATTCAACTCAAATTCGTTGAGGCTCATGGGCCATGTCCTGTGCCTACAAAGCCCATGGCAGCAGACCTGTTGTGTTTTGCTGGGAACAGCATGAAGGATTTGGAATCCTTTATCTGCTCCTCATCTTCCAGAACCAAGCAGTGCCTTTTCCCTGACATTTGAAAGACAAGAAAAATAAAAAAAAAAGCAACTTTGCAGGATAATGAGGAAGCTGGGTGAATGGTTTGGGTGGCAAAACCCAAAGCAGTCCATATTGCATTCTATTAGCTCCATTAGGTGTGAGGCAAGGTCCTGCCTTGAGCCCAGCTGTGAAGGCTGCTGTAAGGTTTTCATAACTCCTGGCAAAAGAAAAAAAAAACTTTAAAACCTCCCTTTGCCTAGCTCTCTTTCTTTCTGTTGTATTATTTAATCTCACCTTCGCTCAGCAGCGTTGTTATGTGCTGAAAGGAAATGAAATCTCTGCCGTGTTATTACTGCTCTCTGCTTAGATAAATAACATTGTGCTGAATTCAAAAGCGCACAGGCTTTTGCCTTCCAAACGCACGGCTCTAATAGTGGGAAGTGCTCTCAGGCGTCGCAGAAAAATCTTCACATCTCCACTTTGGAACTGAGTCCTTTACAAGCAGACAAAGCTTTGGGATGTTTAGTGCGAAGGACTTCGGGGCTTGTCACCGACCTGGGATATCACACAGAGTTTTGGTTCAACAGGGCTATAGCAGGGATATCTTGTCCTGCTTTTTGCCTGCTGGGCTGAAAAAGCAGCAAGCACTGAAAAATTCCTTATTCAGATTTAATTTCTATCTGGGGAGAAATTACGAATGGCTTAAGACAGGCAGAGTGGTGCAGAAACCTCCAGAGATCCAACTCCTGTGAACAACTGCTTGCTCAGAAACGTGATGGGAAATGCTGGGAAGCAGGAAATTTGGGAACCACTTGCTTGGGAAGGGAGATTGCCATATTCAGCAGCAGGGGTTGCTTTTGCTGCAGCTCTGTGAGATCTCCAGCATTATGATGGGGGACTGAAGAATGAACATGCATCTGTGTGCTGCCTAACAAACCCAGCGAGGACCCCCGAGCAAGGGGTCCTGTGCCCCAGAGATGTGGAGGCTCTGCTGGTCTGGCTGCTGATCTGCAGAAAGAAATAAAGCATCATTGCAGGGGTGCTGAGGGTGACTTATTCTGGAAGCCCTATGCATCCAGTAATTAAAACACCGTCAGTATTTCTCATAACAATAACTAATAATTTTCTAACACAAAAGGTATTTTGACCAAAACAAGCCCCAAGCCTGTTCTGGACCTCGGTGTTGGACAGGAATTTTGTGGTTGCCTAGGAACTGCTGATCGGAGCCTGATTACATCCAATACAGGCTGACAAAGGGCAGCTTCGTGTGCATTTTCATCAATATCGTCATTGTTACAGCCATATGGTCCTACGGCTGCTTCCAAAGGGACAAATCTGCAGGGCTGGGGAAACTGCTTGGAGCTGAGTGGGAGCAAAGATCTGGGCAGGAAGGGTGGGCAAATATTGGGAATTTTTAGGCAGAGATCATCATGTGTGCAAGCCCTTGGACTTCATCACAAAGAAGTCTTTGCCTAGAGATCTCCCAGATTCAGGAGCCAAGTCAGAGCAGGTATTAAAAAAGATAAGAGAAAAGCAGTGGTGTGAAAAAGGGACTAGAGAGCAAATGATGTGTATCAGAAATTATGAAGCTTAGCCAGCTGATGAAGGACAATTATTAAAAGAACATGGAAACTGTGGCTATCAAGGGTAAGGACAAAAACTTTAAATACCCTTGAAGATAAAAAAAAAAAAAGGTACCAGGTGGTGGGTTTATCACTGGATGACACAGTTCAATCAGCGCAATAATATTCGGTCAGTATTTCTTTGTGGCATTTGGAAAGACAGAACAAAGTGCTTTATATCTCTAATGGGCAGTAAAATCTTTCCCATTCTATCCTTAATCAGCAGAGTAGTAAATTATATCTGTGTTGTCAGGGGGTACACTTAGAAATCAGTGTCTATATAACTTGTATTTGAGAGTCTCAGAAGAGCTGGCTTAGAAGATTGAGGTCTGCAGATGATCATTTTTAATCAACAACAGAAAAGCTGGGAAAAGGCTAGTTTATATTTAAAAAAGGCTGTTATTATGACCCAGATAACTACAGGCTAGTAATCACGGACAAAATAATAGAACAGGTGAAAGCGAATTTAATTGATGAACAATTCAAAGCTAGGAATAAAGCTAATAGGTTTGTGAGACATGGGTCTTTAGAAGAAGTCTGAATTCGTTAGCTTAGTCATGGTTATTAGGCAGGCCTGAAACACCTGAGGGTTTGTTATTCCCACTGGGGGTGGCCCAGAGAGGCAGGAACCACCTCGGAGGTGCTCAGCTCAGGACACACCTTGGGTTAGCCTCTACCACCCCACGGTGGAGGTGCTCGTGTCCCACAAGCTCAATGATAGCAAGAAGTTGGCCAACGCTCTTCAGCTGGCCATCAGAGACCTCGCCTGAATTTTTTGGGGTTGTCCCTAAAGAGTGGAGAAGCCCTTCATGTCCTGACCATGAAGATGGGGAGAGGAAGATAAGGGCAGAAAGTGAAGAGACACATGCCAAGAGGAGCTGGGACTGGGGAGCAGGCACTGACCCTTCTGGGTGTGCAACCAAGTGCTCGTGACATTTCTGTGGGCTTCCAAGGATCTTAATTAATTTCTCAAGTTAAACCTAGTTATAGCATAATGTAAAAAGAGTTGTCTGGTTTATCTTCCCTCCGGTTTCCCATGTAACATTATTTCAGGTTAAATGCTGTTTTGGCAGTGACCCAGTGATAGTAGGAGTGAATCAATGAATGAGTCTTTTAAGGTCATTTCTTCCAAGATGACAAACAGGAGATATTTTAGTCCATGGTAGCTGATGATTTTAATGCCTGAGTGCTCTCTCTTAAGAACATATTACAAAGAAAAGGGAAACTTGTTTCAGTGACATGCTCTGGCCAAGCAGAAGGAATTACCAAGCGTGGTGTTTTCGAGCTGTTCCCCTTGAAGGGAAGGGTGAAGTGGTGCTGGCAGCCAAGGTGCTGGGACACAGCTCCCAGCATTTTTTTGTGGTGTGGCAGCATCCAGAAGGCCATCCCCAGCCACCCCATGAAGGATGCTGCTCAAAGACAAACTGAGCTGCAGGATGTGCCTCAAAGAGGCTGAAATTAGAGCAAAAAGGGAGAGGATTGGGAAAAGGAGGAATCGATGCGAAATAGGACCCGTTTTTCAGCAATGGTATTGGCTGTGCTCACATCCAGTTGGTTTTGGGGAGCTTTTTTGTGAAAAATGGAGCGTGCCAAGAGGTGAAAGAAAGATTTTCCCACCAGGACTTTGGTGCTGGAAAAAAAAAAGTACCAAGAGCTGTGAGCTGGGAGGAAATGGTCTGGAGAAGACAGTGGGCAGCAAAGCAAGGACTGTCCTGTAGCATGGCTTGGGCTGGGGGCTTCTTTCACAGCACACCAGGAGGTTTCAGGAGCCCTCGGTGATGTGATGTGGACAGAGGGCTTAGGCTCACACCGCTAACAAGCTCCAGGGCAGCTCATCTGCCTTTGATTCCAGGCTTTTCTCCAAGCAGGGCTGGTAAATTGCAGGCAAAAAATAATTCCTGTCAAGGACCTAATGATGCTTAAAGTTCCTGCAACCTCTCAGATAAACAGGGTGGAACAGTGTGGTGAATTTTGTAAGAAATCTCTAAAAATGTGCAGTGAGCATAATGAAGCAAAATTGATCTGTTGTTTTCTCTCAGGAAACAAATATTGCATGGGGAGGAAAAAAAAAAGAGCACAGGCCAGGAAAATACAGCTGTACTCTCAAAATGGGTCAGTCGTAGGGACAACAGCTGTCCCCAGAAATTACGGTTTTCATTAAAAGAAAAAAAAAAAAAAAGGGAAGAAAAATTAGGAGCTGTATTTATGCACTTGCATGTAAACATCTAAGGATGAAATCCTCTGAACAGTCCATCTAAATATTCAGCCCATAGCCAAACAAATGCGTGCTATGAAGAACAACCTTGAGACTTGTGCACTGCTCTTGCTGAAAGACAGGAATCTGGGAGGGAGAGCAGGAGTCTATGAGTCAGAGCTGGGCGAGATTCACTTCACACATAAAAGAAAAAAACTGGAATTACCCAGAAAAAACGAAAAAGAAAGGAAAAAAAAGATGCATGGCACTTTTCAGGCACATAATGCCCTTGAGGGGAAGGATAACAAGGTGAGGGAAAGCAGCGGCTGCCTGGCTGGGGTGGGAAAAGCTTGGAGATGTCCCTCAGCAGGGCTGGGGGCAGTGTGTGACCCCAAGATGTGATTCTGGCCATCTACATCCCTGTCTGAAGCCCTCGGAGGAGTCCCAGATAAATTGGTGCTCTTCTCTAGGGGTAGGTGAGCTCCATGGTGGCAAATTGGGGCTAATGAGTAGATTCTGCCCTTGCAAAATTTTAACGGGGAGCTCCAAGGCTTGGGGCTGGCTTCTTTGGGCAGGCTCAAGGATGTCAGAAAGGGTGAGAATGACCCAACGAGAGGGCTCGTGGTTGTGTGTTATCAATTTGCCTTCCTCAAGGTCTTCCATGCCTTTTAAATACACCCCATCACCGAGAGCTGTGAAGAAGCAGAGAGCCGCCTGGCACGTGGGTGCACCCCTGGCGGAGGCTCAGGAGTGGCAGGGGGACTGCCGAGGATGATGAAGCTCCCTTGTATCATTTTGGGGTGGGAGGAAGAGGCAGGATGGCGCTGGCAGACCCGCACAGAGGGAGAACCCTGCTGCACAAAGCGAGCGGTGGCTGCGTGCGGGCTGGGAAGAGGTGGATGAGTGTAGACTTGCAGGGGGAAGAAGCTGGAGGTCACTGCTGTGCGTGTTTATTGCAGTGCTAGCAGGGCTCATTTTTAACGCAGCACGTGTTTACTGCCGGCCTCTGCAGCTGCCAGAAATGGTTTGAGCACTCCCAAATCTGTGGCTGCCTCTCAAGAGTTCTCAGCCATCATGCAGGGCCATGGTTCGTTCGTTCTTTCTTTCTTTCTTTCTTTCTTTCTTTCTTTCTTTCTTTCTTTCTTTCTTTCTTTCTTTCTTTCTTTCTCTCTCTCTCTCTCTCTCTCTCTCTCTCTCTCTCCCTCTCTCTCTCTCCTTTCCTTTCCTTTCCTTTCCTTTCCTTTCCTTTCCTTTCCTTTCCTTTCCTTTCCTTTCCTTTCCTTTCCTTTCCTTTCCTTTCCTTTCCTTTCCTTTCCTTTCCTTTCCTTTCCTTTCCTTTCCTTTCCTTTCCTTTCCTTTCCTTTCCTTTCCTTTCCTTTCCTTTCCTTTCCTTTCCTTTCCTTTCCTTTCCTTTCCTTTCCTTTCCTTTCCCTCTTTCCTAGAAATCAGTTTTCCATCATGCCATCTGCTTGCCAGAGGTGACACTTTCCATACCTTTGATAGCCAACGTCACCGAAGGATGCCACAGAGGACTTCGGGTGTTTCCGTTTCACGTTTCTTTTGTTTGCTTTCCATCAAGGTCACCGTGTCTCTTACCCAGGGTTTTAGCCCTTATTAGTTGGAGCTTTCAAGAAAATGTTAGTGGCATCAAGTCTTTCTAGGAAAAAGGCTACATAAGTTTGACTGAAACTGCATATAAATTTGGGTGGAATTCATCTAGGATTGACCAAGGCATGAAAAGGAGATGTGATAATTCTCTTTGAACTTGGGGTCTTTCTTTGTTCTGTTTGTATCCTCATGATGTATGTGTTTTCAGAGAAATCAGTGCACTTCAGCTGAACTAAATCCTCAGAGGAAGGAAAATGAAAGGAACTAAAAACTTCACAAATATATTCATCAGGCAAAACCATTAAGCCCAGCACATTTCAATGCTAGAAATAAAAGTTTCCTACAGACCCCCAGCTACCAGATTTTACTGTTAGAGTTATGTGTAAGACACCTGGGTACAGTGATGAACTTCCTTAAAAGAAGGTGTATGGGATTTGGGCAGGAAAGTCAATGAGGAATGCAGGGAGCGAAACATGCCCTGTCTGTCAGATCTGGCAGGACTAGATGAAGATGTGTATGCACACTGTTTGCACACCCATCCGTGTGTACACTCATGCTTGGATCAGTGCATTGCAGTTCCCAATTTATAAGCAATGGGGCAAATATACAGAAACTGGGGTGCTGGGAGCCACCGGCCACTTTGCTGGTGCCCACCTCCATGCTCCTTTGAGCGTTTGGGTTTTGGTCTTGGCAGCGAACGGGACTGGGCTGAAGGTGTCTAAATATTCCCTTGAAATACCAAGGATTATTGCTTCTCCTTCAGCTACTCAAGTTTGGCAACACTTGCAAATGTCATTGCCTGTCAGGAAGATCTTTTGCATTTCCCATCCCCTGGAGTGGAGGCTGCCTATCAAGTGTCTCTTCCCCACAGTGCAATGTTTCTGGTAAATCTACTGATTTGATTTTTGGATTTTGTCTGAACAAAATTAGCACACATCACATGCCTGAGCTGCCAGTGAAGGGAAAACCAAGGCACGGACTGGGGAATAGAACAAATGTTTGCAGAGGAGTGCACTAGAAACTAGGAAGATGCTGAACACGAGTCCCTTTCCCCAACACAGCTGCTTTATGCAAGGACTGCTCCAACACCTGCAGACTTGCAAGGGGAAATGTGGTGTCTGCCATGCACCGGGAATGTCACAGCGAGGTCAGGGAAGTGCAAGTGCTGTGAGAACATCAGCTCAAGGAAAGCTTAGACCCCACTAACCTTCCACGAGAGGAATCTCCCTGTTTTCTTTCAGGTGTCCTCACTCCATGGTAGGTGTGAAAATTCCCATGTGTATTTGCAGGGATTGCAGAGTTGACTAGATAGTGAGAACAAAGCCATATGCTGCATGTCATCATTTATATCCTACACTTTCTAAATCCCCCACCAAGATCACAGTATTTTTCTCACTTTTGAGTTATATGGAAGGAAAATAAAAGCCTAATAGAAGGCAGAATGAACTCCATGTTTTCTGCTTCAGCATCACCTGCTGGTTCCAATGGGATTTGCAAAACTGATGAAAGCGCTCATGAGGCGCTGGGCAGAAGGAACAAAGTAACCCATTTTGCAGGTTTGGGGATTTTAATGGGCTGTGTAGGTGCCGCTCCATAATGGCTCATCACCCGAAGGCATAAATGACAGAAACAAGGTCAAGAAAGAGCGGAATAAGCCAGAACTGGTAAATCATTTAAATGTTACTGTTGCACTCCAAGATTCACAATCAGGAGGCAATAAAAGGCATCTCTGTGCAAAACCGAACCCCACCCTTGGTGACTGCAGCACTGAACTGCTGCAGTATTTAGTTTAAAGTTAGCAGAGGCAACTCCAAGTACATTGTATAACCTAGTCTATCTTCTGTGAAAGAAAAAAGTCTGCAGGAAAGCACACACACAAACCTCCAGAAGCATGACTGACCCCGAGCTCCAGGAGAAGTATTAAAAATGCCATTTCCCTTCTCTTTCCCTCCCCTTTCCTCAGCCTTCATTTAGATTTTCATAAAACCACTTGATAACACGAGGTATTGCTCCATCTCATCAGTTCATCTCATACAAAGAAAAGCTCTCAACATAGCCCTATAATTTTGGGGCAGTTTTTTATTTATTATTATTTTAATGTTTTTTTTTTTTTTTTTTTTTTTTTTTTTTTTTTTTAATTTAAAGGCCAGTTGGGAGATTCTTTTGTACCTGAGCATGTCCTCTCACCTGGATTGACCCTCAATGCAGAACAGGGATCTAATCCATCTGTACCAAACCTCAGCCACGGGGAAACCTTGGGAAGAACTCTTAGGAACATTTTCCTGGAATAGCCAGTCTTGGGGAAATACTGAGATACATAAATGTGCAGTGAAAGCTCGGGCAGCTCAGAAGCCATCAGACAAAGGGTGTTGGGTCAGAGAGGAGAAATTGCTCCCAGGGTTGTCCCTGACTTGTGCAGTTTTTATTACATTAGAACTGGAAAGCTTTAATCACATATCAGGGCTGGTAGCTGGAAGTGGTCAACGTATACAGTAATAACAACAACAACAAGGAGAGACATGGCAAAGGTCTCCCAGGGTGTCCTCAGAAATAGTTCATTGAGCTCCCAGAGGAATTAGATGTCTGCGGCTGTTTCTAAGTTCTCCAAGGCAGCTCTGCCATTACTTCATCACTCCAAAGCACAGAGGTTTGGAGTTCAGATGACTAGACGAAATGTGGGGAAGAAATAATTTTCCTGTCCCACATAAATTGCCGAATGGTTCGAAAAACTCCCTTTAAAAAACTCACTTACTTTAGAAAAACTCTCTTACTTTACACTTCCAGGTAGTGTAAAGTAACCCAAATAATAGAAAGATTTCACAAAAGCGTGTGAAATTTCCCAGTTTCCTGTGTCACAGCGGTACCACCCCTTTATGCTGCTAAGAGCTGAGCAACATGATATCTGGGCATGGCTATGGGCTGAGAAGGCATTATTAGCATTTGCGGATGCTATCCGAATTTCTCAGCAATCTGGGCTGGTTTCCAGGGGAAATCTGATCTGGTTTGGACTGGAGCTGGACGGTCTGGAACAGAAAAAATGAAATGCCAGCAGAGGTTGTGCTGCGAGGGGCCGTGATGAACGGGGAGCATGATGCCCATGGAGGTGCTCACCACCTCATTGAAGGTGATGGAGGCTACAGGCATGGAAAAAGGAGAGAAGATGAAGCTAAATGATCTTGTGGGTGCTCTGTGGGATGTAACGAGGGGCCCAGAAATGGGCTGAGCGGCAGCAGCACTGAGGGGTTCCCATGACACCTTTTGCTTTCATGATTTTCTCCCCAGCCTGACCTGGACCACGCTGCCCTGTGGCCTGTCCCATCACCAGGGGCCTGTCAGGAGCCTTATGCCTCCTGGCTGGAAAACAAAGAGCTGTCCTGTTATTTAAGGGCTGTTGTTAATGTCTTCCCGTTGTGTGCCTGAGAGCCCAACAGTGAAAAACTGCTGTAGGGTATCTATTTCTTACAGACTTTTCACACTATTTTTCACATTCAGAAGTGGAAATTGTAGTAGGATATCTGTTTCTCGGGGACTTTTCACACAATTTTCCACATTCAAAGGCCTGGCTTAATCACAGCACTCGGTCCCAGCATTGGTGCTTTGGCCGAACCAGATCCCAAACCTCTCCCAGTTCCCAGGCACAAGAAGCCCTCTGAGGAGGGAAGAGCAGCCCCAGGTGCCACCACTTGGTCCCAGCTGTGGGATGGGCAGGAAAGGGATAAAAGGGCTGTGTGGGCTGGGGGAAGGAGGTTTGGTGGGTGAGAGGTGCATGGCTATGTGTAATCTGTGGTGGGACTAAGCCATTCCTAGGTAAGCTTTTGGCTGGAGGCAAGGCAGGAGGGGCTCTTGCTGCAGGTTATTGTTTTTTTTTGAATAGTAATGTAATTTTTCTGGAAGAGGTGCCTGAGCAGCAGACTATGGTAGATCAATGGGGAGGTTGTTTGCTAAAGGGCAGCTGAGTATTTTTCAGAAAGTGGCCTAGGCTTGGGAGTAGGCCTCACGGTGCATGGGGCTTATATGGCTCCCAAGCATGGGGGTCTGTTTGCTTTGAGGGGTCTCTGCTTGATCCTGGGGGCCCACCAAGCTGTGGCCCTGCTCCAGTGCTGTGCCTCTGCCTGCTCAATGCATGGGTCCTGCTGCTGTGCATGCCTGGGTGCCATCGCTGGTGTCTCTGTGACACAATTTAGAAACGCTTTCCTCTTCTGTCAAGCCTTCAGGCCCTGTTTTTTTGGCTTCTGCAAAGCAGCATGGCTCTGCTGGAACCAACTTATCCCGGCAGAGCAGTTGCCTCTCAATCCCACATAAAATTATGGGGAGCTGGAGCATATGCGCAGCACTGCTGGCATGGCTCTTTGCATGACATCCTCAGAGCAAGCATGACAGTCACATAAATAGCATATGGGACAAGGCATTGCGGATCTGCTGCTTGTTGCATATTATTTACATACATATTCTATACCTAGCTGATGGTTCAAAGGCATTTGTCTTCCTTTTTTTTTTTTTTTTTTTTTTTTTTCCTTCTTAGTTATAGATTTGTTAGAGACTGGAATGTTTTCAAGGCAGATAATTCAAACCTCTCAAAAACTGATGAGAATGTATTTCTCTCTGCAGTTGCTTGGAATTTTCAGTAAACATCCATAGCTTCCTCTCCCTAGAAAAAGGGGCAAGGGAGCACTTCTGACACTGTGCTCAGCTGGGTCAGAACTGCGAAAGCAAACTGCCCCAAAGCAAGTTATCAGGCATCTCTTGCTATTGATCCCAATAACAGCAAGAACCTGAGTGACACCACCTTGAGGAAAGCAAGCTCAGAAGGAAGGAAATGGACACTGAATACCTTGATGCTAGGCTTTTTTTTTTTTTGGGTCAATGTGTTGCTCACTGTGTAAAATGACATCAGTGCAGAGGTGACAAGCA
The DNA here is from genome assembly GCF_965140915.1 of Aythya marila. Classification (NCBI taxonomy): domain Eukaryota; kingdom Metazoa; phylum Chordata; class Aves; order Anseriformes; family Anatidae; genus Aythya; species Aythya marila. The sequence goes on from NC_139057.1 coordinate 1,916,279, forward strand.
GGTCCTTGCTCAGAAAGACTTTGTGAAGATTGCCACCTGAGCACAGAGATGCGTTTTTCCCTAAGGGACAAGAGGCTAAAATACTGGGATGGGGCTTGGAGGTTCTGCATTTGTCATCTGCTTCTGACTTACTGTGCACCTGTGTAAATCATACAGCATTTCTTTTTCCTAAACCCTTCCTCTGCTGGCATATGGGCTGTGGACCATAACAGTGAGCCCTGGAGGCTGGGTGCCCATACCCAGAATGGTGAGAAACATCAGCGACCTCTCAGGTGAGGGAACAGCAGGAGGTAGGAAGGTTTCTGTTACAGGACTGGAAGGGTTTGCTCGCTTTAAAGTTGATGGGTCTGAGATGGAAAAAGGAATGAGGCTGTAAAAAGGAATATAATGTTGCAGAGAGGATTGTTAATGGCCTTGTTCACAATCACCTGAAATGATCAGTCCCCGGAAAATTGCAAATAATGATAGCAAACAATAAAATATCAGTGAAGTGGGTAGCATCATGTACTCTTTTTCCTGTTAGAGCTTCGGGGATTTTGCTCTAAATGAATTTTTGGTAAAAGCGTGAGCCACTCGAATTATTTGTAAGCAGCAAGGATCAGGCTCCCCACTACACACGCTATCCTTCAAAATACAGGCAGCTGATAGGCTTCAAAATATGGGCTGTTTATGGCTAGGTCCAAGAGTAGGTGGCATGTACCGGGATCTGTTGTCTGTGCAATGGACTGGACCCCCACCATCATCCCACTGGGTGTCCTGAGATCGTCTCAAATGTGCTCTCCCTGAGAATCTGTCATGGTGGGGGCATGGCTGGGGACATCCTGCTGGTCCTGTTTCCCTTCATGTGCTTTAAGGAGCATCCCAATGGAAGCTGAAGTCAGAAGGAACATTTATTTTTTTCCCCGTGGTGAGTTTGTTTCCAGGCCCTTGTTTGCACCTTGCAAAAAGTTATTTCTTTTTAATGTATTAGTTCTGATGCTTAGCATTGCAAAAAAGGGTCTGCAGAGACTTGTGCCACCTCCAAAAGGAGTCTGATGGAGCAAGTACAGGAGCTGTAATGAATACATATGATTGCAAATATTGAAGAAGTCAATGTCCCCCTTCTTAATAGATGTTATTTCTCATGCTTCAGACTAGTCCATCAGCAATGGAAGGTAGATAATCCACTTCTGGAATCCTCCTTGCCTCACATTGTTACATGATTTATAAGCCAAAGGAAGAGAATTTGTCAGCACCACCTCTGAAGTGACGCTGAATCCCCTTGTAGAAGGGACTCTGGGGAGGTGTTCTGGGGCCTGAGGCAATTTTATTTTTTCATTCTGTCCTGACTTTTCATTCATTACTTCCTGCCAACAACACTGGGGCTTTTCTGTTTGCCATAGATCTGTGACATTATGCAAACCAGTCTGTTCATAACTGAACCCAGAATTTCTTGTGCAACCTGTGTAGGGCTGAGCAGTGACTTCCCTGTGCTTTTCCATGGCTCGGCCACCGTAGGTATTTCATGTATTCGCTTGCAGGTTTTCCTGCTCTGGAAAATTCTTGCTCTAATTTCTAGCTGTCACGCAGCCTTTTTATACTAAGCCCGAGTACCTGGCCTGTTTTTTTCCTTGCTGTTGGATGTTTAGCTGAAAGCTGTGGTGCAGCTGAGCTGCTGGAGCTGCTCTCCCTGCTCAGCTGCAAGCACAGCGATTTGTGGTCTTACAAATGTTTAATGGCAGAGAAGAAATCTACCTGCCCATCACAGCTTCTCATCCCACCACTGGTTTTATGATGATTGAAGCAAGTGGCTTGACCAAGGGAGATGTGCTGCTAGTGCTGTCCCTTCTGGTGGGAGAGGGGCGTGCATGTGGACCAGAGATGTGTTTGGTGCTCATGGTATGGGCAGTGGTGGGAGGAATGAGGCTGTGTCCTTGTGTGTGCATGCTGGTGGTGGTTGCTGAATTTCTACGTAATGATTACTGTCAAAAGAACAAATTTCATCCACCATTGATGGTTAGGGTGCAAACTTTTACTGATTTGCATCTGGCAGGTGCCCATCATCCCAGGAGTGATGGATGGATTTCTGAACCTCTGCTTTCGGGCTGGTCCAAGGCACTCTGCCTGCCCCCTGCCTGCCTTCCTTGCCTCTCCAGCTCAGGCACTTCTCTTCTGTGCGAAATGATTTCACTTCTTGCAAAATTAATTCTCTGCTCATGATGGCCTTGATTAAACAGATCAGCAAACTGTGCTGAAGGTGGCAAAACAGCTTTGACACAGATATCTTCACCTCCTGAAAGGGAAGGCAGAAATCTGTGGGCTGTTGCTATTACGGAGTGCAGGTGGCTGTGGGCTGTTTTGTGCAAAAGCAGCAAAAATCCTCTGTGATGAGGAACAGTGTGCAAAGTTAACCTAGTTGAAACAACAGTGACTGCAAATATTGGCACTTGGACTAGATTAGGTTGGAATAGATGAGATTTGTTTGCCCATGACTGTGTAGGCTATGGGTAGGCTGGGAGTTTTGAGGCAGATGGTGTAGGTACGCAGGGAAAACCCAGGGTTTTGCCTCCACCAGCATGTGTCCACCAAACAAGCAGAGAACAGGCATGCCCAGGCCCTGGCTGTGCATCTATAATCCTCTGGAAATCAGCAAACAAACTGAATATGCACAAAGGTCACTTCCATAACAGTTCTAATCTGCTATGGGTATTCAAATTATTTACCCAATTCATCACCAAGTTTATGTGCACTCTTGGTTTGAATCTTATTTTGCAGATATTCAGTGGAAATTTGGAGGGGGAAATTCAGTATTTGCAGTGTGAATGTGTTTTTGAATCGTGTGTTGATGCTCTGGATGCTTTCTGTAAATCCAGCATCTGTTCCTAGTGTCATCTGCTGCCTTCATGTGCACTTTCTGGGCAATTATCACCTGGAAGAAGGGCTACATTTTTGGCTTGTTATTTTTTTTTTTGGCTTTTGTTACCTTCCTGTCTGCATAGAAACCCTCAAGCAGAAGAGCTGATGGCTTTTTCCAAGAAATAGGCTGGGAGAAGTCCTTTTGGGTCACAGATGAAACCCTGGTGGCCTTCCTTCTCAGCCCTGGTGCAGAGTCCCAGGTGGGTGTAGGGAAGATTTCTGATGAGGAAGAAATCTGTCGAGTCTCCTCTCGAAATGGTGCCTGCCTCCCTCATCCCTGGGGTGCTGAGAAGAGCAGGAGGCAAGATAGAGTGAGGTGCTTGGAAATCCCACTCTTCAGGATTGAATTAAGATTGGGGTCAAATCAATAGGAACAGAGGGGTTGGGACTGGAGGTGCAGCACGAAAATCCTGGGCTTTCCTGCGTGAGAGGACGTGGCTGAGCAGTGTGGGGGAGGAGAATGATTTTTGGAAGAGTTTTGTCCCAGACACAAAACACGTCTTGGCTCTCTGTAGTCTGAGGTAGCAATCCTCATCCTCTTTTACAGCCCTTATTCCAAAACACAAGGCTTGTGAGGTCAAAATAAGCCCCACAACAAATAAACATGCTGTCTTTGCTGCACCAGATTAGCATAAAATGAGCAGGGCTAAGTGCACTTATTGGGGTGGGAGCCAGCAGAGCAGAGCTGAATTTACAAGCACTTGTTTCCCACAGATTCCTGTGCTGTCCAGCCAGGCTCTCGCCCTGATTTACTGCTGTCCTTCCTTCAGCCTCCGAAAATCAATCCATTAACAATTAAAGTAATGTCTGGGCTAGTATTTATTTCACACTCTCATTAATGGACTGACCAAAAAGCCCTTCTTCAAACACTGCTGTATCTCACAGGAGGGCTGCGTCTCCTCTTCATGCTTTTCCCCCTTGCTCCTTGTCAGAGCAGGGACCTGCTTTTATGGGAGCAGTCAGGAAAATTACCATGCACTCCCTCACCATTCCATTACTCGCAAGGAAGGTGCAGCTTCTGTGCTAAATATCCCCAGACAAGCTTTAAAGTGGGATTAGAGCAGGAAGGGCAATGTCTGCTGGGTGCAAGCAACTCTGTGTCGGGCTCTCTGTGGGCTCTGGAAGAGAAGCAGCATTCCTCAGGATCCCATTTTCCTTTTTCTCCATCTCCTTTTGGGCAGTAGCAGCGTGTCCCGAATTGGGTCCGACCCCTGTGTCACTGCACCCCCAAAATAAACTGCTGGGAAGTGGCTTCTGCAGGGAAATCTGATAGATGACCGAACCGGAGCGTGAGGCACCAGACCCCAAACCCCTTTTGTGCCTTGCTTGTGGGGTGGCAGAGCTTAGCTCGGACCTGAGGCTGTTGGTGCCGATCCCCCAGGGCCAGATTTAGGGGCAGGGTCCGCGTGGCTCCCCCCACCCCTTACACACTGATCCCACCACTGCGGCTTCTTCGGGACCGCATCCTTTGAGCTGGGATCCCACGGGGAGGATGCTGCGGGTCCCAAACGCCCCTTAGCGAACCCTGCTCGCAGGATGCTGGCTCCTAACACGCCCCCCCCCGCTCCGGTTCCCAGCCCTCCTCGCATTTTTGCCGGATTTTAGGACAAATTCCCCATTCTGCCTCCCACTCTCCCCTTAGCACAGCATTCGGGGTGCAGGGCAGGGGGCGATTTGCCGGGTCGCCCGGCTGCGGGATCCCACCCCAGGTAAGGCTGCGGGGTCCTCGGGGTGGGGGTGGGGGGGGGGGGGAAGGAACCGGTGCTGGAGCCCCCCCAGCTGCAAAGGGGGGGCCGGGAGCCCGCAGCTCCGAGCGGCAGGGGGAGGACGCAGGTGTGGGTTTGGCTTTTTCCATTTTTTTTTTCTTTTTTTTTTTTTTTTTTTTTTCTCCTCCTTCCACCCCCCCCCACCACCACTCCCCCCGCATTGGTTTTACGCAGTGGCAGCAGCCAGGCAGCCGGGGCTGGCTCTGCCCAGCCGCCGTCCTCCCTCTTTCCCTCCCACCCTCCCTCTTTCTCTCCCCCCATCCCTCCCTTTTCCTTAAAAACGGGGGCTCCGGGGGTGCAGCCCCCTGCGCTGGCAGCAGCCCTGCCTTCCACCGAGCAGCCCCCTGCCCCTGCGGCTGTGCCCAGCCCGGCTTTGTGTCCCCCCCCTAAAACTCCCCCGGGGTGCCTGGATGCGGTAGAGGGGAAACCCGCACGCAGGTAAGGTTTGGTATTCTATTTTATTTATTTTTTTTTCCCCCAACTTTGAGCTTTTCCTGCTGCTTTGCAGGGGATGCCGCAGGGCTGCAGCAGGCAGGGGTCGGGGGGATGCCGGGGGGAGCCCCCAGCCCCGGTTGGAGGCTGCGGTGGCTCAAATGGGGGGAGGTGTGGGGGGCACAAAGCTGTTTGTGGGGTCACCCAGCCCCGGCTGGTTTGGGGGAGGCAGGTTTGGAGCATGCAGAGCTGGGAGGGCTGGCGTGGTGCAGTGTAACCTGCGCCGGCAGCGTGGAGATGCGCGGGGTGCTCGGGGTGCGCCGGGGGCTGCATCCCCTTAAAATGCTCTTGGGGAGGTCAGAGGGGGGCCGTGCCCTCCCCAGCGATCCACACATCACCCCTCTCCCTTAGCTTTGTGCTCCTGTTTCATCAGCAGGCTTCACGCCGTCTCTCCGGTGCTCCAGGTCCTTGGCACGGGCTGGAGGCTCAGGATGGACCCGCTCTTCCCTGCCCACATTTTGGAAGACCCCGACCTGCGCAAGCTGCTGAACGACTCCTCCATGCTGAACCTGAGCTTCCTCCCCACCAACTGGTTCAACAACAGCACGGGGGACAGCTTCCTGCCGCTGAGCATCAAGATCACCATCGTGGTCGTCTACTCCATCGTCTGCATCGTGGGGCTGGTGGGCAACTGCTCCGTCATGTACGTGATCGTCAGGTAGGACCCGCAGGGAGCCTCTGGGGCACGTCTCCCCCCTCTAAATCCGTGCTGGGGGGGTGGGAGCAGACAGGTGCTTCCCCGGTAATTGCGATGTGCTTCAGGAGCAATGATGTGGCGTTTGTTGCATTGTTTTGGTTTTATTTTGTTTTTCTCCCTCCCCAGGCGTGATGAAGGTTCCCACCAGCTTTCAGCTGCCCTTTGGTGCCTCCTAAAGTTTAAGCCAGAGAATGGAACAGAGCGTGCAGATCTGCTCAAAAAGGGGGGCTTTTTTTTTTTTTTTTCTTGCAAGCTGCTGGGCAGGGAACTGAATGTCCCCGGGGAGGGCAAAGTGCTGGGAGCATCCAGCTGCTGGGATGTGCCTGGTCCTCGATGGGACATCTCCCTCCTGTGTGATGTCTGGCAGCCAGCTGCAGGTAGCTGCTCCGTCTGGGAGCTGCCCTTTCCCAAAGCTGAATCTAATTCCAAGGGAAAGGACCTGCTGGGAGGCTCAGTCTTACTCTTACAGGGGAGAAAACAATAGGTGCAGCTCTTCCAACTCTTTGGGAAAATAAATATGATGCCAGGATGCTGCAGAGATGAGGATGGCTCCTCTGGCTCAGATGGGCTCCTCGCTCTGGAGCTGGGAGGGCAGGGACCTTGGCAGAGGGATGGAGCAAAGTGCTCCAGCAGCACTGGCTGACCTCCCTGCACGCTCCTGGCACCTTAACGCTCCCTGCCCTGGGATCAGAAACCCTGTTCCCCCCTGTAAGTGCAAAATGAGTTCCTGCAACTGTCAGGGCTATGATTATGTCAAATGCCAGCCACCCTTCTCTGATCTCCGTGCCCTGTGTGCTAAGGAGCCAGCTTCCATCCTATACACACATCTTAGCGGGTTCCTGGTGCAGGTGGATGCTGCCAGCACAGAAAAGGCACGGTAAACTTGTTTTCTCCTTCACAAAGATGATCACAGGTCAGCGGATGGAGGCTAAATCTCTGCTACAAGGGCACAGGGATGTTCCTGCTCATCAGGCTGCCTGTCAGCTCTTCCCGGGGACGAGTTCACGGCAGGGAGAAGGGCTCACATCAGCACAAAGGAGGCTGGCAGTGCAGCAGTGCCACATCTGGGTAGTTTGTAGTTGTTTACCGTAGTAAAGTCATCCGAGTGGGCACACGTGAGAGCAGTCGGAGGGATTGGGTGAGGGAAAAGTCCCCGTCCATGGCATGCAGCTCCCAGGGGTGCCTGAGCTGCTGTGCAGGCAGGGGAAGGGGTGGGCTCCTCGCCCAGAGCACCTACAAACCTCAGGTGTGTGTCAGGAGGAGAAGCTCTGGCAGAAATTTATTCACAGTCTTTGAGGTCTCATGGGACGTAAGCAGCCACCATCGTTTCATCCTCGTGGAATTGGGCTGGGCACTGGTTTCTGTTCCCAAATATCAATGCCACGTTGCTGGCTGTGAACGTGGGTGTGTGCTGGCCCCTGGGGAGAAGAATCCCTCCTTCCCCTAAGGAACAGGGTCCCCATGGCTGGACCTTGCTGGCTGCTGCTCTGGGGCTGTGGTCGCTCTTGTCAGGAACAAAAATGTCCCAAAGCAGCACCCTAGTCAGGGTGGACGTGTGCTGTGCCTGTGCAGGGCCATGCTTTCAAAATGGTGGCTTCAGGTTTGATCCTGTTGGCTTGGATGCCTTGCAGGTGGATAAACAAAACCAAGAAAAAGCAGAATTTAGCCCTGGAATTTCCCGTGGAACTTCTGTATTCAGTTTTTACTCATTTAAAATGAGTAAAACTCAAGGCAAGCATCACCCCCATCCACCCAGGCCTCTTCCCCTACTCCCTGTTCCATTTTACCCAGTACAATCCTATATATATACAGACTTAACTCTTCATTTACTCTTTTTTGGTATTGATCTGTGTTTTTCCCCCCCCCCAGTATTTCTATGTGGTCCTTGAAGGACCACTTAAATCATGTACTGGGGAGGTTATAACTGAACTAAAGCATCTGTAGGTGCCACTTCTGGTTACCTCTGAAAAAGATTTTTCTTTCCTTGCCCTTACCCTTGGGTAAGATGTGATAAACCAAACTCAGTATCTCAAATTTAACCACGGTCAAATATGTAAATTCATGCAGAGATGCCAAATTAGCAGACGTGCGTGTCTTCTGCTGGCCCAGCTGACTTCTCAAGCACAGGTTTTCTCCCAGGACTGGAGCCTGAGTGCTTCCTGGGCTTCATGCTTTAAATTGCATCTTTTGGGCTTGAAAGCTGGTTGCTGGCAAGCCAACGTGAGAATTGGGGATTCTCAAAAATATCTTCTCTTCCATTAATGGGGAAAAAATGGCAAACCCACTACAGTGGATCCTACAAAAACTGTTTTCATCCTTCCTTTCAGCAGGGATAACAAGACTTCAACACGCTACCCAAGCTGTAAGAAACTGGCGTGTTATCCTCCACAAAAATGGAATGATTTGGTGATGTAGACGGTAATTGTTTCCTGTTTTTCATGGAGTAGGGAAACACAGAGTCTAATATCAGCACTCAAGAAAATTGGAGCCTTCAGGAAGGCTTGTTTGTTCCTCTTGAATGAGATTTTTGCAGCTCGGGGAAAAGTTTAAAATCTCTTGGTATTTCAGACAAAAATAAGAACTCCAAGCCTCCTCTGGGTTTTCCCCTCTGCTGTAGAAGCCAACCTACATCTCTATTATATTTGGAGTCGTTTAATGTTTGGAATGATTAATTTGTAGTGACAGTCACCATGTGACTGCCAATCCCCTCCTAGTGCTTGAAGAACTAATTGGATAAGACCGAGAAGGGCCCTTGTCAGGAGCACAATTTCCTGGACAGTAAAGGGCCTATTGTGGAAATCTGCCTCGTCTGCGGCTTTGTTCTGCTCACTCATTGTGGAGCTCCTTTGCCCGTTGAGATAATGCCTCCCCTCCCTCCCTTCTTCTGCTGTTTGTCTGCTCTCTTCTGCATATATTTCCTGGGCTGCTTTTAATGAACGTGCACCGAGGAGTTGAACAGCACGGCACGGGTAGGGTTTTGGGGAGGGAGTGGGGGAAAACAGGCCGCTGGGATCCCTCGTAACTGAGCTGTGCCATGCTGGATGCCCAAGATCTTTGTTTTCAGGAAGAAAAGATGGAGATGACTCCAAAAGAAGGAGATGTGGTGTTCTCACAGTGGTGCTGCTGAGGCTGGGCCATGGGTTGGGGGAGATGCAAACCCAGCTGCCCAGCATCTCAAGGGGCATGAGGACAACCACAGCGTTGTAGTGCAGGGACCAAGACCCCAAATCTCCATGGCCCCTGGTGTGCCAGGGAAAAGGAGCAGGGCCACCATGCAGCTGCTGGCCTGGGAAAACCCTCTTGTCCCCTCTCCAACCCATTGCTGCGACGCCCGGCAGTGATGGTCTGAAGGACTCCCTTCCTCAGTGCTGGATCTGCTCAGCTGGGCCAACCTCCCTGGGAGTGACGCCTCGTTTCTAGGGCTCTTTGCCATGGGTTCTTCATGGGGTGGAGCAGGACAGCTCCCTCCTTCTGTGCCAGGGCTCCCTCCTGGTGCAGCAGGGCCCAGATCCCTTGGCAAAGCACTGGGGCTGCTCAGCTCTCCCTGGCGATGAAGGTGGTTTCAGAGCAGTTCAGGCAGCTCTTTAGGCAGGTTGGGGCTGTCAGACCCCTACCCTTTATTCACTGCTTGCAGGTGAGGCTGTAGGATGAGGGCTGGGATGCTGCAGGATGCTGAGGAGCACGGGCAGGGCTGCGCCATCCGTTCTTCTGCTGGAAACCTGCATCGATCCCCGCGAATAGGGGGGTGAGGGCAGCTGGTTGTGATGAGACAGGGAAAATGGAGTTAATTAGGAGGTTTCAGAGACGCTGATTTCCTAATAGAAAGCTTTCTAATGGGAGAACGTTGACCAGCTGCATGTCTCAGAGCTGAAATTGAGTGAGTGTTTAATGCGGTGCGGAGCCAGCGGATGCCAGCGAGGCCATCTGAGACCTCTGCTCGCTCTGGAGCTGCCTCTTTTTAGTTTTCCCTGGTTAAACAGAACAAAGACAATTGTTGCACTGTGCAGAGAAGGGAAACCCGTGCTGAGGGGTCTGTACAGAATGGGAAGAGCGGGAGGGAGAGTCCCTGTGGCAGAGGCTGTGGGGGATGGATGTGCAGTCCCCTGCCTTGCAGGTCCCCACGGACCTGGGCAAATTGTCCCCCAGGCCAGGGACTTGGCCACAAGGCTCGTGGCAGCTCTCCCCATCTCCTGCTTGCAGCTCCGAGGCCCGTGCTGTTGTTTTCCCCTGGCTTTGGTGGGATGAGATGAAGGGAGTCACCCATGTGCAACAGTAATTGAGTGATGCTTAATTTGGGACTTGGTTCCTAGCGCTTTTAGGGACTGAGCAGCTCCCAGGAGCTGGGGTGGCATTTAGGGCTGGAGCAATGCAGCAGGGGTGGATCCAGCTTGCATATGGGGATGAGAGCATCCTGCTGCAGAGCAGGCACTGGCAAACACCCTCCTGAAACTGAAGGCAGCCCTGAGCCCCCCTATGAGACACTGGGTGAGCTGTAGGGTTTTTTTGCTGCAGCAGCCCAGCCTCTGCCCTCGGCATGGCACCAGTTGGGGCCACGCGGTGTCCCTGTCCTCGTCTGTGCTGGCTCCTGACACCATTCCCCAGAGGCTCCTGGAGGGGAGCACGGCTCATTTGTCAAAGCTGTCACCTAGACACCGAGCTGAGACTCAAAGGGCAAGAAAATCGCCTGTCCCAAAGCCATGGTGCTGGCGGCAGCCTCCTTAACCCCTTGCTCGTCAGCCACCATCCTGCCAGGTAATTAACAGGCTTTTATGTGCCAGTGGTGCTGGCTGCTTTTGTGGGAGCATCTGGCTGCGTAGTCCAAAACGCTTTAAGCTCGCTTCATAAATTTGCTGTCTGTTTGTGGCCTGTTGCACCAGTAGGAACAATCAGGCTTAGTTTGGGGAGGAATTTCAGGATGAGCTGGCTCTGAAGCAGTGATCGCAGCGGCGGGGACGTGCAGGGCACCGCGTGGGTGTGCAGCAGGGGTGACACAAACCAGGATGGTCCGTGCCAGATCAAATACCAGCTTTGTACAACCTCTGGGCTGCGGGCAGGCTGGGAGCAGAGCTGTCACTGGACCGCTGCTGTTTTCCACCGTCACGGTTGGAGCAGCTCGGCAAAAACCCTCCTGAGCCTCTTCTGCTGTGTTTTGCTTCCCTGCTTCTCTGCAGACCTCTGCGTGTCCGGGAAGGGCAGCGAAGGCTGGTGGGGACGGAGGGAGCTGCTCGAGGGAACAGCACTGTCTGCATCCCAATGAGCTGGAGTTAGAGCATCACCACCAAAAGGCTCGAAGAGGCAGAGGGCGCCTGGAGGTGATGCTCACGGCTCCCCTGGGCTTGAAGGCTTTGCTCTGTCCCCTCTACCCTGGTGTCTGCAGCCCCATTTCAGCTTCTGGGGTTGCTGCAACCGGCTGGTGCTTACCCCTGGGGCATCAGGGGCGGCTTGTTCTGTGGTAGCTGGGTGGACAGGAGGAGCGATGCCAAAACAACAGCTTTGCAGCTTGCCCTGAGGCTCAGCCAGGGGCAGAATCCATCCATCCCTACCGAAAACAAGACCTCAAAGCCCAGCACGTAGAAGAGCTGCTGCCTTCCCACCTCGTTCCCTCCCCTGAAGGATTTGCCCCATGTAACGCTGCCTGGGGGCTCACTTAGCAAAAAACAGGAGGAAACCAAGCGCTGAGCTGCTGTCTCCATGCTTTTCCTCTTCGGCTTCAATAGCTGGGAGAGCACGAGAGCAGAGCAAAAGGGATTACATCTGTGGCAAAGGTGGAGCAGGATGGAGAGCTGGGAGCTGGCTGGGCTGCCCTGCAGGAGATGCTCCATTAGGAAATTGCCTCTGTGACCAAGAGCAAGAAAGTGGCTCAGCAGGGAGGTGATGTCCTCCAGGGGGGCCAGAGGCTTATCCGAGTCAGAGCCGTGCTGGGAGGGGGTCTTAGGTGCCTCCTACAGCCTGAGAGTTTGTTTTTTATTTTTTAATTTTTTATGTGTGCAGATTAAGAAAGAGAACACTCTCAGTTCCCAGGGAAAAAGAAAAGGAAGGTTAATCCACAGAGAAATGATTAATTGATTTTTGTTTGTACTGAACATTCTGGAAATGTTTGGGAACATTGGTTTGTTGGGATGATGACTGTTGGCTCTCAGCGTGCGGAGAGAAGTGGAGCTACAAGTAATTAATTAGGTGTAAATTAATTTCTCCACCTGTTAAGAGCAAAAAAAAGGGCTCAGAATCCACTTGAAGGTCAGCTGAAGGAGGCAAGCAGTGGGGCCAGCTGCCCCCAGCACATCCTCCCTGCCAGGGGAGGTGGCTCTGCTGTCACCTCGAGGAGGGGGTGACAACAGGGACAGCAGGGAGGGGACAGCGAGGCCTCCTGGGTGGAGGGATTGGGATGGAGAGCTGAGGTTTGCAGCCTGGACAGGGCTGGCTGAGATGTCCCAGACTTGTCGTTGTGCTGGGGACAGGGGCATGCATGGATGGGGACAGTGTTGTCCTCTGTGGATGCAGGATGGGTCCAGCCTTAGTGGTAGATGCAAAGGGATTGTTGCTTGTTTCTCAAGTTGCTCAGAATTCCTTTTCTTAATTTTTTTCCCCTCTATGTGCTTAAGCGGGCCTTTTTTTAATCATTATTATTATTTTTTAATGCAGTTGTTATTCCTGTAAGTTATAACATCAGTGAAAGAAGCCGGAGTTAGAGGCGTGGTGATGAATTGCCTCTGTCCTCGCATCCTGTAAGGATGGACTGGAACAAGCTTGACCTTTGGGAAGGCAAGATCAGCCTGGTCTGAGGGCAAAGAGGCAGCCTACAGCTCCCAGGAGTCATTTGCTAAGACTGTCTTAGGTGACTGAATAAATTCCTGAAGCCTGAGCTGACAACACTTTTATGTATTTTTATGTGCTGATACAGAAAAATGATTTAATTTCTCTCCCCCCACCACTGACACAAGCTGCTGACCCAGAAGGGAAAATGTCTGAATCCAGTCACAGATCCATCACATTTCCACTACTTAAATTACCTCATTTATACCAAAAATGAGAAAGCAAAACCAACCCACCCTGTGGTGCTGCTGCTCTGGGGTACGGGGCACTGGAGGCTCCTTTCTTCCTAAAGCAGAACTGCACAGGAAATCCCGAGGTGTTAAAACCCTGGCAGCTTCCAGGTTGAATTGTTTTTGCAAAGTGTATTGCTTGGTCATCCCTTCACAACAGGAAAGACACCGGTACTTTTCCTTTACTGCTTTTGTTTATATAAATTAGTCTGATCTGAGGAGGCTTTCTAAGAACCCATCACTTGCTTGGCTGCTGTGGTTTCTGGGCCAGGAGGAGCCTGACTCAGGCTCACGTGGGACCATCAGGTGCTTCTGCCAATGTTCACCCCCTCCAAAACCTTCCCTTGGCTTTCAAGGTCAAAGGTGGGCTCCTTTGCTCCTTGGCTTTGCTCTCCTGGCTTAATTCGGCCAAAAGCTTTTCAGGTCAAATCAGACCCTGTAATATTCTAGTGCCTAGCGAAGTGGAAATAGCGCAGTAGTTTATGGGTTTCAGTGTTGCTCCCGAATGAACTTGCCCTCGATTAATAACATATCATTGTCTGCCATGTCTGGCAACACTTCTGCAAAGGCCATTAGTATAGTAAATGATGGATGAACTGAAGTTTTAAAATATGCCAACGTTTTAGCTCTCTGTGTCCGTGAGATGAGCATCCTGGAGCTGAAAGGTTAGGCTCAGTCACAGCTGAGTTTCCATTTCTGCACGCTCTGCATGCATCCTTGGGCAGCTGATCACATCTTTCCCAGCATCACTTCCCATCTGTGAAAAGGAGATGACCAACGTTAGAGCAAGGTGAATCTTTTGGGGCTGTCAGTTCATGCGATAAAAGCAATATAATAATGACAAAAACCCTTTGGAGTTTGGCTCAAGTCTTTATCTCCAAACTGCCTCTTTCCTTGGGAAGATCCACTGTGATATTTTGATGTCTGATACAAATCTCTTTTCTCACCAGGGCTGGCCATCTCACCCAGGTCTTACAGCTCACGTTAGCCATCGTCTTTGGCTATGAGCCTATACAAAATGGCTAATCAACTTATCCCTGGGCCATATGAAGCCTTTCAAATCAGCTTACTGGCTAAAGCTCTCACCAGTATTTAAGATAATGAAGCCATATGTGATGAAATTCTAGATTAGTCTTATTGAAGTCATTTTTCAAAAAGCATGATAGGAGCTGACAGCCTCAGGCTTTCATTGTCCTTCCGTGCGGTCTATGGGAATAAGCTTTTCCTGCCCGTGAGACTGTGTGTGGAAGCACCATTTTCATCACTGCAGGAACTGGGAATGAGCTCGTGGGAAATAGAAAGGAAGGAGCAGTGTTCAATCTCTCTTCCTTATTTATTTATTTATTTATTTGTTAGAAAAATACAACGTCTCCTTCCTACCATGACAGAGTGCCCTCTTCATCAGACCGTGGTGCCTTACCCATCGCTCATCAAGGGCAGCTGGAGCTCTAACCCTTGCTCACTTCTGCATTTCAGATTCACCAAGATGAAGACAGCCACCAACATTTACATCTTTAACCTCGCTCTGGCCGATACCTTGTGTCTGATGACCTTACCCTTCCAGGGTACGGACACGTTCCTGGGCTTCTGGCCCTTTGGCAACGTCCTCTGCAAGATTGCCATCTCTATAGACTACTACAACATGTTCACCAGCACCTTCACCCTGACAATGATGAGCGTCGACCGCTACATCGCGATCTGCCACCCCATCAAAGCCCTGGACATCCGCACTCCCCACAAGGCCAAGGTGGTGAACGTCTGCATCTGGGCGCTGGCTTCTGTCTTTGGCATCCCAGCGATGGTGATGGGATCTGCAGAAAATGAAAACAATGGTCAGTGAAAAGGCATCTGGGGTGGGAGAGTTTAATGGAGTGGCCATGGGTTGGCGAGGTACTGGAGGGGGCAGTCAGTGGGTTGAGGTCCTTGCTGTACAGCCTTTTTATCCCTTGCCTCTTTGTCTTTGCCTCACTGCTATTTTATTTTCTGTATTAAGCATGCCGAACCAAACTGAAAGTGCAGATGTTTCTGTTCCTGACATGGGTTTGCTGATCTTCCTCCCCTTTCTATTTTCCCTTGCAGAAATTGATTGTCTAATTAAGCTCCCTTCACCCGTGGATTACTGGGATCCAGTGTTTGGCATCTGCGTCTTTCTCTTCTCCTTCATGATCCCCGTGTTGATCATTACCATTTGCTACAGCCTCATGATCCGACGCCTCAAGAACGTCCGCGTCCTCTCAGGCTCCAAGGAGAAGGACCGAAACCTGAGGCGCATCACCCGCATGGTCCTGGTGGTGGTGGCCGTCTTCATAATCTGCTGGACTCCCATCCAGATTTTTGTGCTGGTCCAGTGCTTGGGCGCCAAGGCAGAGAGCGAGCTCGAGCTGGCCATCTCCTGCTTCTGCACGGCGCTGGGCTACGCCAACAGCAGCCTGAACCCCGTCCTCTACGCCTTTTTGGATGAGAACTTCAAGGCGTGCTTCAAGAAGTTCTGCTTCCCCAGCGCCTTCAGGACGGAGCTGCAGATGTCCAACAGGATGTGCAGCATCGCCAAGGATGTGGCTTATGCCTGCAAGAACTCGGAGGGGACTAACAATCCGGCCTGACTAGGCATGGAAATTCCCATGGTGGCTGTCGCCCAGCAGAGTCCAACCACCCCCACGTCAGAGCTAACTCAGATAACGGCCCTTTAGCAGGGCCTCGGGACTGAGAGGCAAGAAACCAAGGAAATCATTTTGGGGGTTGGGAAAATTGGACACTGCAAGAGCATGCAAAGAAAAAAAGGCAGTTTGATGTATTTTTAATTCCGGTGCACGCTGCACTGAGGAACATCTCTAAAATCAGCCTTTTGATTCCTGTGAAACCCTGACGGTCTGCAACACTATGGAGAATTCAGGATTTAAGGGTTTAAAACAGGCATTGCTCCTGCACCTTACGCTTCTGCTGCTGGGAGACAGACAAAACGCAGACTATTGCATTTCTTTTTCTCCTCCCTGAGTTAAGACTCTCAGCTCGCGTGGCTCACCAGGTAGCTCGTGTGCGGTTTTATTCCTGCGGCACTGCTCTGAAATGAGACTTCGCTGAAGCCAAAGCGGGCAACGGCTGTCGGAGCAAACCCAAGATCATCTCCAGGATGAGTCACCGCGAGGGGAAGGCTGCGGGGAGGGAGAGGAGGGAGCAGAGCTGGCAGAAAGGGAAATTCAAGCTGCCAGGAGCCGGGGCTCGAAGCCTCAGGTGGACAAGGGCAGCTCCTGGGGATGGAGCTCTGCGGCAAAATCCTCCGCCCGAGCTGGGCATTGAGGAGGGGCTGCCAAAGCTGACGAGCACAGCTCAGAAGAAGAAGAAGAAAAGACAGATGAAATGAACACACCTTTGTTTACATGCTGCTATAATTTTATTTTTTTTTAAGCACTGTATTTCCGTTGTAATAATGGACAGAATGGCTGTATATACGCATATGCATCTCAATATTGCTATGGGTACAGCTATGGCATAGGATTTTGGCTTGCCAAGCATGCCTTGGTGACCCTCCTCACTGAGAGGGGAAAGCAATGAGGTGGCTTATGTACACACGTACTTATGTATAGGGGAAAGCCAGCTCAAAGCATTACACTGGCAGCTCCTCCAGGAGACACAGATGTTTCTGGTGTGAAGGGCAGCCTAAAACAGTCCTACCTGCTCTGTGTCAGATAAACAGTGTACAGACCATACAAAAAGCAGTTTATTTTTTTTAAGCAAAATGACTTACGTGATGCTGAGAGAGCTGGGGAAACGCTGCTGAGGCACCACCCCCAACCAGACTGATTTTCCTCTCCTAAAGGTGAAAAATTTCATTGTAAAATGAAATTTGGGAAGTATTCCCAAACAGTTTAACCACCGAGCGCCCTCTGCTCTGGCAGGGACAGCAGACTTGTGTTTTTGTAGCACAACAGCCCCAGGAAGCCTTGGGGAGTGGTGGCTTGTGGTGCTGATGGGGGAGTGAAGCAGCGACCTCTGCATGGAGAGGGGAGGTCAGCCCCAATGCAAGAAACGGCAGCATCGGCCAAACTGTACAGATTTCACCTGAATATATATTTCTTGTGCTCTGGTCTATGAGATTCTGTATTTTTAATGTATTGATTTGCCAATATTTTGATGCTGTCATGTTCTTTATATATGCTGTACAAAAGAATCTAATGTTATATTTCTATGTAGAGTGTTTCCCCCATGGTTGGGCTTAAAATATAAAATATAGATGCGATTCCAGTGTCCCATGTATAGGACCCAGACCCCTTGCAAACTGTGCAAGCTGGAGGGATTTTCACGCTGTTTAGAGTTTGATTGGGAAGCTGGAGGGGTACCAGAGAAAACTTTACAAGTAGCACTTCCCCTGAATAACCAAGGGAGAGGAGGAGCTCTGGGCACTTTAAGCACTTTGTGATGGATGTTTATTCCCTTGCACTCACCAGGAAATCTCGTACAGCCCCCAGGTATGTAAAGGAAACTGCCCAGGACCACGCTGCTGGCAGGCTGCATCCGTGCCTGCGATAAAATGAGCATGGAGCATCACCTGGGCACGGGGTGCTGGGTGCACGTGGGGTTGGGACACGGCTGCTGGGCTCCTCCTGCAGAGCTGTGGAGGAGCAGGAGGGAGCTCCTTAGTTCAGGTTCAGCAGCAGCCACGCTCCCTTTGTAATTCCTGGTTGCGTTTTTAAATAGATTTATGTCCTCTGAAGATACCCCAGTGTTTGGCATTTTTTATAAGGATTTTGTTATAATGACTATGCTGCAACAATCTCGCGTAATCAAGTACCCAATAAATGTGTGTTTACTGAGCTTTTGGGTAATTCCGTGGCCCTTGCAGTGAACGTGTTTAGGCATTCTGTTCAATGCTCAGTGGAGTTCGTTATGAGAAGAACAACAAAACCTGAAAGCAAAAGCTTTATTGTACCGTGCCTACAGAGTTAAAGGCTTGTGATCGGCTGGCCGGCTGGAGCACAGGCTCTTTAATTCTCCTCTGAAATGGTTGTGTTGATATGATTTTACAATTACCGCAGTGTAAGTGACAATTTCCTAGGTGGCTACTTGTGCGCTTTAATAAAGGAAAATAAAAACCCCGTGTACTTGGAATGATGCGGAGTCTGGAAGCCTGAAGTGCACGGAGCAGCTTGCTGGGGTGCCCGCACGTGGGCTTATTTCTCCACCCAAACCACTGCCGAGGGCATGCAACACCACCGAAGCACCCAGTCCCTTTTTATTGAGGTCAGAGGGGATGTTTATTACGCTGGCTTTGTCTGGAGGCAGCCTGGAAGTAGAAAATGTGAGGAAACTACAAAATGGGTGGTTGGAGAGGGACACGAGCTGCCCGCACCCAAAGCCCCACTGCAGGCAGGTCCCATGGGGCACTGGCTGCTGGGGTTTAGGGCTGGAACAAGCCCTTCCCAACCCCCTGCTGCCTCTTCTCTGGGTTTACAGGGCTGGGCAGGACGGGGAATTACAGCACTGCTCCGAAAACAAAGCCAAGGCAATATTCTGCAGCCTGACTAGATGGATTATCTAGTGAGATGTGCAATAAGGAAAGTGTCTTCTCTCTGCATGGAGATCAATATTCCTACCCGGGCAGGTAAATATCAGCAGAGGTTTCTTTATTAACAGTGGGGATTTTTTTTTCAAAAAAAAAAAAGAGAGAAAATTGGTGAGGAAAAAAAAAAAACAAAACCAACACTGAAATCTTTATTGCTTTTCTAGTTCAGTTAATTATAAGTACCCAGGAGTGAGTTCTTATGGCAAAGCCATAAAATAAAACACTTTACTCAGTATTATGGAATTTATTAATGTCCTAAGCATTCTCCCTGCTGCTGCTGGCCGTGGAGGCCCCGGGAGGGATGAGCTGAGCTCTCCCCAAGGACTCCCCTTGGCGCACGGCACCGGCACCTCTGGGCAAAGCTCTGGCTTTTGAGGGATGCTTCGCTCTGCCAGCACCACGTCTCCTTTTGCCTTTGTCCAGGCTGTTCTGCTGAAAACTTTCCCCAAAAAGGAATCACGATTTCTACAAGCAGCAATAAGGTGCCGAATCTGCACCTTGCTGCAGTTCAGGTGGTTTTATGCCACGGGAAGAACTTACCTGGGGAGGGCAGAGCTGTCTTTTACTGAGCTGCAGATGAGGCTGAGGGTCTCTGGGTCAGGTCAGCGTTCACTTGAAGTCACCCTCCCAGTGCCCAGCACCCTTGGGAGCCGCAAAGCCCTTCACCATCTGCCACTCGTGCCCTGATAAAGACATTATCTAATGCTGAGAGGTTGCCAAGGCTATTTTTCCAAAGTGTTTTCGTGAGGAGCTAGACTGCAAATATGTCTCTCTCTTTCTTTTTTTATTTATTTTCCCTCTCCAGAGGAAGATTTGTCAGCTCCCTAAGGAGCTGGAGCTGGGCTCTGATCTCCCACTGGGTATTTGGGGTGCTGTGGCTGGATGCTGGGAGCAGGACGCCTCTCGTCCCGTGCTGCTTTGTGGGGAGATGGGTGCTCTGCGCTGCTGCAGCCTCCGTGTTTTAATGCAGGAGGTCTGCAGAAGCAGCTGGTGCTGGCACAGCCCTTGCTACCTGCTCAGAAAGAAGCCTGGCAGCAAAGCAGCCTCTGCCAGAAACGCTCTGCTTTGCTTCCCCACTCATTTCGCCGTGCTTCCCTTCAGCTATTTTTGTGGCTCTTTATGTGTGAGCAGGATTCTTCCCCCAGCAAGGGGAACCTCCTCTGGAAGGCTCCTGGGCTGTACCCTGGTGGTGCCTTCCCCTCCACGCTGGGTGTCCGTGTGGATCCATCGCCGTGACGGTGCAGGGCTCACCCCTGTTCCTCTGGGGTGCTTCACATCCCCAACCTGAACCTTCTGAGCCATGCCCCGAGGCTGGAATAAGGGCGAGAAGATAAAATGAGGTCCGGAGGTTTCAGCATCAGCCAGTAACCCCAGAGTCACGGTGCTGTGTGAGGAGCAGAGATGTACAGGCTATAAGATATAAGAGCTGTGATGCCAACTGGTGTTCGGCACAGGGTTTTTGGGGGTGGGAGGTGATGTTAGAGGATCTGTAGCCCCTCCTTGCCATGTCTGAGCTGATGCACATCCATTTTGAGTGGCTGCATGCCCCTGCCTTGCCCATTAAACCAGGACTACATGCCTCCTTTGCTTCAAACACGTAATATCATACGGGTTAAAGCCACGACTCATTCTGAAAGAAGGACTTTCAGGATTTGTCTGAGCACTGAGGAGACATGAAAAAGGACTGCTTACAAGGCGGGTACACTCCAGAAGGAGCCCCACGGCTCCTGAACTCCCTTTGTTCCTTTCCTCGCTACCCCGAAGCCTGGATAAATTGCATGACAGAATGAAATGATCAATAAATAGAACAACATGGTTATGTATCTTGGCAACGATGATGCTAATCAGCCATGTAAACTGACTTTGCTCTCTCTCTCCCTTAAAGCAGCGCAGTCCCAGCTGTCTGCAGAGGAGTGATGGGGGCTCTCTGCAGCCTGGGGCACCCAGGTCGCCTTTTCCCCTGCCTTGCTCTGTGAGCAGCCGCAAGACTTCTGCTTCAGCAACCCAAACAACTCACTCCTTGGAGTGGAAAATGCAAAATAATACCCCAAAACAGCTAGGACCACCTTCACCCTAGGAGAACATCTCTCCTGTTTGGCTTTCAGGGTATTTGCTCCTCTGTCTTTGAGCTGCTGGTTGGGCCCCTGGAAGCAAATCCCCTTGCTCCGTGCTGGCACTGCTTGGGATGCTCCTGAGCAATGTGCAAGTTGCATTATTTGTGGCTCCATGATGGTGTTATGAATGTCCTTGCTGCTTGTTCCTGCTTGACTCCCCAATCCTTGCCTCCTCCTGCAGTATATAAGAGCTGGGTGGCAAATCTGACCTGCAGAGCCCGTGCTGGCACCAATTTCTGGCAGCGCTCAGCCTGTCCATTAATGCAGCAAAAGGCGTTTTTCCTCCAGTGCATGTAACTGGAGCAAGGGGCTGTAGCTCCCGTGGGGCTGGGGGCTGTGAGGAGCCCTCCTGCCTGCCCTCATCCACCGCTGGCACCCAGCCTGGCAGCATGCTCGGGAGCCAAGAGCCGAGCAGCACCAGCCCTGCCAAACAGATTTTGAGCACGGTGAGGTGAAGGATGAATTGGCAAGAAGCTAAGCAGGCAGCTTGATTTTTATTTATTTATTTATTTTTATTTTTTCCCAAGGAAACCGCTGGCAGAATTAGCACGTTCCCACAATCTAGTCCTTGGATACATCAGCTCACCTTTCTGCTGGCAGCGGAGAGGAGACCCGGCGAAGTTTGCAGCGGCTCTATCCAGGCTATAAACATCGATTTTTGTGTGTGTTTTCAGCCTGCCATGTGCAGTAAGTACTCTAAAAGGACCCTGCCATGCTGATTCACTCAGTGATGAGGAACAAAAACACAAGCCATGCAGTCAATAGGTAATCAAGATTAATGGCTTTTCAGCCTACTTTCCCCCATGTGAAATGAATCCTGCCTTGTGACTCGGCTGTTTAACGTTTGCTCAATTTTAGGCATTAATGGCAACTTCTCCACGCGCACAGGTCATTTGTTCACAGCTTTTGGACTTCCCCTCGTCTCGTCATTGCGCCGTTCTTGCTTTGCTTAACCACAGAGAAAATTCCTGGAGATAATCGCTCGCCTCCAGGGATTAAGCTTAAAAGAGCAGAAAACGAGCCCAACCTCTGGCTGCTAGCATTCATCCCTGCTCCCTGCATTCCTGCGGCGGTGGGGATGGAAAAGCGAGCAGGGCTGCTCTCCCCACAGTTTGCTTTGGCATCTTCTCTGGGGTTTAGCTTCAATGCGTTCGCCTGGAAAACCACCTCGTGTGTTAGGGATGGAAGTGAGCCTGGTGGCGAGGCTCTGACCTGTCTCATCCCTGCTCCTCCAGCCTCCTCTGCCTGGCTCCTGCTCAGCCTGGAAGGAAGGAGCTTGGCTGAGCTCAGCTCACAGCACAGAGCTGCCCTCCTTCTCCACCACACAGCGCAGAGAAATGTAATTACACCCGCATCCATCGCATCGATACGAGGCAGCAGCAGGCTGGGTCTCTCGGGACGCTCCGTTGCATTGAAATCTGACTTTATTAATTACCAGCCTCTGATCTCATTTGAAGGTTAAGTTTATGAAACCGAATCCTTATTTTTTCGGCGTTCCTTGTTCGTCTGTCTTATTGAATTTTGTCCGGGGGATGTTTGGGGCTTTAGAAACTCCCGAGCTGCCTTGTTCTTCAGCCGTGAGCTGCCCAGGGAAAGCTGCAGAGCAGGGGCAGATGATGATGTACAGAAGCCCTGGCAAAAGAGGGAGAAATAAATTCCAGCTCCAGGAGCTGAAAAAGGAGACACGTCCCTGCTGGGAGCTGTCTTTTGCTGGGATAAAGCTGTGGTTTATTTTGCCCTCCCTGGGGACTCCCTGTCCCCATGCAGGAGGTGCTGAGGGGACACAGGCCAGGGGTGGTGGCTTTCCATAGCCACGGTCACCTCCGCTCTGGGAAAGCTTTCCAGCTGCCTCTTTATGCAGCGAGCACAGGATTTGGCTTTAGGCACTTATAGGAGTGCCTGTTTTTTATCTAGACATCAAATATTATTTTTTTTTAAAGGGAAAATAGCCGCTAAACAGCTCTTGAAGCTTCGGGCTAGTGCCTAATTCCACTCGAAGAGCTTTGTTAGATAATTGTAATACTTTTCTGAGAGAAAATAGAGCAATTGAGGCTCGTAATTAAAAGCTATTCAGACAGCTTTGATCTTTCTCTCTGCATCTTTGCTTACCAAAAGCAAATGCCAGTGAGAAACTCCTGGCAATATTTACTGCCACTGCACTTGGTGTTTTTCTTTCCCTCCCAGCACAAGTGAGCTGAGGGTGGGAACACCAAGCTTCGAGGAGCTGGGACCCTCTGAAGGCATCAAACTGGGCTTGTTTCACCCCAAACTAGGGGAGAACCTGGTTCCCTGGGTTTGTAGTGGGAGCATTGGGGGCTGGTGGCTCATCAACACCTTTTGTCCCTATCCAGATGTCCCCCAGGAGCCCCCAGGATCCCCTGGGTGACAATGCAAATGCTATGGACAAGCCAGGCTGTACAGAAAATTGACAAATTTTCTCTCTTAGACGTCTTTTAACAACATCAGCTACAGACCCTTCTGCTTCATGTCTTCTGTATTCCTCTATATTGAGTTTTTGCTCATCTATTTTTAATTTCTCTTCTCATTTTTTTTTCCATCTAAATATGCTTGAGAGCTGGGCCTTCATTCCTCGCTGGAGAATTGTTTCATTTCTCACCCAAAATCGTGACCGGCAGCAGGAGACGGCGCAAGGCTGCTCAGGTACCAGGGGATTACAGCTTCGTGGGGGATCGAGCTACAGCACAACTCCAGTGGGCACAATTAACCGAAACAAGCAGAATTTCTTGCTGCAGCATGAAGGCTTAAAAGCAATAGCGATTTCCGATCCCCGCTCCATGTCTCAGGTGCCTGCATTTAATGTCTGTGGTGGGAATATGAGCCCTAATTCCTGTTTCTGGGGTGGAAAATGGCTCTTTTTCCATCTCCTGAGGCTGACGAAGCACAGTCCCCCAGTCCCCAAGGGGCAGGTGATGTCCTGATGTCCTTGCTGGTGGGGGACACGCAGGATCCCCTGATTTCCCCCACATGCTGCAGCCCCCAGCCGAAAGCCCCCAGCTCCTGCCATAGCCTGGGAGCTGTGAGGTTGCCCAGCACCTTTGCACTCATTCAGGCACCCCAGAAGGAAGCTCATCTTCGGCTTTGGGACTGAGCTGGTTTCCTAGCTTGATGCACGGCCGGCTGGAAGGGGCTGGAAGGGAGGGAGGGTCGCTGGTGGAGCCCCCTGTGATCCTGGGGACCCTGGGAAGGATGCTTGGGTTTGCAGAGCGATAGCAGATTTATTAGGTGACTTTTTAAGGGCATTTATTTCCCTGCTTCCAGTGTTCAAAGCACAGCAAAGCTTGTCTGCAGCAAACCAGCCTGATGCGATTGAGACGGATGAATTAGGGTTTCCTGCAGGGTGAACTTGTGCTAAGAGCAGGGAAGGGGTCCCCTCCGCCCTGATTTCTGCTCTCCCAGCAGCAGCAGCAGCAGCAGCAGCAGCCAGGCCCCGGGTGCGTGCTCAGAGGCTCTGCCCGAGCACGCAGCCTCGCAAGCAGCTCCCCTGCGTGCAGCCCAGCAGTGCTGCGGAGCTGCCGGAGCTGCAAAAAGAAGCGGAGAGTGCCGCTTAGTGCCGCGGGGCTGCTGCAGCACAGGGTGCCTTTTGGCATGCACATCACCATCTCCTGCACCTGTGGCAGCAGGACATCCTCTAGAGTGTCCCCTCTCTGGGGGAGACCTCGGCCAGATCAACCCCTTCCTCCCCTGGGGCATCCCATGGAGGAAAAACGGAGCTGAGGCTCCTGCCTTGAATGCACAGAGAAAGGCAGGGCTGCAGGCAGGACGCTGGCAACAGCGTGGGATCGCTGGGACCGCTCAGCCAAATATCTGCTGAGGATGTGGAGAAGATGGGATCACACCTTTCTTGGTGGTGCTCAGACAGGAGGCTAAGGTGCAGACTGAAATACGGGAAATTCTATTCAAAAAAAGGAAAAAAAAGCAAAAAAACCACACTTTTGTAAGGGTGGTGCAATACCCAGTGAGGCTGTAGTTTCTCCATGCTTGGAGATCTTTAAAACTGGGGTGGACACGGTCAGGGCAAACTGCAGCAGGGGCTGCTTGAGCAGGGGGTGTCAGGCTCCAGAGGTGCCCCCAGCCTCAGCCACGCTGATTCCGTGGCGGTCGTGGCACAAGATTAAAAGGGAAAAACTCCATCAATGATGCTCAGGTCTGAACGAGTGTGATTTCAGCTGGAGAGAGGCTTTGCTGCCCTTCCTGCAGACCTGACGCCGACGAGCAGTGGCGATGGACCTAAGCAGACAATCCAGGAGCTTGGTGGCACCCCAGGAGCCAACTTTGGGGAACCCCAAGTTTTTTTTCCCCCCTCTGGAGCCTGTTGCCAGCAGATGGCAGCCGTGCTGAAGAGGTGGGTGCCTGTCTCAGCCCAGGTGCTTGTGGTGCCCAGTCTCTGCTCCAAGGGGGCTTTGGGGCACCCCAGCACCCTGCTGCTGCCAGCACCCACCTCCTGCCTTCAGGAGATGGTCGGGACACGGCCCCCAGCTTTTTGCCCACAATCAGCCACCTGCATCGCCCCAATCCTTCATTTTTTTCCAAAATGAACACTTTTAATATGGAGAAGGCAACAGAAATGTCTTCGTGTTCACAAATCTCTTCTGGTTTTCTAAAAGGGGAACGTGGAATTGCCTTTGTGATGTACCAAAGGCTGCTAAGTTTGGTGCCAGAGCCCTGAGGGCACTGACAGGCCTGAATCACCCTGAGCAGCCTCACCTGGGGGCTGCCCCAAGCCCCCACCCTCTCCAGGAGCCTTTTTAAGCTGGGTGCTGCCACCAGAGCCCTCCCCTCCTAGCGTGGTCTCCTGGATGGGCCTTGGGGTGCAGCCTCCTCTTCGTCCTTGTTTTTTGGGAGAACCGATGTTCTTGGTATCTTGTCTCGTGGATGGGCTCAGGTAGGTGTGTTGCAGCTTGTCTCTGCCCCCTGTTCTTTTGCTTCACCCTTTCTGCCCCTCCCTGGTGGGGTGCAGACAGCTCAGGACCCACCTTGGTGCCTTTAGGGCCAGGGAGCTTTCCCTGTCCCAAGCTGAAGAAGGGAAAGTGAAGAAAAACTGGGGAGAAAAAGCTTAAGTGTGTCTCATTGTAAATGAGACATGAGTTTTTTTTTTTTTTTTGAGGACAGCTTCTTTTGCAAATTTTAAGCCAGTTAGTATAGTTTCCTAGGGAGGTTAAAGGATGGGAGACCAAGCTTGCCCCAGGCAGACCCCTTCCTGCAGCCCTCCAGGATTGTGAGTGCTGTGCTCAGCTGGGCCTGCTGCCCTAGCACAGGGCTGGTATCAGGTGGTTTTTTTAGGGTGATAATGAGTGCAGTGGGTTTTCAGTATTGCTTTGGCTGGAAACTTCCACTCACGCTTCACAAGGTGCTCTGGTGGCTACACCGCTGCTCCCGGTGTACCGTGGTCCTGTGGGTCCCCTCCCTGACCTTTAAGCAGGGGGAAACACTGAAACACTGTGCACAAATATGCATAAAAACTTTTCTGTAAGCTAGTGTGTGGGTCTAGAAGCGTAGCTAAGAGATTAGAGGTATTTGGGGGCAAGTGAGGTACCTCTTTATAAGTATTTGATATTAAATGGAGAGATATTCACCTGTGCTTTGAGCTGGTTGGGGGAAAGCCATGGTGAGGGCAGCAAAACACCTGATTTGTTTGTGGCTTACAAAACACCTGATTCGTTACAAATTGATGACTTCTGATTTTACAGCAGATAAAATGCAATACATCTAGCAATGACGTGGGACAAGTAGCACAGGGTTTCTTCAGAGAAAGAAGGACCATTTTTTTCCCCATGAAGTTTATTTCATCAGTCACTCTTAAATAAATATATATATTTGACATTTAACAGAAACAATTAGTTAAAAATAACTTCTAACACAAATCACTACAGTTGCTGAAATATTTATGTGGTGTTGGATATCAACTTTAAGACACAGGTTTTGCTTTTTGGTTTAAATTTAACTTGTGTTGCCAGTTCAGGAAAGAAGAAATCTGGCTGTGGGTGTGAAAAATACATCCCTCAGTCAAAACCAAGGCCATAATACCTGTGCACACATGGACACGAAATACTCTTGCAAATACTCATCTTGCATCCTCTGTTTTGCTATGACAGTGTGTGTTGGCTCTGCTGCATCAAACCATCCCCCAGATAATTGAGAACCGAACAACCCCTTAATCTGAGAGCTGCTCTTCAGCTTCTCCGTGCTGTACAGCAGATGGCAATAAAGGACTGCCATGGAGCAGAAGCAAACCGTTAACGGGGAAGTTCTGTCCTTAGTGCTTTGGGGGGTGTGATTAAAAATAAGACCGTAGCGATGCGATGCTGAGATGTTTGGGGAAAATGCAAGACTTGCAGGTAAGCAGGACAAAATGTGGGAATGATGACAGACATACACATACATTACGTGTAAACTAAAGAGAAGGGTTGTGCATTCAGTAAGTGTTCCCCTAAGTTTGCAAAGTTGTCCCAGCCCCGTACTTAAGAAGTTCTGCATTCCAGCATCTTCCGGAAACTTTTCCGAAAGCTGTCATCCAGGAAGGCGTACAAGAAGGGATTCAAGCAGGAGTTGGCATAGCTTAGGCTGGTGATGAAGTAGGATATGCCAATGACCATGGAGGTCTGGGGCAAGTCAGTGGTCAAAGCCACGATGGTGGCCAAGTGGAAGGGGGTCCAGCAGAAGAGGCACACGGCCAGGACGATGAAGACCATGATAGTGACTTTCTTCTTGGCTTTGTCCAGGGCTTTAGCGTTAGAGTTCAAGTGCATGTTCCTCAGCTTGTACAGCATCATGGTGTAGAGGATGCAGATGGTGGATACTGGGATGGCGAAGCCAAGGATGAGGGTATAGATCCTGCTGGCTTTGAACCAAAACCTTTCGGGCTTGGGGAAATTTAGACCACAACTCTTGATCTCCAGGTCGTCCACGTAGACGTTAGCGAAGATGATGAAGGGGAGAACTATGATGGTGACGAGGATCCAGATGCACAAACTGACGATCCTGGCTGCTCGGTACGTACGATGTGGCATCCTCTTGGACTTGACTGTGGCCAGTACGACCAGATAGCGGTCTATACTCATGACTGTTAAGAAATAAATGCTGGAGAAGATGTTGTAGTGGTCTATGGACAAGATGACCTTGCAGAGGACTTCTCCAAAGGGCCAGTAGTGCAGGAGGTGCTCAGCAATATTAATGGGCAGGACAAGTGTGAACAAGTCATCAGCTATGGCAAGGTTCAGGATGAACATGTTTGTCACAGTCTTCATCTTAGGAGCCTTGAGGATCACGTAGATGACAGCGGTGTTGCCTGTGAGCCCAACAGCACAAATCACGGAGTAAATCACAGGGAGGACAACGTAGAAATCGGCTGCTTGCTCTTGGAAGGAGAAGTTGAACCTCATGCTGCTGTCCAGGTAGCAGCTGTTGCCTGCACTGCTGCAGGTGCTGTTCAGACCATCCCAGAGAGAGCTGTTCCCCATGCCTGCTGGTCACAGGCTGCCCTCCGAAGTCACTGAAAGCCTTGCTAGCCCAGGAGGGAGAGCCTGTTATCCTGTGTAGTTAAAAAGCTGCTCTATCATCTACAATCAGGTTATTTCCAAGAAGTGAGTCGAGGCAGCATGGGTAAATCTCACTTACCTCTGTCTGCCACCATGGAAGAAGTCAGATTTTTTTGAAATGAGCAGGGGAAAACAAAAAATGAATGATGCAGAGGGCTCCATGAACAAAGCAAATAAGGCTTGTATCTCCCTATGCAAGTGGAACAACTCCTCTCTTGGAGGGCGTGCAGGTGAGCTGTGGCTTTTCTCTGCTGGGGAGGTGAAGTGGCTCCCGTTCAGCCATCCCCAGCTCAGGTCCTGGGGCTTGCAGGAGTGAGGAGGGCAGGGAGGGAGCTTTGTGCCTGGCCGGCTTCTCTCAGCCCTCAGAGGACTTGAGGGCTGGCTGCTCTCCCACTTGCAGGGCTTTCTTTTCCATGTCAGAGCAGAAGCGTTGTTGTATTTAATTAGTGCCTTTCTTTGTGCTGGGGACTTCAAACATGTTTCTCCAGCTGAGATCACACAGAGGGAGGGAGTTTCTGGTGTGGCTGCTCCTTACACCAGGGGTCCCCTAGCAAGAGAAGGGGAAAATAGAGTTGAAGGAATATTTCCAAAACTTAGAGAGGCTTAACCCACATTTAAAGTAACTTTTAAAATCAAGCATAGGTTATTATATCAGGCTATGCTCACTGCATGCATTTGTGGCAGCACTCAAAACTTGGCACGGGCAGACAAACCTATGAATCTCCAAAGTTCAGGGCTACCCAGACTGAAAAAGGGGGGTGGCGGGGAGTACCCTGAAAGCAAATCTGCTTTAGAGTCAAAGCAAGACCCCCCCCCCTGCCTGTTTACACCTCCACCGCTATCGCCTGACCCACGCTTCCGAGAATTCCTCCGTAGGGAAGCGAGCAAAGAGCCGACCCCCTGCCAAGATCAAAGGTTTGGCAACTGGTCCCCAGGCTCTGCAGGGAGAAGTGCCTCGCTCTGCTCCTGGTGGCACGGCAAAGAGATTGAGCAGGAAGAGCAGCGTTGGGCTTGGAGTGCCCCTTACCTGGCGAGCGGCTCCGGCTGCCTCCGGCACCTGCTGCTCCGCACGGCTGAGCCTCTTCCCTCTGCTCCCAGCCGGAGGAGGGTCCCCGGGATGCTGACGTTACCAGTCCTTGCAATCATATCAACATGGTGCCTGTGTGTGCATCGCACGTCGGGGTAATTAGCACTCCTTCTCACCAGGGAAAAGGAGGGGGAGAAAGTTCTGTCCGCGCTGGGTGGTTTAAAGAAGGAAGGAGGGAGATGCTGGCAAGCAGCTGTTGCGCCAGGGCGGCTCTCTTTGGGAATGGGGGAGAGGTTTTTGGGGTGCACGGGCAGCACCCGGAGCTGTCACGCTGTGGCTGGTTGAGTGAGGGATGTGTGAAGTGCTGGTGTGTGTGTTAAAATGTTTCACCAGGGAGCACCGGCTGTTTTTAACCAGGGAAGATGCACAAATGTGTGTGGAGGGAGGGAGTGGGAGGAGGGTACACACCATTACAGAGCTCGTAATGAACAAATAAACAGACATACCTTGCCAGATCCCTGCTGGCTTCAGCTGCTCCGGGGGAGCTCAGCTGACTTTCCCCAGCTGGGTCCATCTCTAGGAAAAGCAGCTAAATCCTGGGATGTGCTCGGTGAGGTGCAGGGGTCCTGCAAAGCCCGGCAGAAACACACTCAGGTTAAATCACAAAGCCAGGAACAGCATAAGATCCCCTCCTTTTCATGTCCCTGTACAGAGGAAAAAAGGAAATCAAGGATGATTTTAGTTTCCCTTTAGCCTTTTACATGCAGCACTCAGCTGGAGGCTGCCTGACCTTTGTTTTAGAACCAGGGGAGAGGAAATGTGGGCATCCAGCAGGGCTCTGCCTGCCAGCGTGCAGTGTTGTTCCTGAACCAGACAGTCACTGGTTCAACGAGCCCTGCAGCCAAGGGCTGCATTTGACTTCACTCCTTTTTCTGGGGATGTTTATCCTCTTCTGGCAAGACTTCTGTGCACCGGTAACTGGGATGAACAAAAAATTTTACACTCAGAAGTACCTCCTTAAAGGCCAGGGGTATAACTGACTTTTCAGCAGACTGATTTATTTTTTTTTTTACCTTGCCTGGTGTACAGACCTTGCAGATGTTTTCTGTGTCTCTACCCAAATCCCATCAGCCATCAGACCTTGGTGAAATTAAACAAAATGAAGTTTGCCCACAGGTTATCCATAGCAATGATGAGGGTGTTACTTCAGATCACAGATCCCAAGAGCTGCCCTTGAGTTCTCTTGGGGAAGTTTTTGTAAGCAGTTGTAAGGAAAGCTTGGTTTGGATGGGTCTGCAGCGGGAAGGTAATTTTGGGGAATCGGTTGTCATTGTCAAAGAAAAATAAATCCAGGAAGACAGAAAATTTCAGGAGAATGAAATGTCAAATTTACTGTTTGCACAGAGGTTCTCTGGGGAAAAAATGTTTTCTAACAGGAGGAACCTGAGCTTGTCAGAAACTTGCCCAGATCTGAGCTCAGTGTGCGCAGGCAGGTAAGGGCTGGATGCCCAGGGCTCCTTTGGGTTCAGCTGATGTTCAGATGAGGCTGTCACTGTGGGAATGTCACCTGGGGGCTGGATCTACCCACACTGCGAGGCTGCTTGGGGATCCTGGGGGATGAGCTTGTCCTGGAGATGAGCTTGGGTGAGCCTGGTCCCACTCCTTGGGCTCTGACCTTGATCTTCCTTGTGATACGTGATGCCCTCATTAGAGAGCACTTGCTGCTGCCTTACGAGTTATGGCTCACTTCATTTCCAACGCTTAGAGGAATAATTCTCTCTGGGTGAAGACAAGGGGGAGCCCCATTAGTGCCGGGAGACGGAGGGGAAGCGAAGGAGCTGACGCAGCTCTGCCAGTGTCACCGTCTCCTCTTACAGGGCGTGACTTGTTTGCCTCCAAATTAATTCCCAGAAAAGAGGCTGGCAGCCTGAACAAGCCTTTCAAAGCAAAATCCATACGGAGGATCTTGTGCGTGCTATCCGTCTGACCTTAGAGCAGCTGTTTGCACAGTGAGCAGTTTGCACGGTCAGGGTGTCCCTTGCGCACAGACCACATCCCCCGGAGGGAAGAGGCCAGTGAAATTTCCTTCTTTCTTGAAAATTGTACTTTAAGGTGATGCAGAGAGGTGTGAGGACAGAGGTATGGCTTGTTGCTATTGAAAAGAAGTGTTGTGATCCTGATCTGTTCCTCAGACTGCAAAAGCTTGTTTGCAATAAAAATCCTTCTATTTTCCAACATAAAGCACAGGGAGCTGGGAGAGCTGAGGGGCCGTCCTTTCACTCCCCTCACTCTTACCTTGGAATTGGCTTGTGCTGAAGCCCTGAAACCGAGCACCAGTTTCAAATTCCTGCTACAAAGGATGCAAGCTGCATCTTCCCTCTGAGCTATTTGCACGTGGCCTTGTGCAAAGAGCCCTGTCACCAGCATGGTGCAAGAGGGACAAGGTTTCTGCCCTGCCAGATCCATGTGATGGAGATGGTTTTAACTCCTGAAACCCATGTTGATAGCATGCAGCTGGGGTCAGTGGTGCAAAGGGAAAGAAAGTGATGAAGAAATGATGAAGAAAGTGTCTGGAAAAAATGGGGCTTGCAGGGAGGGTGTAGTCACACAGACCAGCTGTGGATTTGGGTCACTCCTGCTTTCCTGGACACCTGAAGGAACAGCTTCACTTCCCACCTCTGGAAGGAGGATTTGTGCAGTGCTGGGCTCAGCTTTTGCCTAGCAGCAGCCCTGTGGTGAGACTGGAGCTCCTGCAGCCACCAGGAGTCCCGGGGCTGTTCCTGACCTGATAAGATGGATTCAATTCCCTTCTGAGGGACTGATGGGGACAGGATCCTGCTCCACTGGGCTCCAGCTGCTTTCAAAGAGTCAAGTTCATCTCCAGGACACAAATGAGCAGCGTATTGATTGCACACCAAAACAAAATGTTCTCTGCTGACTGTCTTGCAGACGCTGGTTATTAGGGTGATTTATTTGTATATTTATTCGAGATGCTGTGGCACCGCAGGTTAATACCCCAAACTGACTGTGTCAAACCATCTGTAAGGGATGGTTTCTGGTGAGCCACGACAGAGTGAGGTTATTTATGGCAGGACACCTTGGAGCTGCTTGTCCTGAGCTGCACTGGTCCCTGCCTGGGTGTTTGTGGGGTTTGGGCACCATTACCCCCAGTAACCTCCTGCTCCTCCTCTGCGTGGCACTGGCTTGGCAGAGGAGCAGTCAGTGAGTGGTGGAGTGAGCTGGAAAGGAGAAATCCAGGTTTATTTATCACCCATGTGTTGTGTGTTTCTGCCTTTGACCACGAGCCAGGACATCTGCAGCAGCTTTCCATCCCTTCTGGGCCAAAGCAAACAAGTTGGCTTGGGTGGGTGATGGTGCCCACCTCGTGGGACATCCTTGGGAGCCATGTGGAGGGTGCTGGTTTTGCTGGGGGATGGAGCAGGCATCTTCATCAGGAAATTGGTGAGCTGGGGGTCAGGAAAGTGCCTCTGAATGGTGAATACCGATTGTGATGGATCCAGCAGCTGCCAACATCCAGCCTGCCGCAAGCTGGAGTGAAGGCAAAGTGCTACTGGAGGTGCTTTGAAAAAAAAATAAAAGGAGTAATGAGTCCTATAAATGGCCTGTTCTTGTCAGGTGAGTGATATATCAATAACTGCTCCATAGCTGCCTCTGCAGGGGAGCGGTTAAGATAAATGCTGTGTGAGTAATTTGCTCGGGCCAGCGGTGAGGGGGGATAAAAGGCACCAAAGTGGGAGGTGGTGGGTGGCTGGAGCTGCCTGCACCTTCCTGCGGGGCTGCCATGGCCAGGAGCTTCTTCACGGCTCTTAATAAACCCCAAATCTTCTGCAGGACGGGGGTTATCTTCTGGGCTTTGAGCTCTCGCTGTTCCCTATCTCAGGTTTCTTCCATCAGCCCATGTGAGTCACGGCTTTCATGCAAGCTGGCTTCAGGACCTGTACCCACGAGGTAAAAAACATCATGATGGTGCCTTGTGCTGGGGTGCTCCAGGGTACAGCTAATTGCTTGCTTTCACAGTCATCTTGGAATGCTGTTAACCCTTGAACCTATCAATCACCACTGAAATGTTAACAGGATTAGGTTTTCCTCCCAGCTGTCAGAGCAGATATGCACAAAATAGGTACCTGGGGGTTCTCCAGCACAGTTGTTTGGTT
This sequence comes from Aythya marila, assembly GCF_965140915.1. NCBI lineage: Eukaryota > Metazoa > Chordata > Aves > Anseriformes > Anatidae > Aythya > Aythya marila. The sequence continues at coordinate 1,949,604 of NC_139057.1, forward strand.
TGCAGAGGTGGTGAGCAAGGCATAAGGAGCAATCCTACTTTAAAAGGACCTGAATATGACTTCAGAAGGAGAAATAAAAGCAGGTTAACTGCCCTAAGCGATGGGTGGAAAAGAAGTGGGTGTGATGAAGCGGAGTTTTGCTGTTCTTCTCCTGGCTCCTCATCCACGAGGCACCTTCTGGTGTCCTGGGGTTCTGTGGGACACACGTGCTGGTACCACACTGCACACCAGCACCCCGTGCAGGAACTGTACCTCATTTACTTGTTATTAAACCACTTATTGCAGAGCTGCTAATGGCCCTCGGTGCCTCTGAGCCACTTTTAGGTGGTACAAGTTGCTGCTTTCACTTTTTAGATGTTTAAAAAAAAAAAAAAATGTCACTTCTGGGAGGTCACCCTCTGTCGCTCTAGGTCTTGCTTTGAGAGCTGCGTGGCCGCAAACCCAGGCGTTGCAACGGGGTTAATGCATCCGCAGAAAGCCAGCACGAAGCTCTTTGGGGATGCTCGCTGGGGAGCAGGCTCTGTGCAATATATTCCAATATCTCTAAGCAACAGCGAAATGTGTCACCTCTTCTGCTTAAGTAGCAGAGCTCGTCTGGCCTAAAAGGCTAATCATCGGAGGGTTATGGAGTGCAAATTGCTGCTGAATGAATTTGCTTTGTTCACTCCGGCTCCCCTTCCCCACTGGTGTTATGACAGAGAAATGACTCATCTCCATGTTAATACCATGTTTTAGAAAAATGTTTTAATATTTTGTACAGTGTTCATTGTTTAGATTTTTTTTAAAAAAAGCATGAAATCTGTCTTCTGGCACAATGTATTCCAGGGTGATTGCACAGAGCTGGCACCTTTCGATGAATGCTCTTCAGGTCAACTAAGATAGCAGGTTACGAGCTTGATACCATCAATTATATTTGGGGGTGGAAAAAAAAAAGGGAAAAGCAGGGGGCTGGGTTTGAGTGTAGCCAAACTTGACTCCACGGCTTTGAATGAAAATCATCTATTACAGCTCATTTTTGCAGCTTGTGCCTGTCTGACTAGGGCATCGCAATTTGTGTAGCCAAATACCTGCTAATGATAATTCAGTTTTTGAAAGCGTGATCCTCGTTGAGTTGCAGCATGAGATGGAGCAAATGAAAGTTGCATAACAGAGGCGAGCCTCAGTAGGAAACGGTGTGTAGTAAAATGCCAAACAAACAAAAATGCACCCAAAGGCATTGCTGTGGATTGAGGTTTCAAGTTGCTCAACCCTCCTCATCTGCACCCCATGGGCATGGATGTAATGGGCATTTGGCTCCAAGCAAATGAAGGTGGGGATAGTTTTAGTATGTGGGCCAGAAATAACCACAAGAGAGGCAAAAATAAATAATTAGGACCTGATTCATCTCCCTTTATACCTGATTTGGACCCCAAATCCCAGGCAGCCACAAAGCAACCCCCCTAGAATAAAATTCCCTGGGGAAATGAAGCTGGCAGGTCACAGCATGCTGTTTGCACACTGTGTGTGTGGGGGGGAAATCTGCTCCCAGACTGAAATCCTATTGATGCAACTTTAATTCTAGGCAATCATATCACAGAAGGTGTTTCAGATTCTTGTGGAGGCGAAGCAGGGAGGAAGAAAACACCAAATCTCTTCCATAGAGAACAATTTCTGAAGCACGGAGCTCCCTGGGGCCAGGCCTCCTGCCAGGTGAGTAATTCCAGACAAGCTGATGGGGCCAGGAGGAGGCTTTCAGTGCTGGGGGACTGTGTTAGGACCAAATAAATCTTTCCACTCAATACCAGTGTCCCTCAGTAATATCAGAGGGTCATCGTACTGGCACAGACCACGTGTGGGCTTTGTGAGATCTGGCTCCTCAATTTCACTTTCAGGTGGACAAAAAGGGTTTTCCTGTAAACGCTCCCTTCCCACTGGTTTCTGCAGGCTCTCAGCGAGGCTCCTTGCCAGGAGGCTGGTTTTTGTAATAAGAATCGCTTGCTGCTTGTAAATGCTAAGTGATGCGTTTCTCTGCCTCGGATGTCAGGAGTTACGGGAGCGCACGCCGTACAGAAACACTCCCCAACTGCATCAATAACCTTTTTGTGTTGCTTAGTGAGTACTAGATAACTGCTGAGCGGTTTCATGTCTCTGCAGGTTACTTAGCAATCAATTACTCGTCTGTCCTCCAGAACATCCTAATTTACTGGGAGGATGCGATGAACTCCTCGCTGCAATCAGGGGCTGGCAGTGCTGCTTCCCGGCAGGTTCGTGGGTTTGGCTGAACCATGCAGCAGCTGGGAGTGAGCAGGAATAAAGGTTTTTGCAACCTCTGTGTGCTGCTTTTTGGGGAGTTAAGACTGAGCATCCCTGATGTGTGGCCAGGAGTGAAGGTGAGGAAGCTGTAGGTCTGCAGGAACATCTCCTCTGTTTTCTGTACAGCTTTGCAGCACTCCTTGGCCTCCTCCATACGATGTGGAGATGACAGGGTCCTGCCACAGCCCTGCGAGGGTCCTGGGCTGGAGGGAAACTGGTGTGAGAGGCAAACCATCAGTCCTTGTGGTGTGAACACCAGCTTGTCTGGGCTGCAGGCTTAGCAGCTGGGCTAACAGCGTGCCTGCTGCTCCCTCCAAGCACAAGGGAAGGCAAACTCATGCAAACCATAATAAAAAAGGTTACAAGGGCATGTCTTGTCCCATGTGTGCTTGGAGTTAGCACCCAGGAGGCTCAGGTGATGCAAGGGAACTTAAATGGTAAAGCTCAGCTGCGGTGCAGTGGACACGTTTGTCTGGGAGGCTGCCAGCAGCCACTTGTGAAGCAGTTAAGAGAAGAACAGTGCTGTAGAAAGCTCCTCGAAGGGAAAGCTGTCCTTGCTCTCCATTCATTGTGCACTTGGTTCTCTGGTATTTGCTCTCTGCAGCAGCCCTTTGGCCCTGCAGCAGTGTTGCAGGAAGGGAGAGGAGGAAAAAAACCCAGGGAAGTGCCATGCACCTGATCGCAGGGAGCAATTCCACACAGGCTGTGTCTGGGGACAGGCACTAAGGCTTTCCTCAATAATTATTTCTGGTCTCTCACTCTATGGTGATGAAGGGAAATAAGCCTTGGGGCTTTTTATCACCCTGCATTTCCCATCGTGCTGCTCTGTGGGTCTGCTGCTCCTGGTGTTCACGTCCCTGCATTTCCTTTCCTTGCTGCCCTGGGGCACCTGAATAATGGAAACTTCATCATTTTGTCTGTGTTGAAATCCACAGAGAAGCTTATGGGCTTGTTTCCAGTGTGAAAGCAAGCTCAATTTTACCCATTTTATGGGGAGGAAAACATAAGGTAGGAGAAAGACAGGCAATCGGCAGATGCTTTTCATGTGGTCGCAGGGAGGGAAAACACAATTACGGTGCGTGAGACACATAGTTAACGTAAAAGCAACAAAAGTGACCCAAATGGCAAGCCAGCAGCTATTGAGCTGGCAGCATTGTCAGTAATGGAGCTGCTCTGATGTGCTGCTGTGCCGGCTCCTTCCCCGTGCACCGGGCTTTTATCGCCGCTGCGCATCCCAGGCTGCTCTGTTGCCATCGTGCAGCCTGTTCTTAGAAAACAGGTCGGCTCTTTTAACACTCTTGAGCATTCGAGTGAGTCCAGGAGATGTCGGAATGGGTTGATAAGTGGCTCTGCGTTGTCTTGGCTGTTGGGTGTTTTGCTCAAATTGCTGCTTCCCGAGGCTCTGCGCTGTGATGGAGCTGTTGACTCGCGCCCAAGCAATCCCAGGCACGCAGCTTTTGAGGGAGGCGGAATAGCTGAAGAGAAAAACGGGCTGGGAGATCACCTGTTCGGGGGAAATGGCAGAGAAAAGATGTTCTTGGATGAGCTCCTGCCCTCTGGGGTCCCGTGGGTGCCGTGGTTTGTTCCTGCCGGGGCCTCCTGGCTGGGTAGGTTTGTCACCGCAGCTGTGCTGCTTGGAAAGAATAAATCGAGGCATGTTTTCCCCTTTCATCTCCCTTTTTTTTTTTTTTGTCAGGAAAACCGGGATGTCTTCCTGCTGGATTTCACAAGCAGGAAATCAATTGCTGAGAGGTTCCCGCTGGGAGATTTGTGTCTCATGAAATTCATGCCGGGGGCAGAGAGGCAGGCTGGGGAGCTGGGGACGACAGCTCTGTCTTCCTCCTCTCTGCTGCTTTAATTGTTTGTAATGACTTAATAAGCAGCACTAAACAGGAAAGCTGATCCTTCCCTGCAGCAAGCACAGGCATGAGGCATTTTATTAACTTTCCTAGAGCCTCTGCTTGGAATTTCTTTGCTGTATTTTTCTTTTTTGTGGCCTCCATCCAAAGCCTCTGGAAATTGATAGGAAAGCTGCTGTTGACTCTGTGGTATCAAGGCTCCAAGTACTGAGCCAGAACCAAATCAGGTGGTGATCTTGGAGGGAAATAGCATGGAGAAATGGCATAACTCACAGCCATGAAAGTGTCTGCGCCTTGGCACCCTGTGTCTGCAGGTGCATACCAGGGGGAGAGAGCAAATTAAGCATGAAAAGCGCTGTTTGCTGAAGGATGGCTGGGAATAGCTGGTCGTTCAGGCTGGGAATGAGGAGGAACTCCTGGCCATCAGCAAGAGGAGATGGATGGAGAGCTGCTGTGCATCCAGCAGTTCGCTAGCTCCTATTTTCAGCTGCAGACACTGCCCCAGCTGTGAGTGTGTTCAGTGATGGTATACAGGTGAGGCGAAGGAGTTTGCCAATGATAACTTATGGAATTTTGTCCAATGGCTGGAAAATCCAGCCTTTGATTTCAATATCCCGAGAAATGTCCACTGCCTTGTACAGAAAATCAAATGAATTTTATCTTCCAGTATTTAAGTCAGTGTTAAGCATTGTCCCCAGCAGATGCCACCTCCCTTCCACACAGGGATGGAGGACAGCATCGCCCAGCACCATTTGTGCCAACAAACATTTACCCTTCAATTTATTCTCGGTAACAGCACGTGGGGCTCGGCAGTGAATGGGTGCTCTTCTCTGGCCAGTGGGCATTTATCACCCGTGAGCTACCCTGCAGCAGTGACGTGGAAGAAAAGCAGAGCCCAGCTCCTGCCCTGACCTCAGGCTGGATCCTACAGGTCCCACCTCACCCCTTGGGTGCCCCTGGCTAGATTCGCATGTGCCAAAATCACAGCCGCACGCGTCCTTGCGAGGCTGCGTGGGACTTGATGTGACATGGAGACATGCACCTCGGTGTCAACAAGGTGACACTTTAATGCTGCTGCTGTCGGCTTGTCAGGCAGTGCCCACACAGCCTGTCAGCAGACATCAGGGGAGGAGAAGGCTCAGGAGAGCAGGGATGAAGTGCCACACGCCACCCTGTGCTGCCAAGGGCCGGCTGGGAGCCAGGACTGGGGGGTGACCTGCGAGGGGCTGTTGGCCGTGTCAGTGACAGACTAATAATTATCTTTGCACAAAGGTGAAAAAGCAGCAGTTCACATGGCCTGAATAAGCAGATCTGATGATTCTTGCTGCGTGTTCCAGGAGCTGTGCTGATCTCATTTGCTCTGAAATATTCTCTGTGCAGCTTAGCTGGGAACAATATTGAAGTCCTGAACCTACTAATAAAAGTCACACATAATCCAGGAACAGACCTTTGCCACCCATGTTTTCATTTTGGGTTGGTTTCTGCTCTGTACAGAGGGTGCCCAGGTTGCTGCATGGGTGGGAAATGGTGGCTGAGCCAGGTGGGTGTGAGGACTCTTTTTGGTGGAAAGCCACACTTCACAGGGCCATAAAGTGGGTGTCCTGGCACCTGGCAAAGAGGAAAAAATCCTTTCTGCTCAGGCTGAATGGCAGCGAGCTAGATAAGCAGGAAATGAAGCTGGAGGACGGCAACTAGCACGAGAAAATCAAAGGGGAAATGACAGCCCAGGTTTGTCTGTGTCACGCTGCCAAAGATTAATAAAAGCAGAGGGGCAGATGGTGTGACAATCTCTCACTGCTTGCTGAGCTGATTAATGCTGTCTCACTTTTCTTGCTGTTTTTGCCTGTTATGCTGACCCACGTTTCTGTATTTGATGAGGAACATGGGGCTGGGGCCAGGCTCCTCCTGCTGCAGCCCGTGTGGGCTGCAAGTGTACTGGTGGTCCTGAGCCCACCTGTGCTGGGGGTGCAGCTAAACCCTTCCAAAAGTCACTTTGGGTAAGGCAGGCCTGGTTTACATTTCCTTGAGTTTGGCGTTGTAAACTTCACTGGTTGTTTCTTAAAAATAAAAATAAAAAGGAGGTGTTTGTCTGTACTAGCTGCGTGGGTATTGCAGGCTGTGTACGGCTGATTCCTGGGGGATCAGCGTGAAAGCCACATTTACCAGCTGCTCCAAAATAAACCTGACAGGAGAAATATAAAAAGTGATGAACAGCAGCGAGCTGCAGCTCTGTTGGGGTGAAAGAGGCATGTGGGGTGGCTGGATCTGGCATTCCCCTGCTCCTGCACACCATTAGATCCTGCTGGAAGCCTCTTGCACAACTTTGCTTTGTTATAAATCATCCCTGCAGCACCAGTGCTTCCTGAGGTGGATTCAGGCCCAATCCTTTTGGCTGCTGAGTATCCATGGAAAGTCCTGTGCATCTTCAGCCCCAGCACTGTGAAACAACTTAGTCCCCTCAGGCTGCTCTTCAATGGAGGTTTTCAGTCTGCAGGATTTTTTTCTGCCCACAAACAGGACTTGATTTGTATAAGATGAAGCATTTTGGGTTCCTTCAGCTCCCTCATTGTTGTATGGAATTGTTCATGCACGTGGATGAAGTTGGGTGCGGAGAAATCATATTCCTGGATTGCCTTTCTACCTACCAGTCACTCAGATAAGCACAATCCTCCCTTAAGGAGGATTAGACCCAGGGTCTGAAAGCTCCTGTGATGCCTCCAGCACTGCTCTGTGCATGGAGTCAGAGTGTGCAGGATGAGCAGTGGGACAAAGGCACATGAAAGGCTGGAGAACAGAGGGTGTCAAATCAATCCATCCTCCTGGGAGGGATGCAAAGACTCACTCACAGATCGCAGACTCAGGACTGTGCTTTCAGCCAGCTTCCAATTCCATGAATTAGAAACACCAATGCGTTTTCTCATAGTCAGTAATGAAAACAGCTGAAATAATTATGATAATAATACTTATAATTAAAATAATAACATAATTATTCACCACTCACAATTTGTTTTCTGGTTTGTCCTCACCCTGCATCTGGCTTCTGGTTACCTCTGTCCCCACAGCTATACAAACAGTGTGGTAAAGCCGAATAAACACAAAAAAGACAAATAAAAGAAAAAGGGCAAACCTTATTCTGCAGTGCTTCGAGCAAACAGGAGCACGAGGTGATGGAGTGTGTATAAGGGCTGTGGGTGTAACAGCTCAGAACGTGGCAGAGCAGTTTTATATTATTTTTAGAGATCTGAAAACATTGTTCCCAAAACAATCTCCCCCTCCTCTATGCCGTCGTAAATTGTGAAACAGAAAAAAAAAGGAGAAAATAGCAGAGGTTTGATTAAACTGGCTTTTTTCGGTCTTAAAATAGCGTCAGCTTGATGCCTGATATTTTAGAAATTGGATTAGTAGCATCTATTTCATCCCACCAGAGGGGTGGATTTAAGGCTTCCAACAACAGAAACGCTGGGTGCACGAGCGCAGTTTGCCAGCCCTGCCACCCTGGTATCTCGTCATACTATTTTAAGCAGCCTCAGCCAGATGTATAAATACACCGGTACAAACAACAACAGAAAGCAAATGTTCCACCAAATGGGGAAAAATAAGAAGGTGGGGTGGCAGCCCTTTCCGAAGAGCTCCGGTTGATTTTGAAGAGAACAAAAAAAAGGCTCGGTGTGCTCCTTTCCGTGGAAAATGCAGATGTTTAATAGAAATATATTTTTGGGGCTGTTGGTAAATGCGCTACGCTTTTAGGTCTCGGAGGAACAAACACTTTGTTTTCCTGAGATGCTGCCTTTGAGAGGAGAATTGCAAATATCCTGGGTTGTTTTGTACGGTGGATCAAATGGTGCCGGGCTGTGATTGCCTCAACTTTGGGATGTTGGCACAAGGCAGGCAAGGAGCAGCCAGGTGTCTTTGCCAGGACCGCTGCATCCGCAGCATAATCCAGCGGAGCTTTTTCCTCCTGCAGTCTCATTTGTAACCCGAGGTACTCCAGGGCTCTTGAACTTGACGGCTGTGGAAGTTAATCAGTGTAATTACTGACAAATGAACTTGCTGCCTTCTTCCGAGCATGGGTGTGATGAGCGTGAGGTAACCCCGGGAGCGCTCGCCAAGAGGGGGCTTGTTCTTTGGCAGGGAGGGGAAGGAAATTGGGCTTGTAGTAACCAGGGCGACTGGGCTTCCTGGGAAGAGGGAAAGAGGCAATTAAAGACGTGAGCTCTGCTTGGGATTATTTGCATTGTTAGCCTCAGCACTTGGAGACGAGGCTGCAGCCTCGAGAGCCTCGGAGCGCAGCGTGTCCCTGACCTGCTGCAAGCACCAAGGGCTGAGTCAGTGGGCAGAAAATTGATCCCATGCCAGCCACTGGCTCTCACCTTCCTGGTTTTTGGAGGTTTTACCTGTTTTTTGAGACTTTTTTTTTTTTTTTTTTTTTAATGTCATCTCTGAGATACCCTATCTCTCAGGTGCAGCCCTGATGAGGCACAAGGTTGTGCCTTGTGTACCATGCAGGATTATTCTTAATAAGCCACACCTCTCCTCACCTTTACTCTTATGCTTCTTGACTCCTACCTTGTAATGCAAGAAACTATGAATAAACCAAAACCAAACAAAACACAAAACCCACAAAAACAATGGACAGGGAATGGGTTAGGCATGTAGGAAAAGAAGCGGAGGCATGCCTCGGGTTGCCTCTACCTCTTGTTCCCCTCTCACACAAGCCCCCTTCACTTCTCATGTTGCTTGCAGCATGTGCTCAGCTGTTTTCTCATCGTCTCCCTGGACTTGTTTCTGCTCTGGGCATCATGTTTGCTATTTGTTAGTTGCTGGTGGTTTTTTGTTGGTGTTTTGTTTTCCCCGTGTTTCTTTAAATTGTTTTCCTTCATTTTCCAACCTGTTGGAGTGATGTGCTTTCCTTACCTTTTATTGTTTGATTTTTTTTTTTTTCTCTTATTCATTTTATTCTCTGGATTCAACTTCCCACTTGCCTTGTGGCTGTTATGTGTCAGTTACACGCATATCAATTAATTCTCTGCTGCCTGCCTCAGCCAGCTCTTGCAAGGGGCCGAGCAGCTCTCTTGGGTCCATCCCATTTTATGGAGATGCCTTTAAGCTGCCCATGTGCTTGGACAACTCTGGTGGGGAAAAGCCTTGATGTTATAGGTGTGAAGCAACGACTCTCCTTGCAAGGACAGGAATATGGTTATCCTCCATTTCCACGACAAATCGACCACTTCAGTTTGGGGAAGATCTGGCTCAGGTTGGCAAAAAGGAGCCTGCCGGAGGCACGCAGGCTTGGTGGGATGGCAGCAGCTCCTCGGGATTCGCAGATTTGGGGCTGGGCCTGCTGCACCACAGGGTGTTGCTTTGGGGTGCTCGGGCAGTGGGATCAGGCACCCCTGTGAGATGTGTGTAGGGAAGGGTTGTGAAAAGCCAACCTGCTTCGCTTAGGTTGCCAAAGAAAAAAAGAACATGTTAATGGTATTTTGGAGAATCTGGGGATCCTTCTCGTTTCTTTGCCCCCTTTGTATGAGGGCTGGAAAGGCAGAGCTTATGTGATGAAAATCCCGGCTTTATTATTATTATTTTTTGCAATGTTTTCATCACAGCAGGAGTCAGGCTAAGAGGATGTGCCTGTCTTTGCCTTAATGACAGTAACGTTGACAGCGGGAAGCTGGTCAGAGGTACATCATTGCTCTGTCCTTAATTTTCCCTGCAGAACCGAGGGTGATTTAATAAATGAGGCACAGCCAAGACCTTTCTCTCATCTTCTGCTCATCAAGCAAAACACCCCCCCCCCCTCCCCAGTCACACTTCAGCTTCAAATACGTCATTTGCATCTGGCTGACCTTGGCTCTCCCCTACCCAGGGGAAGCTGAAGAGGTGGGAAGCCAGAGGCTGTGGTGGGTGAATCATGAAATAGCAACCAGTGCCTGCTCCTGAGCAGGGTGTGCTGGAGAAACATCGTGTGCTGTGCCACAGGAAGACGAGAGCAAACAGATTAAACTGAAGATAAAAAGATAGGAGGGCACCTAGTCAGCTATTGTTGAAGAAAACGTGGAGAGGGGAGGAAAAAATAGCATTAAAAAGTGCCAGAGATCATTATTAACTGCAGCACAGGTCCATGGCTCTTCTAATAATAGGGTATGTAGTGAATGCTAGAAATAATACAAGAAGGTGTTGAGTGGGGGCTTTTACTGAATGGTTAGGTGAAACAAAGGAATACTCTTATACTCATTCTGGTAGAAGTTTTATTCTTATTTGAGCAAGATGCTTTTTTTTTTTTTTTTCTTTTTTTTTTTTTCTTTTCCCCCTGAGATAATAGCCACACTGAATATACTGAAATATCTTCCCTATTAGCTCCTGCAGGATCTGGATAAAGCCCTCATTCAGGTAAACTTGAATCTAATGTGTGTCTGCATAGTAATAAGTTAAATTGGAGCTATCAAAGTGTGGCAGGAGTGCGGATGTGCTGAGGGCTGCTATAACTCGCTCGCCTGCAAGTAGGCAGAGTAAATTAAGAGTGGATGAGCCATGAGTTTGAGCAGAGCAATTATAAATTATGTCAGTTTAAGGGGAACATTTAAGTAAATTAAGCTAAGGGGCTGTCTTTAGTGCAAGCCAAGGTTTAAAACAGGCTTCTGCTGAAGAGGACTTTGTAGACCTGGCTCCGAACAGACCTGCAGATATGAGCATCCAGCAGCTCGAGGCAGCTCAGGGCTTGAGCAGCGTTTTATGGCCTTGGCCTTGACTCTTGGGCTATAAAAGCTCCTGTGAAATGAGCACTAAAGTTATAACTCCCCAGAGAGTTCTCAGAGCCCCAGCTGAGAAAGGTCTACCTGGATTTTGGGGACAGGATCTCAGTGCAGAGCACATACACGTGCCATCAAACTGCATCAAAACACCTTTATGGGGGGTTCGTTCCCAACACCGGTCACCTGCCGTGTTCTTTGGGAAGGAACAAACTTTACAAGGCATAGTTAAAAGAATTTCTCTGGCAGGTTCACAGCTGTGCGAACGTTAATAAACCCAACTGGCTATTTACTGTGCAGTAGCCGCTAAGCAATTATGTTTTGTCTGTAGGCAGCCTAATGAAACCAGCAGTTAACGACCTAATGAGAAGAATTTAAACCAGCCCACTGTTCTGCAGAGGCATCACTTTGCTCTCCCTGGCTTCCCTGCACTGTGTGTTTTCTGGAGGAGTTTAGAGCTGGTAAAAGAAAAATAAACAGCCTCATTTTGGAGGAGTGGTGATGCATGTTCCTGTAGTGGAGTTTTGCACGTGCCTGCCCAGATGTTACGGCACTGGGGTCACATCACAAAGTCAATGTTTCTGCAGGAGCTGGCAAGCAGGGAGCTGTGTGCTAACACAGCACGGGAAGAGCTGAGTGATTTTTATTATATTTTTCGGCAGTTCTCTCTGAGCAAGGCAGAAATCTCCTCCCCTCCCAACACAGCGTGTCGGTGTCACAGCAGGGCAGCAGAGTGCTGAGGGCAGGATGCGTCAGTGAACAGGGGATGGATGGAGAGCCCAAACCATGACTTGCTGCTAACCGCAGATGCCCAGCATGCCCTGTCTGTTCCCCAAAGTGATGGTTTTTGGAAAGCATCCACCGTTTTTGTGCTGCTGGAGTGCCCGGAGCCTCTCTTCCTTTGTACGAGGCAGCCTGAAGGGTCACGCTGCTAACGAGCAAACTTGTTCAGTCCTTCTCTGGCTCATCAGCGAGGAGAGGACGAAGTCATTAGCCATCTGTGCTGGGGTAATTACGCAGCACAGCCTGGCAGGCAGCCAGCAGGCAGGCAGGCAGGGGCTGCTCTGCCCCTGGGACTGATGCTGATTTTCTCCTCTGGGGCTCAGTGCAGCTCTGGCAAAGGGGGCTCAGGCTGCTTGTCCTCTCAGGTGCCCTCCGAGCCCAGTAGAGGTGGGCAAGGAGACTGCCAGCATGAGCTCTGACTCTCTGCAGTCCCTCTCCTATTTTGTTTCTGGTTTCTGTAGCCTAAAAAGCAAAAGTTTGCATCCTTTACTGACCCAGCTCAATGTGGATATTGTGGTATCTGTATGGATAGCTAACCCTTTTTGTGTAAGTTGATAAATCTTTAGATCAAAGATGCTCTGAAAGCTGCTGTGCTGGTTATAATTCCAGGTTGTTTTTGATACAGCTTTCCACTGACAGCAGTGAATTGTTTTCTGGTTTCTTTGAATGGTCTGACAGTCTTTTGGTACGTAACGAACAGAAGAATGTATTTTACCTTCATTATATAAATTATTATATGATGTCTAGCCTCTTTGTCTTTCTTCTTCAGTCCTAAACAGCATGCTCACTTCAGTGTGTGCTTTTAATTGTTTCCACTGCTTATCAGTAGACTTTTTGGTTCTGCCAGGCATGTTTTGAGCCAGGTGTCTGTGACTCACTGCAGCATGCACTAGGCATCAAGTCAGTCTAAAGAGGAACTTCAGGATGTGTTCAGCCCTATTTTCTCTTCCTCCCTGTACACTTACTATAGGTTTGTTATGAACACTCTTGTTTGCCAAGCCCTTGCTTGTGGCTTAATCCCTTTCCTGAATAATCAGTTGTTGGGTTTTAATCCCTTCTCATCTGTGAGGTCTGAATTTTGAAGTGCTCTGCACATGCTCTCATACTCATCCTGTGCTGTCCTTGATGGGAATGTTAGGCCTTCATGGATCACTTTTCAAGCATGTCCCGAGAAAGGTTTTTGAGATCTTTGAAGGGTTTTTGGTGTGGGAATTGCATCCCTAGTGTTTGATGGGGGTGGCTGTTGCCCGAGTTGTGAAGCCTGCTGAAAAATGCTGTTTCTTCCCTTCCAGGTGACTGTTTTCTTCAACAGATTACGAGCTTTGGGTATTTCTTTTGAAAGGAAATATCAATGAATCTCTTTTTTGGGCTCCAAATTGGAATGGTCATTTTTTCACTAACACCTGCTTGTTATCCAGTTAGGCTTATTATCCAGTTATTATCCAGCATCTCCTGTTAGAAGCTGGGCTTAAACAAACCTTTAAAATCTATAACTGATCTCCTGCTACCTGGCTGGAACTGGAAACAGAGCTCCCAGGCTTTACTCAACTTAGCTGAACGTGCTATTGCACATCTAAAATGAGTGGATAGTTGCCTATACTGGTCCTCTCCACCAGTGTAAGATATGCATTCAATGAACTCAGTGCCCCAGAGGTATTTGGTTATGTGTTTTCCTCACAAATGTATTTAGATGAGGTATGTGGGACTCATTTCTTTGAAAGAAGGCGAGGAAGAACAGCTGAGGCTCCCTCTGTCAGGCCTCGCTACCCAGCAGTCTGGCACAGATGTGCTTCTGAAGAGCTTTGCAACTTGTCCTTATTATGTTCTATGTTTGATTTGATGAAAGAATTTTTAATGAAAGACCTTTTCTGTACTGTAACTGAGCTCCTAATCTTATCTGAAAGCAGAGCAAAATCCCTTCAGAAATGGCATTTGAATAACAGCCTATTTGCATTTCCCGCACCGCGGTGTCACTCGCAGGAACAGCTCTTTATTTAGGGGAAGACAATCAGCAGATTTCTCTGAGTTAAAAGTACATCAGTGATGCCATGTGGAGTAGGTATGAGAAACAAACTGTCTCACTTTCCAGCTGAGCAAACAAGACCTTCCTTGGTCCCAAGAAAACGAGAAGTTAGCTTTTCCTTAGAAAGCACCTGAGACTTTGTGTAGGTTTTCCATGACATCCCTGGTAGATCTTTTCATTTACTGTTGGTTGGAAGGAGACCAAGCCCCAGCCTGACGGGTGCCTGTTGACCTGAACTCTGATGGACAGGGCCAAAAAGTCAGCGTTGGATTAACCTAAAACCAGCATCCAGAATTTGGATGGGGCTACGTGGAGCACTTAAGACTAGAAAATATTTGATGGTGATCTGTGGTTCCCACTCCAAAAACGATGGGCAATGCAAAGAGAGACCAGTTTGCTGCCTGTTCTGTGCAGAACTGATGGTGTTGAGCAGCAGAGACACGGCGTGAGTTGGTTGCTGGTTTGTTGGAGCACATGAAGACCTGCATCTCTGCTTTGGTCCATAGAGCAGAGCACAGTGTTTTACTAGACAACTACCTGCACAGCAGGCAGGATGAAGAGGAAAACCTTCCCCTGCCACTGGTAATGCTGTTCTTGTTGCAAACACGAGTTACATCTTGTAGAAGCCCGTGAAGTTCATGCAGTGAAAACTGGGCTGAGCTCAGATCGATTCTGTCCTTCACTAGGCAAGTGAGGACTGGACCCTGTCCCACATTTCCCCAGCTGGAGCTGAGAGGAATGAATTGCATCCATTGACAAGGTGAGAAGTGTGTCATGTTTTTGCTTGCCCTGTGCAAGAAATATCCTAATTTAAACCACCACTGTCTTCTCAGCTTTTGCTCCTTCCTCTGCCTCCTTGCACAGATGTGCATCTCTAGGGAGAAGACCCTATCCATTTTGGTCCTGTCAGCTCCTCTCTCCCCCTCGTGCTTTGTGCTTGTGTCTCTTTGTACTAATTCACTCTTCCCTGAGAAGACCTCCATTACCAGAGTAATAGGTACTATTGAATCAGCCTTTGATGTGACGAGCAGTGGATTTTTGCAGTCAACGTGTCAATTTAAGCTGTGGCTGTCATGCTAAAAATAAAAGATCAATTCCCTCTTCCTGGAGAAGAAATTAAGGAAAAAACCTTTTCATGTTTTGAACCGAGTGTGTAAGGCTGAAGAGGGTGAAGATGGAGATGAGGATGTCTCCTGAGAGGAGTAAATTTGTCAGTTTAGCAAATTAGAGAGAGTATGCTTAAACCTTTTAAGTAGTCAGGTACCAAAATAATGTCACTGAGTAGGCAGGGCTGGGGTGGGGTTGTTCTCCCTGCTAAGCAGAGCCATGGATTTTGACAGATTATTCACACAAGAGGCCCAGAGAACCATCTGTCCGAGGACGATTTCTCTGTTTGTCTGATTTTACAGTGTGTTGCTGCAAACCTGTTCAGCATTTTCCTTTCCCCTGTGTCCGGGGTGCTTGGTGGGACCCCCATGGCCCCTTCGTGGTGGCACCTCTGGGCCCTGTGTGGTGCCAGCCGCGCTGGGCCTGCAAGGCCTCGGTGCTGCTTCACTTGGTGCTATGACGTGTAGGAGGGGATCTGATGAATTATTCAGCAATATTAAGCGCCCTGCGAGGAATGATTAGCAGCTGTGGTTATGTAAGGTGAAAGCAGAGGATTTCACATGTTTTGGTGTTCAGGATGCTGTGCCTGGGGACATTGTGGGGGGTGACACGTCCCTGTGGCACCTCAGTGCAGTGCTGTGCCCATGCTCCCTGACGAAAATAACTGCTCTTTGTAGCCCACTTTGTGCTTTCTGCCAGAAAGGGGAAGAAATGGGGGAAAACCAGCCCAATAGAGCAAAGCTGTGGCCAAGAGCTGTCTTCTGTCTGGACCCCATGGAGGGGGCTGGTGGCAGCACCCTACCCTGCCCTCCTCCTGGGAGCTCGTGCCCCATGTGCCCCCCCACCGGGCTGTACTTGTGCTATCTCACTGACAAGCTCACAAAAGAAGCCCAAGGAACCATCCAGCCAAGCAGATAAGGAAACAGATGTTGTAGAGCGCAAAGGTCAAATAAATACAGACAGCTCAGGAAATAGGCATTGCAAAATGATGCAAAGCTGAATAGGTGAAAAGAAAGGCTTCTTTGAATGGAATTACAACGGGGAATCTCTTTTCTGCAGAGGAAAAAAAAATATTCTGATGAATTCAAGGCAACAAAGAGAAGAAAGGGCTTTACATTTACCAAACTGCAAGATATTCTGCCAGGCCTGCGGACTGGAAAAAGCATTTGACAAACTGCAGTGGGTAGGACTTACGTGTACCAGACTAGGTGACTGCTGACCTGGGACTTGCCTTGCTCCCCATTTCTGAGTGATTTAACTTATTTCTAGCCTATTAAGAAAGAGACAAATCTCTAATTAAAATACATTTAATTCCAGCCTTATTAGCCTGGATCATGTTTCGGTGTTCTCGTACCACCAGCAGAGAGGGGACTTGTACTTATTGTCATTAAAAATGCAGAATGCCACCAGGTGGTCTCTCTCTGGTACAGGCAGTGACTTATGCCACTGCGTTTGTCTCACAGATGGCCACAAAATCACATCCCAGATCCATTCTAATGACTTCCGCAGCCCTAACAGCCATCCCAAGTGGGACTGGGGACAAGGGGGATTTGCTAAATGCCTGGGTCCTTCTTGCAGCTCGTGCCCTGGCAATGTTCAGGTCTGCTCCCACCAAACCCCACTGCTTGGTGTTTCCCACATTGTTGCATTGTGGCAACAACAGTCATGAACCATGCAGCTCTTTTCCCTCAGTTATCCATCTATGGCTGTGTCTTGAAATGGTGAAGCGTGCACGCTGAACGAAAAGGAACACTGCAGAGGTAAAACACAAAGGGAGATTAAAGACACCTACATTTGCTATTTAAATCCCATTAAACATCAATTATGATCATCCTGATAAAGACAGGGCAGCATTTGAACAGCCGCTGGTCTTGGTTTTGTAAAATGCTGATCATGGTTCCTTCAGTGCTTCTCTAGACAAGTTTACAAAGACTCTATCACTGTCCCTTAGTCACAGCTGAAACTTAAATCTCGGCACATACAGCTTACAGGGTGGAAACGTGCTGGTGCTGGGGGGGCAGGATGAGATTTGTTTTCAAAGAGCCAGGAAATGCAGAGCTGGAGGTTCCCAAAGCAGCAGCTCTGGTACAGCCCCCAGTCAGAGTCTGGCAATGGATTTCATAGTCAAACACAGCATGGCAAAGCTAATCAGGACTTGCTAATTCCCATGAAGTCATATGCTTCAGATTCACTTCAGACTTGTATTTTCCTGGAATAACTCAACAATAACACTATGTTTACGAATGGAGTCTTGGTTTATCTGCTGAGACCACAGTTTGTCTTCCTCTTGTGGTCACTGCAACCTTTCTTCTCCCACTGCTTGCAGTAGAGCCCCTGCCCACTCCTGCCCCCAGGACTAGTCATCCACTGGGCTTTGCATACTGATGGATTTTCAAAGCAAACCAAACAATATTTGCTTCAGCAAGGCCACTTTGCAAGCAGATTTTATTGGACCACATCCTGCATAAAAACAGAAATCCAATCTCATATCCATTGTCATGTGCCTATTATTTTTCTTCTCATCATTGCTTTTTCAATTCTTCTTCATGTGTAATTCTCCTTCAGCAACATCATTCAAAACGTCATAGAATTCAAATATCGCTGCTTTTACACTTGTATCTGCAGTGATATGTTTCCTTATCTTGGATCTCTATTTAATATCTTGTTTTCCTGGGCTGACAGCTGTATTCTTTGAGCTGTGAATATTGCCATTCAGGGATAAAGACATTTTCTTGCCCTGTGGTTCTGTATGAGGTCCTTTGCTGATATCTCACTGAACATCTGAAGTCTCCACAGCATCCAGAGCTGCTTTTGGCTAAGACAAGACAGACAGCCCTGCTGGATTATTCACTCCTGTGCTGTATTTCCATGTCCTGCAGGGGCTGGAGCAGCTTTTGTGGACTGGGCTGAGGTGGCTCCAGTCCCTGTGCCTTTTCCTGCAGGGATCCAGCTCAGACCATGGCAGGCTGGGTGCCACACAGCAGCTTTTCTTCACTGCGGGCTCTGACAAAGCTGATGCCTTGTATTTTAGCTGGGTTTCTGGGAACTGGCAGCTCAAGGTATTGAAAACCTGTGTCACTAAACCCCTGGCTGAGCTAGTCTGTGGGATTTGGGGTTGCTGTGCTGGCTGTCTCCTGGTTCTTGAGATAACTGATTGTTAATGAGCATCCCAGCAAAGTACCTGGGCTGCCCTGGGGCTCTGCCCTCAGCCCCTAGCAATGTCCTAGGTGCCCACACCAGCCTTGGGACCACCCCAGCAGGGGGATTTTTTTTGTGATGCCCCCACTGGCTGCAGGCTGTGACCCTGCACGCACCAGTAATTAAAAAAAAACACTCCGGTAGCAAACTCTAGGTGTTGCAGGGGTGGCATTTTGGGGAGAAATTCACAAAGACTGAGCTGTTCCTCTCCAGCTTAATGTTTGTGATGAACCACGGGGGAAAACGGTGCCCCAGAGCTGACTGCCACCAGCGTGCGCTGCGGCAGCCAAGGGGCTGAGTGTGTTTGTGCACACGTGTGGGGACAGATGGGCGAGTGGCAAGGGGAATCCCTCTGCTTCCTCAAGCAGAGATTGCTTGTATTGTCCTTTTCTGTACATAGCAGGTAACAAATGAAGCAGCTGGCGTGCATCTTAACCAGCCAGAGATCCGGAGGCAGGGGGAGAAGGAAAGGCGCAGCCAGTCCAAAAGATGCTTTGAAAGGGAGAAAACCTTGCTGCCAGGCTTCCTTCCAAGAGCAAATTCTCTCTCTCTTTCTCTCCCTTTTGGTGCTGTGTTATTCCTCCATGGCCAGGAGGCTGCAGGCATTTCAGATCTCTTCTTCAAGCCCATGTTTCAAAAAAAGGGCCTGCAGAATGTTTGCTTCTCAGGCTCAGCAAATGGGAAGTGCACAATGCAGCCGTCTCTAAGCCTCTCTTCTCCTGTCTCGGGGAGAAAGGAATTTGCCAAGCCCTAGAGCCTGACTCACTCGCTGTGTGAGCATGAATTAACCAGGAATGTTCGAGAATTATTCCTGAATAATTCATGAACCTGAATTAATCATGCATTTTCATGAATTATTCATGAATAACTCATGGAAATGCAAGGTTTATTCATGCTCCAAAAAATCCAAGGCTTTTTCTCTTCTCTTCTGCTTTCTCTCCCTGTAAGAAACAGACCTGAAACAAGCTAAGGAAAAAAATATATATGTATATGGAAAAATAGCAGGAAAAATAATGCTGAAACAAAACAATCAAGAAAAAAAGAAAGCAAAGGGGCTTTTATTTTTTCCTTTTTTTTTTTTTTTTTTTTTTTTTTTCTTCCTTCCTTCTTTTTGTAATGCAGTGGGGACAGCAGGTGGGAGCTTTCTAAGCCAGACAAAGGAGACCTGAGAAGGAACTGTGGTGAAGGGACAAGCCCAAGGCAAAGGACTGTCCGGCCACCTCCTCTCCTGGAGCAGGCAGCTGAGATCTGCATAGCCAGGAGACATTTTGCAAGACTCAACACCTGGAGCAGTGCTAACCAGGCAAGGACGAGCTCTGTTGCTATCAGGATTTTGATCTCTCTCTCTCTCTTTCTCTCTTTCTCTGTTTGTGCATTTGTGTAGTTTTGTTGTGTTCGGTAAGGGAAATGAGCACCTGGTAAGTGGGGCAGGAAGGAGCAGCAGCAGCAGTGAAGATCAGTGCTTTTTGCTTTAAATGTTACAGAAAGGAAAACACCTGTAGGGAGATTTGGGGGGTTGGGGTTGTTTGCTGTTTAGAATACAGGAGCTCTTGAAAACAGCTGTGTTTTGGGGAGGGAGAAGTCTCAGCTTTCAGTATATCCCACTCTGCTTGGTCTCTGTACCCTTCCTGGGGTTACGCAGAGGGCTGGGTGCAGCCGCCTGCTGCAGAGCATCCAACCTCCGTGGCTGGCAGGGGGATGTGGGGAGCAAGCCGTCAGCGCATGGCGAGCTGCTGTATGGTGCTGCCTTATAAAAATAAATGGCACGGCGTGTCTCGGTCAGGGGAAAATGATTGGAGCAAGCCAGATGTGAGTCTGTGCCAGCAGGGCAGGCTGGTGGGTTCAGGGAGGGTTACAGCTCCTGCAAGCAGCTTTGCTGCAGCTGCTGGATGGTGGAAGGGGGAAGGAGAAAGACAAAGTTGTGCAGGGTGAACCGAAGCTCCCAGGTGAGGGGAGTCATGGCCAGGCTCAACTTTAATGGGGATATGGATGCAAAATGAGAGATGGCAATAAATTGGGGCATAGCTGCCTGTCTGGCCAGTTTGTCCCTGCTCCACCACTCCTCTCCCTGCCCCAGATCCCTGCCATTGGCTTCGGACACTGCAGCCATCCTCTGTGCACTGCCTGGCACAAGGGCTCTGCCCCAGTCCCCAGAACCCTTCTGCCAAACGCTGCCACAAAGCGGAGCAGGATGGGCTAAGGGATGCTCTGCCAGAGCCCTTAGGAGCTTGGGCAGCTGGTCCCTGCCTGGTTTTGTGCTCATCTGTGATGTGTGGGATGAAACCTGGAAAGAAATCCTCACTGAGCCTGGTCCTCAGCTGCCCCTGTGGCTTGAGAGGGTTTGAAAGCTATTTGGCTGTCTTCGATGTCTCCTTTGCTGCTCTGTGCCTCAGTTTCCCTTTGTGTGAAATGGAGGTAAACTGATGTCCTCTTTATCAAAGCAGTTTGACATTTCTGAAAATAGCTGTACAGACAAAGGGAAGAGCATTTCCTGGAACACACCTGGGTCTTTTCGAGTCTTTTCCCTGTCCTGCCTGGATATTGCACAGATCTGGTCCCCCTCTGCAGCAAATTGCTGTAGCCCCATTGATGTTGATTGAGCTGTGCTGGTTCATGCTGGCAGAGGAACCAGCCCGTGCCTGCTCGGTGGCTTGTCCAGGGTCTGCCCAACACATCCCAAGTTTGAGCAGCCCCTGCCTGACCCCAGGTGATACCACATGTGGCTGGAGTCCTTCAAATTAAGTTCAGGGACACTGAAAGATCATGGGGCTGTGCCCCAGTCAGGACAACCCCACAGGGGAAGGATTTAGGACAAGACAAGCACAGCAGGAGAGGGATGGGGAAAGAGGAACAACAGGTAGAAAAGATGAAAGAGGAAATATTTTGTACCTACGGGGCTTGCAGCCTCAGGCAGAGCCCCCTTTATGAATTTCTCCCGAGCACGAAGCCGTGCTGCGATGCTCTCCTCCTGCTCTCCTGCTCCAGGTGGGCAGCCCCGATGTCGGCCAAGCTCTACGTCCTCATCAGCTGGCCCGACGGCAGCCGTGTCATCAACATCGAGAACATCAAGGAGCCCCGCAAGCCCTTCCACCTCTACACGGTGGGCGAGCAGGTGCTGGCCCGCTGCCCCGGCTTCAGCGGGCTCTACTGGGGCATGGTGGAGGGCATCAGCGGTGAGTGAGGGCCCTGTCCTTGGAGGCTGACTTGGGGCTGCTCAGGAGGGAACAAGGTTTGTGCTGAAAAGTCCTCTCCTCTCTTCCTGCAGAGCACAAAGATGTCCTGGAGAAGAAGCTGCAGGAAGACAGACAGCTCCTGGGGACGTTAAGTGAGTAGTGTCCCGGCTTTTGGAGCTTTTAGTACAGCGGGATGATGGGTTTGGGGTGAAAGGAGTTGAAGATGGCACCTTTCTACCTTCCCTGGGGCTTTTTGGGTGGGGAGCTGCTGTGTGTGGTGCTGTCCCATCACAAATTTCCCAGCCCTGCCATCAGGGTGAGCAGTGGTGAGCGGGAGGTGGGGGATGCCCAGCACCGACCCCAAATTGTATGTCTTGAGTGTCCACTTTGCTTTCAGAAGATGAACCGGCCAACCACAGCATGATGCCACCTCAGGCAAAAAAATCCAGGAAAACCTTCCCGAAATGGACCCCGGGGAATGCCTCCAGGAAATATGGGGACCGGAGTTACCCCAGCAAGCCGCTGCTGCGGGCAGCCGAGGCTGGCCTGCCCGGTGATGTTGGCAGCTCCTCCATCATCAAGGAGAGACGTGCCCTGGGGCCACCCCACCCAGCCAGTGCCTTCACCCCCCCGGCCCCTTTTGTCACCCTGGCCGTGCCGGGGACGTCCCAGGGTGAAGAGGACAGGGCTGGCACCGCTACCAGAGGTAAATGGGGCTGTAAATCAGGACCTTGACCCTTGCCATCTCCTGCTGTTGGGCTGGGAACCTGTGTGGCTGCCAGGACACCTCCACTTTGCTCCAGGTCTACAAGGGTCAGAGATGAAATTTTCTGGTCCTTTTCACCCGTGAGATCTTCAGGAGGGTTGTCTACAGGGAGGTGCATGTGCAACAGCATATGGGATCTGCTGAGCCAGGCTCCAACTCTTTCTCCTGGGCTAGCAGCTCTTTCCCTGTCAGCCAAGAAAACAATCCAGCCTGCCTGAATAACCGTGACACCCAAAAGTCCTGTCCCTTGATTAGCCAAGTCTTCTAAGTCTTGCCTCTTTGTTTGCCTGCTTTTCCATCCACCAGTGCATGTGCTAACCAGTTCTAGAAATGCATGGGTGCATTCTCTACGTGCTGACTAACAGCAGGGTCCAGAGACACACTGGTTCCTCCTGCCTTGCCCACTGTTGTTTTTGTTTTTTGTTTTGGTTGAAAGCACAAGCAGCCCTCGAGACACCACCTTTTCTAAAAACAAAATCTCAATTGTTCAGTCCTGGAAAGCACATTTGGGTCATTCTAGTTATGCAAAGAGAACCATGTGTTGCCGTGCAATTCGGCACGAGTGCTAAGATAATTTGTCCTGGAGACAAAGGGATTCAGGTGCTGGCCTGGTCAACAGCAGGCTTGTTCATTTTGTCCCCCATTCCTGCCTCTAGATTACATTGCCCTGGCAATGAAGAGGAAGTCAGATGGCATCTTGTCCCCGTGCCAGCAACACGTCTGTCTGAACAGGTAACACCTGGCGGCACGGTGAGGACCCCGACTGTCTCATGCCATATAAAATCATTTCATGCGATGTTTTGGGTTTGCTGTAAGTGAAACCAGAGTTGACTTTGCTGCCAGCCCTTAAATTCCAGATAATTCTCAGCAGGAATGAATGCAACAGGAACGTGGAGCTGGTGGCAGTGCTTCTTAGCTTGCTTGTTTCTTCCAGCTGTGAAGAACGAAAGCTGGATGCTTTGCAAGAGACGGATGCCTTTGAGAGAGTTCAGAAAAAATTCAGTCCTGGTGAAATGGAAAGGTAATTAGCAAAAGGAGGCACTTGTTCTTAACTGTATTTCCCTCACTACAGAAATGAACACTGAGACCACAGCTGGGTGACAAAACGGTGCAATTTTAGAGCCAAGAGCTGCTGAATCTCAATGTAATCAGAGCCAGGTGTTTCTGATTGTAGGGCTCAGCGCTAGAGATGCAGGAAGGCTCTAAAACAGTGCAGAAACCACAAAGCTCTTGCCTATAACCATCAAAATGCCACCTATCGTGTTTGAACATGGTTGTGTGTTGCTTGCTTTATTGTCCATTACTTTAACGACAAGTACCCAGTGATGAAGTAGCTACTAGGGACAGTTTTACTGCAAAGAAGCATGTGCCAAAAATCATGTTATGGCACTGGTATTGTCATTTCTTGTGTGCCCATTGTTTTGTACCATGGATAAGTACCCCCTGGGAATACTGGCCTTGTATCTTCCTTAAAACTGAAAAGAAAATTGGCCATCAAAGTCACTAGGCATGCATGATGAGGTGGGGTTGAGAGTTGAATGTTTCTGAGCTTCTGGAAAGCCTTGACCATGTCATTTTTTGCTCCTCACCCAGGCTTTCTGGCAGAGACCTTGTCCTGGGCCCACTTGCAGGACGCACGTCAGTGCTGCTTGGGTTTAGCAAGAGCCATGGGGTTGTCTTCCCTCTGCCCATCTTATCCTCTGGCTTTAATTTTTCAGGGAGAAGGTAGAGCAGCTGGAGAGGATGGTCTTGGACCTGCAGCAGGACGTCCTCTCTCTGAAGAAGAAGGTGCAGAGGCTGGAATCCCTCTCCTTCCAGGAGGAGCCCCATCGGCCACCCTGCGAGGTGGTGGAGCTCTTCAATGGCTACACCAAGGAACAGCTCAAAGAGGCCATCCGTTTCGACCAGAAAATCAGCACGGCCTGCAAGACTCTGCTCTACAAGCTCTTCACCTCCGACTACATCCAGAGCCACTCCATCACGGGGCGGAGGGGCAACACGTTCCGGGAGGCGAAGCCCATGATGGACGAACGCTGCATCAAAATCATCCGGGTGCTGTTGAAACAGAAGTTTGGCGATCACCTCAGCGACACGGTGATCACGGAGAAGATACAGAACGTGCAGAAAGCCCTGAGGCAGAAGTTTAAGACAGAATGTCTCTGACAGATGGGGGATTGGTGTCTCTGGTCATGGTGCACCTGAGGAGCTCTCCCAGGGAAGATGTGGCCACAGGGTTACCCTGATTCCCCTGGAGGAACCCACCCAGCAGATCTGGGTGCTCAGCACAGCACAGACCTTTCCCAAATGTCTGTCCGCTTTAATCCGGGGGGAATTTTGCCCAGCTTGGCTAGAGTTCTGCACAGCTGCTAGCACTTTACAAGCCCCTTCCTCTGTGGTCTGTGTGCAAGCCTCAGGGTGCTGTCTGCGTGATGGGCTCCGGAACTTTTGGGTGGACAAACTCAAAAGCTTCAGGGTAACAGAAGGGCAGACTCATTAAAGTAATGCCATAAAACCTCCAGAGAAGGATTATTTCCTTCCCCCCCGCCTCACCCCTTGTTTTAATGTGGTTGTATGGAAGAAGTGTTGAAACGTTTGCAGTAATGAAATCTGCTGAACAAGAGAAGTCTCCCGTGGAAATTACATGACATGAATTTTCCTTTCAACACTCGATTATCTCCATGGAGAAATCCTGCACATTTTCAGGTGGGGAGGAGGGGGAGAACGAAATTTGTCCCAGTGCAGCTACACCTTTCCACCTTTCCTTCAAAGAGCAGACATGTTATGAATGCAGTCATTATAATTTAAATACAGTATTTATATCTTAGCTAAGAAATTCCACGTACAATCAGGGTGTTTTTTTTTTTTTTCTGTATGAGAGGCTAAGGAGAAGGACTAGAAAAACATGTTTGTTTGTCTTTTTTTTTTTTTTTTCCTTTCTAAATAGCTTAGAGCTGGAGTTTGGGTCCATTAAAAGTATTTTTAACACTGAAAGAGTAACATGCTGGCAGCTGTCCACCTAACAGAAGGGCCGCAAAATACCAAACATTCCCTTTTAAACAGGCTTCTCAGATAAGATTTTTTTAAGTTTAATTTTGAAATTATTGAGGAAAGGAAACATCACTGGCTTTGAGTTAATCAAAACATTTGGTTTAATTCATATGTTTTGCAATGTTTTCAAGTAATTACTTTCTTTAAAATTACAGGAGAAATAATAGTGAAAAATGGATGTACTGAAAAACACAGAGCTACTTTGGAAAAGCAAAAAGAAGTGTGTGATTTTCAGAGCTTTCCTCCCTGCCCCCTTATTTCTAATTGAAAAACAAAACCATTAAGTAGGGTTAGCACCGTGCAGCATGTTGATTTTGGTGGCAGATATGCCTGCCAATGTTTTTGGCGCTGTTTCCATCAGATGTGTTCAACACTCATGCCAGACTGCTGTAGCCAGGAACTGAACATATTCCTTCTGTTTTCCCAGTGCAAATGCCCCTCCAAACTCTCTACCATGCAGAAGTTTTTTTTTTTTTTTTTTTTTTTTGTGTGTGTGCTCAGAGAAGAACCCTTGGAAGGCTACAAAGGCACAGGTGGCTCAATTCTGCTGTGCTGGCTTTGGTGCCAGCCCCTGGGGCTTTGCAGATCTTCCCTGCAGGATCAGTTTCCAGTTTCCCCAGCTGCACCCCGGCAGTGGGATGTGATGGTGGGGATGCTGCCTTGGACCACCTCTTCCTCCTCCAAGCCACTTCCCTGTGCACTTGTTTCACCTTCAGCCAGCCTCCTGGCTCTTCATCATATCCACCTCAAAGCTGCAGCCTCACAAATATCATTTATTGAAACATGCTGCTGCCTTCCTCCCCCAGCGAGCCCCCTCCGACGAGCTGCAGATCATTACTGCACAAGGAGAGAGAATCAGACTGCAGGGATGGGCTTGCTGCGGGTACCGACGGCTCCTGAAACAAGTCTTTAATCAGCTCCTCTGGAAGCAGCCGAGCCAGGCGACCTTTCTGCTTGCAAGGCCCTTTGGTGGCTCCCTGGGAGGTGAACTTCACAGCCTGATGCCCTCACTGATGCTCAGCCAAAGCTCCCCAAAAGCATGGCTGGTGGCACGGGCTGGTGGCTGCTCCCTGACTCCGTGCAGCAGCCTCAGCACAAAGGAGTTGATGCTCAAATGGACCCTTCCAGGCAATAAACCTTGTCCTTAGCTGCTTTCAAAGGCTTTGATATGGCAGAGAGCGCTGAAGAAAGGCTACACAGGTGGCTTTTCGTTAAACTTCAATTTTAAGGTATTTGTGAAGTGGAGGCAGCATTTGCAGGCTAATTGGGAGCACTCGCAGACACCGATGATCAAGCAGCACCACGAGGAAGCCCGTGCTCACAACTCCCTGAACTCCAGCTCTGGCTAATCGGCCTCGAGAGAGAAGATCAGAGCACATGGATGTGACATCCCTTCAGGGATGAAGGGGTCAGGGAAGATGGAAGAGGAGGAGGAGGGTTTATGCCAGAGCCACTTCACCTGGGGATGTTCAAAGCCTGTCTCTCTGAATGACGAAGGGCAGCCTGACTGAATTGTGTTAACCTCTCACTTCTAAAAGAATCGCTGGCAGAAGCTGGACAGGTCTTTCTGCTGAGATGAATTGTGTGGGTGGAACCGTAGCATCCCATTAAAATCAGCGCTCCCCTCCTGTTCTGGGCACTCCAGGGGCAGCAGGGCACGGGCAGGGAAAGCTGGGCTCAAAACGCAGGCTGGGCTTCAAGGGAATTTTGCAGTTGGTGCAGAAACAAAAAGGAATGGGATTTGTCCACCTCTGCAACATACACGACAGGTCTGAACTGTCCAGTTCTCTTTCCCTTCAGCAGGACACAGAGGTCCTGCTCCTCCGCTGCTTGCTCCCAGAGCAAACCCAGCAAGGCAAGAACAGCCAGGAGAGATGCTGCTGAGGAGAGCTCACAAGGGAAAAAAAAAAGAAAGACAAACAGCCAAAACAAGACGGAAATTCTCTGGTGCTCAATCCCATTTGTTTCAATTTCATCTCCTTGACTCTGCCCGGGGGATTCCAGTGTCCAGCACAGGCAGATTTTAATTTGCCCATTTCTGGGCTCATAAGAAACACACACTGCTAAATCTCTCAATATCTGCGCTGTGTGAATCCCCTGGAAAATGTAACACAGTTTATTGAAATCATGCAAACTGTGAGTATCGGTTAAAGGAATAATGTTTAAACATAACTAAATCCTTTCCTGGTTTTCAATCAAGTGTTACAGAAGCTGGCTGCAGTTCCAGGAGGCCCAGACAGCTTGCTCAATGCACTTGGAAAAATCTTCTGGTGCAGAATTGGAGGTGGAAGCGTTTTGTGCTCGTGGCTTCATCTGGTTCGAGATGCTCCATCACCCAGCCCAGGGAACTGGGACGTGTCCTGGGGATACCTCAGCTGCAGGGCCAGTGAGATACAAAATGCCAGAACTTGGTCTTGAAACTGTCACATCCTAGTGGCATTCAGCACACAAATAGTGTCACAGGATTTTATTTACCTATCTATTTATTTATTTATTTATTTATTTATTCTTTCTCTTTATCTTATATGGCTTTTAAAAGAAGTGAAAGACAGAAAATACACATAGAGCTGTGCCCCCTCAGCTATACGTGTATATGATGTTAGCACTTTTGAAATATTTTTCAAATCTGCAAGTCACTTTTCATCGTTTTGAATTTTTCTTGAAAGCATAACTGCATATTTTGGAGAGTGTAGCCACAAACCTGGTAGGTGTGCAACTACATCAGATTTTATAACTTTCATCTCTCTGCTTCAGTCATATACTCATTACACATGATTTTTACCAGTATTTCTCTGTCTGCAGTACATGATTACATTATTCAGCCTCATCTCTCTCTATCTCCTCCATCTATTCAGAGTCAAATGGAGCTGGGGAGATCATTATTAAAACACAGAAAGCACAGAAATAAAATTAACCATAGCACCAGTTCTCTGTGTGCTGAATACACTGAGGAAATAAAAAGGTCTTCCACGTCTAATAAAATCTGGATATGAATTACTTCATAAGAGCTTAAATGAATTATATTCAGAGGCCAAAAAGAGCTCAGTGCCCTCCGACTGATGACAGCTCTCGTTGCCTTGGCGTGCAGCGCATGGAAAGATACCATAAAATCTTCAGAGCCAGGTACTGTCTTCTGCTCAGATACTTCAGGAGTGCAGACATCACTTCGGTCCTTGCCCAAGGGCTTGGATGCAGGAGGAAGGACCCTGCAGAGGAGCGGTGGCATCTCAACCCTGTGCTTACCCCAATCCTGTCCTCCCGGGGATGATTTGAGGCATGGAAGTGGCTTCTCAGCTTCTTCCCCTCAGTGCAGGAAGAGGGCTGGTGGGACCATGCTCCTGTTATCTTCTTTATAAGGCCCCAGCATCCCCTTGTCAGTGTCTTGCACCTCCCATCCCAGCACATCCCACTCCTCCAGCACCCTCTCTCCGCATCACGCAGCTTGGAGGCACGCTCTCCTTTAATCATTTGTTGTATGGGGAGTTGTTTTTTTTTGTTGTTTGTTTGGCAAAAGGACTTAGCTGGAGCCGTGGGGACTGTGTGCCTAGCTCAGAAAGGGAGAAATTAGCACCCCACAAAGCCTACAACCGCATGGGGTTTATTGACTGCTCCTCGTAAATACAAGCGGCGTAGCCCAGAGAGTCGGGTGTGCGAGGGAAGAGGAGGCTGCAGAAGCAACGCACTCTTGCTAATGAATAATCGTTAAACTCTTATGATCCGAAGGAGATAGGAGTTTATTATTATTACCATTAATTCTAGGAGTACCATGCCCAGAGATTCAGAAGGTGGAGATGGATGAGTTCGTGACCTACATATTACAGGCCAGAATTTATCCCGGTAATATGAGAAAATCAATCATTTCTTAAGTGAGAGAACTGATAAAATCACTGACTTCAGTGGAGCAACATCATCGCTATTATATTTTCAATACATTCACTGGAAAGGTGCTGGGGAAGGGTCAAGCCCCTCTTCTGTATGTCTTAAGTGTATGAGTTTGTCCTGTTTCTAGGAGACAGAAGTGATGTTTTCATCACTCCTGCATCCTTGCCTTCGTTTGCAGGCAGGATTTCCCAGCAAAACCAGCTGCAAAAGGCCTTTGCAGAGCATGTTTCCTAATTCTTGAGCCAAACCAAGAAGTCGTTGGGTTTGCATTTTCTGGAAGTCCTGCCTCTCTGTTCAGCATGTCCCTGCGTTTCTTGCCTCAGACTGGCATCGCTGTATTCATGACACTTCCAATGAGACCATCAGGGTGAAAAATGAAATCAGCCAGTTTAATGAGTTGTTTTGGTAGAGGAATTTTACAGCTTATTGTAATCTTGCCATTAATTTGAGTAATTCCTATTTGTATAATATACACCGCTGGTTTCGTTTATACTCCAAGGAGTGCACAAGGAGCTTGTGTTTTCAGGAGGGAAAACCATCCCCGTGAGACCCCACAGCACCAGGGACAGACCTGCTTTCTGGTGCATGATTTGAAAGCTGAGAATGTCTGTCCTGTGCTTTTTTTCCCCCCTGTGTTGTGTACAGGCCATAACTCACCCTTCTGTGCTTGCTGGATTCAGAGGGCTGCATTTACAAGGTCACTCAGGAGCCAGAAATACAGGCATGAGCAAGGGGAGAAATGCCAAAGCACAGATCCACGGCAGGTGCCTAGCAGCACCTGCAAAGCTCGCTCAGCATCTGGCTTTACTGTTTTGCTCCCAAATGCTCTTGAACACCCCTTGGATTTGGCAAAGTTCATATTGCTAATAAAAGAAAATGATAATTCGCAGACTCCGATGGTTTGCCCATTTTTATCCGGAATCTGCAGCGGGTTGAGATCTGGTCCCATGCTCATTAAGCGAGCACAGAGGGTAAGGAGGAGTGGAGAAGAAACAATCAATAGGGAGCCGCCTTGTTTGCAGACAGTGCCGGGGCGAAGGTTTATTTCTGCCTCTGCAGAAGGAGGCTGGTGCTCCGAAGGGCTCAGGAATAACATGAAATAGGTGCTGAGCTCAGCAGCTACCTGTGAATTTTGGCTGTGGCTCCTGAAGTGTGCTTGCAGGGCCCGTACAAAGGCAGGTGATGCCAATGTTAGCTATGTTAAACATCTTCACTTTAACTGAATTTGATGCCTGGGCCGAGGAAGCAATTCCAAGGCGTATCTACCCGCTGTTCTCTTTAGAAATAGCCCACTAACCCTGCCTGCCCTTGTGAGACTGTACCGTAAATCTGCAGTCATCTGTGGTGACAAATGGCCTGAAAAGTGGGGAAGAGGGGAACCCATGCTCTTCTGTGAGAAGAAAGATAAGTTAATTTTTGATTAGGGAAGACAGCAAATGGAGGCATTTCCAGTTGCACGGACATTATCCTGCCATTTCTTATTAAAATTAAATGCCTAACAGTTCCAGTTACCATAAATTAGCTGCAGAATATGTTTTATTGTGTTTTGTGGTCTCTGGGGCTTACATGCCAGAAACTTGTAAAGAGGATAAATACGTAGAAGGGAAGCCTCCATTTAGGCTCATTTTGAATTTGTAATGCCTGGTTATTAAGAGTATCACATAGCAAAATGTCACACGTGATACCCATATGGTGCAGCTCCAGCTTCGGAGAGCTCCGTCTTTATGGGTAACAACATGGACAAGTGAACGGGTCCCCAGATGACAAACTGAGACACAACTGAGCACAGAAATTGTTTTTTTCCTTTCTGGGGCTGAAAACAGGGGTGATGTTTTTGGGAAGCCACTGAACTGCTATCTCTTCCCATCTCCTTCACATAATGCCAATGAAAGGTCTGATTTTCATTGCTGAAGTCAGGGTGAGTTTTATTCAATACCTTCAACCTGCAGGAGTTCATCTTCAAATAAAATAAAATAAAATTATGAGAACTCAATTGGATTCAGTTTATAGTCCCTGAATTTCAAACTGAAAATAACGATCCATAGGCAAAATGCAAATACGATTTTTCCTGCATAGCGAAATGAGAGAGGCTGTTGAGAGCCTCATGTTCTTTGCTCACATTAAAGCTTTGAGTGCAGAAAGTGAATTGGCCAAATTCTGCCTGAAATATGCTGGATGTGTTTTCAGGCATGTAAAAGAGATGAGTAAACCTTCCTCAGCTTGGAACATCCTCCTCCAAACCTTCATGTTTATGTGCTTAAAGCAAAGGCAAGATTTCTTCTGGCTAATCTGTGGGTTTACCCTGTGTACTTGTCATTGAGCAATCCACTTCACCATGGTAAAAGAATCAAAGAGGTTTCAGCTTTTTCCCCTACCCTAGCCTTCCCCGTCTTGTAATGTTAATGAGTGATAATGCTTCCAGATTTTTTCACAGGCTATTGCTGCTGAAAATTGCTTTGGTGCACTGGGACTCTTATTCACTGGTATAACAAGAGCTTTCTACAAAGCAGAGGAAGAAAGACCAAGGAAATGTTGTTACGAGAAACCCTATGATGGTCTGTCTGACTTTTATCTTGTCTCAGGATCAACTTTTACCGAGTGGCTCCTGTCCCACCTTGCCAGGCATGTGCCAGAGCAGTGGCACAGCTCCTTCCCTTGCACGGTGCACGGTGACGCACGTATTCACAAGGCAACAATTCCCATCCAAATCGAAGAGACTCTAGGACATGGACCACAGCCAGCTTTTTGTGATTAATGAAGCTTAGATCTAGAAGATAAAATGCCAGAGAGTGTATTACCTGGGGTGAAATCAGTGGTGAAGAGAGGCTGGGGCAGCTCTGGGACCATGTCCCTGTCCTCTCCTTGCTGCTGCTGTGAGCGCATCTGGCTCTGGGTACTGGGGGGCTCTGTGGGATTTGGATAAATGATATTTCTTTTGAAATGGTGGTAGCTGAAGCATTAATGCAGCCAGGAGAAATGGGAGAGGCTTTCTGATGTACTGAATCATTTGTCTGTGATGAGTCTGCGACAGAGCAAACCCCAGCCTCTCCTTGAGGCTGTACCAAAGGAACCTGGCTCGCAGGCAGCCGCCTTGCCCTTAAACTGGGCATCACCGAGATCAGGAGCTGACCGCCTGGACCTGTGCAGGGAGACAAAGGAGGAGAACTTCTGAAATCCTTTTGCCTTTCGATACAAAACCAAGTCCCCCACACTCCCCCTCACTGTCCCCAGTGCTGACTGCACCAACTTCATGCCCCCGGATTTCATAGTCCCGTGGGGGGCTTGGAAGAGGAGCGGGTGCACCCGTGGTACACTGGGGGCAGACTCAGACCTGAAGCTGCCTTTGCAGCTGCTGTCCTCTAAGTGCTAAAAAAAAAAGTGCTCAAAGCAGTAAGAAGCAGAGGTCGTACAGCTGAGTGCAGACATTTCCCTTCCCAGTTTGGCACTGAGCAAATGCATTTGGCCTCTCCTGTCCTTCAGCATCTCCCAAGGGGGCTGGCCGCAGGTGTTTCACAGCTCTGCAAAAGCAGAACAAGAGCCATCCAGCCCGTGGGCGAGGTGTAGCAGTGCATTCGGAAGGACGCTTCAAGGCAGCTGTATCCCAAACTTTGGAGGCGTTCGCTCTGCTGGGAGGCAGGGCGTGGGTGGCACCAGGGATTTCTAGACTCACGGTGTACCATTTCTGAGGAGATAGGAGCTCTGGATATTAAATAGCCTGCAAGGGAACAGGAACAGCTGCAAAATGTTTTTGTAGACCAAAGGTACAGCTCTGGCTGCGCTGAGTCTGAAAAGTCAACAAGTAGATTAAACAGAAGCGTTTAGCTCTTAGTGCTGAGATATCCAGCCTGGGGCTTGCCACAGAAATTGATTGTGAGAGACCATAATTGAAAGGCTATCTGATATTTCTAAATCTCACAAGATATGGAAGCTGCAGAAGGACACAGGCAGAGAGACAGCGTGTGTATGCTGTGTGTGTGTCCATCCTGCCACGAACACAGCCTTCCTTGTGAACAGCCGCAGATCCTCTTGTTCAATACAACAATAAAAATTAGTAATTGTTTCCATCCAAAGGAAAAAGAAAAAAAGAAAAAAGAAAAAAAAAAGAAAAAAAAGAAAAAAAAAAGAAAAAAAAAAGAAGAAAAAGGAGAAAAAAAAATTAAAAAAAGAAAAAGAAAAAAGAAAAAAAGAGGAAAAAAAAAAAGAATTTACTACTTGCAGCCAGCTGAGCAGGAGACCAGTGAGGGATGCACCACGATAACTGCAGAAAGAGTGGATCCACATACTGGACGTGTAAATATGATTGGAAATATCACTGCATAGCCATTCTTCAGGAAAAGGGCAGGGCAATAGTGAGTGCTCTCCTTTTTCATCTACTTGGAATAGAATTGCTCAAGGTGCCAACCCTTATTTCTCAGAAACAAATTAACTTATTTTTTTCTTCGCTGGACATAAATGCGCCTGTTTTCTTTTATTTTTTAGAAAAAAAATGAGGAAACAAACCTTCCCTTATTCCCACAGTTCAACTTTGGTAAAACTATAGCTTAGAAAACTCTACATATTAATAGTGTGAATCACTTAAGTGAGGTACATTATGTTTTCAATTTCCATGATGCTTTTAGTGTAGGCAACTTATCAAGGACTACCGTTTAATCTGTTGTAGCAATCTTGAACATTAAAGCCAGGTTATTTCACAAAGGGATATATTCCTTTCACTGGGGAGGTTAATATCACCCATCATTATATTTGACATTTGGGCCTGGCATATTATTTTTCCTGCCGTGTCTGAACGTAGCTACCCACTCCTCGCAGGAGCAGTGTTTGAAGTGGGTACATTTCAACCAGCTGCACACATCCACAAGTGTCATCCTAACAGCCTCATCACTGTAAATAAGAAAAGACAATTTAATGAACAAAATGGGGAGGGTGAATTCAGGAAATGAAATTTTCTCTAGTGGGTAAGCAAGCAAAGGGAAAAAAAAATCTCATTGCTGTGCATGCCTGCAAAAGAAACACCGAGAGGGGAGTGGGTGTCACGCTGCTCGCAGGAGCATCTCCAGAGCAGCGTGAAGGAGAGCATCCCTGAACTAATGCTATTGAAATGCAGCTGATGTGCCTCCCCCCTTTGCCTGCAGGGGTTAATTTCATAATATGGTCGCCAACAGGGCTCAGAGGTTGCCCCTGCTGAGAAGTGGGGCCGGGGCCAGGAGCTGACGTCTGACACCGAGCAGCACTTCACGTCCTTCAAAGCCAACGGGCTCCGGCTGGCTGTCACTGGAGAGCTGCTTGAATCCGAGCCTAAAAGGACTCTTCAGAGCTGAAGATGGGAAAATCCACTTTGAATCTCGGTGCTGGCCTGGTGAAGGTACTAATTCTCATTTAGGTAAAGTGCCCTTCATTCAACAGCCAAGGGACCCTGTCTCACGGACGCCAGTGACTCACCCGTGGCTCTACACGAACACTTCTGCTTGGCTGTCAAGTCCCTTTTTGAATCCTTCTTGCTCCCTTTTGGCTTTGGCAAGTGCAGACTACTGAAGGCGAAGCTCTAGAAGCTGTTCTTGAGCACAAACAACTTGGGGACCTTACTACTGCCACAAGATGTCAGCAAGATATAGAGCTGAGCAAGACCTTAGCAAAACCAGCGCCTTTCTGCTTAAAATATCAGCTCCTTGAATTAGCTAACCGGTTGTGATGGGTGGAAGCCAGCAGGACCGTGATGTAACCTTTGCATATTAAAGAAAAAAATAAAAAATAGTCCTATTCCTGGCTTTGTTTGTTCAGCCTTAGAGCCTTAGTTATGTCTTAATGAGCTATGAAAGCAGACCAGTGGACGGAAAAGGAAGAATAGGACACGAGGAGACAGCAGTTCAGGAGAACGAAAGAGTAAGTGGAATTAAATTACCACCAATTTCTGAGGCACAACAATGTACTAGTGGATTTCATGGGGGATTTAAACAACCAATCTTGAAAAAATTCTCCTCCCCTGAAAGTCATGTTATCAAACATCATTTCCACAGTCCCTTCCTTTGATTTATTTTCAAAGCCAGACAATAATGCTCCCATAATCTCTTCTGCTTTCATTTTTTATCTGTTCCTAACACTGAGACGACAGTGGAGGAAAGACCCCAAACAGCAACAGCAGCAGCTCTGTCCTTAATCTAGTGCAGCGCAGGCGATTTGAGACCAATGGGACTGGGCAGGACTGAAATATCGGGCTGAAGCAGCCAGAGAGGGAACGAATACTCAGCTTCCAACCTCTGAGCACTGCTTGGATAAAGAGACCAATACGCAGGATCAAAGGCAGCTGCCCTTTGCCATCTGGCACAGCCCTGTGCTCCTCTGGGCAACGGAGGGACTCCTGCCAAGAAAGTTCTCCTTGTCTTGGACTAATCCGAGCAAAGTACCCCTACAGAAGCCATTTGGAGTGACTGTAAAACTCGCTGAACTCAACAGGGCTGGGACTTCAGCATGAAATTCTCTTAATGCTTAGGTCTTAGTGCTTAGGTCTTAGAAATTCTCTTAGTGCTTAGTCTTAGGTATATTTTAATACAGTCATGGAGTAATAGAAAATGGGGTAGGGAGAAGGCACCAGGACGACACAGAAATCCACTTATTTAATATTTTATTTTATTTTATTTTATTTTATTTTATTTTATTTTATTTTATTTTATTTTATTTTATTTTTATTTATTTATTTATTTTTTTCTTCATAAAACACACCTTTGGGCTACCTGCTGGTTTTCAGTCCATCAGCCCAAATTTCTTCATTCCCATGCTCTGATTTGACCCATGACACCTCTCTGCTCCAAAGGAGTTACCGATGGAGGAGGGCAGCTCCAGCCAGTGCAAGCCCCTTGTGATATGCACCTCCAAGCCCCTGCCTTTCTTCTTGTCCCCACACAAATCTGCATCTGCCTTCAGACCCAACTCTCATGGGGATTGCTGTATTTTTTTTTATTTTAATGACTGCAATTTTGTTTAACTTCGCCCCTGAAGAGCTCTGCAGTGTTCGTCGGAGCTCCAAATACGAGTGCTCCTTGAATCTTTCCCCTAAGTGTTCCTATTGCTGTCAGGAAGGAATATTAGAAGAGTGTGTCCCTGACTTCCACCGCCTCATTTGGAGCCTGTGATTCATGTTTGATAGCATCCCGCTCCCATTACTGCCAGCTCTGCTTTCCCAGGGTTCACTCTGCAGCCTCGCACACGGCGTGCTGAACAATAAGTTTTTATGTCCCGTGGGTTTTTATCCATTATCCCCTCTCTGCCCCCTTTTTTTCAGTGACTTGGATCCCCTGCCCTGCCCTTCACCACCCTGCTGACCTGGCAGAGCACGTGCTGGCTGGCCAGCAGGATGTTGCCAGCTGGACATGCAATGGATGAAATTTTTTGTTTCACTCCATTTGCTTCACTTGGGCCATCGTTTTCACTGAGATTAAATGTGACACCCTTCCTTCCTTTCTTTCTTCTAGCTCTCCTTCCACACATAACTGAATGATTTTGTAAAACGGTAGTGAAGAGAACATGGAGAGAAGGTAGACCAAGCAACACATCTGCAAAAGCCTCATCTCCTTTGGAAACCAGGACAAAAATCTGGTTGCAAGGATGTTGAAAGTGCAGGGAGAGGATTCATCCGCAAGTGATGCCACAAATAGTTCCTACTGGGCGATGCTTGTGAATGCCATTTGATTAGAGCTCGTCAGCATTGTGGGGTGGAACAGCTGGGCTTGTTAATGAAAAAGCCTTTCCTAGCAATATGCAGCTATTTTGCAAGGCAGGATTAGCTGAGACAAAATAATGATTTGTGAAAAAATAAAAATAAAAAATTAAAGATTTCTATAATATTGCAACATCCAATTGTGTTATTAGGGAGAAAAAATGTCATTTTGAAGGGACTTTTCAGAAGGAAACCAGTTATTTATAGGCATACTTTGTAAAAAGAGGTCAGAGCAACTGTCTGGGTTGCAGAGAAGCTCATTAATCCTTTCTCTCCCTTCCCCGTGCCGGGGCAAGCAGCTGCTCTCAGGCTGTGCTCAGCAGGGACCTGCAGACCTGCACTGGCCATGGACGAACGCTGCCTTTGGTCTCCTTGTTAAGGACAGTTCCCACAAGGAGTGAACCCTCCAGCCCCAGAGGCAAGGCTACTTTCCTAATAGGTGCTAAAATCACCATCTGGGTGATGAATGGCTTCATGTCAAACTTCTTGGGAGACCCTCAGATGATCCTGGCTCATTACTGCCTTGGGCCCCTCCTGGCTGCTGCCCTTAGAGCAATTTTTTGGATTTATTTATTTATTTTTAATTATTATTATTATTTTTTTCCAAGTGCTTTGGTGAGCTTTGACTCACGGGCCGAGCTCCTGAGTGGCTGCGCTCTGCCTGACTGCGCCTCTCGTATTCTGGGAAATGAGATAAACGCTGGCACAGGATTTGCATTGCTAATTAGCACGCAGTAAATGAGCTGGCATCCCGTGCAACAGGCACTGACGACACACACTAAGGACGCCGGCTGGTTTTGCACCGTGGTGCCTGCTGCAGCAGGGCAGGGGTGGCTGGGACCAGTTTTATTGAGCATCTCCCCTGCACGAAGCCTGGTACTGCCCCAGCTGGCACGGAGGGGACACGTAATGCAGCAGGACATCAGCACGAATTAAGGCCAAAAGGTCTGGTTACACCACGAGGGAAGAGAGCAGTTCTGAAAATTCAATTAATGCAAGGATTAGGAGATGAAAACCAAGCAAGGAAAAGTTAGACAGATGGTTCTTACTAGGTAGGAGAATAGCACAATGATTTCTTGTTCTTGGAAAATTAACAAGAGCCTGTTTAATTGCCCTGGGAGAGCTGTGGGTGAGTGTGCCTGGGTGCTTGGATCTTCACGTTGGCTTTGCTTTATTTTCAGCTGTTCCAACCAGCATCACTTTGAGCTGTTTCTTGTACAAACAAGAGGGAAATCAACAATAAGTCCTCCACCGTGAAGTAGAGAAACATTATTCTTCTCTCAGGCTTGTTTATAAGTCACTATATGTTATGTCTGCAAAAGCAAACACCAGTCCACCTGTGTGACCACTAAATAATATTAAGCTCATATAAAATACAAGGCTTTCTCCACGGACACAAAGTACTTGCTGAGAAGCCCAAGGATACCGTGAATTAACCAAGGAAGTGAAGGACTGAACTTTTTTATTTTTTTTTTTCTTTCAATGTTTCTTTTTGGAAATCCTGCAGACCGAAGCCCTGTCACTCATTATTCAAGCCATCTGCTTCCTAGAGCTGATAACGAAGGGCAGGCTCCAGCCTCCAGTTCTGCTGGTTATCACTTGCTGGCTAATCCGAGCTGCTTTGCTTAGGAAAATAGGTGTAGCCACATGCAAGGCTGGTCAAGATGTGCTTTGCTCTGGCTGCCTGGGTACTGTGCCTGCATTTTTGCACACAGGTATGTGTGTGTGTGGCTCCTCTTTTCCTCTGAGACCCTGTGCAGTCTGTAGGGCAACGGGGGCAGCTACATCCCAATATCTATCTGGGGGGTGAAGCCTGCAGGCTCGAGCCCTGGGCTGTGCCATGCTCTATCCCCAAACTTCCCAAGAAAATCGAAGCCCAGAGATCTGCAGAGGGAGGATTGTTTGCTTGTTTGGGATTACAGGGTCAGAGGAGCTTTGGTGTGGTTCAACCTTTTAAGGACACTGAAGCACCATGCTTCTAGAAGCCAGGAGATATTTCAGTCTCATCAAGCTGGTTCAAGAACGTTATTTGTTGGCGATGACAGCTTTGTTTTACACGAGGGAGCATTATTGAATGCATCTGACAAATTCAGGCAGGAGAGCCCTCCGAGGCATTACACCCAAGAAGAAGGGCTGATGGGGCTTTTTGCCTCTTGTGCTCTTCCTAATCCCACCAAGACCTGGGAAAGAGACAACAAAACCTTGGCTGTATAGAGCGAAGTGACATGATTAGAGCACGCTGGAAGCAGTACCTCCTCGAGGGTCGATATTTGACTCGAGGTACTGCAGGGGCGGCATCGATTGTGCGGGGTTTTGGCTGTGATGCATTGGCACTTCAAAGCACCAGGCTCTCTCCATAGCTCAGGCTCCAAGCAGATGCTGTCAGGTGATTATAAATCCATGCTGAGACGGGAAAAACAATCTTTGGGGAGAGCTTCAGAGCTGACACTGAGAATGTCGCAAATGTTCCGAAATAATTCAAAGTCTGTCAAAGTGGAGCTGTGCTTTCAGCTCAAGTTAAGGAACACGTGGGCCAACTTTGTGAGACTCTCTAGCACTGCTTGTGGATCGCAGATTCACATTTAATCTTTGCATAGCTGCACTTTTCTTTATGCATTCATTGAGTGAATTATACAGGGCCGTTGACTACCTAATAAAAATGGGCAGAAAGATCTAACAAGGGATTCCCAGAGTAGATCCTGTTCCTCTCCTTGCACAGGGAAGGAGCCAAGGCCAGGACACTGCAGCCTTTTTGTTCCTGCCCTGCTCCGTGTCCTCCTGGTTTGCTTCTGATGCTCCTGCAGGAATGCTGTGCCCATGCTGGAGACAGAGCCAGTCACGGGTAGGAAGGAGCAGGGGATTTTTGCAGTTTTGGAGAAGTAATTCTTAAAAAAAATAAATGGAAATGTAGAATCTTGCATAACCCTCAAGCCCCTGTTTGCACGATCATAGTCCCAGGATAGTTTTGGATGAGGTTTCTGAACCAGGATGGCTTTGTCACAGGGAATTAGTCCTCAGCAGGGTGAGCTAAGTGGCTTAAACAACTCAGAGGGGCAAAATATTCCTGGTCCCAGGGAAGAGAAAAAACAAACAAACAAACAAACGCAAATTGCTTTCAACCTCCTGTTGCTTTCAGGATCCTCTTCTGAGATATTTACCTTCCCCAAAAAAGAAATGAGTTTATCTAAGTTTGTTTTGCAGCTTGTTTTCAGTATGTGAATGTTTTCATGAAAGGCAGAGGTAGTGCTGCAACAGTTCATGTCAAACTGTTCTTTTGCTTAGAAAGGGAATAAAGAAGTAAGAAATCCTTGCTAAGGTACAAGCCAACTTCAGCTTGTTGTTCTGAGATTTTTAGAAAATGTTTTATTAATTAAAATAAATATTTTAAGTAGAATTTTCTCCATTTTTTTAAAGTGTTTTCAAACTAAGAAAAAATCATTTTAAAGAACAGCAACAGTTTTGAATGGGGAGAAAACAGCAGTCAG
The DNA here is from genome assembly GCF_965140915.1 of Aythya marila. Classification (NCBI taxonomy): domain Eukaryota; kingdom Metazoa; phylum Chordata; class Aves; order Anseriformes; family Anatidae; genus Aythya; species Aythya marila. The sequence continues at coordinate 1,989,677 of NC_139057.1, forward strand.
TATACTCCCTGCTTCCCATGCTGCCTTCAGTGAGGGGGGAAGTGATGACGTGCCAGTAACACCTTTCTTCTTGCTACTTGGAAAATTGTATTTTGCCAGACGTGCCACAGTGTGCATTGCATTGCAATGAAGGGGGCAGGCAGCTAGCCAGCTCTGCAGCTGGCTCAATAGCAGCATGCAATAAACCTTATAGTAGTAAAGGGATCAACATTTTCCACCTGTGCTTTTTACTTATTTAGCTTTGTGTTCATTTTATTAAGGAAACTAATTATTTGATTGCATAAAGTTCTGTAGAGATAGCTTTCTTTGGAGAATTTGAGAATTTTATTAGAAATTTAGGGTTTATTTCTCTTGGCATGATCCCCCCTTCCTGCCATGCGTGTACCAGTTCTCCCCAGTGCCTCACCATTAGCTCTTGTCAGGTAGAGGAGCTAGGTTATCATGTGAATATTTATATTATTTTCTTACTCCAGTGTAAATCTGGACATTTCCTTCAGGAATAATGCCCTTTCTCTGTGTGTATGCATTACTTCTCTATTTCACATGCCTGTTTGCAGCACCACTAACAAGGGCTGAGATTTAGTTGAGTATTTCAGCCCAAGAGGTTGGAGCATGATAGCCTTTGTGCTGTCTGTGGCTGTTTTTTTTTTGGTTAGAGCTCATCAGGAACTGCTGTCCTCCTCCTCCTCATTCACTCTCTCTCGCTCATCATGAAAAAGAGCAGTGTGTTCATTTCTGATGTTAATCTGTGGATACAAACCCCTGCCCGTCTCAGTACAGGGCACTGCAATCAACTTTGTGGGTAATGAGGATATCTCACCGAAATGAAGAAGTGTCGGCTGCTCGAGCTGCCTGACTCAGGCAGGAGGAGAAACCAAAGGCAGTCGTTAAAAAGAAAAGAAACGTCATCCTGGCACATCTAATGGGGATGGCTGATCCACCCCTTGTGTCCAGCTGAGCCTGGGGGATGAAGAGGGGCTGCTGAGCCGAGGGATTGCAAGGGGTGAGCGATGTGAAACTCGAATCAGATGAGAGGACCCGTGGACCCTGTGCTCTGATCCACCTGAAAATAATCCCTCCTGAGCATATGGCCTTGGTGAAAACCCACAGCTGGGTGATGCTGGAGAGCCAGGACCTGGACCAGGGCCTAGCAGCCAGCAGCACGCCTGCTTCTGGTTTGCAGAAGCCAAAAATAAATGCAGCTTGCATTTTCCGGTTCAGTTCCTCCTTTGTTCAGAAGATGTCAGGAATATGTTAACATCACTTGGGCACCCAGACACAAATACAGCGCTTTGTTATTAATAATAGATTGGCAGACAGACTCGAACAATCCTCAGGTGTCTTTTTACCAACCCCAGACTGCCAGTCTGTACACGATCCTGCTAAGCCCTTCAGGTGAAGGAACATAAATGAGTCAGGTTTTAAATCTGAGTTTCTTTCCGTACTCGGCCTGCTGGAAGAACATCAGCTCTGGGATTGTTGCTGGGCACCTGGGATCAGCTGAGGCCACAGGGGATGCTGAGGGATGGGGCAGGCCCCTGGGAAGGGGGAAGGTAAAGGCATGCTGCCTGAGTGCTCTGGTCTCACACAGAGGGGAAATTGGCCTCTGTGCTCACCGTGACACCAAGTTTATTCCTCCACATGTCCCCTCTTTTCTGTCCTTGTTCAGGATGCACTCAGCAGCCCCACAGGAGCAGCGCAGACCTTGGGGAGGACCTGGGCCACCCTGAGCAGCTCGTCCCCAGCAGAGCTCCTCTGTGCTCCAGCTGTGAGCCCCCCACCTCCTGGCCATACCCACCTGCACCAAAATACATTCCAAGGGGCCTTTTTCTTGGGTGAATCATCCCATTTAGAGTTTTTTAACCACATCAGTCCTCCTGCTAGATACGGCACCTGCCTAATTTTAGGCCTGTGAGTCCCAGCACAGCTTCTGAGAAGGAAATATTTACCGTCTTGGAGTGGTGCAAGTTCCTGCTCCACACACTCCAAGCACCAGCACGTCTGCTTCTGCTCCAGCTTCGTTGGTGGTGTCAGGGTAAACAGACAGACAGCTTTGGACTTGTGAGGAAAGGCTTTTAGCAGCATGCATGGCCACGGCCAGCAGCTGCTAATTAAAGTGCAGAGAAGGACCGGTTGCTAGCGGAGTGCCAAGTGAAACACTTCTGTAGCAGGTTTTTCCCTTTTCTTTTCTAAACACAGAAAAAGTAAGAGTGGGGTTCTTGAACCTCTTCATTTTAAGCTTGTGTGTTATTTGCTTAAAAGCCTGTCAAAATCAAGAGGAAAAAATAATAATTTCCATGTTCAGCTATATGATTTTTCCCTTTAAATTGAAGCATTGTTTTAAATGGTTTCAACCATCAAAGCTTATCTAGCAGAGATTTAAATTCAAAACAAATTTAAGAAAGATAAAGAACCATTTAGCTTGTTTACTTTTCAGTTGTCTTTGTGAGAGTCAGTGTGAATGAACGGGAAGGATACATTTGGGTATCAGTATTGGTAGAGAACAGAAAACACGAATTTGAGACTAAAAATCAACATGTGTTTGCGTAGGCCTGATATTTTGTTCTATAGGAATCCTCTATTCAAAATACTCAAGGGGGCCAAGATGTTACAAAAATAATGAAAAAGAGAGGAGTCCTGCACAAACCCAATCTTGTAGGTACCTTCTGTATGAGTAGGCACCTAAAGGTCACAAGCAAGGGTCACTGTGCAAGAGTGGATGAAAAAGCTCATTTGGGATTTCATTTTGCAACAGTGGCTGGATTTCTTCTCAGTTGGAAGAAAGCATTTCACGCAGCAATGAACCTTGCTCTTTTCTTGTGTGTCCAAAATGAGTTCATGAGTCTTCAATAAGGAAAACAGAGTGAATCACTAAGATATAATATTTGCTGATGAGTCTCCATCGTGGAGCAGATTGCTGTGCTTTATCACAAGGAAGCTCAACAGGAGGATGGGGCTCAGCTTCCTCAGCCACAGCAGCCTGCAATGATCACAGGAATCTGCAGCACAGAGTTGGGAAAAGAAAGTAAGCCTGGTTCAGTTGCAAGTAATTAATGAATTAACACACTTTGCCCTCCTCCTCCCCAGCCTACAAACAGCAAAGGCCAGGGAAGGAGCAGAGATGGTTCTGGAAGGGCTGGAGGTGATGAAGGTAACGGTAATTATTTAGCAAAAAGTTTGGCTAGATATTTTTTTAAGTGAATAAAAGCTGGGCTCTGAAGGAATAGAGATTTTTATTATTATTATTTTTCTATTTAGTAATATTTAAGCTATCAGTTAGCTCTCAAAAAGCCTGGGAGAGCAGGGAAGGTGCAGCCTTTTCCTCTTCTATGGGGTGGCAGGGTGTTATTGTGCAATCAGGTGGAGTTTTAAAGGGTTACTTGGTGTTAAAAGCTGAGAATCTGTAGGTTGTTTCTTTTTGCTGGGTGAAGAAATGCTTTCTGAGCTGCAGCCCTAGGTCCAGACAAAGCCATATGCTTGCATCTTGAGTTGGGTTAGGGAAGTTTACCTCTTCTTGCCTTGTCCTTTATCCTACATAAAGAAAATTAAAAGGGGATCATTAATCCTAGTGATTAAGTGTTGGAGTGCCCCTTTTTCTTCAGGGTTTCTCTGTAATTCAGTGTCTGATCAGCTAACCAAAGTACTTTTGAAACAAGAAGGGTTTTGGGTCTGTGTCCTGTTTGCACAACACCTGTTATAGGGCACTGTGTTCAAATACCCTCTTGGCTTCAGTTCTATTGATGCTGGCTAATGCTTGGTATCTTCCTGGGGCTGCCCAGATGTGAGGGAAGTAAGCTGGAAAAGTTCTTCACACAGAAGTTCCTAGAAAATTATTTACTATATATTTTTTTTTTTGCAGTGTAAAAGTATTTGATTCCTAAACTCTAATTTGATGGATGTGTGCATTGTTCCAGCAGTGAAAATGCTTAATTCTCTTAAATTCTCTCATTTCTCTAAACAATCCTCCTGTGTTTCATGCATTTTCTAAAAGCCTCCACTTCAGCAGCCTTTCCAAACAGCTCAGCGAATGTGTCAGAACCCCTTACAAGCTGTAAAGCAGGTGATGGAGATTACAAGGACGATTTCACCCATCACTGAAACACTCTTTGCTCAGGGAAGGAAAGCAGCATCCCTGTAGCCGTGCACCACCAGGACACCTGCAGCTGCATGGGATGCAGAACACTAATACAAATACAATTTGGGGACTGAGAGAGGTGCAAGCAAGGTGGGACAGGAGGCAAATAAGTGGACTGGAAGCTGGCAAGGAGCCTGGGTACTATGGAGTCCCTAGGGAAGCTGGGCAACCCCATTTACTTACTATGGAAGCAGCAGATAGATTTTGGGGGACAAATGAGGCACCTACACCCCAAAATTGGGCACCAGGTGGTGTGTGGCCAGCCAGGGAGCCTGGAGACACAGTTCCAAGGCTCCTTGCATTCAGACAGCAGATTTTAGCTCCCTCTGAGCTGAGCAGGGACCTGGAGGACCATCCTGCAGAGGAGAAACTAATTAATCCACCAGGCTGAAATCCCTGCTGTAAAACACTTCTCCACCTGGGCATATTTCTTGCAGAGCCTTTGAGCAGCCTGAGGATGACAAACTGGGGAGCAAGATGAGGGGGTGGGGAAAAGAACAGTGTTTTCGTGGTGAAACTCAATGCAGATGCTGCATAGGAGTCAAGAGAGATAAAACAAGCAAACATTAGGTGCCATGGGAGGGAAGGGAGAAGTGAGCATTTTTCTAATCCCTGAATTTGACAGCTAGTTTATATGAAATAAGCTCCGAAGGCTCCTGCCTTCCCCAAGGTATTTTCTTTCTAAATAGATCTATAGATACACTAATTAGCCAAAGGAGAAGTACAGGAGTTAATCCCTAATCATGTAAATGTGTTGTTTCAATTAATTAATGCACGTGGCACTTGTGCTCTAGTGATAGGCACCCTAAGGAAAGGCAGACATGAATGAGAATAATCATATTTAACAGTCTGCTCCCATTTATTCCTCCAAACATGAGCGATGTCAGACCTTCCCATAATCTTTCTCCATAATTCATTGTTGCTCGGCAGTGCCGGGTTGTAAATTAGCCGGAATCACAGCCTGGAAATGATAGTTTTGCAAAACAACAACAACAAGAAGTGTTTACTTGATGGATTGGCGAAGGGACACGAGCAAGGGAGAAGGGAAACACTGGGTCTGTGTTGGCTCTCAGCCCTTGCCTGGGGGTCTCCGTCCCCTGGGATGGGGACCAGCACCCTGTGGGTGGGTGCAGGCAGGGGGTGGGTGCCTGAGGTTTGGGTGCTGTGTAGGGCGATGGCTCGAGAAAGCAGGGAGACTGGGAAGAGGAAAACAAGTCACTGAAGAGTATTTGCAGCCATTAAAAAACTCTTCCCTTAATAAGGGCATCATTGACCTCCTTAACAGCTGCCCTAGCTGTGTTTGCAGCCTCGTGCAAGCACGGTAAAAGAAAGATTCAATTTCTCCTGTTTTCTTTTTTTTTCTTTAAACTAAATGCTAGCATTTTAGCTCAGACAGTCGCTGCGAATGATAATAAACAGGCCCTGTTTATATAAACCTGAGGGGACTGCAATGTCCTTTCCATGCCATTTCTCAGAACTGGAAGCACCGCGGCACAATTAAAAGCTACTTTGTTAAGGAAAAGCACAAGAGGGGCATGGAGCAAGGCAGGAGGGGCTGCTGGTGGTGTGGGGAGAGGTGCGTGGAGGAGCCCTGCCCCATGGAAAGGGGCTCGTGGGCAACTTCTGCACCCTCAGCTCAAGCTGTTTCCTATCAGCAAGATAAAAATACCTACGAATGGTACAACGGAGCATCTGTGCAGCAAGTAATTACCTCGTGGACTGGGCTAAGGCTGCTTTTATTAAAAGGCAGTGTGCTGTCAGGTTTGTCTGAGGACTCTTTGGAGGGCTGGGATGTTTGCTGAGGTTGTTCCTGCATGTTTTCTGAGACTGGCAGCAAACACACCTTTATTGCAGCCTGTCTCCTTGGGCTTTGGAGCCCCAAGGCAGGGGATGATGCTCAGGATGGAGGATGCACGTGTAGCATCAAGGTACAGGAGCAAGGCCCTTGAGGTGATGCCAGGGGAGCTGAGGTTTGTGGGCTTTTGAGGTACATTTGATTTTTTTGGCTGCTGTATATCTGGCTGTAGCCTTGCCATTGCACTGCTAAAAAAGGTAATAAATATATCTGTTAAATACCATTTTGAGGAAACTTTGGAAATACACTACTGGGGTGTTATCCTGGCTGAGAGCAAACACACTTGGAGCTCTTTGGCCCTGTGGACCACATCCCTCTATAGTAAACCACAATTTGATTTTTGAACCTCTTTTTCCCTGTCTTTCCTGGGGCACTTGCACTGTGTTTTCCCTCAGGCCCTTCTCCTTCTCTTAGTAAGCCACTGAACCAATCTCTTAAGAAGTCAACCAGGGTTTCTCAGCATTCCTGAGACTGATGAAGAGGAAGGGTTGGCAGTCCCACAAGCTCTGCCTGCAGCATCGTGTTGTAAACCCTAAACCCCTGCAGCCCACGTTAGCTCCGCCGCTGTGGCCACCTCTCTACCTACACAGCAGCAATGCTCACTGCAATTAGAAGTTGATTTTTTCCATTCAACAGGAAAAGAAAAAAAAAATCTGAGTTTTTTTTTTTTCTTCCCTCTGGTTGCTACGGTAACTATTTTGTCAGGCTGTTGGTTTGGGTGTTTGAATGAGGGAAGGTTTAATTTTGCTTCAGCAAATTAGCCCATTCCTTTGAGTGTGATTTCCTCCAGTGGAAAATTCCTGCTGCAGCTTCCCAATGCTTCAGAGCATCCGTTCTAAAGATTGCATCTCTCTGGTTTCCACTCAGAGCATGAAATGTTTCCGTTGTCCCTTTACCTGACGGGCTGCAAAGCATTTCTCTCTTTTGAAGACCTCTCTAGGCTGGTACCTTGATGCTTATTTAAAACCACAGTCACTTCTGAAATGAGTCCATGATAAAAAATAAAATAAAAAAAAGACTTAGGACATGCTGAAAGTGAGAGGATTGCATGGAGGCCTGCTCTGAAGTCTGAGGATATCAGTGAAAAATGATGTCTGCAGGAATTTACTGCTTTACCCAAACCCAACTTGCCTCTGCTCAGCGCTAGGTGGTGACTAACCTCGCTGATGGCATAGGACTATGAAGGGTTTCTAGGTGCAATTGCTTTGCTGTAGCAGCTCTTCCTAAACTGATTGAGAACTACATCAAAGGAGCAGTTTTCTTTCCTTCCTTATTTTTCCCTTGCTTGTGGGTCCTCCTTTAAGACTCTTCTTGGAATTTAGTAGTTTTGAAGTTCAGAAACAGTGTTAGTCTCCTGCTGAAGTGAGTTCACAGCCACTTCATGTCAATTTGTTGAACTGGGCTGTAGTGGGGCAGCTCCAGAGAGGAAGAAATTCCTGAGCTGTTCAGAAACAGGCAAAGAATCTGAAAACCTGATGTTAAAAAACATCGATGTGAAAACCCAGCAAAATCCCCCCAGTCAGTTCTGGAAGTGCTTATAATTTATCACAACCCTTCTTGCTCACTTAAGTGTTTGCATTTTCATTCCCAGTTTAAATCTCCCTTGAGTTTTAGACCGGCAAACCTCAGCAAAGACAAAAACCCGGTCCTCCTGCCCCTGTCCCCTCTCTCCCCCAGTTGCAGATCCCCAGCATCGCTTCGTGCCGCCGATGAGCGAGAGCGCCCTGCCACCTTGTGGGGTGCCTCCGACACGTCCCGGCCTTGCTGCTGCGGAGAAATCCTACAGAAAGTTCCCAAAAAAATATAACCGAATAGAAATCATTGCCAAAACTCCTCGCACGGCGGCTCTAGGATGATGGGGATGGCCTGATGCTAAAAACCCTGCAATATCAGTGCAACCTCTTGGGAGAAATATGATCTTAATGCCTGCAGTGCTCTTCCTTGATTTTTTTTTTTTTTTTTTTTGTATGTGCAGGTCTCTGAGGATGTGAGAGACATCAGTGCTTGACGTCTCGGGATGCTTGCTCATTTTTGGGAGGAAGGTGTTTGTACAGGGGGCTCCCTGTGTGCTGGCCTGGGGCTCACACTGCCTGCGGGCAGGTCTGGCAGCTCCCTGCTTTTATCTCCCACTGCTTCTGCTCAAAAATCAGAGAGGTTCTGCTATGAAATGGGATGAGGATGGCAGGGGGTGCTGCTGTGTCCCAGCGTGATCCTGCCCTGGGAATGCTGAAACACAAGTGGGAGATGATGGGGGAGATGGACATGGTCCTGTGCGTAAATCTGGGTGTGAGGATGGAAAGAGAGAGGATGGGGAGTGCCGTGCTTGGGGCTTTCACTGGGGGAAGAGAAGGGGTGAGGAAGGATGCTCACTTGAGCAGCAGCTTCTGGGGGGGCTAGAAGCCAGGTTTTACCCCCTCCTGCAGCGTGGCAGGAGCTGCTGTACACGAGCAAGTTTTTGGCAGTTGGCTCTGCCACTGTGTGGCCCTGGGGCTGCCACAGAGGAGCTCCTGCTGCAGCACCGCCTGCGAGCACCAATTAGGATTAATGCTCAGATTGTCTTTTTGAGCCTTGGAAAGACAACTAAAGGGGAACGAACTAGTAGGGCTGCTGAGATCCACTAATTGGCACTTCCTTCCCTCACCCATATGCTCGCTTCCAGAGCGACAGCGCTGTGAGCACCGATGTAATTGAATTGTCAAGTGGCAGGAGCTATGTGGCCATGCAAAGCTCAGCCCTTTGGTTGGTGATTTGTAAGGAAACTGGTGTTTCCTTACACCAGTGTGCTTCTGGCTCCCAGCTGCACAGATGTGGCAGGCTCTCCATCGCTGCTCACCCCAAGCATCAGTGCTGTGGTCCTGAGAAGGACAGACGGATGCTCAGCCACCAGGAGGAGGACTTGAACTCATCAGGCATGTGCAGTGAGTTTTATTTCGAGGTTCAGGTCACCGTTGTGCATTCTGATCCTGTGCTAAATCACTCACTGGGCCTGCTCTTCCTTTTGAAACTCTGAAATCTCCTGCTGCTGGAAGATGGGGGGACCCTGGGCAGGGGGTGGAGGCACAGAGCAGGGATGTGCGGTAGCTCTGCGTGGTTTCCCTTCTGGCTTTGTGTACAAATACTTTTCTCCCAAGTTGTTTTGCTCTAAACATCTGCTCAAACAGTTGTCTTTAAGGGGTGTGTTTCTGAGAGCATTAAAGCTAATTTTGCCTCAGAAATGCCACATTCAGGAAAGCAGGAGTGTTCTTCCTTGAAGCCACCCCCAGCCTTGTAAACAAATTCTTGAAATTACAAATGCACCACCTAAACAAGGGCCTGAAAGACTTTAATTTTCAGTGAGTGTGCAGCACGTGTCCCTTGGCAGGCTGATGGAGAGGGGTGAGCCGGAGCTCCCTGTGCTCACTGCTGTCACGGGGGCATCGTCAGAAATGTCAAATTCCAGCAACCCCCACGCAGCCCCTCAGGCCTTGAAGATTTCTTTATCCAACATGGATTTTTTTTTGTCAGGATCTGTCATGGAGATTTATGAATCTGATCTATTGGGCAACAGCCAAGTACTCTGTGGCAATTATTCTGAGATAAAACTTTTATTTTAGCAGCAGCCTGTCTGCTCCGGGAGTGACAGAGCTATTCTCCTGTTTCTTCAAGTTTGCCACCTGGGAAGTTTTCCAGCAATAAATAGTCATGAGCTGCTATTCTGGATGCATGTGGTTGGTTTCAGAGCTGTGTGACAGGTTAAAAACAAACAAAAATAACCTTTCGTCTCAAAGAACGTGTTTGTGATCTCTGCTACCTTGCACGCCTACGGGACTTGCTGGAGAATAAACTCCTACAGGCTTGATTTTCCTTAAAAGAATACAGCTGCTAGCTTGGGAGGAAAGAAAGCTGCTCTGATTTTTTTGTTGTTTAGGTGGTTGCTATTGTTTGCTGCTTTGGAAGGGGATGAGTCACCACCTGAAATCGCTGTGTTCTCAGAAAATGTTCCAATTGACTAAAAAGTCAACAAAATTAATTTCCAGCCAACTACAGACAATTTGCGGTATCAAATCTAATTTCTGACAGCACAGAATAAAATAACATATTTTTTTCCCCCCATCTAACCAGAAAATTCCTTGTAATTCATGAAGGAAATAAAGCAAACAAGAGAGCTTGAGCTAACACCACCAAACTGTAGGATAAGCTGCAGGATTATCCTCTAGGTATTGATCTCGAGAAAAAGAGGAGCAGCTGCAGAATCCTCCCAGGGCAAAATAATTGTGTCTGAAAGCTTGTTTGCCAACTGATCTGTATCCAGAGCAAAGGAATTATTTTGCCCTTTTGGGAGGGGGGCTGGAATGTCAAACATGATAATTTAGTTTGCAGCACTTTGCGATGCTGGGAAAGCCTCGCAGCACGCTGAGCTCTGCCTACCTGTGCGTGGGTGAGAGACAGCTGGTTTCACCCCGAAACAAAGCATTTTTATCACCCTTGGAAAAGCCATGCTGTCCTGTTCCTTGCTTAGCTGTTTCTTGGAGGGAAATGGGTTTTGCTCAGCAGGATTTTTTTTGGCACTGATGGATGCGGCAGCGCGCACACCCCTCTGCTCTCCTCTTGTGTTGGCGCAGGGAGGAAGGCATCCTGTCCCCACGGTGGGGACAGCAGCGTGGTGCTGGGCTGGCAGCCTTAGAGGATGCACCAGGGTTTGGGGCTGGGCTCGGAGGAGCTGGAGAGGAGCAAGGATGGGTGATGCTGTGCTGAATTTTGGGCTGGAGCTGGGAACCTGGTGATTTATGCTGTGGAATCAAAGCAAGAAGCAGAGGGGGGCTGTGAGCGGGGGCGGTCGAGGAGGGCCGTGCATCTGGGGGAGACGCTGTGTGCTCCCTTTGTGCCTTCCAACAAACCTGGCTCTGTTACGGCCCTGGAGCTGAAGGAAGACGGGGCAGGAAGGAATATTGCCTGTCCTCGATGTGTGAGTGCCACAAAGCCTGCATTGAGGGAGGGGGCGGACTGAGATGGTCCTTTCTGTCCTTGGAAACCTTCCCGAGCAAGTCCGAGGTGCTTTGGAGCCGTCTTTGCTTGCTGAGGGATTCGTTTATGGAGCCTGACCTCATTTCCCCCAGCACACACCGGTGTGTGTTCTCTCCGCTTTATTAATCTGAAGGCGTTATCGCTCGCGTTTGTTTGAACAAGTTCCCCACAGATCTTCCCCAGCCGGGTCTGTGCCACTCTCCTTCCTTGTGTGCTCCAAAAATAAACCAGCTCAAAATTAACCTTGGAGTCTTTCGTTACCATTCTCCCCAGATGTCCCTTGGACCCTCTCCGAGCACCGTGGCACTAATCCTGCTGCCTGCAGCTGGGCTTGGTGCAGAGCTCCCTTCCTGCAGGCTTGAGGGGGGAATCTGCTGCTGGGGACGTGGAGGATCACGCTGGGGTGTTGGGTTCAGACCAAGCTGAACGTCAGTGTGAGCTTTGCACCCGCAGGATGAAGCCTGGCACAGCTCAGGGGTCAGGCAGCAAGGGGCTGATAAGGGTGGGCAACACCAGCAAGGGAGGGAGAAAAACTGCTGCAAGGGCAGGGAGAAAACCCTTTGAAAGCTGATGCAAAGCAGAAATGGGAATAAAACATCGTTGCAGGTGCAATCAGGTATTTGGAAACTGTTTCGGAGACCGTATGTGATGAAGTTATTCCCACCTTTTCTGCACCCCCTCGCATCAGTAGATGGCAGCAGCTTCCCGGCTGCTGGCGGAGGAGCCTTTGCTCGGAAGAGCCGGAGCAGCTCTCTGCAGCTCTGCCTTCCTCTTGCCTGCTTCTCTCCCTTTTTCTCCTCGGCCCATCCTCCCTGCACGACCCGAACTGTAGGTGGCAGCAGGAAAAAGATTTTCCTATTTCTTTGTGACTCCGGCTCTGGATAGTATTTTTCCGCTAATGGCCGCTGTCTGGTGGAGCCCCTTGGCTCCGATGCTCCTGGTGGGTGCACAGCCCTGCCTTGGCTTCAGGCCAGCCCGCAGCCTGTGCCAAAACCTGCACGGGATTTTCCACGTGTGCTCCAGCTCCGAGCAAAGAGGCTGGAAGCGTCCTCAGGGAGCAGAGGGGGATGCTCCCACTGAACTGCCCATGGAGCTGTCCCGAAGTTTGGTCCCAAGCTGCTGCATCACGGCCTGGAGAGAAATGTGGCTGCTGCCTCCTGTGAAGGGAAATAGAGAAGATGAAGCAGTGACTTGTGGCACTTCCATCCTTGGAGATTTCCAGAATTTGGGAATCTCCCTGCTTGGACCAGGGATCTCCAGAGTTTGCTGTGCTCATCTGGCACCAGCCTGGTCTTTGACTCTTTAGTCTCCAAGTGCTATTTGTACCCATCTGGGTCAATATAATGGGATTTTCACTCCCTTTAGCCAATCAGGCAGCCACCTAGCACTTTGAGCAGGGCTGAGTGAGCCTTCAGAAGCATTGTCCTGGTCCTTTGCAACCTTACAATTAACCATCTTGGTGTCCCAGATCTGTTAGCAGGACCCTGGGGCCACGTCCATGTGTCTCTCCTGGATCCACATTGGGCTGTGACGCTTCCTGACGTCTTTTCTGAGGCTCCATTTGGTGATTTGATTTAAAGTTTCCCTCTTGGTTAATGTTACAGTTGTTTAGTGAGCTGATGTCCTAAGGAACGTGTCATTTTAAGTAGACATTACTCAGTGGAGGAGGAAATTTTGATGTAATACCTGCTGGCTATGAAGAAAAATCAAGATTAAGGAAAATCATAGAAAAATCTTGCTCAAAATAAGAGCCACGAACTCCCAGAGTAACTCACGAGGATAGAATATTCAGGCTACCTCACGTGCCATAAATTGCTCGGGGAATTCTTACGCTTTAACTCAGCGGCCACTTGATTTAAACCCGCCTCTCTCTCCAGCTTCCCATAATTACAGCGGAGCTCTCAGCGCGTCCCGAGCCACCTGCAGTGCCTGTTCCCAAGAAAAGAGTCCCCAGATGCTGGGCACCTCTGGGCATGGGGCCCTGCAGCTCTGGACCCACTGTGGCAGGGCTGCTGCTCCCCGCTCTCGCTCGCTGCTTTCGTGCTGTGGCTCCTTTTGTGGCACCGGGAAGGGATCCAGAGCAGCTGTGCTGGGACCCGTCAATCTCAAACTGCAAAGTCATAAGGAGGGAAAATAATCATCGTAGTAATGATAATAATAAAGTCATCAACTTGTCTTAGCCTCCAACAGAAAAAAAAAAAAAGGGTTTGGTTGGGGGTTTGCATTGGTTATAATTTTCTCCGAGCTGATTTCTCCCTGCGATGCCACCATACAGCCCGTGAGCGATACTCGAGCAAAATCCCCTCTGACATTCATCTCTGTTTACAGAGCTCATCCAAAAACAAGAGGCCTTTTCTTCACTCGATTCAGCATCACCACCGCTCGGTTGCCAAGGCACCAGCTTTTGATTCCTGCACTCTGGCTCTAACCGCAGTGCCCGAGTGCTCCTGCCTCTGTCCCAGCACTACCCCACAGCCAAGCCCTGTGGTGTCCCCATGGTGCAGAGGCATCCCCAAGCCATGGTGGGTTCCTTCCAGGGCCTCACACCAGGATCTGTCTTCCAGCTTGGTTCATCAGGGCAAAAAAGATGAAAAGCGTGGGGCAAAAGGATGTTTTGCTGCTGTGCGTATGGGGCTGCTCAACCCGAGTCTGTGCTGGTCTTCTAGAGGAAAGCAGTGGTCAAGAAGCCCCTGAAGTGATGGTGATGCCACCCTAGACCAGCTGGGAGCAAAACAAGGTTGTTTCTAGCTCTCCTGCCTGCTCACTGCCTCTCCCACAGCTCCACCGCCTTCACCAGCTGATGCCCATCTGCCTCAAATGCCCCCAAATACCTCAAATAAAAGCAAAGTCATTTCTAGCTGCCAAAGCCGCTGCCCCGAGCCAACCAGCTCCCCTCTTGAGACACCCGTCCATACATTGCTGCTAAAGCTTCCGACATAAATACCTCCAAATTCAAGCCTTATCGGTGGAAAAAAGATGTTTCTGCTTTTTGGTTTTACCATCGGAAAAGAATCACCTCCTAAAGTGAGGGAACGGAGTGGAGAGAAGCGAGGACGGCAACGGGCAGTGCATCCTGATGCCTTTAAGTCACTAGATGAAGTTCATTTCTCCTTGTCTGAACAAGGCTGGACTCTTTGCATTTTCATGGTAAATTTGTTTACCGAGCCGTTGTTGAAATTCTGGAAGCAGAGAAAATGCATTTGCTCCATAACCTTTCCGGATCTGACAAGTCCTATAAAATCTATTAAAGCCTTTAATGAAATCCCCGCTCAGAGCCAGCTCCCATGAATGAATGTGGAATCGGAATTTAAATTAAAATGTTGTTTTTGTAGTCTGTGGGCTTTAGCCTTGACAGAAATTAAAGGGACAGTTCACGTTTGGGGGTGTGCAGCCTTCTCCCTTTGGTTTTGAGCCTCCATGAGCCGCCTCTCCGTGCTGAGGGTGGGTGTTTGGATCTCCTCTCGCTGGGAGTGACTCAGCTGCAAGAACCAAACCCCGTACGCTGTGTAATTACAATTAGAAAAGACTGAGTTGGTTAAGAGGCAGAACTGGCCTTTAAATGGGATGTGGATCTCTCGTTAGCAAGCACAGGGGTGCTGCACGCACCCTGCCTCGTCCCTGTCCCTGCCGCCAGCCTGCGGGGACACTTGTAAGGCTGCAAGGAGCCCAGTGTAAATCCACGGGATGTGCTCAGCTTTGCACACCCACGGCTTTAATTTCCCTATGTAAATACAGGACTGTGCACGCAGGGGGTGTGCAAGCAATTAGGTGTTTTGATCGTTTCTGCGCAGAGCAAAGCGAGAAATCCCCAGTGAAATATGGGTTTCTGAGCCTAAAACAAGGGGTGTTCTCTGCCTTGCACACCGCTGCTGTGCCCCTGGGGGCCCCTCTCCTTGCAAATTTGCTGGATTCCCTGCTTTTGGCTTCCCGTGGACATACACCAGTATCTGTCCCCACGGCCTCTTGGGGTGCCTGTGTATCTGGATGTGTGTTTTCCAGCAAAAAAGTGACAAAGTCTGCATGTCTTTGCTTACACACGTTTGCCTCTTTCTGGCACATTTTGGTTTTGCTTATTTGCTCACAATTGCATCTTCCCTAGGCACCAAAGGGCTTTTCAGCTGCTTGTTCCCTTCCTTTTCATCGCCTTGCTTCTCTTTGCCTTCGGGTTCCTTGCAGAACTCGCGCTGCAAAGCAAAGCTTTGGGGTCTGCCCCTTCATTTCCCAGTCCAGACACACAGCAAGCTCAAGCAGTCCTTCTGGAGGGAGTTTGGGGTTGCTGCCTGACTCCTCATCACCCCCATGAAATATTAAAGTCCTGCCCAGCCCAAAGGAAAATAAAAGCCACCGAGAACAGCAAAAGGGTGGCTGCTTCCAGCACTGCACCCACCCCCAAACCCACTGTGCTCGATATCAGGCTGCACGGGCTCAGCACAGGATATTAACTATTATGAATTCTGCATTACAAGAAGGGCTGCAGATCACAAATAACTGCATAATAAACACATGTAAACAGCCGTTTGGTTCATGGCTGATAAACTTTCATGGTCCGTTTTATCTCCGTGTATGCAGGAGAAGGAGGGCTGGGGAATTGGGATGCTGCCGGCCAGCTGTGGACCAGTGCTCGCCCCTCTGTCCTGCCAGAGATTTGGGTGCAATCCTGACCCTTGCACCCATTTTTTTCATGCACCAGCTCCTCCTTTGCCTCCAAAGTTGGGCAGGAGACTGAGGGTATGGGGTGCTTGTGGTGCACTTGCAGAAGCTTAATTTCTCTGCAAGCAATTGAGCAGCAGCTCCTTTCCCAAGGACGACAAGCGACTGCTGCTTGAAATAAAACCTCTCTGGGGCAGAAGGAGGTTGAGGACACCCACGGGCAAGGGGATTTTCCTCGGCTTCACGGGCAGCCCCACGCCTGCAGCAGGGCCAGGGGTGGGAGGAGCAGCTCCAGACTGAAGGCAGGTGAAGGCGTGAGGCTGTTTTCGGTGCAGAAAAGCAGGGGAACTCATTAGTGCAACATGAAGGGAAACAGAAAATGCTTCAATTTGCTGGCAAAGTGGCAGGAGGAGGGAAGGAAATGCTCTTTCCATGTCAACACGTTGCTGGAAGGATGACGAAAAGTTTGTTTTGTTTTGGTGGCTGTCGAGCCTCTGCATTTTTCTCCTCTTTCCTTTCTGCTTTAGCTCAGGTTATTACAAAGCAATCCATGCTGTTCCGAAGAAAAATATCATTAAGTTTCATTTTGAAAATGTCAAAACAAAATGTTTTGGCATTTCTGAAGTGAAACATTTCATTAAAAATGCTGCATCTGAGTGTTTTGACATTTTTTAAATCCACTCTCCTCCTCCTCCCATTTTTTTTTCAACCTAAATTTGTTAATATTTTTAGTCCTTCTGAAACTTAATTTCCCAGCAAACATTTTAGTAGTTTAAAAAAATAAATAAATCCGTTCCTTGTGTGTTTTGAAAGCTGCGAGGGATGGGAAACCTGGGCAGCTGGGGTTGCCACTGGTTTGCAACCCCCATTGTCATTTCCACGGTGCAAAAAGGCGTGCGACGCGTTGTGTCATAGCGAGAACTTCATTCAATTGCTATTCACTTTGAGACAGACTGCCAAGATTTCCCCAAATATGAAGGTGAAGCAGAGCAGGGCCAGGAGCAGGGCGACTTGCTGCTGGCATCTCAAACCCTCCTGGCGTGCCCTGGGCACGGTGAGCTCCAGCAGCAGCGAGCTGCCGATGCTCGCAGGCTGCTCAGATTCTGGCCGGCTCAGGCACGATCAAAAGCTGCCTTTGAAGGGTTGGTTGCTTGTTGTGTGGCCGAGGGAATAGCTCGCAGGGCACGTTGCTTGTGGCAGAGCGTGATAGTCGCCTACAAAGGCTGGAGGTGTTTGTCAAAGGAGCTAGGGAAGCCTCTGAAGCCGAGAGGTGCTTTCAGGAGGAAAGTGGCTGCAGACGGGGGGGACAATAAAGAAGTTTTGCTGCTGCAAAGCAAGGTCTGAGCCCAGATCCAGGCTGGATCCTGCCTGTCCTGAGCGTGCTGGGTCTCAGGCTCCCTTTTTGCCGGTCCCCGCTTGGCTTGTTGCAGTTTCAAAGGTTTGGATAAAGCATGTAAGGTGAACAGATTGAGTCCATGTGCATTAACTTCCAGGGAAAAATATCCCGCAGGACTCTAAATGTTTATTCGGAGGCTGTTCCAGGACTTCAGGAAGCCCTCCAGGCTGCCTCAGCAGTATGAAATATCAGCAATAATCCTAATCTGCTAATGAAAGATCCAGTTTAATCCAGCTAAGCTGGTTATCTCCAGGCCTGTGGCTGCTGGGGAAGCTGCGGGCGCTGTGGCTGGGTGAGACCTGTGGTCCCAGCGCTCTGCTGACGGCATCCCGGGTAGGCAGAGCACCAGCCCAGGACCTCCTCTAAAGTCTACCCACTTACAACTCCACCTGGACAAAAGGCAAGCCTCTTCTTGGGTTGGAAAAGAACTTTTTTTCCTCTCTTCTTCTACAGCTGCATGTTAATTCCCACATGGTGGGAGTGGATCTGGGTCTGGACGCCGCAGAGATTTCTGATTGTGCCCCACTTTGCTCCTCCGGGTGATGCTGACTTGCTCAATGCTGAATTCTTCCAGCAAGCAGAAGCTTATATTTGGTGGGATTTATAGGGGCAAGCTCAGGAGTGGGGACAGATCCAGGCTTGGACAACTTGAAAAGTGAATTCAATCAAAGGAAAACACAGAAAACTGCCCCTTTTCTCCTCATCCTTTGGGTGGATGCTCTTCTTGAACAGCTACAGTCATTTTCCAGCCTCTTTGGTGCCTACCTGTGTTCTTGGGGCCGTGACACACTCGTCCTGCATCGCCCTGCCCCGACCTCCAGGTCACCGCTGCTCCCCGGGGCCCTCCGCTTCTCTTCTCCAAACAAACATCAGGAAAAAAGGCCGGAAGGGAGGCAGTGGTTCAGGAACATAAAGTCCCACAAAGAAAATTATCTGCCTTTCACTTGGTTTTTATTTTTGAAAGCTTCTGGGTTGCAAAGGAGGTTTCTGTTGATTGCAGTTTCAGCCTCTGATTATGCAGTAATGGAAGCATCAGAAATCACCGAGCTTCCTTCCTCAATTTGAGTTTGCCCTTCATCCCGTGGTTTTAGGCTAAGGAGAAAATGGTCATTTGGAAGAGGAAGGGGGAAAAACCATTGTCTCGTTCATCTCCCTTAAAGTCACAGCTCTTTATTTGCCATTCCTGTTTTCCAGCCTGGCCCTTTCAAGAATCAATTAACAGCTGTCTTATACACAAAGAAGAAAACCTTTCACAGAGAAACTTTTCCCCAGGCTGAAAAGTACTTTTTTGTCTCTCCTAGATGAAGAGGAATGGCCAGGTTGTTCCTCAAAGTGGGAATTCCCAGGTAAAAAGCTGCCAAATGCAGGAAGGAGAGGGAAGGTAACGGGAAGGTCTAGCAGGCTTTCGGGCTGGGGCTGTACTGTGCTCCCATCAGAAACCACTGGGAAGAGGAAAACACCTCTTACAGAAGGAGGTTTGGGGGTTGAGATGATCTTTTCCATCCTCTCCCTTTCACCATGTCCATCCTTTAATAGTTGGGATTGCCCAAGAGAGGACTAAACAGCGGAAACCACTGCTTTATGCTCATTCTGTTTGGGGCAAAGGTGTGGTCTTTATTTCCAAGTTTTATAAGAGATATCCAGATGCACGAGGCCTTACAGACATTTGTGCAAATCAAGCTGATCAAAAATTCACAAACCAGGGACAAAACAACCACAAAATCCAATTCCAGGCCATGGTGGCTAGGTAAAGCCCAGCACATTGGGGCACTGGAGCTGTCGAGGGTGCCCAGTGCTGGGGGCAAAGCAAAACCCTGCCCATCCTCATGCACCCGGGACATGGTCCCCACTCTGCCTGGGGCTCAGCATCATGGCCAGCGGTGAAACTCCACGCCTGCCCCTCTCAGCTCTTCTCTTTTCACTCTTTTTTTTTTTTTTTTTTTTAAACTCCAATCTGTTTGCACTTCTCCCCCCTCCCCGCTGCCATCCCTTAGGCCTTCTGGGGAAAGAAAGAAACAGCCTCTCTGTTTTTAATCAACCTAATTAGTGTATCTTTAATACAATTAGAGGGAAATTTTACCGCTCCCCCCCCCCACCCCTCCTTCCCCGTGTATCAATTAAAGGCCCACAGTTGCAGGGTAAATTTCTAATCCATTTAGGACCGTCTCCCCCCTTACCCCTCCCGCCCTCCTCCCGCCTGGCAGAGTGTTGCTTCCTCCTCCGTTTTCTTTAGGAGCCTGTTCAAACAGCACATTGTAAGGAGTAAATAAATTACTCTCTGCCCCCGTGCCCTCTCCTGAGCGGCAGCCGGCCCCGTTCCAGGCAGCTGCCCCAATTGTACGCCCGGGTGCTGGGGGAAGGGGCGCGCACAAAGCCGGGGCTGCGGGGCTGCACGCTCCGGGTCGGGGGGGGTCGCGCTGTTCATCCCTCCTTTCTTCTATTCTTCGCCGCCGTCCTCCCTTCTTCTGCAGCTTTTAAGAGAAATGCCATAGTCTCCGGGGGTCTTCGGGATGGTTCGCTTCGGTTTCGGGAGGCTCAGGGGGTATTTTTTGGGGTGTGTGGGGTTTTATTCCTGCAGAGGTCGCAGATGGGTTTTTCTCCCCTATGGGGTCTCGGTGGGGTGGTGGTGGTTAGGGTCCTACTGTTGTGCTCATGGCTCCTGCCCTGGGATGCTGTGCGGGGAACTGGGACCCCATTCACCCCACAGCCTCCCCATTCACCCCACAGCCTACCCATGCACCCTGCTGCCTCCCCATGCACCCTGCTGCCTCTCCATACACCCCATTACCTCCCCATGCACCCTGGTGATGCCCCTGCAAAATCACCCTGGGCTTACCCAAACCAGGGGACAGCTGCCCAGCCCCAATCCAGACCCTACAGGCAGCCTGGACTCAGCACCAGCAGGCCCAATCCTACCCAATGCTCCGTGAGAGCAGCTTGGGCAGCACCAGGTACCAGCTGGAGGGCCAGCACCCAAGTATCAACACTGTTTTCTCAGGCTTCGGGGTTGTTTTGTGTTTTTTCTTGACACGCAGTAAAGACAGACGGCCTTGGGGCCCGCACAACCTGACGGGGTTGATGATGTTTCCCCGTGCTGCCTTCCTCCCCGCCTGGCCCACGACGACACCGGCCTGCCTTTATGGATCACCGAGTCCCCGCGCTTTTTAATGAACCTGTGTTTAATGCTTGACTTCTCTGTGTCATGTTTAATTACAGCCGCTGTAACTTCCTCATTGGCCGGCATGAAATAATATCTAAGTGCTTCGGAGCTTCAGAGCCTTGTTATTCTTCTATAATTAGAGTTTTAAAGCTGGTGCGGGCCATCTCTATAAAATAGGCAGGTGTATTCCCTATGCACACCTCTTGCAAGGTCTCAGCTTTGCCAAAGAAAGGAAAGAGATGCTGTTGTCCTAACGCTTGTAGGGTCAGGTGGAAGGGGAGGTGGGCCTGGGCTGCAAGAGGTGCAAGCCATGCTCTGTGGCTTGACATCAGTGGATCATCTCAATGAGCACTTCAAAATCTGATATTACCAAGGATTGGATATAAAAAAAGCTCCTGGGTTTGTCTGAAAGGGGAGCATGAGATTTTTTTTTTTGCTTCAGGTTGAATTTGCCATGTTTCATCCCAGAATATTCCCTATTTCCCCAAGAAGGGCTGAAATCAGGACGATTTGGGATCCTTGCTTCACGTGCCCTCTGTTTGGTGACCCCCTGGGAAAGGAAGACAAAACCGAGATGGGGACGGGGTGAGGACAGGCCAGGGCAACTGCTCTTTGAAGCCTGAGGTGAAGGTGGCAGCCAACTCGCCAACAAGTGGCCTTTTAGGACCTGCCAAGTCGGGAGAGAAGAGGGCTTTGAGAGGGCAGAGAGCAGCCCATTGACAGCACATCTGCACGCCCAGCGGAGCAGCAGCGAGTGTTCCCTCCTCTCAATCTCCCTCTCTATACTCACTGCCTTTTCAGGAAAGGTTTTTTTTATTCCGGTGAAAGCCAAGGGATTGATGTCTCTTCCTCAGCTGGTGCCCGGCTACCTGTGCCGCAGGGCAGCTGCAGCGGGAGCGTGGGCACACACAGCACCCAGCTGCTGGGCTTTGTGCCTGTTTGGGGTCCCTATCCTGGCTCTGCGGGGGCACTCGGGGACTTCCCAGCTGGGGGATGGCTCCTGCGATGTGTGGGGTGCTTTGCAGGGGCTGCGGGTGGGTTGCAGGGGTGCCAATGCTGTGCCCCAAGCAGTGGCATTGCAGGAGCCAGTTCCACCATCAGAGGCAAGGTGAGAAGAGCAGTAATATTCCTAGTTTTTATTAAGTGAGTGCACTACTAAATTCCCTAAATCTGCAAGGTCTTACTGCCCCAAACTGGGGATAAAAAGCTGCAGTGTGTGGCAGGTACTGAGACAGTGCTGGGGAATGATCCTGCCCGGCTCATCTCTGGGCACACACAAGGCTCCAGCCCCACAACACCTCGGATCCCATGATATGGGACGAAAACCTGGCACTAAACTGAACTGGAGGCCTGATTCTGGTGTTGGGCTCACAGGGGCTGGGGCAGATGGAGAGAGGACCCAAACACAGCGTTTCCCCAGGTGCTTAGGACCATTCCCTGATTCCTTGGAAACAGAGCCCTTGGGGGAAAGCAGCGTCCCTAAATCGGGGTGAGCTGGAACACGCAGGGACGAAGCACCAAATTTACCCTGTAAATAGATGCATTGGGATTCGGGATGTTTGGAGACAACATCCCTGCTCTGGCAGAGCCCAGGCTGAGCCCACGGAGTGGATCTCAGCCTCTCAGTGCCAGAGCCTGGGCAGCCCGCTTGTGCCCAGCATTAGGAGGGCTTTTTCCGGAGAGAAGGGGATGGCGGGGAGTGACAGTCTCTGAATTGCAATTTGAAACGTTTACAGCCCAGTCAATCCTAATTCATTATTAGCTGTAATTGTCTCAAAGAAAGTGTCCACTGTTATGTAAAATGCAGTCCCAGATGCTCCTAATGGTTCAGGCTCTCTGATTGCTGTAATTTGCAAAGCTTTTGCCTTTTTTTTTTTTTTTTTTTCCCCTCCCTCTGTAGTTATGATGTGCCTTTTATGAGCCAGCGAGGAAGAAAGAGAGAAAAGCACGCCATTAGAGGAAAATAATAATGTTGTACCTGAAAGGCCATTAGTGAGGCTCGTATGGAAGTATGCATCTGGTCTGCGCCACGCCTGGCCTGGGACAAGGGACCCCACAGGGACACGCAGGGATGGGGACACACGAGGAGAGGGGACACAGCCCTGGGTGTGCAGCCCAAAGCGATGCTGCACTGCTCTGGGCATCAGGACACATAAATAGCCAGCGTGCTTCACAATTAATTTTCACAATTAGATGCGGGCTCTGTGCAGATGAGAAATTCAGCTGGCAAATGGAACGGGGCTGATTTTGCTGGTGATGGTTTTGTCTTTTTTTTTTTTTTTTTTTTTTTGACATGAAGGAAATATCTCCTTCCCAATTCCATCTTCTGATGTTGCTCTGTATAAAGGCAAATCTGCAGGGATAACAAAGCTGTGCAGTCCAGGGCGTTTCCAAGCCCTAATTGCTTGCTGTCTCCCACCTCCAACTCTGTTTTCGAGTCCTGTGTCTGTTTTACCCCGCCTGTGTCAATCCTGTCACCAGGAGCTTCTTAAGTCCATAATATCAACCTAATTCAAGGCAGGCATTACGTGATGAGGCAGGTCTCAGCCCCTGCTGTGTGCAGAGGAGAGGAAGGAAGGTTGGGTCGGTATTGCCATCACACCCCGGCCAAGGCTGAGGTCCCGCGGGAGGAGGCAGTCTGCGCACCGAGTTTCTCAGCGCAGTTTCCTTGGAGGAGCTGCTCCAGACCTAAGACTGGGAATGGACAAAGAGGTCCTTTTAGTGCTTTTGGGGGTTCTTTAAAGCAAAAAAAACCAAACAAACAAACAAAAAAAACCACCAACAAACCCGCAACTCAAACTCATTGTGAAGGAGGATGTGAAAGCTGAGATTAAATATAGTGTCTGGCAGATGCTGCGTCCGTAAATTATCCAGGAGTGAAATACTTCACGAACTGTGCTGGGGTTTCCCCGTTTCCAGGGCCAGACTGGGGGGAGCAGCACGACGAGGGAGCAAAGGCCAAGGGGAGTGAGCTTGGTGGAGGCTATGGGGTCAAGGATAGGGTTGCCCCTTCCCCTCTGCAGCCCTGCTCCCTCTCCGCATCCCTCTGCTTGTGACCCTGGGGTGCTGCTTCCCACCAGCCAGCCCTGCCCCGGCCCCCCAGGACCCGCTGCCCCCCGACAGCCTTTGTCCGGGGAAGATTGAGAGGGCTGATTTAGTGGGGCAGCCGCCTTCCCCTTCACCTCCGAGGAGGGTGGTCCTCCGGGGTCATTGCCGGGGGCACGCGGGGCAGCGAGTGATGTTATTGTCTGCTCAGGAGCCTCCGGATGGGTTTTTGGCAGGGCAGAAAGGCCGGCAGCATCCGGCGCTGTCCCCTGCACATCACAGCCCCTCGGATGCTGCAGTACCTGGCCCAACCCCATACCTGTCTGCTCTTATTTACAGGAAGGATTTCATGTGTTAACTCAGGAGCTGTGGGTCCAGCTCTGGCAATTGGCAATACGTGTGGTACACAGGGTCTCTAATTAACACAGGGTCTCTAATTACCCTGACCTGCTGCCATGGGGGTGCTGAGGTTGGCTAACCAAACACATACAGCTTTTGAAGGGAAATTAGGCTCTATATTGAGAGAAAACCCCTTTCCACAGCCAAACTGATGTTGTTTGGGAATTTAGGGGAGCGTGGTGCTGCCTGTCCTTATGAAGGGTCGGGGTGGAGATGCTGAGCAGCCAGCCCAGCCCAGGTGCCCCACAGGATGCTGAAGCAGGGAATGGGGCTGAGCTTTCCCTGTTTCCTCCAGCAGCTGTGGCTCCTGTGGCTGCGCTGGTGCCGGCCGTGGTGCGGCTGCACTCGCCAGCCCCGGCAGGAGCGGGGAGGAAGCGGTGACAGCAGACAGACAGACAGACAGACAGACTGACGGCATCAGGCAGGGCTGTCTGGGGGCTGGGGGGGCAATCCGGAATCACAGCATTGCTTTGTGAGCCACCAAAATGCTGGTTCGGGGTGAGGTGAAACACCCCCAAATCCCCAAATCAGAGCTGGAGAACGGGCACCACAGTGGGGAGCACAACGGTCACCGAAACCAAAGCAGCCTTTCTTGTTTGATTTTTTTTTTTTTCCTTCTTCCATCTCAATTAACTCTCTTTATTATTTCATCACGGAAATTGTTTGTGCCTTTAACGAACGGGAGGAACATTTGCAAATGCCTTTTTGTCTGAAGGCAAAGCTGCTTGGTGTTACTGAACTTCAAGGGATCGTTCCCTGTTTCCGCTCCTCTCCCTTTCTCTGCTGAGGCAGAACGTAGCGTAACTTAAAAGTCAGTGATTCAGACTGCAATTATAACCTAAAAGCACAAATAAAAGATAAGCTGGCATCCTACTGTTCCCCATTTGCATCTGTGTCACATGGGATGAAGGGAAAAATAAAATCTGCTTTTATAAAACGTTGAGCCAGAGAATCTCATCCAGCAGAAAGCAGAAAATAAACAGATCCCCCGAGGCAGCGGCCGTTTGAGTTGCAAATGACAACTCCGTTGGAAAACGGGACCCCCCCTGCTCCCCGAGAGCAGTTTGTGCCCAGGGCACATGCTGGCTGGGCACCGAGCCCTGCCAGAAGCCCACTGCTGTGTCCTGCTCATCCCGCCAGCCCTGCACGCCCCGTGCTGGGGGCTCCCATCGCTCCCCAAATACCACAGTGAGGCAGGGGGGGTGTCTCAGCCTGTCAACCCCTGTCTGATGGCTCCTTGGGGCCAGATCCTCCAACGCCGCTCTCTGTTTTGGGGAGCAATGGCTCATTTCAGCGTCAGCAGGGATTTCTGCTGCTCCGGACTTGGTAGATTGAAAAATCAGCTCCTGGGGTGTTGTGGGTTCCTCTGTTTGCAGAGGGGGCTGGCTAATCACTAGGGCCCTGTAAACACTTTGTGATGAGCATGAACAGTTTTTGGAGAGAATAGGATTTTCTTTTTTGGAATATGATGTGTTTCTAATAGGAAAAAAAGTCGAAGAAGAAGGCTGAGATAGTGAAGAAAACCCAAGCTGTCTTACCCAGGAGCAGGAGGCTGCCCCTATCCAAGACCCCTTGGTGAACAGGGACACACTGGGGGCTCACAGCAGCCTGAGGCTGCAGGATGGGCAATCTTGGGATATTTCTCTGAAATCCTACAGTGCCCTGGCTGACATTTCCCCACGCCCAAGCCCTGCAGTGTGGGCAACGTTGGGGCTGCTTCCAGCCTGGCCAGGCCCGGGAAGCATCGCAGCTGTGCCGGGGCTGCTCCGAACAAAGTGTCCCCCCTGGTGCCGGCAGCCCACAATTTGCATACAGATGCGTGGGGAATCCTGGTGGGCCCTGGCGTCAAGGGGGACGGAGGCGATGGCATGGGCAAAGAGGCAAGGCTGGCCAGCCAGCAGCCCCCAAAATCTCCAGGCTCAGGGGGGCCAGGTGGCCAGACAAAGGCCATCAGCCAGGCTGTCCCCACAGGCCCTGCAGTGGGGTGCGGGATGTTCCCTGCCCTGCAGCACCATCCTGCCCTGTCTGTCTGCCTCTTCTCCCCTTCCTGATGCTTCTCTTGTTCCTCCTCTCACCCTCTTTATCAGCCTGTTCTCCTGCTTTTCCCCTACCTGCAGGGGTTCTTGAAGAGCTGGGGTAGTGCTTTAAAATGATGCTTTGATCCTGCTCACCTGCTGCCCGGCAGCTTCGTGCACTCCCCAGTACCTTGCCTGGAGCACAACCCATCCAACCATGCCAAGGGCATGAAACCCTCGCTTTTGAGTGCTCAAAAAGCAGCAGATTTTGCAGTCTAAGGAGGGCTGAGCAAACCATCAGCAAGGGGGAAAAGCATCAACCTGTGATTCATGCATCAAAGGAACTCCAGCGGCAGCCTGGTGTGGCCCATAACAGTCCATTCGCTTTATTTTAGAGAAAAGTTATCCATCAAACACATTTGAAGAGCAAATAAAGAGGGGGAAGCTGTGAGCGACGGTGGAGGGTCCTTGGGCAGAGGGGAGGATGAATTTGTCAAACCTGGAGGTTGAGCACGTAGCAAGTGGAGGCTGCACGTGGAGGAAACACCGAATCCATCACCCACTTTCTGCTGCTGGGGCTCATTGCAACCCATCAGCAGCCCGAGTTTTGAAGGCTGTCCTTTACCAGGGAGGCAAAACACAGAGCCACAGCACCGTGCCTTGGCTGGGAGCTCAGCACCCCCTTCTCCTATCTCCGCAGCATTAATAGGAACAAAACCCCCACGACACAGAGGTGCTGGAAGTGGCACGGCTCCCTCGCCGTCCTTGTCACTCCCGGTAGCAAAAATCACCCCCGGTACCCCTAGTGCGTGGCCTCGGTGAGTGGTGAACGGGGTCTGATCATCACGTGGCTCCTCGAGAGGTGCTCGCCTGGTGAATGGCCTTGGCATAACATTACGTGAATCAACCGCGGCATTGTTCGCATCCTTCAGCCGCTCTGCTCAGTTGACCCGTTCAATAACTGTTTGTTTGCACAGATTTCCCCCCACGAGTGCAACAAGCTGATCCCTGGATCTGAGCAGATGTGTTTGGAGTAGGCTCTCTCTCTCCTCGCTTCCTCCCCATCAAGGTGTATTGTTGTGGCTTTTGAGAGCTCCAGCGCTCGCCCGCGTGACTCATTCAGGCAAAATTTCCGTGCTGTTTTCAGGGACCCTCGAGGGCTTCCAGGAGTGCTTTACCTCTTCCGCGGCTGTGTTTTGAGCCTCAGACTGACCCCAAGCTTCCCCTTGAGAGGTCTCTCTCTCTCTGTTTTATCACAGCATTTCCGCACCTGAGAGGACAGAGGATGCAGCAGGGCACCGGAAAGCTGCGCAACCACTGCCTGGGGCTGGAGTGGTATCAGGGCACTGCATTAATGCGGTTAGACCCCATTTAAACCCTTCTGCAAGGGCAGACCCTTGCAAGCACCTTCATTTCAGGAGCCCCATCTTTTTTTTCAGACACGGATCTGGAGGATTTTCACAAAGACAGCACTTTTCCGTTTGAAAAACGGAGAGAGTTTGGCTTGTAAATTGTCTGCTGTGCAGCTCGCGCTGCTTGCACCTCATGTCCTCTGCCCAGAAGTAGCAAAGCGCTGTGTAAATGTCATGAATTCAGGCTGAGCAGGCACAATCTCTCCTTGACGCAGAGACCAAGTGGCTCAAAGAGGCATGGAAAAGCAGACTTCAGCAGTAAAAGTGAAAGGATGTCCCCAGGTATTTTAAGAATGTGGGAAATCGGGCAGGGAGTAGGGGCACATTCTGCGAAACAAAGAAACGTTGGCAAGCTCTGGAGCGTGTGATGCTGCTGCCTGGAATCAAAGTCAGCCCGAGGTTAGCTAAATATACAGCAGGCACGTTCCGGGGGACTGTGGGTGCCAAGACCCAGTAAGCTATTAAAAGTTCTGGAGATTTAAAATCCTTTTTCCCATTGATGTATCACATGAATCACAAATACCCTCAAACGAGCCATTTGTGCGTCTCCCTCCAGACGGAGCTGACAGGGGGATAAAGCAAACGCATGCAAATATTATTTCAGGGCAGGCTGAGATTGGACGGGGTGACAGAGAGGAAAGTTAAACATAGCAGCATATTTATTTCTGCATATTTTCGTCAGCCTTCTGCTGGCAGCGAGAGACTAAACTTCGGAGGAGCCTGACCTCCGGCTTCTCCGTGGGAAGACGTGAGCTCGCCTTCTCGGAGTCACCATCTGGGAGCGAGATTTTGGGGAGTGAGGATGCTCGGCAGGGAGGCGGCTGCATCAGCCCAGCACGGAGCGGGACCGCTCAGACCCTCAATTCCTCAGCATCCTCCCAGCCCTGCCCCTGCATTTAGCACCGCAACGAGTTTCTGCTTGGCAGGGGGGGCTCCCAGCTTTTCTTTCTCTCCCCCACCAACCCTCTGGCCCAGCTCGAGGGTCTTTCACCCCCTGCAATCAGCCCGCCGGGTCCATTTGCTTTTGTCTCCCATTAATTGCTCGCTACTTTTCCCTGCCTGCTCCCCCCCCCTCCGCCCCCTTTTAAAGATAAATTTTAAAGCCGGAGCGGGGTGGAGAATGGCTGGGCCCGCTGTTAGTTTTGACATTCGCCCCGGTGACAGCTGGACCTTGCAAGGCTGGGGCCGTTCGCACACAAAGCCTATTAGCTGTGCCCACTCACTTAATGAGCCCTGAAGTCTGGAAGGAAAATTTCCTCCCAGAAGTGTGGCAGAGCCCTTTGTCATTGTAAGCAGGGGCTGCTCGCTGGGCGCTGCCGTGCTTTTCTCCTTCCTGCCACCGTGGCTTTTCTATTTACTCAGCAAACAAAAGCGAGGCCGTGTCAGCGTGCAGAAGAGGAAAATGCACCCAGCGCCTGGGGCTCGCACGCATGCACGCACACGCGCGCCCGCCCACAGACCTCAACCGGGCCCCCCCCCCGTGCACACTTGCAGGCTGCAGGACGGGAGAGGAACCATATAGGAGCCATAGGATCCGCTCCTATAGGAACGTGCTGTATGGACACCTGCACCGGGTCGGGGCAGTGATGGGAAGAGGAGCAAGATGCCTCCCCCTGTGCCCGTTACCTGGCCACGGGGATCCGCGGCTGCAGAGATTCCTGCATTAGCCACAAAGTCTCTTCTGATGGATTTTTTTTTCCCTTTCCAGTTGTTTTTTTTGAGTTTGCTTCATTATTTATTTATTTATTTTTTATCGTGGAAGGAGATTCCTTCCTGCAGATCCTCTTGCAAAGGAATATCTCCTTCTGCCTCTTCTGAACTTGCAGCCTGCCCAGGTTTGATGCTCCGTAAGGCTCCAGCATGCCCCAGTTTATTCCCATTGCCAACAGGAGTCACTTCCCAACAGAACTACACCAGAAGTGCCCATAAACCATTTTACAAATGGAAACCCTCGTTCATGGGGTCTATTAGCAATATACAAGCAAGCAAAGATAAGTCCCACAAACATTTCCCTGGGCATGTCCCAGGGCTCACAGACCGTCCCCCCATGGGGCTCGGATGGCCGCCCACTGGACACGGACACTGAGAGCAGACAAAGCAAGCAGGATGAAAGCTTCCTAATACAAGATATTATTTAAATGGGAAGATGAACCCCCTAGGTCTCGTGATTTGTGAACCTTCGATGCCTTCAAGGCTGACTTGAGAGCTGGACCTCCGAGGACAGCCTCGTGCCGTGGCTTTCCCGGGCTGTCCCCAGCTAAAACTTCCAAGAGGCTTCAGAAAGGCAGCTCCCAGCCTGCGGCATCTCTTATCTCCTGGCACCCCTTCCCCCCGCTTCTTTTTGTTCCTTCTTCTCCAGGGATTTGCTCGCGAGTTTTTAAATATTTGCATATTTCAGTGCCGGCTTTCTGTTGGTAACCAAGGCTGTTTGGTAAAAGCTGAGACATTTTCTAAATGTAAGTCAGGCAAAAAATTGCCTTTTTTGTGTGCTTTGCAATTATCACAGCAAAATGATTCCTTTCTTCCTTCCATAGTCAGTAATTTATTTTTTAACAGAAAAAAAACCTAAAACGTTACTCGAAGAATGCCGGGTTAATGCCGTTCTTGTTTTCCCTGTGAAGTTAAGCTGGCTTCGTGACTGAAGTGTTTGTCTTCAATTTGCGAAATTGCTTGTGGGTATGTCCCACTTTGGGCAGACACAAGAAGCATTCACAGGCAGGAAAATCTCAGGTTCCAAATAGGTTCTTTAGGAACAAAGGGAGGGAAAAGACTGATTTTTACCCTGCGTTTTTAACTTGCTTTTGCCAGTATGCTTAACGTGTCTTTTCCCTGTCTGCTTCATAAATCCTGGGGCATAAAAGTGACTGTCTCAGGAAGCACACAGAGGTCTTTGGTCTCTAAACTCAGGAAATCCTTCTTGCTCCTGCAGGTCCTGGTGCTGACAGCAGCCCTCAAGTGCAAAGTGTCCGGCACCTGCTGGGGTGTCTGCACCTCCTGGGCTCCTCTCTGCTTGTGCAGAAGACGAGGAATGGAAAAGAGAGGAACAGAATGAATGACGGTGATGAGAAGTCGCTGTGTCCCTCTGCTCCCACAATCTCATGAGATGACCCAAGGTGGAGGCCAGGAGCCTTTCTCCATCCCCGATGTCTCTTCGTTTCAACATCCTTCTAATATCTGCTAATTGCCTTTTCATTTGTAGGCTCCGTTTTGATTCTCCGGTGGCCGTACCTGTGACAAGAAGTTGCCAAGCTTGTGCCTGGGTGCAGGCTGTAAGTTAGGACTGGGCAAACTGCTCCAGGAGTGCCTGGGAGCTTGACGTGTGTCGAGGAGATTTGCATTGTGCAGATGGAGCTAATCCCTTTTCTACGGCTCGCGCTCGCAGGCAGCTGCCCCAGGAGCTTTCTGCCTGTCCCCTGCCTGTCCCCTGCCTGTCCCCCTATTGAGTGGGGTCTCAGACCACAGGGGACATGGGGCAGGGTGGGGGCACCAACCTGGCATGCAGGAGACCTGGTAGTGGCGTTCTGCTCTCATGCAGCCTCCCAAGGTGACCCTGGATAAGTGTCACAGATGCCATCCACGCAGGTGCCAGAGGAGGCTTAGCAGCCCCCGTGCCTCCTACCCATGTGGCTGGCCTCCAGCCCGGGCACGAGAGCTGCTGTGGGACACGACCGGACCCGAGCAAGTGGGTAAAAACCTTCCTGGGGCTCCCAACCAGCTTTTTGAAACCAGAATTGCCGCCGTTCGATATTGCTGGGGCTGTATTTTGAGAGCTCTGTCAAAATCTGGGCACAAGTTTCTTCTTCTCCGGTCTGCAGAGCCCTCTAAAGAGCCGATATCGAGCGAGGGTGGGATTTTATTTCAGCTCAGCTTAAAGCCGAGCAAACTGCAGAAGCTGCTGTGCATCCAGCAGCTGACGGGGGAGATGTTCGGAGTCCCTGGATGAGACCACGGCTTTCAAAGCCAACTGCAGGATGTGGCCTCTCAGCACTCACCGAAATGAATAGGAACGTTACATCTAAAGATCCAGCCGGCTTTGCCAAGTGAAAAAAATTCTTGTGAACCTCCCTCTGCCATTAGGTGTATTAACCTCCAGGTCTGGCCTGAAGTTGGGGGAATCAGATGCCAAGAAATTTGGCTGGATTAGGCTTCTCTGCTTCATTTGCAGAGATAAGGATGGCCTTCCCACACTGTGGGTGATTATTTGCCCCAACCCCATGCAATGGCTTGCTTTTAGGCAAGTATGAGAAGCTTGTGAAATGAGGAAGGGGTTTTAAATCATTTCCAGACACATTTCTGGTCCATGAATGCTTCCTTTTCCAACAAATCAACATTTTCCAATGATGGGGGAAAAATATTTCTCTTGGAAAACATCTTACCTGCTTTACGACTGTGGACCCAACCAACTCCATCAATGTGTTCCTGGATATTTGCAGGCATTTGGGCTCTGACTTCTCTTGGTGTGGGAAGACTTGCACCAAAGCAAGTGGTCTGCACCTCTGTGACAGTCCCAGAAAAAAAATGTCCAGTTCTGGCAGCCTTTGGCATATTTCTTGCAAATCCCAAGGTTTCTGGGCAGGGAGATGCCTCCAGCTCTGCCAGGGCAGGCACAGGACACCACCCAGCACGGCCAGGTGGCTGGTGGTGGCCATGCAGGAGCCCAGATTCCCCCCAAGCAGGGAAGAAAATAGAGTTGGGTTGCATGTGAAATAAGGCTCGTGCAAAAATTTGCATAATAACATGTAAAAAAATGTGATGTGAAACTAAATATAGTGCAGTGCTATTTCACCAACCTCTGGTTAATCAAAGTTAACTGCATTATAATGTAACATGCGTTGTCTCACTGCATATCAAATTTCCATTCTTCCAAACCATGGCTGCGTTTGTCAAACACGGCTCTGCAGAGAAGAACAGCAGAAATTAAAATCCCAGCCATGCTACACCTCGAATCGTCAGTAAACTTCGATTTATACCGATTAAAAAAAAAAAGTTCTGATTCTTTACTTGACGTTTCACCACATCTTTTGAATCAAGCCTGGGTGGGAGGGCTGGGTGGGAGGGGGAACATCAAGAAACACCCATTTCCAGTGCTCTGGAAAAAAAAGAAAACAAAACAAAAAAAAAAACAAACAGATTTGTCTGTCTTGTCTGGAGCAGATATACAAATGTTTACTTGAAGCAAAGATCCAGTTTCTGTAGAAAGAAAGTTCTCAGGTAAAGCCTTTCAGCCAGCCCTATTTAATCAGCAATATTTTGAGTCTGTGCGAGGAGTGTTGCCGCTGTGTGAGCATTAGCTGGTCCTACAGGAAAATCAGAAGGAAAAGGAGCACCAACCTTCTCTTTGATTTTATTTTTTTTTTAGATATTTGTCCCCTAAATTTCAAATATTCCCCTTTTATCCTCCTGCAGCTTCTATTAAGAGCCATCAGCTGTAGCCTACTGAGTTCTCCCTATGGCTCCGGTGCGGAATTAAACTCATTTCCATGTAATCTTGCTGTGAAACACGGAGGTCATGCTGCCTGTAGGACACACAGCTCCCACCCCACTGCCCCCCATGGATCCCAAACCCTTCCCAGTACCCACAGCAGGGCCGCGGGCACCCAGCGGCAGCGAGGCTTTGTTGTGTTAGGCCCTACACAAACGCACAGGACGTGTGGCCGCCCACCAGCCCGGCACATCGACCGCCTCGCTGGGCTCTCACGGCACGAGCAGCATCGGCGCTGGGCACGCTGCTGGGAGCATCCCGAGCCCAGACCCCCGCGGGATGAACTCCTCCACGGCTGCTGTTAATAGGTTAATGAGCCCCTCGTCTGGCGGAGCTGGAGTGCCTGGCTTTCCAAGATAAAACTATCCAGCGCCGTTAGGAGGCTGGGCCTCTTTATGACTGAACGCCATTCATCCTGAGTACACAAGAGCTCGCAAATTTAATAAGCAGAATCCATTTCAGCCCCGTGGCCTGCCATGGCAACAGGAGAGAGGGGCTCCAGCCTCCGCTGCTCAGGCATCATTATCTCCAGGGCCATCTGCTCCCGAGAAGCACAATCCCAAACTCATTTAAATAGAGCCAGCCTGAAATATGTGACGATTTTTTCCCAGTCTCCCCCCTCCCCGCGTGGCTACACCTCCGTGCACAAGCAGGAGATGTAATATTCAAAGGGTGAGGAGAGGGTACGGGAGATAAGATTATAGCGATAATGAACTGAGGGAGGGCGGCCGGGGGAGGGAGGAACTTTCCTCCTTTGGCTGCCGTTCCCAGAGAAAGCAAGAGGTTGCAATAAATTATAAATGTAACTCTTTTTTTTTTTTTTCTTTTTTTTTTTTTCAAATCATCTTCTTGGAAGAAATATTTCATAAACAATGATTCATCACCCACCCCAGAACTCAGCCTCTCTGGAACAATTAAGCGGCGGAGAAAACTAACCCGGCTAATTCCTTTCTCCTCCTGCTTTCTGAAGGGGCAGCATCCTCGTATGAATGGAAACAATAAATTGTTGTGTCCCCACGTGTGCTCACCCCCACGACCAGGGATGTTTTGGGAAGGGAGCAGGAGGGGTTAGGGGGATGAGGGGGGTTCAGTCCCTGCTCTTTGGGGCTCTGGTTTGTGTAGGACCCGCAAGGGCTCGCTGTGGGATGAGTGGCTTCAAGTGCACTGAAAAGGGATAGGAGAGGACACGGGCTTTGACAGCAGGACAGAAACACGAGCGTGCAAAGTTGTGCTTCTGGACAAAGTCATTTCTAATGCGTTTGTTTTATTTCAGATGTAAGTCACCGCCAGCAGGGAGCTGTTAGGGGGGCACAAGCCATACAGGGACAGTGGGGGATGCTGATGGGGGCTTTACGGGCTGTTGTCCCACAGCGTGTAGAGCTGGAGGAGCCACTGGGCTGTAGCTGGGAGGAGATGGGGACCTCCAGGGAGGTGCCCCGGCAGCACCCAGGTTGCGAGGGGCATCTCTGTGCCTGGCCCCTCTGCTGTAAAGGGAGAGGCGCAGCAGCTGGTGGGGGGGAACACGTTTCCACAGGAATTTCTGAAAGATGCCATTTCTCATTGGTTTTCTGCCACGGTCTTCTGACCTCTGCCCACTGGGTCACGGGAGTAAATCCATCATGGGGTGAAGGATGAGTTTCCTCCACTGAGGTGGAGTCGGGACCCCTGCCCTGAGCATCCCTGTCCCTCCTGAGCATCCCTGCCTCTCCTGATCATCCCCGTCCCTCCCGAGAGCCAGAAATGCCCCTGCAAACACCCACCCTGACTGTTCATGTGCCTGCACCCATGGGATATGCAGCTGTCACCAGTGTGCATATACATGCACAGGGGTGTCAAGGCTGCAGATGGGCTGGCTTGGGATGGGAAACCACGGCCCTGCTGGCTGTCGGGGCAGGCACGCAGTGTGATGTATGACACGGCCAGCTCCCCACTCATGCATATGCAGCACCGAGGTCTCTTTTGCCTTGAGCTCCTACCTGCCAGATCCCCGGCTCTGCTCCACAACACGGGGCGTTCGTGTGGCTTACAGGCAGCGAGGCTGCGGCACGTCGACCAGATCAAACGGCAGCGTAGCGATGCGGCCAGGGGGGAAATGCAATCATATATATTCATTACATTTATTTAGCCATGTTAAGCCGCCCAGTGCCCATAACACTCTGGATGTGCCGTCATCATTCACCTAGAGCGGAGGCAGCCACCTCTGGAGGCAGCGTGGCAGATGGCCAGAGTCGAGGCGGGGATGTGACGAATGCCTGCGCAGGGCGCAAGGCTCCGTCATAGCCCCGTGGAGATCAGAAGGAGGCAGAATGGAATTAGGTCTCCTGGGAATTGCGAGTTTTCCAGCATTGGCTGAGTCCTGGGGTATTCCAGCAGCTGTTTCTGTGGCTTTTTTGCAAGGCATTTGAGGTTACCCCTATGCAGGTCCTTGGCATGGCAGCCACACGTGCACGAGGTGGCCTCGGTGGTGAAGGTGCCCAGAGTCCCCTCCTTGGTCACACACCTTGCTTTGCACGGTTGTGATCCCTAAGCCACATTGTCAAGTCATTGTCCAGGAATGCAGACTCAGCAAACCCCAGCTAATAAGCAGGATAACTTACATTAACCTGCGGAGAAAGCTTCTGTTGCTTTGAAATCTTTTTTTTTTTTTTTTTTTTTTTTTTTTTTTTTTTTTTGTTGTTGTTGTTGATAAATTGGAGGATCTACCACAAAATCCACAATATTTTTTTTATTATTATTTTTTCTGTATCTGTATTTAGAAATTATAAGGTACCAAGTTTTACCAGAGATGAATAAGTTTCAGGGTATTTGCAGATGTATTTATATCTATTAGATCTGCAGAAGAGGAACTTTTCATAAGAGCTGTTCTGATGCAAGTTTCTCAGCTTTTTCTCTTTCTGGCCAACACCACATAGAGACCTGAATCGAAAGAGGACTTTGAGTTCTTGTTCCTTTCAGAGACTTGGCAAATAAACAAGCAATAATAATAATAATAATAATTAAAAAACAAAACAAAACAAAACATGTTTCTGAAGACATGAATTCGGCTCCTGTTTTGTCCTTTGAAGGAAAAATGATTTCCTCTAAAGAAATTTTGGCTCTCTTTATCTCCTCGTGTCACGAAATCTTCCTTCTGATCTTCCTTGTCAGAAACGTCTCGGGAACGGAGATGCATCTTAATGGGCGCTGTCCACTCCAGATGGAAGGAAAGCCAGATGTCCTTGCCAGACAGACTGATGCCACGCACTAAATCTGATCCTCTGTGAAACCTCAGCCTGGCGTTTCAGGGACTTCCTTTCACCAGCCAGCCCAGGCTCTTGCCTTAAGCGCATGCATTCAATTATTTAGCAAGGAAAATGGGCTCCTGTAACTAATAAAATATCCGATTCAGCCCCTTAATCCCGTTCTAACATCTTTAAACCAGTGCCAACACAGGTGAGACCTCTGGGATAGGAAAGCTAAATATTGCTCTCTGCCTCGTGGCTTGCTTTCAAACGTACATTTCATTCCATCTCCCTTGTCCAGAATTAATGTTGCAAGGAGAGCGGCGGAGAGCTTTTCTAGGAAAGCGTGGCAAGTGCCCAGCTCGGGCAGAAAGGAGCCTACCACTGTGCGGATATGTTGTAACACGGCAATTCATCCCGGCCGGCGGTGGCTGGGCTTGTTTTCGAAACGCTCGGCTGTTAGCAACACGAGGAAACCAACTCATGGGTCAGAGCTCTCGGAGCAAATCATTCTGCCTTGGTTTTCAGGTTTTAAGAGAGAAAGCCCAGCAGGTGGGCAGGAAGAGATTGAACAGGGCAGTTTTTCATTCTTCCATAAGCAAATTCTTGGCTGCAATCTCGCCAGCTCCTGATGCGGTGGCCTAACGTAAATAGACAGCACAGACCGAAAGCTTTCCTGCATAATTGTGTGCTTCACTGGCCTGACACCGGGAATGAATTTAGTTCACCCGAGGCTCAGCTGGAGATGGGGTGGCTTTCGTGGAGCTTACTCTCCGTCCCGGCGCGTCGCCCAGCACTGATTGATCGCCTTTTCTGCAGCCTCTGACAAGAGGTATGAAATTATCATTAAGGAAGCCCCTTGGAAAGGCTCGAAGCCATTTTCTCGTCAGATTTACTGGGAGGAGTGGGGCAACAAGCATTTCTCTCTTCATCGGCTTGTCCACTTGTGCAGCTGATGGAGCTGGTGGGGCTGAAGGGGTGGCAGGGAGGAGAACCCACAGTGTGAGCCAGGCATGGACAAGCCCTGGGAGATCGGTGGATAGGGGAAACCATCTCAGCTCTCAATTTTGTTCACATTAGTGTGAGTTAAGACATTAAAGAATGTCAGAAATTGACAAAACCGAACAAAAAACACATGGGGAGTGCTTGTGGTGAGGAAGTGCCTGCTTAAAGGTCCAGCACCACGTGGGGCTGACTATACCTACAAGAAGACCTAATGTGCCTCCTGGTATCCATCACACGCAGCTTCGTTTCCTTGCATGCTTTCTATTTTTATTTTCTTTGCTGGCTTTCTGCAGAGACACTTTTCTGCTTATTTTTCTGCAAGCTCCATGCACAGCAACTGCCCTGGCCATGGGCGACGTGCGGGGTTGGTGCTGGGACCCCATCGGGCAAGGAGGTGCTGATGGCAGCCAGGCAGCTGCACCCAAGGGATGCTGAGCCTCCTCCTAGAGAGCTCAGCTACCCACACACATGCTCAGGTCTGTAGTCTTTAATGTGACAATTTACCGCCCGAACAGCTGAACTCTCTCCAAATTAGCCGGAAAAGCGAGCGGGACGATTTGTAATGCAGCGCCAGCGGAGCAGCTCGCTCGTGCTAATCAAAAGGGAGCGATCAGCTTGAAAATGTCCCTTATTAATTTAATTCAGGGGCTTCAAAACTAAGTTCCTTCAGACGCAGGTGCCTTGAGAACAGCCGTTTTTAACTCATTTGAAGCAGCGGATTCCTCTCGCCGGACTTAATTAGGGACAGGTATTAAAACAAATCGAGGAAGAAGATCTTAGAAGGAAAGTGGTTTTATTAGGGAAGAAATGTAGAGCTTTTTAATTAACGCCAGAACAGCTGTCCTTAAACTGTTTCTCTCATACGAGCAGATTATCCCAGTGAAGGCTGGGGCCATACAAAGCAAGGAGCAAGCTCTGCTCCCAGCTCCTGGTGCCCGTCTGTGCTGCTGCCTGCAGAAACCACCCAGCATTTCCCAGGCCCCCCTTGGATCGCAGCATATTTCTGTTTTCTTCCCGTGTAGCCTCATCCCAGTTTGTTTCTGAGCGAATTGCTTTTTTGTTCATGTTGCATATTCCCTAAACAGTCATATTAGTGGTGACAGCATGTCATTTTGATGGTGTTATGACAGTATGACGCCAAACTAGTATTAACATAACATTTCCTTCTAAATCTTGTCTGAAAACATATTGTTCTCCCTTGCCAGCACTTCGCTGTTTCTCTCACCCCTTACCACGGGTGCTGGGTTGTTGTCTTTGGGGTTTTAACTCCGCTGGTGCAAGGGGCAACATAACACAACCAGTGCATGTGGAGGCCTTTTGCTGGTCGTTCAGGTGATGAGACCGAGGCAGAGAAACACAAACCCATTTGCCTGTGGTTGTCCAAAAATCTCTGCTGGGAGAGAGCCCCAAGCCCGCTTTTCCCTGGCTGCCTTCCTCCTTCCTCTTCTGCTCGGCCGTGCTCAGATTTATGGAGTTGCGATTTATGAACTTTAGGTTTAAAGATCCACGTTGCTCCCACGGAATTATTTATATTTCTTCTACATTTCCTTTTACAACCTCATTTAAAAGGTGGACACTGATGTCCCCCGAACGGTGAAGCCAGTCTTAAATTCAAGAAGCTTGCGAAGAGGGAGAGCTGTGACTTGGGGACGAGAAGGCCCTGTGCACACGAGGAAGACAAGTAGATATTTCTATTTCTTTGACCATACTGCTTGTCTGATGTGAGGTCTGCAGGATGCTCGCTCATAGATTGAGCTAGTGTGGCCTGAAAATCAATTTTTTTTGCTAAATAACAGACTTATCTCCTCCTCAGCAGGCAGGTGTGCCCCTGTCCAGGTGGCTGAGGTGATGGCTGCAGGGTTTTCCTGGCAAATCCATCCTCAGGTTTAAGTTTTCCCTGTTTGCTTTCCCCTCCCTCCTCCTGCTCCCTGACCTGACAAGCACTCCTTTTAGCAGAGTATTAATTAACAACGCAGTGCTGGGAGTGGTAATTATCCCTCCCGGGTGCTTTATGGGCTTCCCATCATGGCTCGCAACGAGGACAGGGTGAAGTGGCTCAGCTGGCACAGGGCTCGAGGTGGGTGTCTGGGGCTGTGGTAATCGTCCTGTGCCAGAGAGAGGGGAAGAAGAAGGAAAAGGAGAAAATTGTCCCTTTGGAGTGGATGAGGATTTGGGGAACTTGGCTGGTAGCCTTTAATCAAGGTGTTCTCTTCCCCATTGTTCCCACAGTTTGTAAGGGAGAAGAGAAATGGGAGCAGCCTTAGGACATCCACCGGGAGATGTAGAAGTCCAGGAGGGCTGGGGGGTGATGATGGCGTTAGCCAGTGTTAAGAAACTCCTCTGTAGCAAGGTGCATGAGAAAAATCCCAATAGAGACCCACAGAGGGGTTGTGGGGGGAAGCTTTCAAGGCCATGGGTGTACCTACATGTTCCTATGTGTGCTTGTATGGGACAATGGCAGCAGGTTTTGCTTTTGTGAGGGGCCTCAAACATTTATTTGCAGGGCTTGTGTGGGCTGTCTGGGCATGGCTGGCAGCAGCAGCACCCATTCACCTCTCTCAGGGAGATTTGCTGCCACGTTTGGTCCCAATTTACAGGGTCTGTCCGAGGTCATACTCATTTAGGGCACTGCACCCTACCCAAGCCCAGGGCAGAGGCACCAGGGGATGGCAGAGCCAAGCACGGCGCTGCCACTGCTGCCAGAGACCCAACAGCTTTTGGTCATGGATAGGGTAAATAAAAAGAAACCCACACCAGTCTCTGGCCCAAACTGGGAATTTTTCTTCAGCAAAATGACAACACTCTGCTAGTGAAAATTGCCTTTCATTACAGCAGGGAGGGGAAAGGGAGATAAAAATGAAATAAGCTGTGCTTTTCTCCCCTTTATGTTCTTTTTGCAAACCTATAAGTATTTCCCCTGTCCTTTCCCCCCCAGTTTCCTCCAGCAGTGAGAAGTTTTATTACAATTTATTGTGTATTTGACTAGGAATTTAGGGATCTCAAGCAAATCACAGCCCAGCCTGGCAGCGCTGCTGACAGACGTGGTGAGAGGCAGGGAACGCTCTGAGCTCGTTTTGCTCTAAATAGAGAAGCCAAGTGTCAGAGGGAAAGCGGATGAGGAGACTTGACCGTGGCCACTCTCAAAAATCAGTGGCAAAAATGGAAATGAGATGCAGATCTCTGCCTCCTAGGCCCTTGGGCAGCTGTCCACCTGGGGATTTTTTCCAGTATCAAGGAGTAAATGTAGTGATGGAGCTGTGAAGTTGGAGTCCTAAGCCAGCAGCCAGCATGTGCCCTTCCTGCTCCTCCGCCCCATGCCCAGAGCTGTGACAAATGGCACGTGTGGGAACCCATACAATATGGGTGGGGGGCACTTATTTCCCTGGGTGTGCTGTGCAAGTGAATGTCCCCAGTCCAGGCTGGAGACCCGGCCCCTGGGGAATTAGGCAGAGCTTCTTTGCCCATCTCTAATAGGAACAGACCAAAAGATGCCTGCCAAGGTGGTGATTATCCTTCTCCTGAAAAAAAAAAAATTAAAAAAAAATTAAAAAAAAAAAATATATATATATATACAAGCATTATATCTCTGCCTTTGCAGCAAGGGAGCTTTTGGCATTTGCTCTGCTACTGTGGAGCCACCTGGGTTTTGGGGACTCAGGGCTAAGGAACACTGCACTTGGCTCTCAGCTCTGCCAGCAGCAAGGTGTAACGTTGATCAAATCACTGGGCACTTTGGGATGGGTGGAAGGAGACCCAGCTCAGCAGCTCCTGGGCATGGGCAGCCCCAGCTCGTCCCAAAACTCCACGTGCCTCAGTTTCCCTAATCATCACTCTCAGTTTTGTGCTATCAGCTCTGCATTGCCATGCCAAAACCCAACAGAAACGGGCTTCTAAGTGCGAGTAAGCAGCACCCTGGAGCTGAGCAGCCCCCCTGGTCTGGCACCCCCTATCCACGGTGCCTCTGCTCACCGCAGGCACCCGCACATCCCTCACACGTGCTGCAGTTGGATAACGAACTGGCTCGGGAAACCACATCCATCCTCCGCCTCGTCTGAAGGCAGATTGCTCACGGGCGCGGGAAATCTCCTGGAGAGTGAACCTTGTCAGCAAAAATGCAAATATTTGGAGACAAAGTGTTCATTACAGCAGAACTTGATTTCAGGGTCAACCCTTTTTGCAGCAAATTGTTAGCCAGCTAAAATGTTTATTGTCACCACACTCTGGCAGTTTTGACAGTACCTATCAAGTTGAGCTTGACAATATCTGCATACTGCTTCCCCGTCTCTCCCTCGCACTGTGATCTGCGAGGTGGTGGAGGAAGCGATTTCAGGCAGAAGCAAACACTCAACAGATAACTGGAGCCGTCCCCATCTTTGTGACAAAGCCGGGGCTGCTGGGGACCAGGGTAACTGTGTTGGGTGAGGAAGGTGTAACAGAGGCTGTGGTAACATGGTGGTGAAACGTTTTGGTGATTTTTTTTTTTTTTATTTTTTTTTCAGATGCAAAACTGCACACATGGAACAATAAACTCCCCCCGTCTGGCAGTGCATCAGCAGAAACCAGGCTACAAAGGGACAGAATTTCCTTCGGTCTTCTTCCACGGGAGCCATGTGGCTTCCACAGACACGTGCCAGGGAATCTTTCAGATATCAGTGGAGTTTCTGTGATTTTTTTTCTCTTCCCATTTGTGCTCTCTTTGGCTCCAGGGTTGGATTCT
Organism: Aythya marila; assembly: GCF_965140915.1. Lineage (NCBI taxonomy): Eukaryota > Metazoa > Chordata > Aves > Anseriformes > Anatidae > Aythya > Aythya marila. The sequence continues at coordinate 2,031,173 of NC_139057.1, forward strand.
GCTCCTGTTCAGGCTGCAGCGGGGAGGAGGAGCACACCCCTGGGGGATCCGGAGCCCAAACAAACCAGCTCCTGTAGCTTTGTACTGAGATCTGAGGCTGGAGGGAGCCAGGGCCAGCCCTGCCTCGCTGGTAGAGGGGAGCAAAGGGGAGGCAGCAGCAGGAAAAGCAAGGATGAGGTGCTTGAGAAACACCAAAAAAAGAATGGAAAAGGCAGATGCAGTCACAAGACCTGCTTATAACATGGTGGGGCTCCCTGTGCCAGACAAAAGAAAATCTCCCAGCTCTTAGATGAACTAATTTCACTCTGCTTTTGTCTCCTCGGAGTCTTCACCTTTTTCCCCAGCTAATGCATGGGGAAGGTGGGCCGTTCCGGAGCCACTGTGAATTGGTTTCCTTTCCTTGCCTGCCGGAGCTGAGCAAGGGCTGTTTCATCTCAACAGGCTTCTCCCAACACACCTTAATTTGAGATCTCCTGCATGCAGGCAGCAATGAAGTTAAGTGACCTTGCTGAATCCCGGCCGTCGCAGCTGCGTGAGAAGAGGGGAGGAAAAGAAAAGAGGGGAGGAGGAAGAGGCACTTTGCTGTCTCCCATTAAAGCCCCAAGAGGCTGAAGATGAGAGAGTGAAAGTTTCAAATTGCCGGAATATAATTCTGAAAGTCATTTTCCAAGCGCAGAGCTCTCCGCAATGTCACCTCTCATCTTCCAAGGTGGGGACTGAAGGAACAATAAAGCGCAGAATATTCTGAAGAGACAGAGCTGCTAATACAAAGACAGAAGAGGTGCTGGTCCCCAAACAGCCAGCCTCACACCCTCTTCTTCTGGGAGATCCGTGCAGCTCAGACGTACCTGTACTGGGGGACCATTCCCAGCTCCCTTCACAAGGTGCGCAGGTGAGTTGGATGTGGTGAGCGTCACTTTTTCCAGCCTTTCTAAGAGCAAGAATCGCAAAAAAAGCTCACCAAATCAGCAGTTATGCTTTTAATTTGAACCAAACTCCTGACTTCCAATTCAATCCACTGCTTATGATAATGATTATTATTATTATTAATTTCTTAGCCCTCCCTGAGATTACCAGAAGATGATGATGGATGTGCAAGAGAAAAGGTGCACTTAGATATTCACCTCCATGCCCCGATCCAGCAAAGCTGTTCCTCCAGGCTCCCCCTTCCAGCCTTCTGCCTTCAAAGAAATCTGAATTAAGGAGCTCGATGCATTCAGCAGAGAGTTCAGCCCAGGATCTTACACCAAAGAGTGAATTAGCCCCTTGTTCTACATTCTTTGCTGACCTTTATTCCAACTGCACCCCCCTATGTTTATAAAATAAAAAATTACCCAAATATACAGGCGTACCCTGCTGAGATAAATTGCATTCAACCCTCCTTCAGCTAATATCAGCTTTGTCCAGCACTCCTTGTTACTGGTGCCACCTGTCCCTCCAAGCCCAGGCTTTTCCCCTTTCCCTCTCCCAAATTACTCAAGCTGAGGCCTGGGTGGGCTTGCCCTCTGTCTGCAAGTGCACTTATCTCCCCACCCGGGTCTGAGCACTGAGTTTTGATATTGGCTTTTTGCCAGGCAATCTCTCCCCTCTCGCACTTTCAGGAAAGGCACTTTCCCCTCTCTGCAGGTCAGAGCTGACTCTCAGAAGGAGCTGGCCATGTTTTTGTCAAGGGTGATGCGGAGAGGGCACGGGGCCACACAACCTGCAGAAGGCACTTTGCACTTGGAGCCAACAAGGTAGCAAAGATCGGTGCTACCGCACATTGTAATTACAATCCTGGTTAATTTTGCTGGTTAATTTTTATTATCATCGTTATTATTATTATTTCCTGGTAACTATTTCCCTGCTTTTCCATCTGGGAGGCCAGCGAGAGCGTTCCTCGCTGGCCCGTAGCCAGTTTTCTCCAGCTGGGATCGGTTGAGTCCAATGTTGCCATCTGTCCTTGGAGACAGAGGGACGTCCTTTTCCATTTCGGATCTCTCCCAGAAGCCATTCCCCTTCCCCCACACGCCCTGGACTGGACCAAAGCATCCCGTGAGCTGCGTGTGGCCACGATGGGACCCATGTACACCCAGATCAGACATGCGAGAGGTTCCCTGACCCAGCCACCGAGCTCTCCAGGGGCTGCCAGGTCCCTAGGGTGCCCTTGGGGTGAACTGGGGGGGGGACACTGTCACCCCACAATCAGCCATGGGCTCTCTTGTGGTCTCCCTGACCCAGGAGAGGTGGATGGGGCTCCAGGGATGCTCAGCCTGGAGAGGGTGTTGATTATAGGATTATAACCCCCGACTGGGACACGCGAGTTATCGCTTCGGCTCTCTTCCAATTAAAGACACGGAGATGCTTGGCCTTTGGGAGGTGGGGGGGTCGGGGGGTGGGGGGGGGGCAGAGCCATTGTGCCGGGCCCCGGCCCGCCCCCGCCCATTGGCCGCCGAGTGCGCTGCAGTGATTTGGCGGCGAGGTGCCATTGGCCAACGGCGGGGATAAGTTTTTGCTCCGGCCGGGAACTTTTCCCAGGGAGGGAGAAACCCCACGGAGCCTCCGCTCCCTCCCTGCCGCCGTCCAGCCGCCCCCCACCCCCCCCTTCCCCAGGCCCTCTCTGTTCCTCTTCCCCGGCGAAGGCAGCCACCGCTCGCCGGCAAGGATGAAGCTCTGCGGGACTTTCCTCGGTTCGTAGCCGTTCGCCGGCGGATGGGGCGGAGTGGGTGGGTGGGGGGGGCGTGGGTAAGGGTGGGGGGCGTGCTGGGTGCCCCCACTCTCCCCCTGTTTCTGCAGCTCTCGAGAAGTTTAACTCTGCCCAAGCCCCTCCTCGCAAAGGGGCTCGGTGGGCTGGGGGGGAAGGCGGTCCCACAAACGCTCCCCTTGTTCTGGGCTGATTTTCGACTTTTTTTTTTTTTCCCCTAATGTCATAGCGGAAAGAGTGTTTTAGAGCACAGGTTTCCCGAGTTTGCGTTTAGCAGGCGTGATCCCGGCCCCGTATCCCCTCCGCTTCGCTCCGGGCGCGGCCCCGCGGGGCTACAGGTGCGCGGGGACGCGCGCGGCCCCGGGGCTGCTGCTGCTGCTGCGCGCCTCCGCCGGGCTTTGTCCCCGCTGCCGCGGCTCCCAGCTGCTTACAAAGGGCAGGGGGCGAGGGGAGCAAATCCCGTTTTCTGCCACTTCTGGCACAGTTCTGCTAAGTTTGGGTTGGGTTTTTGCTCTCGCACACGGGTGGGTAACGGAGGGGAGAGGCTGGCACGCGACAAAAGGTGAAGTCGCTTCACCGGGGGGGATGTTTCGGTGCCTGCCTTAACCGAGGTACAAAGGGAAAGTACTGGGCTAACGCAAGGTGCCTCTTGCAAAAGCCGCCGATTGCTTCAATTGTCGCTTTTTTAGGGAGAAAAGAGCTCTAGATAGGGGTGAGACAAAGGCATCGCCTCTTCGGGAAGGAACCGCCCAAATCGGGGAGAAGGGGCGCGCCAGAGAGCGAGCAGAGGGTTATTAAAAGTTTTTTTTTTTTTTTTTTTTTTTTTTTTTTTTTTTTTTTGTGCCTGTGCATGTTGTTCCATCTGCCAGGGGCCTGTAGTGGGCAGGTTTCTTCGCAACCCTTCAGCTGTTCCATATACAATATTAATGCTGGCCATTTCTATTCGGCATACAACGGCACTAATTGTAGTCTGAGGCATTAAGGCAGCCAGCCCATCTGCATAGAAGCTTTCAGAAAGAAACAAGGAAAAAATCTTTCACCCCCAGCTGGTAACCGGAGAAGCTGGTGCCAATTACAAATGCATAAAGTTTGAGATCTAAATTACTTCGGAACAGTCTCAGCGAAGCAAGCGAACTGCAGCACGGCGTTTTTTATGCCTGTATTTACACGAGCAATTGCAGTTTTATTTTAAATAACCTGAAACTTGAAATGCCTGATCTGAAAAGCTGAGCATAGAAAGGCGTTAAAATAAATAAAAATACTGCATGGGGACAGAAGTGAAGGGAATCCACTTAAAAAAAAAAAATAATAAACCCTTCTGGCATTCATTTCTGTAGGCGACGTGCAGTCAGTGCCCTCAGCGTACCCGTCTCAAACAACGCTCCAAAGGCGAAAATATTGGAATATTTTTATTTTATACCTTTCCGCTGCACGGCTCCCCTCGGGGATGCGGCAGCTCTTTCAGACCTGGGAGCGCACGGTAATTACTTGCTGCCTGAAAACCGTCTGTGAAGTGACTGTGGAGCTTAAAAATAAAATAAATAAATAAAAAGTGCGAAAATGCCTTAAAAGCCGGACGGGGGCGGCCGGAGCTGTCCTCTGCCGTGGTGCTGAGCCGCTGCTGGCACGGCTCGGCCCGGGCTGCAGTCGTCCCCCCCCCCCCTTAGGGCTGCCCCAGGAGTCTGGGGGGTGCCGGGGGGGTCTGGGGAGTCCCGCTGCTTGCTGGAGCTCTTGGTGGCGACTGGAAGGTGGGGGTAAGGGGCCGGTTGGTTGCACCGTTTTGGGGAGGTTTGGAGGCTGGAGGACGGTGAAGTTGGCGAGTTTGGGAACAAAGGGGAACCAAGCAGCCTCTGGTAACCCCGAGCTTAGGAAAAGGTATCAAAGCTGCGAGCTCGATCCGCCTTAGGGCTCCCTGGGTGCACCGCGTGCTAATAAATGCAAGAGCAGCAATAATAAAACACCTCCGTGCTGATGCTCAGAGGCACAGGTATGTTTGCACATCACCCGCATTTGTATACGAGCGGCGGTGCACGCACAGATTTATGTGGGAGCATAAGCGAAAGCACCTCCCTCCTGCCTCCCGTCCTGGCTATTATGCTTTTGTTTCTCAAGTTTTAGCGCTGCGTGTCTAAATGAAATAGCGGTGGAGAGCACCCGGCAGCATTGTGGGGAGAGGCGCTGAGCCCTCCCGGCCCTGCCTTTGATTCTATCGCGGGCGCAGAACAATGGGGCTGCGGTGTAGCACCGGGCCTGCTGCCTGCAGATAAGAGTTTAATAGAATTTCTGAATGCCAAAGGTTTAGGATGTAAAATATCCCCGTCTTCGTGGTGTGTCCAAAGGAGATAGAAAACGGCTTTTCAGGAGCACTCTCTGCTGAATACCTCCTTTATGCTCACGGGTTAGGAGCACACCAGGCTTGCGAGCCATGGAAATGAGCATCGCAAGAATTTCCAAGACTACCTCAACAGTTTAAAATGAGTATTTTTTTTTTTTTTTTTTGTCACCCTTTTCTCAACAAAACGCCCGAAACGATGGATTTTCTCAGTGTCCCCCTGCCATGCCCCTGTAACAGTCCGTGGGCAGGACGGGGCTGCATCCTGCGCTCCTTCCAGCCCACGGTGCCTGGAAGGGTCCCAGCAGAGCTGCTGGGACTGAGTCCCCGAGCAGTGTCCAGGGCTTTTTCCAAGGTTTTTTCCCTTTCTGTTCCCCCAGGAGCCGCTCCGATGCGGGGCTGGGGCTTCCCGGGGAGAGGGCAGGACCCGGCTTTCCATGCCTGGGGCTCCCTTCCGCATCTTTTCGGAAATCTTCAGTACAACAGCAAAGTCTAAATCAGTGCTGGGGGAGGCGTAAAGGTGCAGGAAAAAGTGCTGGGTAGGAAGGCGAGCCCCCCGGCTCCTCCTGCCCCGTTTCCAAAAAGTTGCCAGCAAAGTGTTAATGCGCCCCTCTGCCGGGGGGGCTCCTGCGGGGGTCTCCGCAAGGAAAAGTGTGGCTCTCCCCGGGGGGAAAGCAGGGCAGAGCACAGGGCTTTGCTCACTTAAAACACCCCCCGAACTCTTTCAGCCACCGTTTTCTTTTGGGACTTATCCTCACGGTCTTCTCCTCCCCGTCCCAAAGTCCTGAACGAGTCGGGATCCGTCCCTCGTGGGGTGAGGCGACGTCTGCCGGGAACACCTTGTGCCATTTATTTTCTTTAAGGGGAAGGAAAAAAAAAATATTTATACACCTTTTAAGCGCTCGCTTTTGAATATGTATATCAGCTAATATGCAATACTTCCAGGTTCATAGAGGCGATAAATTTCCCAGTCTGTTCTTTATGGTGATAGGTCATCTTCCTAACCACCAATAAATATTGTAAAGTACTTTCGCTGGAGCTGTGCTAACCCAGGGCATCTGTCACTCGCTGCTTGCTGCTATTAGGAATTATTGGGCTGTACCACGCCGAGGGATGCGCGGGGGGGACGGCACGGTGCTCGTCGCGCTCGCCGTCCTTTTGTGTTGCTGCCATCAAAGGAGCCCCGAGCCTCGTGCATATTAATTATGAATCAGCTCGGGCAAAAATCCCTCACCTTCTGCCGGCTCTCGGCGAGGGGGAGCGGGAGCGAGAGGGGCCGGCGGGGCTGGGAGAGCCCCAACTCTCCGTGCGCTCAAGTCAGCAGCTCCATCTCTCTCTCTCTCTCTTTTTGATGCTATACTGTAAATTTATTTCACCTCGGAGAGTAAACAGATATATTGCAACCCCAAGGGTTCATGGGTAGTGTATTTACAAAGGGAAGGCGCAGCAAGCCCCCTCTGTGCCATTTCCATTAATGAGAGCGGTCATTAAGTAAATGAGACATTGCCTTTAGCAGGCTTAAGAGTTCACACACTAAGGAGTATCAGATATTTAATTGAAACCAACAACCCGTCTTACACGCGTGTTACTGGTGTAGGGAAGTGGGCTGCCCTCCAAGAACTCTCCCCCCACAACCTCCCCCATGCAAATTTCATGATTGGTTTCCGTGATGTCATTTTGCAAAGGGGCAGACAATAGCTGTGGGGAAAGGTAAGTCAATATTATGTTCTTTCGCTGACAAAGGCAGATAATGCTGGCTTTTTTTTTTTTTTTCTTTTCCTCTTTTTTTTTTTTTTTTTTTTTTCTTCCCTTGGATTGAGACAGAGGGGAAAGGCTTTCGGAGCACACAGTTGATGTAAACAGACGCAGGCGTTTCGCCTTTAGAGCACGAAGGCTGGGTTGTTGTTTTGAAAATTGCACTGGAGAACCGAGGGGATTTTATGATGATCATCATGCTCCTAGGTCCATCTTTGCTCGCTCGCTCTCTCGCTGGCTGCGAGACGCTAGTGGACATATTCTGCTTCTGACTGAAAAGAGCTTGAATAAGACGAGGAAGGAGGAGATTTTTTTTTTTTTTTTAAATACATATATATAAACAAGACATCGTTTTCAGCCGGGAAACTTTCTGAATATTTCTGGAAGAGGATGCTTGCCGGGTTTGCGGACCGGGGGATCGGTGGATGTTTACCCGGAGGGCAGCGAGCGCGGTGTTAGCAGAAGACGCCGGGGGCGCCGGGACGCGGAGCTCTCGGAGGTGCTGATCGCGGTGCGCGGCCGGGCTCGGCTCATCCCTCTCCGGGCTCCCCCCAAGCCCTCGGTGCCCTGCAGGGCCCCCAGCCCACCCCGGGGACCCCTCGGGGCTGGTGGGGGGGGGGGGGGGCAGCGCTGCCAGCAGCGGGGCTCCGTGTGCGGGGCTTGCGCTTGCACGCCCCAGCCTCTGCCCCGCTCTTGCCATGAGCGCACTTTTGGGTTTTGTTTCTTTATTTTTTTTTTTCTCTCCCCTTCCTCCCCCCCCACTATCGACTCCTTGAGACTTCTCTATTTATAGCAGCGAGGAACAAGGGAAGCGTGCCATGTTTGTGGATTTCTTCTCCCCGTGCGTTGACCGTGGCAGAGATCTGCGGGCTCTTATTTTTAGCTAGCTCGGAAGAGGCTTTGCTCGCCTAATCTCTTTATCAATTTCAGCAAAGTTTGGTGGTGCTGGTGATGTTGTTCTGTCGATAATTCGGGGGAAGGGGCTCGGTGCCCGGGGAAATGCTGCCGCTGCGATGGAGCCCGGCGAGTTAGGCTGAGTTTGGGGCGCAGCTCCCCGGCGGGCAGGACCGACCCCCCCCTCCAGGGGAGGTGTCCCCAAGAGGGTCCCGAAACCCCCCGAGGCTCTCCCGTAAGCCAGGGGCAGGTCGCGGGCATCAACCCCCGATACCAGGAGGCTCGGGGGGGGCGCTAATGTCAGCCCCCCCCGGAGCCGGGCTGCTGGGGCGTTGGGGGGGGGGGGGGCAGCTGCCCTTTGCTTCCCAGACCTTACCGGGCTGCCTCTGGCAGGGCACCCGCGACCCCAAAAGCGGTGGGGGGCAGCCGCAAGCCCCCTCCGCTGCCCTCCCCTTCCCCCCCCGCTATTGTTGAACCCCCTCGCTCCGAGCAGCCTCTGCAAACAAGTGCAAAAAGCCCCGGGTAAATCTCTCGCCCTGCCGCTACTTTTAGTTATTTCTCTTTTCTTTCCCTTTTCCCCCCTCTCGTTGGCTCATCTGCTGTTATTATCAGCCTTTTCCATATGGCCACTTTAATTAATGGCAGACAAAAGGGAGGGGGCGCGAGGGGAGAGAGGGGGGGGGGGGGGAGGAATCTAGGAATTAGAGTTTATAGTTGGGTTGTCTCCGATGCTGTCATAGAAACCAGAAGCCAAGATGCCGCCTTTCCACTTCTTTGTATGATCCTGTTTATTGTTCCCGAGCGGCGCAGGCTGGAGCAGCCGCGTGTTGCAAAGCTCAGCCCCGCGCCTGCTGCTCGGAGCCCCCCCCCCGGGCTCGCCCCGCACAACTTCTGCCCTTCGGCTCCCCTTCTCCCTGCCTGCCCTCTTTCCCCCATCCTTCCCCTCTTTCTGCCACCTCGGGGAGGCCGAGGATCTCCTCCCACCCTTTTATTATTATTATTTTTTTTTTTTTAAAAGTGGTTTAGCGATCTGTGGCATCCCAACCGCACAGAGGCAAGGAGTAGGAAAAACTCCCCAAAAGTTGACTTTGTCCCGATCCCAAAAGCAGGCGGGGACGCCCCTCTCGTGTCCTGGTGGAATCTGGGGCTGGGGTCTCGGGAGCGGTGGGTCCGGCTCCATCCCGGACCGGTGGCACTGTGAGGGGGGGGTCTCCGTGCCCTAGGGGTGGGCAGCAGCTCGGGGCTGACCGGGGGTCCAGTCCTGGGGAGGTCTGTCCGGGCTGGGTCGTTTTGCCCCCTGAGCAGCCCGAAGCCCCCAGCCCTACTACAGGGGGTCCCGCTGCGGGAGGGGGGCTCCAGGCAGCGCTCAGTGTCCCTGAGGAGTGTCACCTCGGTAGCTTTGGGGTGGGGGGGTGGCGGTGACCCCTACCCTCCGGCCAAGCCCTTGGGGCTGGAGGGGGGAACACCTCCAACACCTCTTCCCTTCCCCTCCCCTGTCCCTACTGTTGTGGGGCGGGGAAGGCGACAGCGGTGCCACCACGCTCCCTTTGCCACTCTGGGCTCATCCTTGTCCCCAGAGCCTCCCACGAAGCCGGGGAGGGGGCAAACAACCCGAGGACCCCCCCCCCCGGGCTTCTGTTTTATGGAGCTGGGCTGGTAAATCGCTCCGGGGTGGGCTTGGGGGCGCAGGGAGCCCGGGTGACATCCAGCCGGGGGAAGTCACCAGATCACCGAATAACCCAGCCGGGCCAGGACTTCTGCGAGGAACCGGGGGTCGGGGAAGGGGATCCTGGGGGGGGGGGGCGCAGCTCCGGTTCTGCCCCCGGCCCGGGGGTGGGGGGGGGGCGGCGCCGGGAGCGGGCCGGCCCCGGTTCCTGGCAGTCAGATGATGGGGAGGGCAGGGCTGACTTTGCAAGACGTAGCGCGGCGTCAGAGCAGCTGCCATTTTAGCAGACATTGTTAAACTGCCCCCCCCCCCCCCCCCCCCGCACCCCCCTCCATATAACTTGGCTTTAGGGCGCCGCATCAAATCGGGCTCCTTGGGTCATGCTCCTCTTCGGGTGCACAACGACCAAGTGCACCCTGAGCAAGCTGAAGGACGCAGCTTTAGGGGCTCAGGAATATAAATACGTCTTTTCCCCCCAAACCCCAACTTGCTTCTGTCTTGGGGTTTGGGGGGGGGGGGGGAGGGGCAGGTGACTTTATTCCCCGAGCCCCAGAAATCGATCGGTATGATGCAAAATGGGCCCTAGCTCCCGGTCTGGCGAGGGGACGGTCTCCTTTTGAGTCCTGGGGGGTGCTGATTTTTGCTGGGGGTGCTTGCATCTGCCCCCCAGAGCTGAGGGACGAGGGGGAAGCGGCTGGCTTACAGTAAAGGCTGGAGTGTGCAGGGGAAATCGCCTCGGCTGGGCTGGGCTTCCCAGAAGATGTGAAATCAGCCCTGGGAAAGGGGGGGGGGGGGAGGCCGGGGGAGGCATCGCCTTACCGCTGGGAAGTCAGATGTGAGAGCTGATGGTGAAGTGGGGGGCAAGACCCGCTCCCCCCTTCGCTTTGCGTCCTTGTGGCAGCCTGTGAGTGGCAAGGGCTTATTTTTACAGCTGCGAACCGTACGGCTTAGTTGCTTGAGCTCTCTCCTTAACGACAAAGGACGTCTCCTGTCACTTTCTAGCTGCTGCCCTTTCTTCTGCGTGGGAGCGGAGGGTGGAGGATCCACGCTGCAAACTTACAGGGCTGGGAGTGCTCCCATCGCCTTCCCCGTCAGCTCTGTGCCGTGCAGATGCTGATTTGCCCTCAGCCGAGCAGGCAGGGGTGCTGACACCCAGGAGGGCTGAAAAGGTGGCCCCAGACCCTGGGTTTATTTCTCATGTGGGGAAGCAGCCCTACAGCAGCAGTCTGAAGGATGCTAGCCCTGATTAACTCCTGCCCATCCCCTCGGTTCCCAGATACTTCTAGGGTTTTGACAGAGTGGAAGTTGCTGTCAGGAAGTCTCACTCTTTGCACTTTTCTTTCCACTTTTTTTCCTGATTTTTGCTGGTTTCTGCAAAGAACTCCTGCAGATCTGTGCTGGTGTCCATGGGCACATGCTGCAGGGTCCATGGTGTTTGCTGGCTGGCACCGCTGGCAGCCTCGGGGCTGTGTGAAGCCTCCCACAACCTCAAACACTCCGTGGTGCTGCTGAGGATGCTTACCTCTGCGAAATAAACTCGATCCAGCAGCTAGTCCTTAGCAGATGGTGGCGTCAATACAGAAGCGTGGCAGTAAGCGTGTGCTGTGAAGTTTTGGGGGCGAGGTGAGATGCCCCAAACCACCTTGCTTCTAGTGAAATGAACTCACATGAGGCTCCCGATCTGGGAACCAGGTCATGAGTAATACCAAAGAGCGGGGCTTTGGCTTCCCTCCGGCTTCAAACAGAGGTGGGAGGAAATCTGTCACCCTTCAGTCCCCCTGGTTATTTTAGCCGAGGAGAGAAGAGCTCCGTGTGTGTGTACGCTTGGAGGAAACAAGCTTCCCCTCTCGGTAGGCTGCTCTGATCATTTCTGAAAGTGCAGCGTTTGCTCTTGCAGAGCTCGCGAGCTGCTCGCTGGGAGCTGCTGCACGGTGGCTTGGCCCTTGGGGACAGGGCTGGGACACTAAATGCAAAGGGCGTGTTCCAGGGGTGTCCTCTCCGTGTAGGTCTGCTGGGCTTTCCCTGCCTGAGAGCAGAGCTGCCTGGTGTCCCCCAGGAGGGGATCCCAGAGCTGCTGTGACAGTGGTGTGTGCTGGAGGGGGGGCTGCTCCTGCCCCGCAACCAGCTGGGGAGGGGACACCTTGGTAGCATGAACACATGCTAAATATTCATGCGCAAAGACTGTAAGCATCAAAAATCACCCGAACGGGGTCATTCTTGGGAAATCTGGAACACTTTGCAGAATTTTTTTGTGGACGCTTATGGATGGCACACGCTGGAGTTGTAAGGAAAAGTGGCTGAATACACAACACAAGCCTAGCGTGGAGGTTACTCGTCCCTGCAACGCTTCTGTGAGGTCTTGCTGTGGTTTTGCAGTGGGGACGTTGAGGCAGAGGAGGATTTGGGGCCAGGAAGGCCCAGGCCAACTGGCTGGGATGTGAGAGTGAAATCTGGGACCCTTTAATCTGGGCATCCTGTGGTTTACCTCTTATGGGTCTGTGTTTCAGATAACAGCTTCAGAAATGCCCCTGTCCATATTACAGGGGTGTGGAGAGGTCAGGAAATTGGGCAGACCCCCGGGCACACACAGCTCTGTGGAGGCCATGGGGGAAAGAAGAGGCTGGGAACGTGATGGGGCTCAGCCCCCTGCCAGCCCCTCTTCTGGGCTGCCCGGTGTGTTTTATAGCAGCAAGGAAATGCAGGTAGCTGTGAAAGAGTCTGGAAGCTGGTCTGGTGCAAAAGGATGTCAGGAAAGGATACAGGGAATTTCCAGCACAATTTTATTGAGGGAAAGGTGGCAGAGATCGCCTCCTCTGACCGGCCGTAATGCGGTGACACGCTCTGCAATATCTGCTTTTCATTTTGGCTCAGTTTAAAATAAAATACAATTTTCACCTGATTTAAAATACTTTTGATCTGCCTTTCATTGAACTTTTTGCTTCAGAAAGAATAGATTAATAAACACTTTCAAATGGAAAAAACATAGTTTGGAAAGGTTCCCCTTTCATCTTGAACGTGGAGCTTTAATGCTAACCTGGGTACGGGCTGGCTGTCCCTCAGTTCCTTTTGTCTCGCTTTTTTATCTCGACAACAATAAACTTGCTTTTATTGTGATCATGCTGGCCTTTACTGGTCACTTTTTTATTCTTTTTATTCTTCCTTTTTTTTTTTTTTTTTTTATTTTGAAGTCAGCACATTAAAAAAATTGCAGTGTTATTTTAATCAGACCAAATGAAAGAGCAAATCAGAGCGAGAACTTTAATCTGCCCCAAGCAAAACTGCCTTGTACATCTGTCATGTTGGGATTAGTGGAACTCTTTAAAGAAGCTGAAGACTTTTTAAACGAAGTATTAAACATTTGTGACCTGATTTCCATTCTTACAATATTCTCATTAATAAGAGTGCAGGCTGAAAGACATCTGTTGGGTCCTATTTGTTTTAAGAATATTAAAGAATAATAAGAATATTTAGGGAGGGGGAGGGGAATGGGGGACCTAAATGCTGTTTTTAGAGCCAAATGTCTAAGCTGCAGCCTTGCAGAGTGGTTCTGTGCCCAACTTGGGGCAGGGTGGGTGGGAAGGCAGCGAGGTTGGATGTGGTGTTGCTGGCTTTGCCTGGTGCTTCAGCACGTTGGTGTTTGGGGCAGCTCTCCCCATGGGCTGCCAGCTTTGCCTGGCTGCTGGATACGTGCCTGGTGCTCCAGCATCCCCTTGCTGTATTTGTGGGGTGGGCAGGATGGACCCCAGCAAAGCCCTGCACCAGCAGCCAGCTCCTTGTACCTTGCATTGTGGGGTTGGATTTTGGGGTGGTGGCAGCATGGGGCTGGGCTGGCCCATAAAATGGTTTGCACACCCCTGGTAAAACACTGCAGTGGGGGATAAGGGACAACTCCACAGCCCTGAGAGAAAATCCAGCTGGGAATGTGAAAGCCGTGGAGCTGCAGCCTTACGAGTCGTGCTCGAACACCACTTGTGTGCAGCACCTGCCCGCATCCACTGCTGCCTTTGACCTGCCAGGAAAGTGAGCAGGAAGGGAGTGAAAATGTCCTCCCTGGGTTTGCTGCTTGTGTTCTGCTTGATGCTAATGCAGTTAAAGTAAATGGACCCCGAAAGGAGGGGGGGGAAAAAAGCCAGGCGTGTGTTCGGTAAAGGACCTGCTGAAAGAACCCTCCGCTATTAACGCGGGTATATGGTTTAAGAGAAGGTTGCTGTCGACTGCAATCTTTGCATCTTGTTTATGCTTGCTGGGTAAAATATTAACTAAAGCATCTGAACATAAAGTTCTGGTGTGAAAGAATATCAGCAGGGGAGAGCCATATGGTGCCAGCATGCTAACAAAATACCAAACGTTGGAGATTCCTTTTTGCAGAAGACTGAAAACTCTCGTTCCCATCCATAATACATGAGTTCACGCCTTTGATTACGCTAAACATTAGTCCAAGTGGTACAGGAGTCTCTTTGGAGCTAACACAACTTAGGGCACACGGTTGTCTTCCCTCTCTTCCTTCACATAAAAGAAATCGATGTCGAGCTGTTAAGATACAAATACCCAATATGCTGTAAGACAATATGTTTCCGAAACTGCTGCATAAGCTGCCTCTGCTCTAATTAAATATAAACTGCAGCGGGGACTCGGGTTTCTTCTGCTTCGTGCCTTCGCTTGAGACCATTTGGCACGCGTGCGGCTTTCCCTAGGCCAGCATCTGCAAGTCAAGCCTCTTCTGAAGAAGCCTCTCCCCCCCTTGGTGGCATGCTCAGACCTTTTTGCTCAGCGTGGAGGACAGGACCGAGGGCTGTAATCGTCTCCTTGAGCTGTAGCTCGCGGGCGTGTTTACCTGAATGCTCTCTGCAAGCGTGGCAGTCAGGTGGATTCAACAGCAATGAATTAAACCCTGCATTAGGAGGATCCCCTGGTGAATATTATTATAAGGTACAAGAGATGGCTCTGGGGGAGCTTTCATGCACATGGTATTTAAAAACGGAGGCAAAACCTGCAGGTGACACTCTGAACGCTTTCGCATTTATTTTTTTTTTAAACAATCCCACAAACCTGACAATTTGGTGCTGAGTAATTCTGCCTTGTGCTTGTCCCTGGGATCCCCAAGTGTGGCTGGTTAAGTTTGGTGATGAGTACTGAGTTACCTGCACGTGGAAACGGCTACGAGGTGTGGATTAACCCTCCAGCAGCTGGCTGGGGTTAACCCACCTGGCGTTGGTGTTTTGGGGCTGGAGCCTTCCCACCCAGGGGAAGGCAGCACAGGGGGTGGAGGACAATGTCTGTTTGGCAGCTGGGTGTTTGGGGCCAAACCTGGCCTTTTAGTCACTTGTATCAGTGCCTGTGCCTCCAAAGTTGGCCCAGCTCAAGCAGCAAGGATGAAAAGTTTGTGCCTCTGCAAGGAGCCGTGGCCGTGAGCCCCAGCTGCTCCTGCTGATGCACACGTTTCTCCTCTGTAATCCTGAAGCTCTGCGTCTAGCAAGCTCCTGGCAAGTGGAGCTAAAGGTTTGTTTGTTGCCCTCAATATTTTGATGTAATTAGTCAGCGAGCAAGTAGCTGCTTTTGCTCAGAGAAATGCTCTCTGCAAGTACACAAGTGACAGGAGAGGATGAATGGCCTTCTGGAGGGAGCTGCTGGTTCAAAAAAAAAAAAAAAAAAAAAAAAAAAGGTGCCTGGGAGCCATGTTGTTGCTTCAGAAAGGAAAAAGACAGTCAAAACAGTTAACTTTGCCTGCAGCATCGCAGCAGAGCACGGGGTTGTCATCTCCTCTCGCACATCCCCTGGAAACTTGTGGCTTCCCTCTGCAGAGGAGAGGCCCCTGGCCATGGGCAGGGTGCTGCGGTGCCATGGGGGTGCTGGGTGACAGCAGGAGCGAGGGGAGGGCAGGGGGGAGAAGGAGGCTTGCCAGGGTGTGAGCTAAACCCTGCCTGTGTCTGAGGCTTGGGATTTGGGTCTGTACCCCCATCCTGCAGCGTTTCCCATGCGCTGGGCTCAGACCTCAGGCTGAGGCTCAGCGTTGTGGCTAAGAGGTGGATTGAAGGGGGCTCAGCCCATGCCAGAGGCTGGATGTGGGGATGGATGATGTGCAGAGAGGCACCCAGCCGCTGCCCCATCCTCCTCCCCAGGCGTGACATTGTCCCTGCTTCTTATTCACAAGCAAGCCCTGGCTCCCATGGGCAAGGCGGAGAGGTGCCACTCGCCTCCATTTAATCCCAATTACACGGGGCTGCAGGAGCGCTAAGAGTGCTGCCAGCAGGGCTATAAACTCAGCATATCTGATGATTTCTTGCGAGCGAGTGGAGCTCAGCAGGTGACTGTCCTGGCAGGCCGTGGCACGATACCAGCAGAGGGTCCTGGCTCGTGGTGGGCAGCGTGGGGACGGCCCCGGTGCGAGCGCGGCGCTGCCGCTTCCCCAGGGGAGCTGTAGGCGTACGATGAGCTCACCTCCTCTCCTGCCTTATTGCTGCTGTCTGTTGGACTCCGCCTGACACACGCTTACGTGTCAAGTTTTCACTTCTTATAAGACAGCCGAGAGGAAAGGCTTAATATCGCAAAGACAAGCTGGCAGCTGGGAAGTAGCCCACTTAGTCATCTAGCCGTGCGTCACAGCGCTGCCAGCATCTTCCCCTGCTCCTCCAGGCAGCCTCTCCTCCGGTGCCTGACCTGCTGCTGCCTGCTGCAGACCCCCCCAGTGCAGAAAAGGGGCTGCTCCAGCAAACACCAGCAGCGGGACCTGGTCCTGTGCTTGGGACAGAAGGGCTCTGTCCCTCGGACACCTCTGTGCACGGCTTGGTCACCAGCAGTGAGCCACATTCAGGCAGCAGCAAAATTGTTTCCTTTTTTCTTTTTCCTTTTTTTCTTCCAGTTTTGTATTTTGGTCCGAACCCGGGGGGCCCAAGGGTAAGCTCCCCAGGCAGATTCAGATTCACGTGGGCTGTGACAAATTCGCTGGGGTATTTCTGGAAGTTTGGAGCCCAGAAGGAACAAGAGTCATTGACAGACAAATCTATAGCTGGCAGATGACGGAGGAAAGATCAGTTTGTACCCCAGCAGTTTCTTCAGCTCTTTCCCTACATGCTGGGGAAATCCATGTTTGCTGTTCAAAAAAAAAAAAAGTACAGATCTAACAGATCTAAATGATGCTTCAGCCTGTCCCAGGAAGGCTGTCTGGAGTTAGTTTTTCCTCACTTGCTATTTCTTCATGCAAAGACCCCCATTTCTTACCTTTGATTTAAACATTTGGCTTCCACCACTGTGCAAGCACAGTGCTCAGGTTCACTCCTCTTCTCTTTTGATATCCAAACTGGTGATGGAGCAGCTCGGACAAGGGGTGCTGTGAATACCTGAGCTGTCTCAGTGCACCCAGCTCGATCTGTTTGCTATCCACCCACACTGGGAGAACCTCCCCGTGCAGGCACAGCACTGCTATGTGAGAGGGAAGGATCTGGCTCCAGCAATCACTGATGCCCCCCTTTACCCCTTGAGGAGCAAACTAGGTGGGTCTTGGAGCTGAAATCCTCCCATATGGTTTGCTCCTCTCCATCACCTCGTTGTGGCCTGCTTCCCCACCACCTCTTTCCTTAGCCACCCCTCTCTCTACTCCTCCTCATCCCCAGCAGCCCTAGTGCTGCACCTCTTTTCCACATGCACAAGGTTTTACGACACAGAAAACACTTTTGTGGCTTCACCCTGAGCCATCAGTTCATTTGTTTCAACAGCAGCTCGACTCGGAGCTGCTTTCTTTCCCCTGACCCAAGACACACTTATCCAAAATCATCTCTAAAAATCCATCCGTGGTGAATTCTCCTGCTGGTGTTTCGACACATCGGCTCCATGGAAGCTTTCGATTTGGTATGAAAAGTAATTATTACCGGGGTGCAGTTTAGCAGTTATTTTTCACAGCACTGGTAAGGTTAAAAGAAATAATAATAATAATATAAGAAAGACTCAGCCAGAGTAACTGTCTGCAACATGCTATTTGCATTTTTAAGGAAATACTTCTTTGAGACAGCTTGGGTGAAAGGTCGATATTTGCATATAAATGGAAAAGAAAGTGTGTGGTGCTGGAAGTTACATCTATATTATTTTCTCAGCAGTGAGCTGCTGTTTCGGCGATTAAGGGACGCAGTTTGCATTTGGCTTTTATTGAATAGAGAAGGGACCGGGAAAGCCAAATTAGAACAAAATAATGAGGAAAATGTGCAAGAAGAAAGGAGCGGCATCCTGTGCCTTGCTTCTCGGAGATGCGCTCTGCATGCCTGACGTGTTACACGCCCGTTTGCACATGCATTGGGCACGAGCGCACGTCTGAGCACGGCTGCCTCTGTGCACAAAGGGATGCAGGAGTGGTCCTGTTGTGGAAGAGTGTGGCAGAGGAGGGCCCTGGCACTCCCAGTTTGGAAAGGAGAAGCCAGGGCTTGCTTGGTTTTTGTCCAGGCTCAGGTATGTTCAGCAAGGAAGGTGCAGCTCCTGAGACAGCAGTAGGAAAATCCGCACTTTGGGCAACCTGTAAGGGCTGGAAGGGTGAGGGCAGGAGGGAGATGCCCGTCCTTCAGACCTAGCTCTCATCTCAGTGGGGTCAGCATCTGCTTTTCCGGGCCCTGCTGTTGCCCTGGCCCTTGGGAACCTCAAATGGGTCCTCTCGTGGAGGATCTCACCACTTTGCTTTCACTATTGTGGTGGCTTTGCTCACCACGCTGAGGGTGCCTCATATTAACAGCAAGAAGCCAAGGAGCTGGGGACGGATGGGACGTTGAGGAATGTTCACTCTTTCTATTCTTTTTGATCCATATATTTAAGGAACAGTGCACAAACAGCGATGTTACTGTGGGCATGCAGAATTCCTTCTCTTGAAGAGTTCCATACAAGGATGGAAGGCAAAAAGCCCCTACACCTCCTGCAGCACCGTGTGCTGTACTTCTGCCAGCCAGCAGGAAAAGGAAAATAAAAAAGGCTCCAACAAAAAGCCTTATTAACTGGCTGTGAACACTGGAGCATGAATATTGCTCTTAATGAGGAGAGGCTGTGGCCTCATTTGCTTTCTTTGCGTTGTAGGTGTGCTGAGGGCTTCAGCCCCTGCAGCTCCGGGTGAGGCCAAAGGTGGGTCCTGGTGCTTGGTGCACAGAGCTGCTGGGTCTGGGGGTGGTGAGATGGCAGAGGGGTGGTGGATGGATGGACAGGAGCCTCCTGGGCTTTGTGTGGTCCTGGAGAAGGGATCCCAGGCAGGGTGCTGCTGGGTGGCCCCAGGCACTGCAGCAGGCAGAGCTGGAGGGAAGGTGGCAGCACCAGACACCTCCGAGCCCCACTGGTGCTGAGCTGGTTGGTCACACGTGCTGTGCTGCAAGCATTGGTTCAGCAGTGAGAGCACCAGAAAGACTTGATCCTACTAAAATCCAAACCTTTCTTTTCCTTTGTGTAAAGGAAAAGGTCAGTGTGCATCATGGATTTTGTAACCTTTGATGCTACAACATGTGGTTTGGTAGAGCAAACCACATGAGCGCATCAAGCCACTGCTGCTTGTCTGCTGGGGCAGAGGGACCAAAAATTCATGCACCCAGTGGGCTGCTGGGGCTCCGCATGGCTGGGGTGAGCAGTGTGGCTGAGCAGGAGACCAAGATGTGGGTGAGCTGCCCTGGAGACCAGCCCAGGGTGTAGGAGCCATTTGTATCCCTCATCAAAGGCGCTAATGTTTGCCAGCTTGCTTTAAATAAGAGCCACAATCAGAAGCACGGGGCTGCTGTGGTTCTGGCACGCAGCAGCCTCCAGGTGCCGGGGGAGGACGAGCATCTCTTGGCATTTGCTCCCTGCTCACCAGTTCCCCACTTTCCTGCTGGTGTAGTCGTGGGGCCAGCTCCCTGCAGCTTTATAAGAAGGAACTGTCTGTGGATCCTACATCTGTCCTTTCGCAGAGATAATAAACTCTTTGGGGTTTGTCCGGGGAAGCTCCCCATCTCCCAGCATCCAAGCTCAACATCTGCTTGGCAATTGCTGAGCTCCTTTCCCAACCTGCTAAATAAAAGTATCTTTAGGTCAACTACCGAGCAACGCAGACCAACCTGCAATCTGGCCGGCCCTGCTCCATCTCCCATCCATACATTCAGTCTAATTGATTATTAAATCATATTTGCTGATAAGTGTGAGATGTAATATCTATTATACAGCTGTTAAACCCCAATTAATATGTTTTAACGATCAGTCATTTACTGTGCAATATACAATTAACATCCGGTATTAAATCTTGAATTAAATGCATGTTTGGGATGCTAAATTTGGAGCGCTGAACGTGGCTGCGCTGCAGTAAACAGTGATCATCGCATGGAGTAGACAGTGTTTCTGTGCTGTGAGAGGGCATTCGTCACTTCTCTCAGAGATCTTGGGCAGCACAATTAGTAACTGAAGGGTTTTCTCCAGGCAAATGCAGCCCTGCACCAGGCCGTTTGCCCCGAGGGCTATCAGAGGTGCTGCTGAGAGCTCCCTGCCTTTATTCTGTGCTGTCGGGTGCAAGAGTTGGTGTGCGGGTGTGTAGTGGCAGCAAAAGCAGCAGATTGTATGTTCAGCCACCTCCACAGAGTTGTTCCTCCCCGTGCCATTGCTGTTCCTCAGTGTAGCTGCAAAGGAACCTGCGGAGGCATTCAGGGACCTAATGACAAGGTGGAAAACTCCCGTATTTCCTTGTAAACCTGGCAAAAGAGCCGAAGTCTTTTAGCATGTGGCTGAGACCGCGCGTTTCCCTTCTACAACGGCACGTGCAAGCTGCAGCTCAGTGCAGGGGTTTGCTCCCCCTCTGGCTGGCAGGGAAAGGTGTCCATTGCCTCCAGGAGTTTGGGTGCAGAGAGTGGTGAACGCAGGTGGTGTGCTGTAAAATGCACCCCTGTGAGCCACCAAGAGGTGTGGAGGCACAGAAATGATGCAAAATTTGGACCTGGGACTTTTTTTTATTCATGTGAAAGACGGGGTCCAAAGGATTTGTCCCAATTGGACAAATTGGGGTACAAAGGATTGGTCCAAATTTGTCCCAAGGAGCAAGCCCGTGTCATCTAGCAGGATGCAGAGCGCCTGGGCTGAAGGACCCAGCACAGGGTCCCTTGTGAACACAGCACTCCCCTTTCCCGTGAAAAATGTGCCTGAACAAAGATGAAGAAAAATCTCACCCTCTTCCTCTTTCTTTCCTCTCACTTGGGGGAGCAAATGAAGATTGATATGTTTTTCTTCTGGTCTTTCGGTTAAAAATATGGGGCGATGCATCTATGAGGAAACGAAGCCTTTCCCCCATCTGTTCTCCGAGAGCCCTGTCTCTCACCCCGTTGCTTTGCTGGAGCAGATGTAACCCCGTGCAGGGGCAGCTCTGGAGGCACGGCCGTGGTGCTCTGCCTGCAAGGGGGCTGCCCTGTGCCGGAGCTGGCTGCCTCCCAGCAGCCTCCCTCCATGGCCACCTTGTTTTCTGCTCACCTTCTGCACTCCCGAGTTTCAAATGGGCTTTTTTTAGAGGGAAATATCTGCTGTTCCTTGGAGTTTTTTTTTTTTTTTTTTTTTTTTTCTCCTGGAAAATCAGTGCTTTCTCTCCTTGGAAAGTGAAATACTCCAAAGTCTGATCCACCTTCTGACTTGCGTGCGGTCTCCTTCCGAAGTTCCCAGATTTTCCTTTTTGGACTTGATGAGGGTGACCAGAGGTTTCGGAGACCTTGCTCTTTCGTGTCACGGTTTTGCACATTTTGCAGTGCTTCGGTTCACAACCGCCCTTCCTCGGTGGTTATCTCTGAAGGAGAGGAGGGGACAAACAGATTCAAGGCTTGGAAAAAGCTCTTTCAGAAGAGGACACGGTGATGCTTTGGTGATGGACTGACATAAATGTTGATGGGAAAACATGATCTTTTTAATGAGTGACCCAGACAGTGGGCACAGAGGATGGGCACAGTGGAGGAAAGCTGGTTACCTCCTTGGGATGTGAGCATTGGGCTGTGACCTCCTGGACAGGCTGAGCATGTAGGACTGCTTTTCAAGGGGAAATGTTTGTAAATGCTCCTCCTGGCTGTGAGCTCTGGCAGTCCCAGCTCAATGCCAGGAGGGGAGCTCAGAAGGACCGGTTCCCTCGGGGATCTGCTTCCCGTGCACAAAATCTGTCATTTAAGGCAATATCCCACATCTCAGCTTGGGTGGTCCGGGCGGGGTTAACAGGAGTGTCCTTCACATAAACGTGCTGCCTTTCTGCTGAATCCGGGTCCGGAGGCGAGGGGAAAGGGCACAGCCAGCACGTGCAAGCTGATCCCCTCTGGAGACCGGAGAGATGCATTTAAGCAGCACAGAGGAGAGGAAATCTGATTCTGGTGGTGACGGCTCAGATGGCCACAGCAGCTCCGGGCTGGGAGCAGTGGCTGGAGGGTGCTGAGCTGGTGGGGAGAGCCTGGCCCCATCCCCTCCTCTTTACCCTGGGTCCAAAGGCACGGGATGCGATGGGAAATATAGCTGGCACCTTGGTCTACGTTTACCCCGACAGCTCCAGGGCTCATTCTTAGCCTCCTACTTAGGGAAATGTTTCCCTTCAGACAAGCAGTCAGGCCGTAATGTCCCATGTAAGTGCTATAGAAACATCTTTTATTATTATTACTTGGTGCCCTCACCCCCGTTCTCCTTTCCTCTGTCCCTTTTTTAGTTTCTTTCCCACGTTATGTTGCATTTTTTATCATCTGCCTGGCCATCTGTGCCTCCCCACTTCCTTTCCTTGGAGCTTCTCTAAAGGAAAATAATGTTTCAGCAACTCCTGGATTTTGTGTCCAAGCCCTGTGCCTTTCTTGGGGATCCAGGCTGGACACAGTGCTTTAGACAGGATTTAGAGCAGAGTCTCCAACACAGATGTTTTGCTCGTGAAGCCTAGAAAAGCCCCCCTAAACTTCTCTGCTGGCTTCAGAACAATTTCATAACAAATGCATGAAGGTGACTTTCACAGTCAGCGGTGCCGGGCGCTACCTTGGGCTGTGTGTCACTGCGGGATCGAATTATCCCAGCCTTTCAACGTGCTCATCCTTGCAAGAGCACCGTGGGATGTGGTTGTTCCTTAATATCTTGTAGATAAAGAACAGGCACAGGCAGGGCTAGGTATTTCCCTTGGTATTTGTTGTGCGTTCTCCTAAAAGCTGCTCGGTGGCAGAGCAGCTCTGAAGTCACTCAGCTGGTGTCCTGCACGCTCAGCAAGTTACCCGTGATCCTTATCCGTTTCTGAAAGCCCGTCTCAGGTTTCCTTCAGTGCCTGTTTGCCTTCTGCCTGCTTTCACATAGAGATCACCCAAATAATAGACACATCGAGGAAGCATGGCAGCCTGCTCTGGCATCACTCAGGGAGCCCAGAGCTGCCCTGGGCTCTTCTGCAGGCTGTTAGCACCCGCGATGGATGCGCTTCCCCAGCTCCCTCCTGCTGGGGGATGCTCTCCTTCCCCTTGCCTTGCTGCTGGAAGATGAATGGAGCGAGGCTTGGAGAAGAGGCAGTAAATTATTCACTGCTCAATGCCACAGGGAGCTGCAATTAAAGATTGAAGGGGAAGGCTGGTGGCGGCGGCAGCACCCAAAGCAACCCTGGCTTGCCAAGGTGAGCTGTGACCCTGGGGACCTGGAGTCTGGGGGTGAACATTTTTCATCTCATTACTGCAAACAGGAGGGGAAGACCCACAGCGCAGCTCCTGCTGCTGCAGCAGGGCTGGTGCCTGCCCCTCGGATGTGTTTGAAGTTGTGTAAGAGAAAAGGAGAGTGCCAAGCATCAGCTTGTAAAGTGCGTGCTTCCCAGGGCTTTCCCCTGCTCTGCCTCCAGGAGCTGTAACCTGAATATCCTCATTTTGCATCTTCACCACGAATCGCTGCGGTGCCCTGCTCCCAAAAAGCTGGTGGTGCCCAGAGTTGTCATGGAAAACTGCACCAGGAGCAGGGACCCTGCTCGGCTCCCAGCGATGCCCAGCAGTGGGTCCCATGTGCTGCCTTGGATGTGTAAAATTTCTGGGAAAGAATAAAAAATAACTTTAACTCTGGAAAGAGAAGAGAAGAAAGTGTGAGGGTAGAGCATGTGGAGTGGCTTTGCTGGTTGTCACAGGCACTACAAGGCTGCTGGGCTGCTGCTGGTGGCCACCGTGGGCAACCTGCGGGCTGCAGTCACTGCTCCTGTTGGTTTTTCCATCAAAAGACCGAAATGAGCAGCATTGTGCAGAGCCTGCACCAGGCTGAGGGCACCCATGGGTGCTTCTGCGGCTTGGCTGCTGCATGGGAGCCCGTCAGGTCTCTGAGCCTTCTTTTACCCTAACTGCAAAGTCTTCATGGTCAGGACTTGTGGCCCTGGAGTGTCACCAAGGGGTCCTACTCAGGGCATCGAGACCCCTGGCATGGTTTAAGTGCCCGTTTAAATAAAGCAGGAAATAAAAATGGCATTTTCACCTCTGGCTGATGCTGTCAAAGCGGTGCCGGGCTGACTTCACCTCCTGACCCCGTGTTCCTCTCCCCCTCCCTAGAAAATGAGTTTCGGGGCGAGCTGCTGAACCAGAGGTGGACCTGCGGAGAGAAGATCAGCAGCTGCGAGGGAGCCGCCAGCCTGCACGGCACACGCATCAAGGTGAGCGGAGAGCCCTTCCTCCTCCACGAGCATCCTCTTCCTCACTGTGGTGACAGCAGGACAGGGCTCCACGGTGTCACAGCCCTCGGGGACCAGCTGGGCCAGGGGGACGGAGCCTTTCTGGCACCCAAACCACAGGCAGGAACTGGGCGGCTCTGTCTCCTTGTTAAAACCGAGCCTCCTGCGCGGTGCGTGCAGGCAGAGAGGCTTCCAGCTGGCGAGATTTGGCTTCGGGGCCAGTTATTTAAATCCTTCCCTTCCTCTCCGGTGCCATCCTTCAAGGACAGCTCAGGATATTTAGCTCGGTTCCAGGCCCGTTAAAAGAGGCCCTTTCTGTGAGGGGCCGGCTGGTCGGAAGAAGCCCCTCGCAGGCCAGGTGAAGCCGTGGTGTGCGCCGAGGGGACAAGCGAGGCATTCATCCTGCCCGGCCACAGAGCTGCCCATTTACTGCTGCAGCTGGGGCTGCTGAAAGGGCTCCAGCCCGCGCCGTCAGAGCCTCTGCCAGCAGATGAGGAAGCTTTATTTAAGCACAGAACGGGGCTGCTCGTTACACAAGTGATGCTTCCTGCCCGGTTTTGGACACTTGGTAATGAGGCATGGGCTGGGACAGACGCACAGACCCACAGGGCAGTGGAGGGAGCCCTCCTTGGGTGACTGATGTTAGCCACTCATCCTCGGTCCCCAAATAAATGGAGCCCCAGGAAAAGTCCATATCAGCAAAAATCCCCCCTTAGAAGCATCCTTCTTGGCTAACAAGCTGTCAGCTGCGTGCAGGTGTCGCCAGGAAAGCTCACACCTTCTTAGAAAGCAGAGTAAGCAGTTGTTGCTATATTTAAAAGCGGCTCAATTAAGGCTTTTCTATTGAACCTGCCAAATAAGCACTTAGATTAGATTTAATAAGATTGTTGTATGTTAATAAAGCGATGATTACAAAAGGTAATGTGCCTAGTACCTGGTGCTCATCTAGTGCTCTGCCTCTGCCAAGCACATTGCTAATATTAACCATTTCTCGCAACCCTTACCACTCTGCCCAGCTGTGCTTTAACACAGGGAACCTGGTTTGGGGCCAGGAGGAGCTGGGAGGGGACATCCAAAGTGGGAGCAGGATTTGAGGTGGTCCTGCAAAGCCAGGTTGTGCTGAGAGCACCAAATAAGCATGGACTACATTTATATGTAGCTTTCCATGGTAGTTACGGCTCGTAACCTACAGGATGTGCAGCTTGTAAGTACAATCAGATGTGGGACACTCTCATTTATTTTTGTCCCTAAAGAAGTCTGGGTGCAGGATAAAATTTCCTTTGACAGGTCTGAAATGAGAGGTGCTCCCTGCACGCATTCAGCTGCGTCTGTCTGCCCAGACACTCCTGCTTGTTCTTGTCCTGGCCCCAGCAGCTGGAGGAGAAATGAGCCTTTTTCTCCCAAATCTCCATTCCCCTGTGCCTTGGAGAGCTCCCTGGCCCAGCGAAGGCTGGCAGCTGCTAGGACAGGTAGGGCTGGTGGTGATGGGGCCGCCAGAGCCCCTTGTCGGAGATGTGCTCTCATAGTCTCGCTTCAGCAACTGCCTCAGCTCGTGCCACTTGAGGATAATCTTATGAAAATGGCAGCTTATTACCGAGCCTGAAAACAATGGGGTTGAGGAACTGCAATTTTTTTTCCCTCCCCCCCACCCCTCCTCTTTTGGCACGAGAGCCGTTTGCACATACCGAGCCACTTAGGTCTCTGTGCGCGTGAAATGGCGTTTGGATTGCATGTTGTAGCACTTCCAAACAGTCAAGAGGAAAGTAGATGTCAACTTAAACTGCTGCGCGTGAAATCACCCCAGCCTTGAAAGCCAGAGCTGCAGAGGCACACGGTGCAGCTGTGGCTGTGCCAAACGTGATGCTCTGAGCATCTTTTCTGGTCCACTTCACTCGTGTGGAGGATGCCTCTGCTACAGAGCATTAGCGCTCTGTAAATGTTTAATTTGCAGCATTGTTGTTGTTTTTCTTTTTTTTGGGGGGGGGGTGGGTGTAGGACCCCTTTTTGCAAATGAAAACTGGCAGCACAGCTGAAGGAGGCTGGTGGTGACAAAGCTACAGGTTTTAATTTGGGGAAGAGGGCGGAGGTACAAGCTGTGGTTTTGCAATTAAAGATGTCAAGGCGAAATCCTCCCCCGGCTCAGAGCACAGGGTGTCCTTTCTCAGCAGCAGCGAGAGAGCAGAAGGCAGACGGTAGCTTGTACAGCTGAGGACGGGGCTCTCCATAGGTGAAACGTCAGGAGGATTTAAATCAAGCAGCAGGGGAAGACCCTAAAGGAGGAGGGGGAAAAAATAAACAGCCCCAGAGTGCGGTTATAAAATAGTACCTGGGAGCTATGGGGCTGGTGCGGAGGCTTTCAGCCACTTTCAGCCCTTTTTAAAAGAAGAGCAAGACTCTTGAGCAAAGAGTATTTCTTCCTCCATCCCCTCTTTATTTATTCTTTTAAAAATTAATAGCTAGAGAAGGTGCAGCAGGACGGAGCCCTCCGCATTACCTGCAGTGGGCGGTGATGCCATGGCACTTGGCAGAGGGGGATGTGGAGACCCAGATCCAGGTCTCTCCACCCATGTGCAGCCTGCAGCAGCCAAGGGGGATCCTTGTGGGGTTAAAAATAAAACTTAAAATAATCAGGCCAGGCCATTCAACCCCGTTTTTGCTGCCTGCCTTGGGTTGGCCCCATAGCCCCCCACGCCGGCATCCAGCTGGACCCTGGGGCTAGCTCGGGCTGGTGAGGCAGCCCCTTGGTCCAGAGGGAGCTGGGCGACCACGGTGCAAATTAGTCAGAACGTTAATTGTCCCTGGTGAGAGCCTGAAGAAGTGTGACTGCTGGGATAAGGTTATTGGTGGTGGTGTTTCCCATTTACCACCCTTCTCCCTTCCCTTAACTCATCCTGGCTTTGAACCCAGCCCCGAAATGGGGCAGAGGGAACTGGGCTGTCCTCCCACCCTGCATGACCCAAGAGGAAAAACCAAGAACAAAACCACCATTCAACCCTTCTGTAAAACATCATTTCTTCATCATTTTCTCCCCTACCTGCTTCAGCAAATCTCAGTTTTGTTTTTTAATTGAGCAGAAGCTGTCTGCGTGTCCCTCAGCCCCAGCTTCATGCAAAAGGCTTTTTTGCAACCTCCGCAGATAGGCGCTGATGGAAGTTCTGCTGCTTCCAGAGTAAAATAAATATTCCTGCTGAATCCTCACCTCTCTTTGGCCAGCTGAAGGCTTTTTCAGCGTGTTTATTTTCTCTGAGCTCCGCGCTGCTCTTGAATACATATAAAGTATTACTGCTGACCGTGGGGAATTTCAGCATGGCCCTTAATGGGGGATTTGCATAGAGCTGTCGAAGCCCCGGCGCACCTGGGTGTCTGGGCACGGGAGGCTTCAGTGGTTTTATGTTAACGCCTCGGTCTGCCTTCAGAAAATAAACGTGTATTAAGAGGAGAAAGGAGATGAAAATATCAACCGTGTAGGTGCTCCGTAAAATTAAACTTTGGATCCGTTCCGCTGTTCCCGCACCTTATTGCTGTAGTTTTGGCAGCAGAGCCAGACAGCTACTGCACCAGGAGACTTTTAAAATTCACCTGGTGCTCAGGTTAAACTGTCTTTCAAGTTTCTCCCTCCGAACCTCATTGATTTAGGTGTGCAGCATCAGGACACCATCGGTACTGTTTGTGTTATGTCAGGAAGTTCCTTAGTGCAGGGCAAACGTGGTAAGAAATTGTCCCTGCACCAAAGCACCTTCAGAGAAAAAAGGGCAGGAGGGAAAAGAAGCCCAGGGGAGGAAGGGATGCTCTCCAGGTTACCGTGCTTGGCAGTGACAGACCATGAAGCTGAGTCCTGATGTGAGCATCCTGACCCAGTGCAGGGTCTGGTGTCTGCCTGGTTCCGTCTGTTGGCCTGAAAAATCCTCTCGGTGTGCGAGAGAGCATCCAGCCACGAGGCGAAGAGGGGCTGCACAACCCCTGCCTTGTTCTAGCTGCTCTAACATGGACTGAGGCCAGCACCTGGTAGCAATAATTTATTTCCAGGTTTCCTTGCCAATTAATTGTGTGCTTGTGCGTGCAGGGTTTTTGTTAGGAGCTGGACTTGGGAAGAAAGGACCCTCCTGCCCCTTCTCCACAGACCCTGTGCTCTCATTGCCCAGGGAAGACAGTTCCACCTTGAAAGAGATCTTGAAGGCAATGGGAAGAATTGCTCTGTTGAGGTGTTGTGGTGTAGAGAGGAGCTTGGTGTTAGCTCAGGTGTGATATCTAATTTTTTTTTGCAGCGGGATCTCTCCCGTTTATAAGCAAACAGCCGCAGCCTGGCCCACCTGCTTGTCATCCAAGGGCAGGTTTAAGAAAACCGAAGTTTTGCCCTGTGTTTCCCTCAGTCCCAGCCCTCCCTCTGGGCTTTTTTGAAGACAGGCTGTGAAACCAGAGCCACGTCCATCAGCTCCGCTGGCCGCGGCCAGCACGTCACAGGCACTGCCCGCAGCCCACCCTGCTCTCGCTTTGAATAATTTATCCGCAGGAAACCCATATTGCCAAGGCACCAGCCCAAAGCGTGCCAGTTCCCTGGGAAAACTGTCAAAGGGAAAAAAAAAAAAAAAGAAAAGCCCTCTCTGAAATTCATTTTGGTTGAACGCAGGCTCCCAGCAATCAAACGTATCAGGCGCTTTGTCGGCGCGCGGCGCACGCCGGCTTTGAAAGGCTCATAAATGTAATGAAGTCCCTTTGACACCTGCTCCTCTCCGCACTTTAAACGTAAGCCATTGGTCCGCAGGGAACCGGGGCTTTAAAAATAGAAATTATAGTAATTGTCTGCTGTGTTATTGGGAAGATTGTAATAAACGCGGAGCACAACACCGCGGTGCCACGAGCTGAATGCTGACAGGATGCATAAATTGCTCCAGGTTTTGATTTTTTTTTTTTCCTTTTCTTGAGCCTTCCTATCCAGCAAATCACAGAAATGAAGGTGTGTTAGTGCCTTGCTGCCAGAGGGAGGCAGTGGGAGGGAGAGAGGCGCTGGGGAAACTTCAGCCCTCGCTTTGAGGGGTTTCCAGCTGTGGTGCCCCATCGGCTGGGACCTCCAGCCCCAATAATCCCTGCCTGCCAAGGATCCATCCAGACAGTTTTGAGGTGCTCGTAGGCTCTTGGAGGCACCTACTGTGTGTGAATTGTCCCCACCAGCAGTGGAGCAGCTCCCATGTGTGTCCTGTCCCACCTCCATTGGGGTACCAGAGGGTTTGCTTTTGAGTCTCCTCGTTTTGGGGTGGCACAGGAGCTGGTCTCATCCATATGAGACCTGTAAAGGATGCTCCAAAGAGCACATGCCAAAGAAAATTTGTTTTTATTGCATCAAATTGCACTCAGAAATCCTTTTCCCCCTTTTCTCTCTTTCCCAGGAGGGAATATCTTGGAGTGTAATGCTCTGCAATAAAACCTAAATCATCTCCCCGGTCTACCCGGATCCCATTCACCTCCCTGCTCGTACCCTGATCCCCCACACCCTATAGGCATTTGCTGCCAAACACACCCAATGACTCAGATTTTGTGACACTGGGATTTTCATCCTTGCTGTGGGGCTGCACAAAGGGATTTGGGCTGCCCGCATAGGAGTGGCTGCAATCGCCTTAGGGCAGGACGAGGGCAGGAGATGAAATCGGCTCTCGGGCCCCTTCAGCAGCTTCCCTGAGAAGCTAATTGCAGTGCCACTTCTGTTATCCTGGCCATACCTTCTCCCCTCACCTGGCAATCCCCTCCTTTTGCTGTCACCTCAGGCAGGGCTGATCTCAAAGCTCCCACCTCCGCCACGGTGCGGGCACGGAGACAGCGCTGCAGCCACGCGCTGCTGCATTCAGCCCTCCGCTACCTTGTGGCACGCTGTGATGTTTAATTAATAGCGAGTGCTTTGAAGTCCCTGGCGTTACTTATTCATGCCCATATTCCCCGCAGACCCTCCCGTTTGATGTCCATGTTGCAGAGGTTATTTAGATGCACCCTCTGTGTCAAATCTGAGCACAGCGGAGAGGATGCTCTTTAGAGCGCTACATGAGAAGTTGCCCTTCCCGGGCACAAGATCAGCTTGACCCAATATTCAGAGATTTCTGAAGGCTGAGATGTGCTGGCTGTTCCCTGAGTTGCTCACAGTAGTTCTGAATTATCGGGTTTGGTGTAAATACATGGAAATTTGGTCTGGTCTTAGCAAGGGAGTTGTTTGCCTCTATCGGGGTGTTTTCACTTGCCTCTTCGTCCCTCCCTGGCACCCCCAGCAGGGAGTCCTTGCTGTGCCCTGGGTTGGGGAAATTAAGGTAAGGCTGCTAAATCTGGCAATCCAAAAGGAGATTGTGCCTTCTGCCTTTCAAATGAATAACTTTGAGATGAATGATAAAAGCAACGCAAGAATTGTCTATCTCAGGTATTTACCCAGAGCAACAGCCATGTGTGCAAATTGCCTTTAATGATAGTTTTCACGTTGTCTTTTAACCAATACCTTCTCTTTCCATCCCAGATGAGTTTAGAAAATGACGATAAGAGAGCACGCACGCGATCGAAGTCTATCAGAGGTGAGCAGCTGATCATCCCCCTGCGTGGGGAGGTGGTACCCGGGCTCCCTGCACATTGCTTGTTCCAAAAGGGCTTTGGTTTGTCAGGTCCAGGCATTATAAAATTACACACACTGCCTCTCCTCCAGCCCCACTGAGATTTGTCCACGAGCCTGGAAAACTCCCAGCTACAAACCATTACAGCGCCTCGTAATATTTAACCCTCCCTCCCTGCTTCCCTCATCCCCGCTGCCCAAAGTAAAAAAAAAAAAATTAAAAAGCAAAAAGCAAAAGCCCTTTGCATGCTTTGCTTGATGGGGATCGCAATCGCTGTAGCTTCAGATCAGCTCCCAGGGCTTTCATCATGCACACTCTGCCAGCGGCTTTGAAGTTGTACATCTGAGAGCGCCTGGCAGAAGTAGTGCATGCTGCAGAAGCAAACAGGGCTGTCTCCCGGCAGGGACACGAGGACAAGTGACTTGTTAATGCAAAGCTTGATTGATATTTATTTTCCACCTTTAAAAAATTGCTCAGTTCGCTCTTCACGTGTTTCCTCTCCGGGAGGAGGCGAGGCGGTCTGGTGCAGAGCACGGTGCATCACCTCGTGTGATGGGCGCAGGGCATCCTCGCAGTATTTATTCCTTCTTGTGGACGTGGATTTGATTAATTGCGAAGGTGGCTGGCAGCGAGGGATGAATGGGGCTGGCTGACATGAAGCGGGAGGGCTGCAGGGGTTGTAGCTTCATGCACGCAGCTGTGCTGGCCCACCTCACTTTGTGCTGGCCTGCCTTCCTCCTTGCACTTTTCAGCATCTTTTTTAAAACCAAAGGAAAAACCAGATGCTGCCAATTGTGCTGAATCAAGCTGGATTATGTGGGTTTTATTGTCTTGCTGCACGTACCTAAAAGTGCTCGCTCAGGTTGCTAATGAGAGCAGCCCGATTCTATTTATTTTCTCACACCCTGCCTTCGCCACACTTGAATCTGGGTTTCTGGATGTGAAAAGGTAATTTATCGAATACACCGTGGGATTTGCCACTGCCTCCAGTTTGTTGAAGCTTGTGAGTCATCCCACCGGGAGCTGGATCCCAGGAAACCCAATTAGCTCAAACAAATTGAGCAAACGTGTTATGGTTTTTAGCTTGGGCAAATTTAGCTTGTGTTGTATCTTTTTTTTTCCCTCCTGATTATTTGGATTTCTGGCTGAATGGAAGGTTTTTGGCACCGATGCGATGTTGGTGTATGTTGTTACTGTAAGCAGTGGGATGTCCTCTTAACCACGAGTGGGGAATAATCCCTATCCCCCCCCAAACTATTGTTCACTCTAAAAGCCAAATGTCTGAGCATAAGGATTTCCAAGGCAAGTGTATGATGGCACATAGCAAGTATTGGCAGAGTGGGTTGTCCTTTCTTGCCCAAGTGGGATGCCTCTGGGTGCAATAGGAATGGAGCAGTGGTAGGAGAGCATCCCCCAGGGAGGGGAGATGCCCCATGAGGGCTCAGCCCCTTGATGTGTTTTTGACCATGTCTTTGTTTCCATTGCTGCCTCCTGCCCCTTCGGCCAGTGCCCACGGAGCTCATCGGCCAGGAGGTGAGGTAAGGACCCTGCTCCTCCTCCTCGGTGGCGGTGGGAGGGATGGAGACCCCAGGCTGGGGTCAGCTCGGGTGAAACCCCGCTGCTGCTGGCCCATCTGGGGACCAGGGCGTGGGGAACAAATGTGTGGGACTTAGAGGGTGGAGATCTTGCTGGATGGCTTATATTGGACCAAAGAGCCTCCATCTACCTTTTGTCCTTCCCGGTGTAAACTCCAGCAATGCCTGATGCCCCTATTTTATGTAGGGTGTTGTCTTTGATGATCTTGCAACAGAGCAGGATTTCTTTTCCGTGTAGTTCCCATCCTCCCCTTGCCCCCAAACACAGCCACGTCACATCACTCCTCGTGCCAAATGCTCCTCCTCCAGCCCTGCGTCCCCTGTCAAGCCACCGAGGTCTCGTTGTCACTCATTTAGCAGCGCTGGCATGCGAGCAGCAGCAGCCCAAAGAGCTGGAGCGAGCCTTTGCAGCCCTACAGAGCTTCTCATTATAAATAACAGCCTCCCCCACCTCTAAGCTGCCTTTAAACCTCGCGCAAGGGCTTATGCAAGAGGTAGGAGTCTTTAACCTGGACAGGCGCTAATAGCAGGGGCTGCCTTTCCGCTACAAAGCCGTGCGTGTCAAAGAGTAATTGGACCTTAACCAGCCCAATCTCAGCGCGTTTCTGCTCCTCCGCTCCCCGATTGCTCTGGAGAGATGGAGGAGCGAGTGGCAGGCACGCCACTTCTCCAACTTTTATTGCTGAACACTTGAGTGGAGGTGGTAATTGGAGCAGGTGACATATATAAGGGGCAGGACGGAGCGCTCCACAAAGCCATCTCTGCAGCTGTCACCTAATTGCCTGATTAACTGGACGATTAATCGACTAATTGGAAGCAGGGCAACGTCTGCATGACAATAAGCGGCCCTTTTGTCAAGCAGATGAAGGCTTCGGGGAGAGGGGAGCAGGTCCGGCAGTGGCTGTGGCAGGGAAGGAGCGAGGCTTTTACAGACCCCAGAGGCCCTTTCTGCTTCTGGGACCCCAGCCAAAACGCATGAAACCCCCCTGGAGAAGAGCAGGGACAGAGGTGTGGGGATGGCAAAGCCTGGCCCAGAGCGTGGTGAGCATCACCTCTGCTTTGGGGGCTTTTTAAGGGATTAAATCCACACACCGGAGACATCCCAAATCGCCGCCTGCTTTGGGAAACCCCGATGCTGAGCCGCTTGGCTTGTTCCTTTTTATTATTTACTGCAGGCTTCATTTCACCACATTAAAAATGAGGTGGGGGGAACGAGCTTTAATTGATTCAGGAAAGCTTATAAAAGCCCGTAACATCTTCATCAGAGATGCTTTTGTTTCCTGCTGAATGAAGCCTTTTTCAGGCGAGTCACTGGCACCATAAACACCGCTCTGTCTTCTGCCTGCGCTCACTTAACGTGTGTCTGGGGCTGCTCGGCACAGAGCAGCCTCAGTCGTGGCTGAGGACAATTAAAATTAAATAGACTTGAAGATCAGCAGCAGAGGGAGCAGCGAGGGGGCAGCCCCTGATCATGCACATTAGTGGGACGAGGTGCATTTATATATGGCCCTGAGCGTTTTGCTAGGGATAGGTGTGTTGTTTGTAGGACCCCCAGTAGTGGCAGGACTCAGTTTTTAAATTCTCCAAAAATGGTTCGGTTCTTACCCAAAGGAACCATTCCTACTGCCCTGACAATTCAGCAACCCATTCCTGTCCTGTTTTGGAGTTTAATTCTTTTATTTGAATGCAGCAGCCCAGCTTGTGCGTGGTGTTTTTGGGAGCTAAGCCATTAGGAACCCACTGGTGTGCTCCCATTCACCTTTTCCCGAGCTTTTTGCAGGGGCTGGGCTCTCTGCTGAGAGCAGAAACTCTGCATCCCTAAAGCCTGACTTGGCACTTGCTGCTATTTAATATCATCCCGTGTTTTTACTCCAAGACTAAAAGGCTGGCCGGATCCCCTCTGGGCTGGCGATGCCTTCTCCCTTTGCACTGTCATCAGGAGATTTCATTAGCGCTTCCAACTTCCTGGGCCGAGGGTGATACGGTGCTAAATGAGGTTATTAATCCTACACGACTCCAGAATCCCTCAGACGTCAGGCCGAGTCACTTGGGCATCCTATAATCAATGCCGTAATCTGGTTTTGCCAGAAAATGTTTGCTTTAATGCTTTTTATCTGGAGCCCTTCTTGCTCTCGGAGCTGGGATTAATTACCCCTGCAGGGGAAGCGTGCAGCCCCGCGCCGAGGGATGCAGCAAGCAGACGGCGTGGATGCAGCCCCTGGCAAGGGCAGGAGCGGCTGTGAGCACTGCCCAGAGCCCCCAGGAAGTCTTTAATGAGTCCTCTTCTGCAGGGCAGCAGGAGCAAGTGCAAGGAATTGGGATTTTTGTCACCTAAATGCTACCTGTTCCCCCAAAAGCGAGCCTCTGCAGTGCTCTGGAGGATTTGCCTCCAGGTGACTTTCACCCACCATGCTCTGGCTAAAAGCTGAACATCCTCACCCCGTTCCCTGCCTGCTCTTTTCATCAGGGCTCCCATTTCTTGGTGCCAGGAGCCCCAGTTCCCCAATAAGCCATCACGCAAGTGGAAACCCATGTTTCCCTCCAGCAGCAGCGAAAAAGAAAGCTGAAGAGTGGGGAGGGGGGGGAGGCAGAGTGTAGTAGTTGTCTGGTTTTTAAAAGCTTGCTCTTACACATGCAAATCTTTAATTAAACATACTCATAAAACTATAATGAACCGTTCATCTAATTAAATGGGGTGAGTCATTTCATTAATTTTTAGCAAACTGCAAAGCTGCTCTCCTGCCCTCCTCACTTGGAATTCAAAGGGACAAGCTGAAGCATTTGAGGGAAATTATCTTCCTTTTTTTGCGGTTATTTTGTTCTTTGTGCACAGAACCTGTTTAACTGACCATAGCTTATACTCTTCTAATTAAAAAAGAATTCTTCGGGTCCTATTGCTGTTCTTGATGGTTGCTTGTTTCCTTCTCCAGCTGTCCTACCCCAGGCTGTAACGGCTCAGGACACATCCGTGGGAAGTATGCGAGGCACAGAAGGTAAGGCTGGGTCGGAGGTAATGGGGATGGAAACATGCAAGCAGAAAACCAGAGACAGATGTTCCCTGGAGAAGCTGGTTCCTTGGAGGATGGTTCAGAGCAGGAGCCAAACTCCCTCACCCTAAATCCATTTCTTGCTGTGTATCCATCAGTCCGTGGGGTCTTTCACCAGGCTGACAGCAGCCTTTACACCGACCCCAAACCAAGACAGCAGTGCCTGGTTTGGGTGCCTGATGTCCGTGGGAGCTGTCAGCAGGGACAGATTTTGGTCTGCTCGGTGCATTTATGGACACGGAGAGGAACGAGAGCCCACTGGCTGCCTTGGAAGCCAAGTCAGCAGTAACCAGAGGTTTTCAGATAAATTTAGTTACAGAAGTTGGTGGACAAGCCCCAAAGGCGGCTGGTTTTGTGTCCCCTGCCTGGTTTCATGATGGCACTGGTGGCCAGCACCAGCAGTGCTGCTGGGAACCATTGGTCTTGCTGCTCCCTGGACACCAACTGTCCATGGGTGGACTGGTAGCATGAGTCCGGCAAGTTTGTGCTGGCTTCTGTGTAAAGCCAATATCCAAAGATGCACAAAGTCAAGGCCTGAGAGCAGATCTTCTGGCCATAAGATATCAGAAATGATAACAATCTGAGCTACTACATGTGTTATTTTTTAGTATTTGTGTATTTATCCCACTTGCCTGCCTGGTTGGGATGCCATAGACATGCCTTCTCACCGGGCAATGCCTCCTTACTCCCACCCGCAGCCTACAAAGCTGCCCTCTAGCAAAGAAGAGGAAACTTCAGGATGCGGAGGCCGAACACCTGGTGTCGAAGCGAAAATCCCACCCGCTCAAGCTGGCCTTGGATGAAGGCTACAACGTCGACAGCGACGGCAGCGAGGAGGCCGAGGCGAAGGAGTCCGGCTCCGATGAGTCGGAGGGGACGCTGGAGGAGGATGAGGCGGAGGCGGTGGAGCAGGAGGAGACCC
This sequence comes from Aythya marila, assembly GCF_965140915.1. Classification (NCBI taxonomy): domain Eukaryota; kingdom Metazoa; phylum Chordata; class Aves; order Anseriformes; family Anatidae; genus Aythya; species Aythya marila. The sequence continues at coordinate 2,067,247 of NC_139057.1, forward strand.
GCAGCCCTGAGCCGGCAGAAGGTGCTTTGTCATTATTGATTGCCAAGCTGCATTGTGGAGATGAATAAAGGGCAGCGAGTGTTAATAACCAGGAGTTATAGCTCCTCTGAATCACGCGTCCCGCAATTATTGTGTTTGGTGGAAGCACGGCAGCAGAGCTCTGGTTAAGTGGTGATGGGTTACACACAGATTGTCTCTCGAGTCTTCAAAGCGAGAGCTGCTCCATCAGGGATGCTCCCCGGGGAAAGACCCCTGGAAGCACAAAGGAGCTCCAAGTGGTGGCGAGGGCGGCAGCCTGGGCTCCTCCATCACCTCCCTGGTGCAGGATCCGACCATCCATCCTCTTTCCAAGGAGAGGAGTGACGGACAGATGGGCTGGGTGTCTGTCCAGGGTCCTGGCATTGCCTGGTGGAGAGCCCCTGGTTTTGGGAGCAGGGGAAGCATGGGGCCAGCTGGCTGCTGATGGTTGGGGGCTGGGAAGCAGCGAGCGTCTGAGCACCGGGAAAGCTTTCGCGAGGAAATCCCCTTTCTATCTGCCGTCCCCGAGTGCAATAAATTAGGCTGCTCCAGGGGTATAACAGCAAGGCTCTGGTTTCAATTAAGCTTAAGGAAGACAAAGAGATGTTTACAAGCTTATATCATTACTTTATTTTCCTTTTTTTCCCCTCTTTTTTTTTTTTTTTCTCTCCTTTTTTTCTTCCTCTCTTTTTTTTTTCTCTTCTTTTTCCTCCTTTGCTTTCTAATTTTTCTCCCTATTTTTCCATCTTCTTTTTCTTCTTTCTTGTTTTCCCCTCTCTTTTTTCCTCTTCCTTTTCCTTTTTTCCTTCTCCTTTTCCTTTTCCCTCTCCCCACCCCCCCCGCCTTCTCAGAGAGAAGCCCAGCAAAATCAACCCATTACGGACAAAAACCAGCAACAAGCACATCTGGGCCCAGCAAGGCCAACTATAGCAGCTATCAAGAAATAATCGCCAACTCTCTCCTAAACCTAGGCCAAATAGCGGAGGAAACCCTCGCCATCGAAGGGCAGCTGCCCGAAGCGGAGCTGCAGGTCTCCAAGCCACCCCAAAACGTTGTGCACCTGGTCCACGAGGACGCGGGAGAGGAGATGGTGGAGGAGTGCGACAAGGAGATCATCATCCAGACGGAGGACGCGGAGGAAGTCATCGAGGTCACCAGCGAACGCAGCAGCAGCGAGTTGTGTCCGGAGCACCGGGACGATGCCAGCTGCGAGGAGGCCTGCAAACTGCCCAAAGCCATGCAGGCTGAAGGAGAGGAGGAGGAGGAGGATGAGGAGGAGGAGGATGAAGATGAGGAGGAGGAGGAGGAAGAAGAAGAGGAAGAGGAGGAGGAGGAGGAAGAGGAGGAGGAGGAAGAGGAAGAGATAGCTCCCGAAGTGATCTGTGAAGAAGCTCCTCACACTTCTCAGGATGCCCAGAAAAGCCACTGTGAAGGGCAGTTCAGCCCGAAGCCCGAGTACTCAGTCATCGTGGAGGTCCGCTCGGACGATGACAAGGACGATGACGCCCGCTCCCAGAAGTCAGCCGTGACCGACGAGTCGGAGATGTACGACATGATGACGAGGGGGAACCTGGGGCTGCTGGAGCAAGCCATCGCGCTGAAGGCCGAGCAGGTGAAAATCGTGAGGGAACCCAGCCGGCTGCCGGGAGAGCACGTAAAGCACTTCCAGGTGGACGAGAAGCAGAGCAAACCACTGGACAGCATCCGAAAGAGCTACTATGGAAAAGGTGGGGTATGGGGGCGAGCCTCTGTGTGTCTTCTTCCTTCCCATCCACAAGGGCTGAGCTGCTCAGCTCCAGGAAAAGGGGGATGCTGGGCGGGGGGTTCATGTCCCACAGTGGGAATTTAGCCACAAATCCATGCCCAGAGAAAGGGGGACATCCTTGAGGTCAGGAGTGAATGCATAAAATGATGGTAGCCTCCATGTCTCAGCAGGGGAGTTAACTGGTTAAAGAGCTCTGTTGGCCTTGCAAATCTCAGCCTGGGCTGCTGGAGGGTTGGTTTCAAAGCCAGATGGGTTTTGGGGTAAGGGCAGGCATTGGGCATGGCCAGGCAAGGGACTCTGTGCACTGTGAGCACTGCTGCTGGGCTGCCTGCTTGGTCGGGGGAGTAGCTCTTCACTGCTGATTTATTTCCAGTGTTACAGTTCCACTTTCAGAAAAATATCTCCAAACCCAAAGATTCTCCCTCATTAACTGGAAGAGTGGTGGGAAGCATCCAGGGCAATTTTTCAAAGAAATATTCCAAACCTTTACACCTTTTCCCCTCCAAATCCACTAACCTGCTTCCCACATCCCCTAGATCCCTCGAGACCCGAGAAGCGAGAAATCAAATGTCCGACGCCTGGCTGCGATGGGACTGGCCACGTCACGGGACTCTACCCTCACCATCGCAGCCTCTCTGGTTGTCCGCACAAAGACAGGATCCCCCCTGAGAGTGAGTACATGCTTGGGTGCCCAGCAGGAGAGCACAGGTTGCTTAAATTAGTCTGGAGCCATATTTCCTAGAGGGATTTTTACATCTGATGGGTAGAGCCATCCCAAGGGTATTGGGCACTCCATAGAATACCAAATGGTGTGAATTTTGCAAATGAGTCCCTAGTAGGAGTCTGATGTTAACCCCTGAGGTATAACGGGGTCTCTGGTGTGGTATGGTGATTTTCCAGCTCATTCCAGGATGCTTCTGTCCACCAAGGTGGTACTGCACTTCATGGGAAATGCTAAGGAGATTACGAGAAAGTCAGACCCTTCTTAAAGATTTTAGCACCATCCTGTGGAGGATGAGGTCCTTTCTCTGCAAATCAAAGGTGCTTTGAAAATGACTGCCCACCCCCTGAGATGTGTCGAGCGGTTCCCACCTTTACACTGAATTTCTTGTATTTTTCTCTCTTTGGGATATCATATTTGGAAGAAGGAGAAAATGTTCTTTCCTGATGTCCAACTGTGATGAGGGTGTTGCCATCTGGCAAAGGAGAGGAGGTGCTCAGGACATGTAAGGCAGCTGAGTGTCCTCCTATGCTCTCGTTACTATAAAATTCATGAAGCGCTATACTGAGATTCATCTCTTCTCCTGAAAATATTTATCAGCATCATAACAGATTTTTATATACATATACAGAGGGAGAGTTTATTTCTACCTCTCTACCAGCATCCTAAATAGTTTTCCTTGTGCATATACATAAAAATCAATGTTGTATGTTTACGATAATGGCATAATAGACCAAAAACTAAAACCACCACACTTCCTTATCAGTAATTTCAAAGGTTGCAGACCTGCTATAAAGACAGACTTGCAGGAAACAAGGAGGAAGTACAGCTATCTCTGCACAAGTTCAAATGCAAGGGAAAATATTAATAAATAAATAATACAAGCTGTGTGCTTCAGAAAGGCTTGCAAATCAAATTATTTTCTCTACTTTTAAGGTCAGCACTGCAGGAAGCAATAATCCTGAAGATTAAAACTTAAAAAAAAAAAATAAAAAAAAAATCAAACAAAGACTAGTCCTCAGGATAAAAGCAGAGATACAACTTCAATCACTTAAAACTACCTGAAATGGGGAGGCCTGGCTCCAAAATGATGGAGGGGCTGTTGGGGAGACTGGACTGCAATCAGCAAACAGGGACAAAGCCCAGGCTGTGTGCAGGGATGCTCTGACCTGAGCAGTTCTCCTTTGAACATCTCTTTTTTTTTCCCTCTACGCAGACAAATTCTAATTACAGCATTTCACATGCCTTGATTTCTAGGAAGCCAGTGTACAAGCCTTGATGATTTTGTCTTTTTTGTTTTTTTTTTTTTTTCTTCTCTCTGATTTTTATCGAGTTGTTTTTTGCCTCCCTTCCCTTCTCCCCTTCCCCTCCTCTCTCCGAAGTCTTGGCGATGCACGAGAACGTGTTGAAATGCCCCACGCCAGGCTGCACAGGACAGGGTCACGTCAACAGCAACCGCAACACGCACAGGAGGTACTGCCTTCCTCTTCTTCTGCCCTGCAGCCAGCCCCAGGGGTGCAGGATTTGTTCTGGAGCTGCAGCCCTCCTGCTGGGAGATGCTCCAAGCAGGATGGGCAAGGAAAAGATGATCCTAAGACAAAGAATAATATGGGAAAGCAAAGATGGGGCAGGGGTTTCTGGCTGGGCAGTAGGGCAGAGCAATGCTTCCAGGCTCAAAGGTGGACTACAAGGGGTAAGGGCTCAAGGAGGAGACACATGGAGCCAGGGGAGCGGTGGCACCTGGTGATGTTTGCTTGTGTGGCACTTTGCAGGGTTTCTGGGAATTGCCACAATATCTGGGCTGAAATTAGTCCACAGTACAGGTGAGCTGGGAGTTTAGGCTGCTGTAGGACCTCAGCCCAGGTATGAACAGGAGGGGACAGGCTGGCACTTTGGGATCAGTAATTATACCCCATGCTCTGGCTTCAGTCAAACCCCAGAAATTTTACGAACGGGAAGGCTACAAGAAGAGGGGATGGTGCTGTTCAAGCTAGAAACCATCCCAAAAGCCAGACTAGCTTGTGCTACAGGGATCTGCTCACCAGTTTGTGATTTATTCATTATACCCACACTTCATTAGCACAGAGTGCCAGCTCTGTGAGCATTATCGTGCTGCTGGCGCGAGGTGAGTGTGCGCCGTCACCCATCCAGATGTGGCTGGGGACCACGGGGGCAGCCACCCTGGTGATGCCTCCTTGTAGCTGTAATTGCTAGAGGGGAATTAGGGAAGTCTGCTGGGTTAATTGAGAAATGTGGTTTGCTGCAAGCAGTGAGATCGCAGGGAGGCTGAGGTGAGCGGCTGCTTCCAGGGGGTTATGGAGAGGGCTTCGAGTGGGGTACTTTGCTCTGCCAGACCCAGCCCTGAGCCTGGAGGGGATCCCTTGGTGCTGGATGCTGCAGGGATGGGGACACCTGAGATGGTTTGGGGCTGGGCTGGAGCATGCAAGCACTGCTTGTAAGGCATTTCTACCTTCCCTGAGCGATCACTGCAAGAGCCAAGCTGGTCCCAAAGAGACACAGCCAAGCTCATGCAAAGGATGAGGGCGAGCAAAAGCCCTCGTAGCCCCCGAGTGACCCCAGGCACCATGTGCACATCAGAAGTGCAAATGTTTCCCATCCAGCACCCCTCAGAAGGCTCCCTTCAAATAGCCTCAAAAGAGACAAATAAACACAAATCAAAAATGCCATTTAACTGTTAAAACTCCCCAAAGAAAGCAGCCCGGCCTCTGCTGTGCTCAGCCCTGGGCAGCTGCCTCCCTCCTCCATCCCCAGCACTGGTGATGCTCCAGGGCTTGCCCCAGACGTATCTGACAGCTCTGCAGCTTGGCAAGACTAACAGTAAACTGGGATAATGCTAACCAGAAAAACCTTAAATGCAAACATTTTTCTCATGGGCTCAGTGCAGCTCTGGGTGTCTGAAATGAGAGAGGATTTCCGTGCGCATCCCTCATGCTCTGTTTCCTCCCCTCTCTCCCTTTTCACCTCACACAGTTTATCTGGGTGCCCCATTGCTGCTGCTGAAAAATTAGCCAAATCACATGAAAAGCAACAAACCCAGTCTGGTGACCCTTCGAAAACCAGCTCCAATTCTGACCGGATACTCAGGTACGTGGCGTGGGAAGCCAGCCCTGGGGACCCGCGCCCACAGCGGGAGCCGGCTCGCTCCAGCTGTATGCTGATACTGCTGAGTCCTGTTATTATGATCATAGGTCTCGCCAAGGTGGGGAGATATTTAATTGATGATCCCAGGGAGGGCATTGAGGACAATGAATTGCTTCTGTAGCATCAATTAATGCTGAGGCTACAGGCCAAAGGGTTTCAGCAGCGCAGCAGAAGGCATTTGTGCCGATAGCGCTGCAATGCAAACTGCCAGAGAATTATGGCTATTATATTAGCATTATAAGTAGGGTGGGCCTGGGGAGGGGGAGGAGGAGATTTCGGCTACATATAAATCACTCGATCACAGTTTCCCACAAGTCCTCCCACTTTTCTTCCTTAGCCTGCACGGGTCAGAGGAGAGGAACCTGCCACTCATTGCCAAACCGCCCGCATTTATTTTGTTATTTCACCCATCTCTGTCTTCCCGGGAGAAAGGGCTGTCTCACAGCAAGGATGTCCCTGATAGATGCTGGCTTCCGTAGCCGACGTGATTCATGAGGCTACAGATGGATTGTAATATGCTTAGTTATTTCGCAATGAGAGCAGGAGGATAGGAACCGCAGCACGAGCCCTTTCCATGCTGCGCTGAGCAGCGCTCCCACCAAGGCATCGAGGTCGGATTAATTTATTTATTTGCTCCCCAGGACTGCTGAGCATCCCGGTGCACCGGTGCTGAGAGCTTGGTGCTTTGCAAAGGAAGGCCATTCGGGGCGATTACTTATTTATTTGCAGCGGAGCCTGCAATGGGCGCAGCGTGCTCGGAGCGCATCACGAGGACGTTCCATGCTCCAAGGAGCTCCCGCTCCGAGGACTCGCTGGTGGAAAGAGGTCACGGGAAGGAGAATAACAATGGGCCATTTATATACAATTTATATGCAAGACAAATTGATTCATGATAGGCAGCCCAGCAGAAGCAGGGGGACTCTGCAGGCAGGGGAGAGGCGCACTCGGCTCAGCTGTGCCTCAAGCTCCCCTTTGCGGCCAAGCTGCAGGGGGACTTGGAGCTGGATTGGGGTCCTGATGCCTTCGTGTGCTGTCCTTTTGGCACAGCTCCCACGGGCGAGTGGCACCTGGGTGTTTACTTACTGCTGTTGGAAAAACGGTGCCACTTCACAGCAGCCCGCGGGGCTATTTTGGATGAGACGGACACCTCAGCTTTTGGTTTACAAAGAAATTAAAAATGAAAAACAAAAAAGAAAAAAAAAAGAAAGAAAGAAAAAAAAAAAAGAAAAATGAATTTAATGGATCCAAACCAGGTGCAGACTTGCTGAGGGAACAGCCAAAGGGCTGGCACTGCCAACTCTTCCCCTTCAGCCCCTGGGGATATCCCCACCACATCAGTCCCCTTGCACTACCCCAGCCACCAGTGCCACCTCGGTCACGCCGAGGAAAAGAGAAATCATTGGTGCTCATTGTTTCGTCCTCAGGCCTATGTGCTTTGTGAAGCAACTGGAGATCCCTCAGTATGGAAGCTACCGGCCCAACATGGTCCCAGCCACCCCCCGGGCCAACCTGGCCAAGGAGCTGGAGAAGTACTCCAAGGTCACCTTCGATTATGCAAGTTTTGATGCTCAGGTTTTTGGCAAACGCATGCTTGCCCCAAAGATTCAGACTAGCGAAACCTCACCTAAAGCCTTTAAATGTAAGTTGGGTGCAGGGGAGGGTTGGGTTTTGCATTTTCTGCCTGTCTCAGCACCTCGCATGCTGTGAAGCCCTGGGGAACATCGCCTTGGGGTGCGGGGAGAGTCCCAGGGCTGAGCCTTGTGGGGTGGGAGGAGAAATGGGGACGGGATGGGGAGGCTGAGTTGGGTCCTGTGGCACATCCCCATCACGGGGAGAAGGACACGGGGCCCGTGGCTGCTGTGAGAGCTTGGCCTGGGGGAGAGGCCCTTGGGCTTCGGGTTTGGGAAGAATTGCCTGGAATGGTGGGAGCATTAATCTGAGCGATGGCTCCAGGTGGGATAAGTTACACAGTTGTCCTCAGTTGGTCCCCACTGCTTTGCAGTTCATATCTATTGATCTGTCTTTTCTCATCTAGCTAAATGGATTATAGTTCTCCTCTCTTCCATCTTACGTATGACCCACTCCCCCCATTTGTCTTCTTGGCCGCGCTGGGCTCTCCAGCGCTGCTCCTATCGATCACCCCCTCCCATCCTCTGCTCCCTGTCGCAGCCACCCACCTCTGCTCCGCACCGAGGCTCTTGCCCTGGTTACAGTGCTGTGCGATGACAGTGTGGGTGAAAATGAAATGGTGAAATGAAATTAAACCCTCCGGGGTGGGTTCTCAGGAGCTGTGTAGGGAGCCCGCCTGCCCCAGCCCTGTGCCGGGGGACCGACGTTTAACGTCCCCCCTCTCTTTGACACCAAACATGCTCCTGAGGACATCTTCCTGAATAAAAACATAAAGATTTAGGAGACCGGTTTGCAGAAGTCAGCAGCCTCAAGAGGGCTTTCTGTCTGGCTAATCCCACTTCCACAATCCTGTTTAATCCTGATGCAGCTGCTCTCTAAAAAGTGCTCGTACTTGAAAGCATCCCGGTTGTTGCACTACAATGGAAGCTGCCTTTATTACAGTACTAAATCTGTAAAGGATCAGACAATGAAATTGGATGGAGGCCAGAGAGCACAACTGCCACTGTCATCCTGGGTTAGGGCTGATGGAAAAGTAATTTGTTTCCCAGCACAAGTGATTCTCTTGCTGAATAGATTGTGTTATTTGCAATATTAGCAAAGAATTTTCAGGGTAATTGTACTGACAAAAATAATTCCAGCAAACCCACTAGGATAATCCTTTCTATTTTTTCTCATCACTTATTTTACTAATTTGCTGATTGCGAGTCTATTAGTGGTAGAAATACTTATGAAATGGAAAAGCATCGCTGAGTCTACGGTGTGAAATTGAAATTGGCATCTTGCGATCCTGGATATTGTCAGGTTGGGCTGGCAAACACCCGCACTCCGCAGCGAAGATGTGGATTAAACCGGACTCAAAAATAAGCAGCCATACACAAGAATAACCATTTGGGCAAGCTTCCAATGAGTTAATCAAAGCGACAAGATGAATATGATTGCCAATCATAGCAGGGAAATCTGTTCCTTTCACTGAGAACTTATTTTAAAGAGATCTTCATCCAGAGGGATTTATACTCCCCTGCATGTGTGTGCATCCTTCCCATTAATGTCAACGTGCATTATATACGCACGCAGCCAGGAAGAAAGCAGTCCTCGGGAACATTAGCATTTTATGGTGCCTTATATTTCCAGTTTGTGATGGCAATCGTGAAGCTCTGCAGCCACAGCTGCCCAGGTTGTCCTCCTGCTCCGCTACCAGCAGGACAAACCTCACGAGTCTTCTCTGGGTGAGACTCCTGGGTTTTCCCTCAAAACCTGCAGAGGAAAATGAAATGAGAAATGGAAAACTTTGCTAATTGATTCCGAATACAATCCTGTGGTGGTTCAAAATCAGACGATCCTGTCTGCACCCCCTGAAACTGCTGACTTCTGAGCCTTCCTAAATGGGTCCGGTTTTTAAACTGGGGCCAGTTTAATTGTGGGTTAACCTTGGGAAATACTGACTTTGATTTCAGAGGGTGTGAAGAGAGGACAACACCTCCAGGATCGCGCTGCTCTGTGCTGTGATATACAGTGCCAGTGCGGAGTAGTGACCATGTGTGGCTGTGCAATAAATCTGGTTACTCAGACGTATTTAAATTATATGTCAGCTGTCGGAAAATCCATATTTCACCGCTGTCATCCTCAGAAGCTCGTATTTCATGGCCGTGGGTTTCCTATAAATGTAATTTTTTAACTTAGAAGTGTTCAAACGTGCTGCAAGAAATCTCCCTTAGCTCCGTGGCTAAGTTAGGAACAGAGAGAGAGCAAAAAATAAAAGGGCTGGGAAGCTCCTCTGGGCTTTTTCTTTCAGTGTCTTCCACTGAGGGGTAGCTTTAATGAAGGAAAGTGGGTTCTGGGAGGCTCGATGGCAGAGCCAGCTAATGAATTGACTTTTCCCAACAAGAAACCATCACACAAGATCATGGCAGCAGCCAGCACTGCTCCTATTGCACCTCCCTGGCAATCCAGGGCTGGTAATAGCAGCGGGCTGGTGCTGCCGACGCTCTGCATCGGACTGATTTACCCGTGCCAGCCATGCCTTAGCCTTGTGTTGTTCCTTCTCTTTTTTTTTATTCCAGCCAAACCTTTTCCAAAGGCCTCCTCCCCCAGCCACAGCCCCTCCAGCAGTTACGTGAAGAGCACTTCATCTTCCTCCACAGGCTTCGACTACTCCCACGACGCCGAGGCCGCGCACATGGCCGCCACCGCCATCCTCAACCTCTCCACCCGCTGCTGGGAAATGCCCGAGAACCTCAGCACCAAGCAGCAGGAGGCCCCCGGCAAGGTGAGCGTCCAGCTGCAAGGCTCAGAAGGCAAAAAGACCTTTTTTTTAAACCTTCCCTTTCATTTTGAGCTTTATAGAGAGGAGTGGATGGCATATCACTTGCCAGCCTTTGCCTCCTGACGTGCTTTGGGTGATGTAGAATTTGGAGGATATAATCTTGGCTCTTAGTGTGTTCTGGAGCTGCATCATAGTTTGAATTTACCCATTGGAGGTGAGACTATCCTGAGCAGATACCCATGGCTGGTTCCAGTTTCTCACAGCTCACTGTCTGGTGCCATTGGAAGTTTCCCAGTTGCATCCAGGCTGACCTCCAGCTGCTTTTCAGAGGAGTTTGGGTTTTCCAGAGGTCCTGTGCCACACTCCCAGCTTTGTGCAGATGTCCTGAATGCCATGAGATGTCTTACATGGCACTGGATGTCTGTATTCAGGCAACCTTCTGATACACCATGCTGCTTTTACTGGAGGGTTGCATTTGCACAGCACATTTCTGAAAACCTTTAGAATCTTCTCACGTTGTGCCCATGGCAGGGGCAGGAGCTGGGTGGGTTTTAAGGACCCTGCCAGCCCAAACTGATCCGTGGGTCTGTGACTGCAGAGAGGACAGGGCACGAATAACCTGTTCCCTAACCTCCCCCATGACAAACGGGGACAAGATCCCCTTAGGGGATTTCTGGCAGATGCTGACGTTGGGCGTATTTCCCCCTTTTCAGTCCATGGACATTGAGGTGGATGAAAATGGGACTCTGGACTTGAGTATGAACAAGCACCGCAAGCGGGAGAGCACCTTTCCCAGCAGCAGCAGCTGCAGCAGCAGTCCCAGCATGAAGTCCCCAGATGTGTCCCAGCGCCAAAACAGCACCAGTGCCACGAGCAGCACCATGACCTCCCCCCAGTCCAGCCAGACCTCCCGCCAGGATGAATGGGATGGGCCCATCGACTACACCAAACCAAACCGCCAGCGGGAAGAGGAGCCAGAAGAGGTGAGCTCTGGACCTTAGGTAACAACTCACGGTGGATTGAAGGCCATATTTTCTTGCACGGTTCTCCTCTTTTCCTCCAGTATTCCTCGTTTGCTCCTTGAGCCTAAGAGAGGAGTATTACATCAGCTGCAGATTATGGGGCAGGAGGCAGAGCTGTCCTGGGGCAAACACGTGCTCTTGGCTCCATTGAGGAGCTCTTGCAAAGAAAAAGCCCACTGTGTGCTCTGTTCTGGGTCTGTGGTGCTTGCTTTGCTGTCAATCCTTCCTTCATTTGCACATGAGGTGCTCCTGGTGATGTTCCCCAGGCTGATTTCTCTCTGCCGTTAGCATGGGTCCCTACATTTCTCCTACAAAAAGGGGATATTGAAACTGGTTGGTCTGGGGACCAAGGTGTTCACAGGGCTCAGGAGTGTTGCCAAAGCTGCAGGAGCTCTGAGCTGGGATGAACCATTACATCCACTTCTCCTGGCACCCTTACATCCACTGCACCCCTGCATCCCCTTCTCCCGGCTGTTCTCTTGCAGTCAGAGCCAGCAGCCCACTCGTTTGCCTCCTCGGAAGCTGATGAGCAAGAAGTGTCGGAGGAAAACTTTGAAGAACGAAAATACCCAGGGGAAGTTACTTTAACCAACTTCAAGCTTAAATTCCTCTCCAAGGACATCAAGAAAGAGCTGCTCACGTGAGTCCTTCTCGCCTCTTTCTCTGATGCATATAAAACATGCTCTCAGGGCATGTAGCAGACAAAAACTGGAGGAAATACATTTTAAAATGTACCTTCTCATGGAGGTGTTGAGCTTCAAGGTGTTTTGCTGAGCAGGCAGGACTTCTGCTTAATGTGGAGCAAGGAGCTCCATCACTGTGAAGATGCAGGGCCACCAAATGTGAGCTCTGGCTGCAGCAGGATTGCTGACATTACATTTTGCATTGCAGAGGGGGCTTAATTGAGCCCCCATATGTGTATTTACAGCATTGGATGGGGAGAAAAAAAGGCCCAGATCTGTTCTATCCATGCTGACCCCCCCAAAGGTTAAGGTTTAGAGCTGGACACAGGCGCTGCAGCCTGGACCTGCCTCTGCCCCAATGCCCCTCGGGTCCGCTTGGAGGTCGTGGTGCTGAGGTTTCCCCTCCCAGACCTCCCTGCAGATCTTTTTCCTGCGTCTGACCTTCCCATATGCTAAAGAGGGAAGTCTGGCGAGCCTCGTTTTGCTGACCCTATACAAGCTGCTCGTTATTTGGCTGCGCAAGCAGGAACCTGAGGGAGCTGTGCGGACAGGCAAGGAAGAGGTCCGAGGGAGCAGAGCAGCAGCAGCAGCTTCCTAAATGAGCAAAGCATGCACCAGCTGCCCTGTACAAAGCTCTCTGGGCTTTTTTAAAACCCAGCAGTGATGTGAATAGCAGTTTTTGAGGTAGAATCCTTTAGTTGTGTTACGAAGGTAGAGACATTTCCTAAACAGAAACAGCCCTGGAATAAATAAGCGATGTCATGGCCAGCCCAGAGCCACCTCTCCCCATTTAGCATCCTTGCTCCTTCCTGGCCCTAACAAATTATCTGCAGTTAATCCAGGAGCTGGCTGTGTCTATCTGAAGCTCTGTGTCTGGGTGCAGAGCTTGGGCCACCTCCTGGCACCGATGGAGGTGTGGAGGTGCTGCTCACCTCTGCCTGACGGCACACGGCAACACACCACTTTCTTCACATTTGCCACATTTTTTTCAAAATTATGGAGGGTTCTTGTGATCTTTTTGAAATAAAAGAGGCATGAAAAGAGGGTGGAAGGGGAAGAGTTGGGGTATTTGCACACGAGCAGGGCCGATGGCAGGGGCAGACCCCCAGGAGGGCTTTACTGGCTGCATGCGCGCGTTTTCGGGTGAATTCATTCCCTTCCAGCACTTACACTTGTGGTGTTGTTGTTGCCCAGTTGCCCTACCCCAGGCTGTGACGGCAGCGGACACATCACGGGAAACTATGCCTCTCACCGCAGGTGGGTTCGCCTCTTTTCCATGGCTCAGACTCTAAATACAACTTTATTTTTTAGTATATTTTTTCACCATGTGGACGATTTGGTTCTGTTTCCTCCCCGCCTTCTGTTGCCCCTCTCCCTCCCCATGCCCCAGCCCTTTTTCTTTTTCCTTTTTTCCTTTTTTTTTTTTTTTTTTTGCTTATCCAGATATTCCATCTCTTCTCTTTCAGCCTTTCTGGTTGTCCTCTTGCTGACAAGAGCCTCAGAAACCTCATGGCTGCCCACTCTGCTGACCTCAAGTATGTTTGCGCTCAACTTGGATCTCCTTTTGTTTTTCTTTTTTTCCCCCTTTTTTTCTGTCTTTTCCCTCCCTGCCCCCCCTTTGTGCTCTGCTTTTGCTTTTTTTATCCCTTCCCTTCTCCTTCCAAAAGCCGATAAGTGTCTGCCTGCGAGGAGCTCTGGTGGAGCCCAGCCTCTTGATGTCATTTTGGGAATGCAATGGAATGAGGGAAGGAGTATTTTGGGGAGAGGGAGATCACGGAGCTGTTCAGCAATAACTCGGACCCCTGGCAATTTTCCTTTGGACACCGCAGAAATAAGCTAATTTCTTTTTCATTTGTTCCCTTTTAATTCATCATTTCTGTGTGGCTCTCAGAGAATCCAAAGCCAGGATGAAGGCACACGCTTTAGGACTGGGTAGAGACACAGCTGGGAAAATAGCAAAAAGAAGCCAACTCTTGGAGAACTCGGCGTGCTAATTTTTTGCTAAATTTAAGGGGCTGTTGGGGGAGCAGTGACACTTGGGTGCCTGATCAGTGGGGCAATGACAGCGGGACCAAGCAAATGGTGCTGGGCAAGGCTGGATCCTGAGCAGCTGCAAAGGGGCAGATCCAAGTGTGCATCTGCTAACTGGGGGCAAAAGGCTTTGGGCACCTAGATATTTGTGTGCACAATTCTGCTCCCAAAGGGGGGAATCTAGCTTCGGTATTTCCATTCAAATGTGTTCCTCCAAATCCCATTTTCAGCTTTGCTCCTCATTTTCAGGAGGAGCTGCAGCTTCACGGGGGAGTTTCCCTACTGCTCCTTAGTTTGCATCCCCTATAGGAAGGTTTATTGGAAATTGTATTTAAAATCAGCGGAGACCATGGGGGGACCTGAGCATTTCTTCTCCCAACACAACCTATGAGGGACAGAACTAATGGTGAATGTTTTTCCCACATCTTTGCCATGGAGCCAGCCTGTCTTTGCAGGCTGATTCTCCTCTTAGCGTCCTGCTTTGCTGAATCCAATTTTAGGATTATTTTGACGGTGAGATATTCATAACCATAACCAGGGAGGCCTCTGCAGGGGGCTTTGCATTGCATAGGCTCATGATAGAAAAACTCAGTCCTGTGTCCTGTCTGCAGCTGGTGATGCTCAGAATAAATAACAGCCAGGTGGGAGCCCCTTTGCTCAGTGAAGGTGATCAGCAAAACCCCAAATGCCCTTACAGCGTGGGTCTGGGACTGCTGCAGGTGCTGGTGCCAGAAAACCATTCGTTAACCTCCTGTTCTGCACCAGAGAAGTGGAAAAAGTAGCTGGATTAGGTGACATTAATAGAATATGCCAGTGGATGGCAAGGACTCTCCTGATTAGTGCTAAGTACACTTAATCGTGCATTATAGATGATATACATTTTGAAAGAAGCTCTTAAGAGAGCTTTGCTGAACTGGTGTTTCTCCAACAGCCTTAAAGAACAGCCTGGCGATCAGGCAATTAGTGGTAAGATATTAAAAGCTCTCAGGAACAGCGCCCATGCCCAGTATGGACGTGGTGAAAAATGGACCAGAGTCATCATTCAGCATTCTGAATAATGCACTTCGGGCATCTGAAGTTAGTGCTTTTTGATCAAAATACTACATAAAACAGGTAACCCCTGGCCAAAACAAAGCCTTTCAGTGTTATTTTCCAAGTGTTGTCCTGTTTGTATATCCTGGTGAGGATGGAGGCAGGGAGAGGAGGACGGAGGAGGATTCGGAGATGTTACGGATCCCGCAGTCACAGCTCTTTCACAACTTCAGATAAGGCCGTGTCAGCATTTCCATTATAAATTCTATTTCAGGGGGTTAATATCCCTGATATAAAAAAATAGCTCCAGGCTGGAACATGCAATAAAAGGTCTCTGTCGGAATGATTTGTCTCCAGATAATTAAAAATAAAAACCAAATCACTTCTTTCACCTCTTTAAAAGTCGTGAAAGGCAGGAGGAGTTCGGTGTTGGTGTTTTCATAATTCCATCCCAGCCCGAAGCTAGAACAACAAAGAAATAGTTTTGCTTCCTACTCTACTAGGGTTTAATGAGGAAATGTCATGAACATGTAGTCATCTCCCAAGCCTCTAATGTTTGAGTTGGAGGATTTCCATCAGGTCCTGCTGGATGTGGCCCTGTTCCTCCTGCACCAGACCCGGTGCTTTGCTGGGTCTGCAGGTGGAGCTGTGCCCTTACACCATACCCATGTCACCCTTCTGGGACCGGGACAGGTCCCTGTTCTCCCTGCAGCCGAAATTTTCCTCCAGCAGAGACCATCAGTGACCTGCAAACCCCAAACCTACACTCAGAGCTGACACATCGAGGAGAGTTTTGCTATTTTCTGATTTTAGAACCAAACCAAACGGGCGTCGAGAAAGTGGGATATTTTCTGATTTTAAAACTAAACTAAACGAGGATCGAGAAAGTGGGGGCACAAAACCATTCCCCTGAGAGCAGGGGCCCTCTGCAAGCAGGGAGCAGCTCAGCACCCCCCCAGGGACCCCCTCCAGCCCCACTCACTTGACTGGAGCAGCGCTGGCTAATTGACAGGCTGGCACGCGCGTCCTCGGCGAGGACTCCTCACCTCTCGTGCTGGTCCCCATGACAACTTTTATGGCTCACCTGTGGCGTTCGGAGCGGGGCTTTGTGCTGGTGGCACTTCAGAGCCCCTCACCTCCCTCACTTCGGTGGCCTTAATGACGCCGTGCTCGACTCGCACCATTATCTGTGCTGCCGCCCGCTGCCTTTGTGCAGCTCTGTGTGAGCACGGATGTGTTCTGCCAGGCTCAGCTCTCATTCGTGTGCCTGAGTGCTGGCTGCTTGCCTTCAGCCCAGTGGTTGTGGGTGAGGTCTTCAAAGAGCCCTCTGCAACAGGCGGAGGTGGAGGCGGGGCACCTGAGGGTGCTGGTGACCCCACCTGAGGACCCCTGTGGGACCCATGTCCCTTACCCATGGTGTAACAGAGGGAAGAGACCAAAGGTTAAGCTCAGCTTTTTCCTCATTCCTTCTTCATTATTCCCCATCAGAGGCATTGGTTGGTTTTGGAGTCTGTTTTTGGGTCTGCTCCCAGTGAACTTAGCCCCCCACCGTCACCTAGACCTGAGCTAAAACCTCTCGTTGGGCTTCTTCTTGGCATCGGCCAAGGTGGCCCAGGAGGAGAAACCTCAACAGCCGAGTTGTCCATGGCTGAAAACATTTTTTCTGGTTTCTTGGCTGGGCTCACATCCAACCCAATGGTCCGGGAGGGTACCAGTGTGTCCTTGCATCTTCCCCAAGAGGATGGGCACTGTCCTGGAGGTCTTTTCTTGCCTTGGTTTTTTTTTTTTTTTGATGTTTTTCTACCATCGCCTGAGCTGTCCCTATCAAGAAGGTGGGGATGAGGCCAGGACTCGTGTCCCTCCCCATGTCCCCATCCCTTCCCACTGACCTTCTCCCCAGTGCCCACACCGGGCATGGGGGCCCTGACGCTGCGGATGCCACGGACCTGACGTTGTTCCTGTGGAGTGAAAAGAGGCAGGGAGAAAATTCTGCTTCGGTGCTGCCCGGATTTCTCTGGCACGAGCAGTGCAAAGCCTCCAGCCTTGTGCGTGTCCCCTGGCTAATGGGAGCCTCCCTTTCTTCTGCAGGTGCCCTACTCCTGGCTGTGACGGCTCTGGTCACATAACAGGAAATTATGCATCGCATAGAAGGTAAGATCTTCCCTTAAATTATTTTATCCTTAGCCTCTTACTATTTTTTTTCCTTTTTCCTTTTTTTTTTTTTTCCTTTTCTTTCCTTCTTATTATTTTTTTCCCTGCAATGGCCAGAGTTGTAAAGTTCTGAATAAAACATTAATGTTACTGACAACTGAAGCCTATTTTCATCTCTTTAATCTGACTTTCTTTTTCTTTTTTTTGATGTTTCCAGCATCTGATTAGAAGCTCCCTTCAATAGAATAAAAGACAAAGGGTCAGATTTTAGCTGATGCAATGTTCCTGTTAATAATGCTACCTATTTATGACTTCTATTATCACTTTAGAGCATTAATAGCGGAGATCTGAGCCTTCTGTTTCAACAATTCCATTAAACATCGCAGGCTGTTAGCAGATATCTTCTTATCTAGACACCGTTAATTACTGTCCATCTCCCTCAAATATATAGATTTTTTTTTTTTTCCTCCTGACTTCTGGTGATGTGAAGCTGCAAATCGAGAGAGATCAAAACAGTGTGCGAAGTGCAGGGGGAAGCTGACTGGAGCGGGGGCATCGCGTGCGCGGGGCCCTGCCTCTCAGACAGGCCTTTCTTCTCTTTTCAAACACAGTCTGTCAGGCTGCCCTCGTGCCAAGAAAAGCGGGATCAAGATAACCCCGACAAAGGATGATAAAGAAGACCCGGAGCTGATGAAGTAAGTCTGGATAAAACCACCCTGCATCCCCACCGCTCAGAGCATCGCCGGCCTGGGGCCGGGCTCTGGCACCATCAAAGCTCTTCCACATTTTTCCCATGATTTTTTCCTTGATGCCACAAATGCAATTCTGAAATTGGATGGGAAAACTGGGAGGTGGGGGAGGTAACAGCGTGTTTTTTTTTTTTTCTCATTGTTGTTTGCAGATGTGAAAGGTAGGTTGGCAGGGCACTAACGGTTCATCTCCTTCCCGTGCTTTATATAATTCCTGAGGAAATTGCTGGTGTTGGGAATGAGGGTAAAAACCCGCAGCCAGATGAAATGTTGGGGGTTTTCAGGGTGGAAATGGGCATGTGAGGGGTGCCGGTGGGCTTGCTTAGTTCCGCAGGGTCAGGACCTGGTAGCAGTGAATGTGTTGTAGAGTCTTTGCCACCGCTGAGTGTTCAGAGTGAGCTGAAAAAGCCCTTCTCTGCTGCCTCGGGCTGAATTTTTCAACACCATCCAGGGGAATACTCCGCCTGGGAACAGGGATTTTAAAAAAAAAAGCCCACTTCAAACCCTCTCATCCTGGCTCTCGGCACACTGCAGCACCACGGGCTGGGCACCCAGGGGCTGCCCTGCAACCCCTTGCACATCTCTGGGATGTCAAAACCTTTACGGCAGGATGGTGCCAGCCCCAACTCCAGGATCCTATTTTTGGTTAACCCAGCACATTCCCAGCCTTGCCAGAACCCATCCACTAACCCAGTGTGTTCAGGTGGAGCAGGGAAAAAGGGAGCATGGGGAGCCAGAGGAAACCTTTTAGTGAGTTTCTGGATGCTGCCGGAGCAGCCAGGAGTGCTGGCACTTCTGGTCAAACCCCTTTCGCTCAGCAAACTCTCCCCAGACATTTTTCTCCCTATTTTAGCCCTTCCCTTGCCAGGGCAGCTCTCACCCTTGCCGAATTTTGGAGGTCCAGGAGCACAGAGGCTGTGCTGGCTGCTGCTGGCCCCTGCGCTCTGTCAGGGCTGTGAGGAGCTGGGGCGCATGAGCTGGGGAAAGGAGCTGTACGAAGCAGATGATATTTGAGCCATCTGCTCTGTTCTCACTCTGTCTCCAGGAAGAAAAGCCTCTGAGTTAAATGAACTGTGTGCCTAATTAGCAGGAGTTAGCGGAGTTTATTAAAAATTAAGCAAACTGCTCAATAATCTGCTGGAAAAAAAAAAAAAAAAAAAAAAAAGAGAGAAAAAAAAACACAAAACATTTGGACTCAAATATCCTAAATTACTGGTGGCGTTGCAATGCTGCTCTATTACCTGGTGTCATGGTAAAGGACAGGAAAAGCAGTAAGTGTGGTCGCAGGGCTGCTGGGCTTTTGCAGTGCTGAATGCACCAAGTGGCTCCCCCAGCACAGCTCTTTGGCAGGAGATCTTTTCCCAGGGCAAAGGGAAAAGGGGCTCTTGTAGAGATGAGATTTTCTGGATCCCAGAGAACTGATGCTGTCCATCACCAAACTGGCCTCAGAGACCTCACTGGGACTCTGCTCCCCTGTTTGCAGCAGGATGGTGGGGTGCAGGGGGCCATGAAAGCATCCCCTGATGTGCTGCAGTACAAGCAGCAACCCCTGGTCCTCCGATATCCCCAGGACGAGCATCATCTCCTTGAGATGTGCAAAACAGCACTGTGCAATGGTCTCTTCACTGCTGGCTTCCTCCAGTCCTTGGCAAGCTGGAGTTCTGTCTCCAGCACAAGGTGCACCCGGCGCACATCCCCATGGGGATGCGTTAAGGAGCTTTGCCTCCAAATCCTCTCCTCTGCCTGCACCGAGTGCCTCTTGGCACCCGGCCGAGTTTTGCACATCACCACCAAGGAGAATGTCATTTAGTCCCCGTTGTTTTGCTGCTCAGCCTTCGAGCAATTTGCTACAGATGTGATAGAACAGATCACCTCAACCTTCAGCCCAGCCCTGGCACAAAGCGGAAGCATCCGTGGCTGCCTAATTGATCGAGCACTGCCGTTACTTCCGTTAAATAATAATAATAAAATAAAATATCCAAGCCAGCTGTTTTGCACAATAAGGCTCTGGTTTATTTTTTAAAAAATGGAAGTGTAATGAAAGTTAAATTAACAGTGTAAAATATGTAACGGTTGGGCCATAACAGCTGCATGCTAAATGCTGGGGTTTGTTTCTCTCTCTCTCTCTTTTTTTTTTTCTCTCCTTTTCCTCCTGAGGATTCAGTAATTTGCTCGTGATCATATAAAAGCAATGATGTTATGAATTTAGTGAGGATCCTGCTGGCAGGGATATTATAAGTGAATTGTGCTGCATTTGCAGCTGATTAAAATTGAGATCAGCATTTTTCAAATTATCTTGGGAAAATAATGGGTGTGCGGCTCCCCCTTCTGCTGTCAGCTCCCTTTTGTACCAAACATAAACAATAAGGGGAATCATTTCTGTGGCGAAACTGCTGCGATTTTCAGGAGCAGCTCAGTGGCTATTTTGCTGGGGAAACCTGAAGCCCCTAATTGCTTTCGAACTGAGGACAAGAGGTTATTTTCGCCGTTTTCTGCCTGCTTTTTTTTTTCCTCCCCTTTTAT
Organism: Aythya marila; assembly: GCF_965140915.1. Lineage (NCBI taxonomy): Eukaryota > Metazoa > Chordata > Aves > Anseriformes > Anatidae > Aythya > Aythya marila. The sequence continues at coordinate 2,087,497 of NC_139057.1, forward strand.
AGGGTAACCTCCCTCAAGTAATAAACTTTTAACTGTATTTATAATTGACTAGCATCCTTAAGCAAGTGCAAGGCACAGCAGAAACCTTAATAGACACTCAGGGCTGTGCTGAGCGGCCGCGTGTACTTGGTGTGCCATCGGGCTGGTGAGCAAGGGGACAGTGGCTCCTTTCACAGCACTTATTGCTAATTAACACTGGCCATGTCAGCACTGCCACCACATCTCCAGCACGATTTAACTGGCCCTAATCAGTGCTGGAGGCACAGGGATGGAGGGTTTGTGCTGGGACAGACAGCAGTTCCTGCTCCCAAAGGTGTTTGGTGCGAGCCTGTCCTCCTTGGGGGGTGTCCAGGTTCAAAGTCAGGACCCAGCCAGCCACCTGGCACCCGAGGCACCCACCCAGCACGGTTTTTGACCTTCTGTGTGATGGGTTGGGACTCCCCAGCAGCTGCTGTTCAGCTGTTTTGCTGCAAGTGTGGCGCTGATGTGGTCTGCTGGCTGGCTTTGGGTCTTTTTAGGGGGGCAGCCATCTGCCTCCCATACCCATTGCTGTAAAAACAGAGCTTCTATTCCCTGAAGTGGGGTTTCCATCACATATTTGGTAGAAGTAACTACATGTTTGTGTCCCTGTCCCCTGGTTTAGGACTTAGAAAGCACCTCTCCTCCCGTGCCATGCAGCGTCTGCCCCACAGCACCAGCAGTCTGGTGGGGAAGGTTCCCTCCAGCACCGTCCTGCTCTGCTGTCCTCCATCCCCTGCTCAGCTTGGGAAGGAGCCCCTGCAGTGAGAAAAGCTCCCAGCCTGGTTTTGTTGCCATCTCTAGCCATGGGAATAACAGGCAGAGCCCAGCAAGTCCCACAGATTCTTAAAACCCATGGGAAGAAACATCCCAGCTGATGCAAAGAAGTGTCACCCTCTCCGTCATTAAAGCACCGACCAAATAAAATCCAGATGAGGTCCCCAAACATGAGCACTCACTTCCTACACTTCATCATCCATATTTTCCTTCCATCCCTCTTCATTTCTGTGCTGTATTTTTTTTTTCCCTGTGCCCAGGTGTCCGGTTCCTGGCTGTGTTGGGCTTGGACACATCAGTGGCAAATACGCCTCGCACCGGAGCGCATCTGGGTGCCCCCTCGCAGCCCGCAGGCAGAAGGAAGGATCACTCAACGGCTCCTCGTTTTCCTGGAAATCGTTGAAAAACGAAGGCCCGACCTGCCCTACCCCGGGCTGCGACGGCTCCGGCCACGCCAACGGGAGCTTCCTCACTCACAGGAGGTAAAGGATGGGCTGGAGGTCACCACAAGCATGCCACCAGTGATGGTGTGATGGTTTGGGGACCAACCTGCCTGCCTGTGAACACTGCCCAAGCATCGTTCAGCTCCTGCTGAAAGGCTCCATAATCGCTGCCTCTGATGCTGGTCTCTGCCAGGTTGTGTTTTCTGCAATGGATAAAAACACTTGGAAATGCTTGGTTCTTGTAACTTTTCAGCGGTGAGGTGTGAATTGACCAAAGTCATGAAAAGCAGTGATATAATGTCATTTAGCACGCCAGCTCAGGACTTTGGCAGCCAAAATGGGGGCTTGTTGCCCAATCCATCCAGACTCGCTTCACCTTCCTTGCCTGTCATGCCCTCTCTTTTAGGAAACAACACATTTTTTTTAAAAATCTTTGCTCAGAGAAAATTGCTCTTGCTTTATAAATGAGGACCTTTGTGGCATTATTCATAAAGCAATTTCCTCTGCACCATAAAAAGCTTTTAGAAGGGCTGTCTCACAGCGTGAGCTCCACCAAATGGTACGTGCTCGTGTTGGGAACATAGCACCTATAAATACGGAGAGTTTATGAAACCCATTTTTACTTGCTTTTCAGTTTGTCAGGGTGCCCACGAGCTACTTTTGCTGGGAAGAAAGGAAAACTCTCAGGGGATGAAATTCTCAACACAAAGTTCAAGACCAGCGATGGTAAGGATTTGCACTCATTTTTTTCTAGCAGGTGTGTCAGGTACCGAACCCCTATGGCTTGTTCTTCGCAGATTGAAACCTGGCCTCAGTTTTACTAGAAAATCCTGTGCTATGAACATCTCTTTTGGGGCCTCCTCAGTGTTGGGGGTGGTGTGGCACTGATGCTGCTCCCTGAGTGACACAGGTGAAATGGCAAAGGAGATCCCATAGTGAAGTAGTGCTGAAACTGAGATGTTTTTTCAAGTATTCTCTGGCATTTTCACAAGTCCCTTTCAGTCATTTTGCTATTTTCACCTATTCAAGGCTTTTAATCCCACAGATATTTCTGGATCTGGAGTTTTGTTAGCGATGGCACTACCACTGTTTCTGGTGCTATCACTGAGGGGGTTTGGTAATGGGCAAGGTTTGGCTGTTTTACTTGAATTCTTATATACTTTGGAAGATAAATTTCTTCCAGGAAAGTTCCCTTATTTTACTAACCCTGTAATTTCTAGTTAAGACACACATTCATTTTTCAAATGATGTATTCCTGACTCAGGACCAGACAGAGCAGTTGTCAAGGCGGCCAACCTTGCAGGGCGTGTGGATGCACTGGGCTCCAGCCGCTATGCTCTACTTTATATGTAATGCTAATGTAAATGCTTTTGCATTTACATATTGACCTATAAAGCACTATTGAACCGTGCTGCTGAAAGCCTCGCTTAAAAAATAAACAAAAAATAGAGCAAGCGAGATGTGCATCCCGTGCTGAGGACGTGAAAGCAAAGGCGAGGACGCTGGGAGGTGTGATGCCTGCCCATGTGAAGGGGCTGAACGCCTGCTGCTTTCCCTCCCGCAGTTCTGGAGAACGATGAAGAGATCAAGCAGCTGAACAAGGAGATCAGTGAGCTGAACGAGTCCAACTCAGAGATGGAAGCTGCCATGGTGAAGCTGCAGTCGCAGGTTTGTGAGTGTGGATGTGATCTCCCAGGGGGTGGTGGTGGGTGCCCTCGATGGAGGGCTGCTAACCCTGCCTGCTCCTTGCTCTGCAGATCTCCAGCATGGAGAAGAACCTGAAGAACATTGAGGAGGAAAACAAAATCATAGAGGAGCAAAACGAAGCCCTGTTCCTGGAGCTCTCAGGGTTGAGCCAGGCTCTAATCCAAAGTCTTGCCAATATCCGCCTTCCGCACATGGTAAGAAACTTTGTCGGTGCCCAGCCCCAGCTGGGGTGATCGAAGGAGCAGAGCGAAATCGGGCTTAGATAAGGCTTATGGACCATTAAAAAGGGGGAGAAATTCTCTATGTACACCTACCCGTCCTTTATAAGATCAGTGCTTTTGCCTTATCTCTGAAGCTTGCATTATATCTCCCTTTTGTTGTCATTTTCTGCTGATCTCCTTTTGTATCTATTGTTCTGTCTCATTACATCTGGGAGTATTATCACAAAATAGGAAACTTTATCAAGGGCACCCAGAGCCTTTTAGGCTAAGACAGCACAAGCAGAGATCAGGAGGGATTGGATTTCAACGTCAGAGAGATCTTACAGCTCCCATTATAATGCAGGTAGTTTCAATTCAGTTTTGAATAGCTGGCAGCCAAAGAATAGCATTCTTAAAGAGAGTGTATTTTGTTTAATTTAACAAGGTCTAACAGCCCACAGCATGTTACCATAGAGTTACTGCAAAATGAAAAGGCTGCATTAAAATAGTAAAACCACAAAAGGCTATTAATTACCTTCCCTCTATTCCCAGGAATGTAATTACTGTTGTCAAAAACAGGTGTGTGCAGGGGGGGCTGCGTGCTGGTGGGGAAGCTGTCCTCTTACAAGCCATAACGACCATCACGATGATCAGAGGAATGAGCTTTTGATTTATATTTTTTTCTGCCATCATTTTTTGGGAACCCTTTTCATTGGGGGCTGTATTTAAATTCAGGCTGGTTGGAGACGCGCCATCCTCCAGCAGAGCACTTTTGGACAGTATTCACCCAGCTGCCTAACTGGCAGAAAACCGCTCACTGAGTGCTTTTTTTTTTTGTGAAGTATTTGACTCATAAAGGTCAAATAAACTGTTCAGCAAATATATTTTCAAGGTTTCAGGCAACTCCAATTAAATAAGGCCCAGGAGACTTGTATGCTTATTTTATTCCTGTTCTTTTTCTTCCTCCTCCTTGTTACTTTTTTTTTTCCCTGTTAACCCTGAGATAGATGTTGGCAAGGTTTCCACGATGCCCCTCAAAAGCCAAAGCTGTCCAGCAGCAGCAGCATGCTGGCGTGGGCAGACACGAGCCCAGGGTGACCTGCTCCTGTCCTAACTTTGCCTTTGATTCCCCCTGTGATGCTCCAGCAGTCCCTGCCTCCTCCTCCAACCTTTCATTTCCATGGCTTGATTCAACCTCAAGCCCGTCAAACTGCCTGCACACACTTAACCTGGTGCTGTTAATTGTTCCTTATGGCCAATGCATTAAAAATTGAGCAACCAGTGAAGATTTTGGAGGATCAGGGGCTGCACAATGAGTTTCCCGTACACACAGCACCGCGCACAAAGAGTCTCTGATGTCGAGACCGTTGGCTGTTGGTATGATTAATTGCAAAGAAAGATTTCAATCCTTTCCTGCTCCGCTGCTAACACTTTTATTTGGCTTTTTTGGCTTCAGGAGCCCATTAGCGAGCAGAACTTCGATGCGTACGTGAACACGCTGACCGACATGTACACCAACCAGGAGTGCTACCAGAACCCGGAGAACAAGGACCTGCTGGAGAGCATCAAGCAAGCCGTCAAGGGCATCCAGGTTTAGTGCCGCGGGATGGAGACGGGCAAGCAAACAGACTGTAAGACGGAACTTTCCCTCCAAGTATTCAGGTTTACAAGTTGTAAAACTTGTTTAATGAATGAAAAAAAAACAAAAAAACAAAAACACACAAAGGACCAAAACGTAACCAAGAGGCCATTTCTGAGACGTGGAACTGATCGAACTCAATGTTCTCGTTTACTTAACTTTGGACCTTCTTAGGAAAAGTGGGATTTTTCTCCCTGGACCACGAGGTAGACCAGGATGGAAGGTTAAATTCTCCAGTAGGTTGTGGGGCTCGGTAGCTGGTGAAGAGCAGGCGTCTTTCATAAGCTGCCGTGCTTTCACAGAGTTGATCCAAGAGTTAAAACGTTACAAGAACAGGGTTTTGTCTGATCCAAGACTAGCGTATGACTGGCTCAAACCCTCATGTTGTCTATGGTCGTATGTCCAGATCACCTACTCACCCATGAATTATGTTATATGTTGCTATAAGTGCTGGAGCTGCAAGCTACCTGTAAATCTGAACCTGTGCTGGGCCTCCCAACCCCAGGAGTTCAGATATCCACTGGGCATGGGAACTCTTAAGTATTATAAAGTAGCTTATTTTTATTTTCTGAAAGAAATCTGAAGAGCAGTTCTGGATCTCCAGTGGAAAGCGCAATGGAAAAAAGGTTCTCAGGGAAGCTTTTGGAGTTTGCAACTACAGTATTCCTTTGTCTGTCTTAAATATGAGAATAGCTATTATGAATAGGCCAATACCAGATATTTCATACAGAAGAATTCTTAATGTGTCATGGTCCGGTGTATATGATTTTTTGGAAGTCTGTTTGATGATGGTTCTGGTTCTTTTCATTATTGTGATCATCCTTACAGTGGCGCAGTACTGCCAGTCCAGAGATCATACATCAATGCCAGAGAACGTTTGAGATTGCGATGAACAAAAAAAAAACAAAAAAAAAAACACAAACAAACAAGCAAACAAACAAACAAAAAAGCAACAAAAAGAGAAATGTTAATTGATGGCCAGCAAAGTGCTTACTTAACGTGAATCAGCAGTTTATTTCTTGCAGATGTCCACAGGGCAATGGGTTTTTCTTGGTTTGGTGTTCTACACCTTGTGCAAAATCACAGCACAAGCGCCGTTCTGGAGGAAAAACAAAAAGAAGAAAAAAAAAAAAAAAAAGGAAAAAAAAAAAGCATTCAGGTATTGGGTATTGTTCCAAAGAAGCATTTTGTAAGCAGCTCGGTATGTGCAGCTCCGTGAATGTCTCTGCGATGCTCCAGCATCCAGGCTGAGCGCGGTGGGGATCGGGGGGCCATTTTGGCACCTTTCCAAGAAAAGGAGAGGTGGGAGCTCCTTTTTTTTTTTTTTTTTTTTTTTTCCATTACCTCCCACCCAGGGCTTGCTGCCACCCTGGTGCAAACACCTTGGAAGTGGAAGGGGCAAAACCCCTCTGGGGTCCCCCGCATGGCTTCTGGTGGCGTTGGGGCAGAGCAGAGGTGGGGAGGATTTTGGTGACCGATGCTAAAGACGAGGCCGTGGTGGTGTTTCAAGCCCAATCCTGCAGCTATTTGGGGCAGAATCTGTGATTTGGAGAGGTCGGTGGGGAGCTCAGCCTGGGCTGGCTCCCCTGAGGAGCTCAGTGGGTGCACGGCCACGCTGAGGCCTCCGCGGGCTCAGGCTCCATGAGTTTGCTTATTTTAGAACCCATTCCAAGTGCAAAACTACAAAAGAAAGGGGAAAAAAAATAATAATAATTTGAGGTGTTAAAAACACAATGTTCTTAACATGTAAATAGAGTCCAAATTGATTGTGACTGCAATTCAGTTAGTATTTAAAAGTAGAGAAATTGCACTTCCTGGAAGAAAGAGAGGAAAAAAAAAAAAAGTAGTTAGTTTAATTATCCTGTAAATTATTTAATTTTGGCAAGATGTATGTAATTTATATTTACAACACCTTATGTTAACTTTTTCTATTTATTTAACTTTTTTATTTATTAATTTTATACTTACTTTAAACTGGACACCGCACCATAGAAAAGAAGATAAAAGAAGCAAAAAAAAAAGTTTAAAATTAAAACTTTTGACCATAAAAAATGATATTCCAAAAAAAAAAAAGACACCCTATCTACAACTCCTACTTGTAATTTTGATGCAACCAAGTTATTTTTTATATATTTTGTTATTTATTCTTTTAACGATGGGAATTTTTTTAAAGATATTTTATAACTGAGACATTTTGATAATTTTTTGGTTTGTTTTTTTGTGGGGGCAGGGGCACCGGGGGAAGAGAGACTTTTTCAGTTTTTCTTTTCTTTTTCATTCATATTGTTTCAGGCACTGATAACAGGAAATGAAAATTCTGTATTTATTATTTATTTAATATTTAAGTCGAGAAAAAAAAAATGAACTGTGCTCTTGTTGTATATTTATTTTGTCGTTTGTGTGTCGGTTATGTGATGACTGAGTACTTGTTTATGTGAAGGAATACTGTTAATATTTAAATAATAAAGAGTCACATTGAAAGTTATAGCAGGCTACATGTTATTCTGTGAAAATGAATACTGTGATCTACTTTCCTCAGGAAATGTATTTTGCAGACAGAACTTCCTTATGTACTGGCAGGGTTATTTCGTAATAAAACCCAGTTCTGTTTGTGACTTTAGTTCCTATGGTCTTTCTTCGAGCTTCTGCCAATGTCCCCGACGTGTCCCCGAGCAGGGGTCGCATCCTGCACCCCCAGCACTCAGCAGCCCTGCGTGAGCAAAGGAGGTGCCGGGGGAGGACAGGGTGCAGGATGGATGCTTTCAGCCTTTGGATTTACTAAAAAAAAATCACAAAATTGATCTTTGAGCTTTAACTTAAATGCTGGGAGGCGGTTGTTCTTCTCGACAGGATTGCCTCGCTTTTATTTGCTTGGCTCCCAGGCTGTCCTCGTCAAGGAGCAGAGATGATTCGCTGGAGGAAAAGTCTTGCTTCTGAAGCTGTGGCAATGAAGGGGATTCATCACCATGCTCTTCGTCGGAGGAGGCATTTCGGAAGTCGCCGAAATTCACTTTAGCTCTGCTGGAGTTGCAGCTTCCGAGGTGAAATAAGGTAAATCACATTAAGGCCGCTTGGAGCTGAGCGAGTTGGGGCGAATGGGAATTTCAGGCAGGTCTGTCATTGAGAAATTCATTTCTCTTATTAAGTGAGCTGAGCCTCCTGGCTGTCCCCACGCAGGGGCACGAGGGGCGCTGGGTTATGTCGGAGGCGGTGGCAGTGCTGCGATGGCACGGGCATGAAAGGCAGAGTGAAATGGTGGCAGACGGGTAAGGACTGGAGCCAGAGAAAGCTGGAGCAAGGTTTTGGGATAGAAACAAGATTCCTTAAAGCCTTTCCTCAAAGATGCATGGCCGTAGTGTTCACTGGAAGCTTTTTTCTCTCTGTTGGGTGTCTGCGAGCCGCAGACTGGGCGAGCGGCAAAGTTTGGAGCCCAGTAGTGACTGTGCCACAGTGCGACCAGTCACCAGCAGCTCTCCAGAAAAAAAAAAATAAAAAAAAAATGAGGCTATTAAGTTTCGGGGTGTGAAAGCCACTCCAAACACAAAACCAAAAAAATTATATCTCAATGAATTGGGGCTCACCTCCCTCAGGACAAGGACTCTTTGAGGTTTTGCTGGAGACCTCGCAGAGCTCATGGGGTCCTGCCCCCTCCACAACAAGCGGCACAGCTTAAATGGGAAAAGGGGGCAGACTCGCGTGATGGCACGCCTAAACTGGCTGGCATGGCTTTTTTCTGAAGGACACGGCATTGTTTTGGGGGGGTGTTGATAGGCTTTGCACCACGAAGCAGTTCGTTGTGCCAATATTTGATGATGATGATCGAGCTAATAGGCACACTCGCGCGTCCTCTCCTAACGAATTGGCCGCGCTGCATAATGGAGCGGTTGGATTTGTGTTAAATTGCAGCTTTGGGAGCCATCACTGTGAGATGTTATCTTCTCCGAACTGGCGTCCTTTATCGCAGGGAAGGGAATTGAATTGGTTTAAGATGGTACACTGTGCGTTTATAGGTGTGCTTAGGAGAGCTCTTAAGCCTCCTCCGACAAGCGGAGGGTGAGAGCTGCGCGGCAGAGGACAGCGGGGCTTTGCTTCCAGGATGAAGGGAAAAGCTCCTTGTCAGCGTACGGTCGTTTCTAAACACGTCGATAAATCATTGACCAACGAGAGCATCATTTGGCCTCGCTGATGCCACTGTTAATTGTTGAAAGCTGCTAATGACCCTTCCCTCTGTTCTTCTGCTCAAGCCGTACCTTCCACTCGCTCCGGCAAGGGCTTTTGGGGGGAGCAGAAAGGGGTTTCTTTCCCAGCCTTGTATTTTTTTCTGATTTTCTTCCCCTCGAGCTCCTCTGGGTGATGTCTCAAGGCTCCCACCCGATCCATGCCCTCCTTTCCATCTGGATCCTCGCCACCAGGCTGCCCTGTAATGCCCAAGCCCCTTGGTGAGCCGTGGTGGTCCTGGCACCACCTGCATCCTGCCCACCCCACCAAAAACCCTCATGGGGACAAGGGGTGATGGTGCACGGTGGCCTCCAGAAAGGCCAACCATGATCACGTCAAGGGTCTGAAAAGACTGGTGTGGTTGGGATGGGGTAGCCTCCTCCTCCATCAGGTTCTCCACCAGGAAGGGAAGACAACTGTGCTCTCCAGAGCTGCTTTTTGGCAGGGACCTCACCTCCTTGGGCCCCGAGAAGATGGTGCTGAGGGTTCTGGGGCCACCGCAGCTCCCCCAACCAGCACTGAGCCCAGCAGGGCCTGCTGAAGGGCTCTGGCCTGCTTTTGGCAATGCACTCACTTCTCCTACACTTGGATGAGGAGAAATATCCTGAAACGACCTTCCGCTTTGCGCGGTGGGGCTCGTGGGACTGGGGCTGTAGGGAAGCGCGAGGATGATGCATTTGTCAAATAGCTCTCGTTATTCCAGATGCCTTCACCCCCTTCTTTCTGCAGGACGAATACATCACCAGCTGCTGTAAAAACGGTGCTATCAGATTTAAAGGCATTTTCATCGCTGTCAGCTGGGAAGTATAGCAAGCATTAAAGCCTGCATTCATTTGTGGAATGGCAACGCTCTTTTGTTTGAATCTCAGTGATGATCTGGAGAACCACGAGCCATGAAGAGACAGAGCAAGGACATGAAAACTCAAGCTCCAGGACTGGCACCAAGGGGCAGACCACGCCAGGAGGAGCCTGGACATGCTCAGGTTTGGTGTCTGACCCCACAACATCAGGGGACATATGGGGAGAGACTCAGCCAGGCATGACCATGGCTAACTCCAGCACGTCCTTATCGAAGTCATGATGTGCCAAAGCATTTCCCTGCATCTCCCTACTCCCAGCAAGTCCCAGAGTCCCCCCAAATGGCATGAGGCCAACTAGTCTGGACCCAACCAGGGGCTACCCTGGACTTTGCACCAGTTTAATGGTGCTGGCCTCAGGGGATTTGGGTTTGGCCCGAAGCTCATCGAGCCCAAGATCGAGAATCAGCTCCTCAGGTTTTGCCATTGCCAGAGGACTCCTCGGGCTTCAGCATTTAATAATCCAGCCCAACCATGCTGAGGCTGTTCAGCAATTAAATAACATAAATCCAGAAGCTAGATTAATAAACAGTCTAGTCCGTCTAGAGCAGTCTACAGGGTGGAGAGATAAAACTGTAAGATATTTATTACTGTCTCGGGGATGAAGTCATTAATTTAATAACTACCCATTGCTTTCTTCTTGCAGTTGTTAGCAGTCTGGAGGTTACAGAAGATTAGGTGGGAAACTCGCTGCCTCCCCGCCGAGAGGAGCCTTTCCCATGAAAGCCGGAGCCCAGCTCCCATCTGTCACCCCATTACGGCGGAGGTGGTGAATGTATTACCCAAATACAACAAAACCCAAATTTCTGCTGGCCACATGGCAACCCTCCACGGAATTTAATGAGGATGCTGCCCTTTGTGCGCGGGGCCATTTCCAACAGCTGTAGAGATGAAGGCAGAGGACATTCACCGGCGCTCGCTTGTTGCTGCTGCCTTTGAGCACCGATGCTCTGCTGCCTCTGGTCCTGCAGCGTTGGGAGTGTCGTCAGCTCCCTCCTCTGTGCTTTCTCAGCGGGTTTGCACGTTTTCATGGGAGGGAACATGGGAATTATTTCGGTCCCTGCTGTGATCTGATATTGGGGAGCTTCCAGGACTTAGATATCAGCATCCTCTTTAGAGTGATTACGGATGGAGCCTTCTGATGAGCGTGGTCTCCCGCTGACAGCTCCAATCCACGGCGATGCTGCGGCAAAAGTCGGGCGAGGGGGGTGAGGGAGGATGCCCATTTGTGTGTCCTTGGTAGATTTTGTCATCGTTTGACCCGGGGACAGAGAAGAGCTTTCATTCCAACAAAGCGCCGTGGGGAGGCCGGGTGTGATGTGGGAACACATGCTCCTGCCAGCTCCGGCAAGGAAGGGACTGAAACACTGCTCATCTCCCTGCACTGACTGTGGAGGCAACCAAATTGCCTAAATAGCTTAATTGAACCATTAGCCTGCTTTGGAAAATAAATAAAATACAACCAGGCGTGTTCTGTGGGCGCGGGGTGCAGACCGGCGGCTGTGCGCACACAGCGACGTGGGTGCAGGCACAGCCAGCCCTGCCAAGGCAGCCTCCAGCTGCAGCATCGTGGGGAGGAACGGCTCCAGCAGCACTTGGCACCCTTCCCTGTCCCTGTCCCTGTCCCTGCCACACGGCACGGCAGGGTGCTGCAGGGCTCCTGGGCAGCTCTGTCCTGGAGGAGCCACAGGTCCCTGGCATTGCTTATGCTCCTGGCTTAGCTGCTGGCCTTGGAGAAGCCCCTTGCTCCTAAAGCCTTAGAGGGTAGCAGAGCCACACGGAGCCATTCTGAGCAAAGCAGAAACAGGTGGGATCCCCGAGCCTCTCAAGGAAGGATGAGAAGTTGACAGGAGGGATGGTAGCAATGGGGAAAGGCACCTGTGTGCTCCAAAGCAACAAGGAGCATCTGCAGACCAGCAGCGAGGGATGCTGAATTTCAACTCGCAGTTTGGTGTGGCTGAGGAATGCAGCAAGCACCGAGCAGCCTTGTTTTCAGGTCACATCCAGGTAATCTGTTTGACTCAAATTATTCTCGATGACTGCCCGGGGCAGAAAGCAAAGCAACGTCCCTGAAATAATGTTCTGGCTTCTCTGCAAAGGAAACGCTCGCGTGAGGTTTGCGGGCAGCTCGGAGCAGGTAGGTCTGAAACTGGGTCTCCAGGCACTGGAGAAGAGAAGCTCTAGGCAAGTGGATTCCTCGGCCAAGATCTTATGCTATGGCTCAGAGACATCAGGCTGTGTTTTAGCATAGACAGAGAGAGATTTTAGCGGTACCTGAAGCAGGAGGGGAGGGGGAAAGAGAAAGAGAAAATGCTTGTGCACCAGCCGGGCTTCTTTAGTGCAGAACAGCACAACAGACCCGCAAGACATTTCTGTCATCACCCAAAAAAAGTAACAGAGGCACTTCTGCAGAGTGCTAACCTCAATTTTCCCTTACAACGGGCTAATTTGCAACTGTCAGCATAAGCACCTTTGTCCTGACCATCCTGTACTCCGGTCCACATCCAAGACGGGCAGGGCTGATGCAGAGGCCCTTCCCTGGTATCATGTCATCGCATTACCCTTTCATTTCTCTTATCAACGCCACCAGTCAGTTCCGCTCCTTATTCCCGGCCGTTATCACAATGAGCCAAGAAAGTGCAGAGCTTCAGCCAGGAGGAGAAAAAAAAAAAAAAAAAGAGAGAACAGGTGAAATTCTGATGTTGTCAGCTAAAATAGTTTCCAGCTGAGCTCTGCCCGCAAAGAGGCTGAATCTCAGGGATTTAGTTGCCAAGTGTTGCATTTGCTCCCTGTCCCTCCTCTCGGCTTCTAGCTCAAAGTGGAGCCCTGACACTGCAAAGTGTTAATAGAATTAGCCCCCTGCTACAAACCGGTCGCTGGGGCTTGTTAGCTCAATTGTTGATGCTAAATTCTTATCAGAGCCACCTAAAAGAGCGCTAATCTAGAAAGGCTGAACTCCCCGCCTGGGTCGGAGAAATTTAATTAAACCCCAAGTAAAACTGGAAAATCGTTTTGAAAAGAGAAGAGATGAATGCAAAATGGTTTTCATCGTTTGACTCTGCATCTTTGCAGTTCAAACCCTCGCCCATGATTGCACAGAGAGTTTTGCTGGAGCAAAGGCTGAGTGAAAGCCAAGATGAGACTGACGCTCACCCAGTGAAAAGAGAAAAATACCGAGTAAGGATTGCTGAGCACCGGGACCCACAAATGTAAAGGAGCACAATGCCCTTCCAAGTGAAATAGTGATCTCCTTGCGTACAATTGTGTTATGGCTATGGGTTTAGGGATTTGTAACTATTTTCCATTTGCTGTGCAAAAAGACTCGTGCAGCTTTCACACTAGTTGTTAGCAGACACAGCCAGGTATTAGTAACAGCGTAGGCGGTGCAGTAAGACCTTGTGCAGGATATTGTGGGCAGTTCTGGGACCTGTCTTTGGGAAAGGAAAGGATGAATTTACCCTTGAACAGGTGCAGGAAGGACTGGCGGGGTGATTAGCAGAATGGAGAACCTATCTTTGGAGAGGAGATTAAAAGAGCTCGGCTTGTTTAGCCTAGAAAAAACAAAGGTTAAGAGGGGATATGATTACTCCTCATAAATACATGCAGGGTGGGAGGAAGGGGAATGATTTAAGTTAGAGGATAATGCTGGTGGGAGATCAAATAAAGTGCACCTTGGCCGGGAATATATTCCCATTGGGAATGTGAAGATGCTCTCCTATTGCTGGAGGAAGGGAATTTGGGGTAGACCTGCTGGCTGGGTCTTTTAGGAGAGATGGATAAAAGTTGTGGCTGGCGTGGTCTGACATCAATATCAAGAAGAGCTCAAGCACCTTGCTGCTCTATGTCCCCAGCTGCAGGCACTTTTGGTAACTCTTTCTCATCCCCAGAGCAGGTGGTGCAGGCAGGGGACTGCTCCGTCTGCTGGCTGTTTCCTGCCTTTGACCACGCAGGACTTCATAGCAGCTGCCCTCCTTTCTGCTCCGACATCTCAGCTAAGTGAGATGAATCCAGGTCTTTATGGGGCCTTTTTTTCCAAGTGGCAGTGGTTATGCATGGGGCAATACGGTGGAAATCAAGACAGATGTGCTTCCTCTTTGCGCAGCAATTACTCACAGAGCCCTTTGGTAAGTGAGACAAGAGGAAAGCTTTCGGAGACACGGACACACACATATACCCTCTGCGTGGGCAGGAGGATTTAAGTGATCTGCTGCCAGTCTGTTTGTAGGAATACTTGTGTAAATGCACATGTGCCTGTGTGTATTTACATGTATGCATGTGTGTGTGTGTTCATATGTATAAGCTTCTGACCATGGTGTAGTGCCAAGGTGACCAGAAAAGGCAACAGAGGTATTGTGCACAATTTAAAAAAAAAAAAAAAAAAAAAAGGAAACGGTGAAAACGATTTAATGATTTAATGATCCTCCAAATCTTGATTTACATGAGCCATCCTGTCACCCACAAATTGCTGTGTTGACTTAGCCACCTGCACTGCAAGGCTGCAGGTCAGGCAGAGCTCAGCCTGCTGGCCCCCAGCCGGGCACGAAAATTAATTGTTACTATTTCCTCTTTCAAATGAACAAAACCATCCCATTTTAACTGGCCGTCCCCACCGCGGAATTCAGGAAGTTAATTCATGTTGGCTGGTGCTTTTAGAAATATTTATAAAAGAAATTGGGTTTTAAAAAGGAAGGAGGAAACAGTGGAAAGCAGGGAAATCAATACAGCAAAAGCAAAAAAAAAAAAAAAAAAAGCTATCAGCTCGCCCTCATGAAAACTGCTTGCTCTCAGCAATTAGGGATGTCAGCTAATGAAGGCTGCAGGCCTGATCCTTGCTGGTGAGCTTTGGAGCTGGGGGGGATGCTGAGGGGCAGGCGCTGAGCCCTGCAGCAGTGGCCGTGCTGCTGGGGCCACCTGCCGGTGCTGCTGCCGGAGGCGCTGGGTCCCTGGGGTCCCAACCCTTCTGTTTTTCTAAATGTGGGGATTTTCGCAATAATCCAAATTCTCCGCATAAACGGAGAACTACGTGTTCAAAGAATCCAGAGGGGAAAGAGCTGGCAGGAGAACAGAACAAGCAGGTGCCAAGGGGAAAGCTGGGGGTGAAGCCATGCGGCAGCAAAATGTGCCCGTGTGGTCACGGCTCTGCTTTACTCTTCTGTTACTCATCCCTCCTACATCGTGACTCGGGCCAGGTACTGCAGACACACTTAGAGTTAGAGCTGCAGAAAATAACCCATCCCTTAGGGGTGCTCATCTTCCTTCAGCCGGTCCCTCCCCAAGGCTGTGTCCCCAAACACAAACTCGTGGCGTGTGTCTTCCCTGGTGCTTCTCCTGGCTCACTCCTGTAATCCTCTGGAAACAGGCGGGCTGCATCTCACAAATCCTGGAAGCAAAGGGCTGTTAGGAATCACAAATACACCTGGGAGGTGCAGGTGCGTATTTGGGAATCTCTAAAACACTCCTCGAGCTCTTTCTGGTCTTCTTGGGGTCTTGCTGCAAGAAGAGGTGCTGCTGCTGGATCTTTCTCCTTCCCTCAGTAACACTTTGCTGGGAGGTACAGCAGTGCCCCCCACCACTCCTGCTGCTCTCACATCGCTGCTGAACTACTGATAATGGGAAATTTTTACCCAGCTTTTAACTATTTTTTCAAGCAGCTCTACTGGGAAGGGGAGCAGATGCTGAATGGAAGCCCGGGAATCATACGTGTAAGGAGTTTGTCGGTTCTGTGTTTGCAGATTTCAACCGTGCTGCCATTATGCTCGGGTGCTTTTCTTATTAAACAAGACGAGGCAAGCACAATCAACATGTCCTGTTTTGGTTGAATCAGCAAGGAGGAGTTCAGTGCTCACTCTCCACAAATAATCCCATTCTCCCAGGCAGCTGTCTTCTGCAAAATGAAAGTGCAGACATCTACAGTATTACCCAGTGCCTGTTTGCACGGAGTCTGCTGTTATCATGTTAATGAAGGGAGCAGAGATAATCACCTTAACGCATAAATACGCGGATGCTGATTCACTTTCTCTTATTTGAGTCCAATTTGCCAGGCTATTTCTTTTTTTCCCCCGCTGCAGGCTTGTTGTGTCTGGAAGGACAGCTATTTTATTTTTTTTTTCCCCCACAAATCATCTTCAGACAAATCAAGAAGCCTCTTGTCTAGATGTGGTTATTCCTTCTCATTTCGCAGCCATGCACAGCACCAAGTCCCTGATCTAAGGCTAGTTCAGACAATTTTGTCTGATCTGCAGCCATAGAGGTCAGACCAATCCCACAGCCTCAGCTGACATCGTGTGGGTCACTTATGGATGGAGACACACTTAGAGGATAATTTCCCTTATCCTGAGATGGGTGAGAGAAATCACCTTTCCCCCATGTTTTCTCAGACCCTGCCAGGTTGGTTACAACCAGAAAAGGAGCCCACATGGTTGGGTATAATCCGAATTATGTGTCTAACGCTCAGGCAGATAATGTCAGGGGACAGGATCTCCCTGCTGCACAAATGGGGAGCCGGATATTGAGGCAGTCTGGCGATAACCCTACATGTTTCCTTCAATCCCCAACCCTGAGAGTCAGGTTAAGAAGCATCTCCCTTATTTACTTCTCAGAGAATTTCTTTTTCATATTAATGGGTGCTGAAAATAATAATAATAAAAATCCTAGTGTGTTGGATGTTCATAGGCTCAAAATGCAGAATATCAATTAGCCCCCAGAGCAATGCTTTTTCCATGTTCCCATATATATATATATATATATATATATATATATATTTTTTTTTTTTTTTTTCCAAGCCTGACTAATGATAGCAGAACATCTGGTGTTGGCCATGCTTCACGTGGGAGGCTCAGCTACGGCGCGAGGACTGCATGTGCCAGCCGGAGGCTGGCATCTCCCCAGCACCGCTCCCACTGCTCCCACACCCCAGGGAGCCCCGATCCCAGTGGGATCTGGGACAAGGCACTGCTGTCACAGCAGGGTGGCAGGGCACGAGGATTTGAGGATTGGGAGAACTGGGAGGGCTGGGTGCTGAGCTCAAAAAGAAGCTGAGCCCCAAATTAGGGCAGTGTACGGGGTATGGGACTGAGGGGAAGGCAGCCACCATGGGATGGGGACATGGGCACGGGGCTGTATTTAGACTTGGGCCATATTTAGGACAGATCTGTGGGTGCGGGCTGTTGGCACAGCCTCTCTTTAGGCCTGGTCTGCCTTTAGGTCTGCCCGGTGTCATAAAACCGCGGAATTATCCCAGTTCTGCTGGCCCCGCTGGCACTGAGCCCCGGTCTGCAGCTCTGCTCCATGCTGGAGGCTCAGCCTGTGCTCAGGCCCAGTTTGTACTTGGGCCTGGTCCATATTTAACTGTGCATGACCGGGTTTGAGGTAAGGCCAGGTCTGTAGGGCCCATATGTAGGCCCCATATGCAGGCCCTGTTTGTGCATGCCTCACACATAGACCCCATGTGTCGGCCTCAACCAGGGGTCTCATGTACAGGTCCCATATGTGGATCCCTACACAGGTCCCATACACCGGTCCCTATATAGACCCCAAATACAGGCCCTATACACAGGCCCCATACATGGTTCCCTGCACAGATCCCTTACACAGGCCCCATACCTTGGTCCTATACAGGGGTCCCATACACAGGTCCCATTTTCGGGTCCTTACACAGATCCCATGCGCAGACCCCATACACTGGTCCTATACAGGGGTCCCATACACAGATCCCTACACAGACCCCCTATGTTGGTCCTATACAGGGTCCCACAAAAGTCCCATATGCAGGTCCCTACACAGGTCCCATACATTGGTCCTATACACAGGTCCCATAAATGGGTCCCTACACAGATCCCATGTACAAACCCCATACACTGGTCCTATACAGGGTCCCATACACAGGTTCCATATGTGGGTCCCTACATAGATTCCATACACAGATCCCATATACTGGTCCTATACAGGGGTCCCATACATAGGTCCCATATGCAGGTCCCTACACAGATCCCATACATTGGTCCTATACAGGGGTCCCATACACAGTCCCCATCCCCAGGCCCTATATGCGGGTCCCATCCCCAGTCCCCAGTCCCCTCCCACCCCCAGGCCCCATTACATCCCCCCCCGCCCCACAGTGGTACAGCCCTCCCCCCGCTCCTCTCCCCCATGGCACAGCCCTGCTCCCCCTCCGGCTCTCAGTGGTACGCCCCGCTCCCCCCCCTCCCCAGCCCGGTGGGACGGGCCGCGCGTGCGCAGTGCGCGGCCGGCGCTCAGCTGGGCTCTGTTTACAGCGGCGGGGCCGGGGGGGGCAGAGCCTGAGGAGGGGCCCGGCCTCAGCTCGGTTCTCACAACCTGCGACTGTGGAGGTCGGGGGGGTCGTAATTTGGGTTTGGGGGGTCTTAATTTGGGGTGAGAGGTCGTAATTTGGCGGTGGGGGGTCGTAATTTGGGATGAGGGGGGCTTAATTTGGGGGTGAGGGGTCGTCATTTGTCGATGGGGGGAGTTGTAATTTGGGGTGAGGGGTCTTAATTTGGCAATGGGAGGTCGAATTTGGGTTGGGGGGGCTTAATTTGGGGTGGGGAGGTCTTAATCTGGGTTGAGGGGTCTTAATTTGGCAATGGGAAGTCGTAATTTGGGTTGGGGGGTCTGGATTTGGGGTTAAGGGCTTGTGATTTGGGGAGGGGTGATCATAATTTGGGATGAGGGAGTCGTAATTTGGGGTGAGGGGTCGTAATTTGGCGATGGGAGATCTTAATCTGGGGAGGAGGGGTCTTAATTTGGGGGTGAAGGGTATTAATTTGGGGAGGGGGGTTGTAATTTGGGATGGGGAGGTCTGGATTTGAGGTGGGGGTGTTCATAATTTGATGTGAGGGTTCATAATTTGGGATGGGGGGGTCGTAATTTGGGGGTAGGGGGCCTTAATTAGGGGTAGAGGAGTCATAATTTGGGGTTGGGGGGTGCTTAATTTGGGAGGTTCGTAATTTGGTGGAGGGGTTCTTAATTTGGGGTGGGGGTTTGTAATCTGAGGTGTGAGGGTCTTAATTTGGAGGGGTTTGTGTCTTGTTGGGGATTCTTAATATGGGGAGAGGGGTCATAATTTTGGGGGTTTGTAATTTGGTGTGGGGTTAATTTGGGGGGATTCTTAATTTGGGCTGTGGGGTTCTTAATTTGGGAGGTTCTTAACGTGGTGTGGAGTCCTTAATTTGGGGGTGGGAGGGTTAATTAGGGTTGGGGGCTTCTTAACGTGGTGGTGGAGAGATTAATTTGGTCGGAGGAGTTCTTAATTTGGGGTGGGAAGGGTGGGATTGAAGGCTGGGGCGGTTGCAGCTCATTTTTAGTGGGGAAAAAAGGTGCTGCCCCTCTGTTGGGGTGAGGGGTTGTGCTGGTGGGCCTTGTGCATTGTTCTGGGGCTGCTGCCGCGCATCTGCTGCTCCCTGCTTCGTACCAAACCCCTTTAATTTCATTGTTCTGGGCCAGGCGTCTGAATGCAGCCACTCATGTCAGCCTTGTTTGTTTGTTTTTAAGGAGGAAGATGGCAACGGGCAACTGAAGGGATGCTTCAGGGCTGGAAGGCTGCTTGATTCCATACCTGTACCGTGATCTGCTGCTGATCATCATTTCTTCATTTCAGCAGAGAGCTGTGGAATTCAGTATTCTGCCTGAGGAGTGTGGAAAGTGCATCCGTACAAAGTGTGGATGGAGAGGATCTCGTTTTAAAAGGTTTGTTACAAGTAAATCCTGCTCCAAGCCTGTGTGCTCCCTTCCTAATTAGAAGGAGGCAACGAAGGTAAACAAAAACATGGAATTACTTGAGGAGGAATTGAAATGAGTGAGGTCTGTGTTCTGCTCATAAAACACTCATTTTATTGGAAGCCAAGTCGTGTTCAGTAAAAGTAGTTGTTTCAGAAATAACTGGCACCTGTTAGAGCTGGGATATTCCTTGATCCCCTTAGAAAATGTCTGCTACTTGTAGAACGTGGAAGAACGGTTGTTGATCACAAAGCTGAGCTAAAACCAGGTCGGACCAGTTGTCCCAGTGGGGATTGCATATGCTGGGAGGAATTTGATTGGCATCCAAAGTGGAACGCCGTTAAAGACTGTGGATTTACGCTTTAAATCTGAAAACGCAGATTTTAATTGCAAGAAGAGCTTAAGTGGGGAAAAAGAAGCAAGTGTAAGAACTAAATGTACAAAAGGTCAAGGGAGTTAACGCCTTCAGGGAAGAGAGTGTTTTAATGCAGTGTTAGAGGGAGTGTATTAAAGACCAAAGCAGCCCTCAATGAGTATTTGCAATGTGATTTGTATATAAGAGGGGAAAAAAATTGAATTGGCTGATGAACCCACCTAGGCCTTAAATTTGTGGTGTTTCCACTGTGAAGTAATACAGCACAATAGTTTTTCTGTAGAGAAACTGAAGGATTTATGATAGAGAGGCAAAGGGAGGCTTTTTTTTAAAGTTGTATTAATAGTCTAAAACTGGACTGATATGTTTGAGACAAGAATTTATTAAAAACTGCCTTGAGTTCCCTGTTGAAATATGTGTTACTTTGTGTGTCTCAACAGCAGGTAGTCAGGATGGTATGTTATTTGAGTAACTGCGAAACTTTCTTAGATTCCTGCAGTTTTTTTTTGTTTCCTCTGAAACTGAAAGTGTACAATTTGCTCGCTGCTGAATGTAACAAATAAGCCCCAACAATTTAGCTGTAGGCAGATCTTCTGATCCCAGGAATGAATTCTAAAGCTGCTGCTTCTGTGGTTATTATTGTGAGCTACGAAAGGCATTGTAAATAAATGCATTAAAAAAAAAAAAGTTGCGCTTTCTGAAAAGGGATTTTTTTGTAGGTGGGGCCAGGGGAAGGAAAGCTAGAAGAATTCAGAGTAATAAGTTCTTTTGTGTTCTTCTCCCTGTATATTTTCTTTAAAACCTGCAGATATTGTACTGCATGAAGCACATATTTCTACTTAGTATTCCGCACAGTCAAAGAGGGTGCTCGCTTTTCTTTCCCCCACATCACAAGGTCTGAATTTGTTGCCGGAGATGACAGGAAAATCAGAAGTGTTTGTAATTCTGCAATCTGTGTCACTGAAGTGTTTTCAGATTGGGGGCTAGCTCATCTAGGATTTAGGAGGACCTAAAAAAATTCCACTGGCTTCAGTGAAACTTCTCTCTGCAGTTGCTGTCCCTGTTGTTGTCCTTTACTGATGACGGTGGTGTCAGCTCTAAAGATGAGCTGTGTGGAAGTGTATTTGCTAAAGGAAGCTTGTGCTTCTGTCTAGGCCAGAGTTTTTTAACCTCCATGAACCCCAAATCCTGATGTTTAATTTGAATGTGTAGCTTGAGATTTTCTGGTTCTCCTTGCCTGGCTCTTAATTTCCCATTGACGCTCTTGGAAATAAAAGTCTACGTGTGGCAAGAGCTCTGGCAGGGAAGCCAGACTTACGTTATTGCTCGGATTTGCAATGAAGAATGACCTATAAGCATAACAGCTAGAGTAATCTGTTATGTAAAAGGGTTCAGTGGAACAGCTGACACACTCGTAACGTGTTGCTGTTGTTTTAAGACAGGCGTTGCACATCTGAATTGTCTATTATGATTTTCCCTGCTAGCATCAGGTACTAGATGCCAGATCTGCCTTTTGTTCATTGTTTGACAGGGTAGGGTGGTGGTGGTAATGTTTCTCTGCTGCTTCTTGCCCTTCATGTACCTAAAGGTTTATCTCAAAGGACTTCATATGCAGCAGCAGAACTTAGCATTCAAATGCATGCTGTATTCCTCACCTTTCCTTTCTCTTCTTTAGTTTTAGCATTTACAGAAAACTTGAAGATGGGAGGTGCAGTGAGTGCAGGAGAAGACAATGACGAGTTAATTGATAACCTGAAGGAGGCACAATATATCCGGACAGAACTGGTAGAGCAGGCGTTCCGTGCCATTGATCGAGCAGACTACTACCTGGAAGAGTTCAAAGACAATGCTTACAAGGACTTGGCGTGGAAGCATGGAAATATTCATCTTTCAGCACCCTGCATTTACTCGGAGGTGATGGAAGCTTTGGATCTGCAACCCGGGCTGTCATTTTTGAATCTTGGCAGTGGCACTGGCTATCTGAGTTCTATGGTTGGACTCATCTTGGGTAAATACCTTTTCAATCACGTTAACTACTGTCATTAGTTTTAAAAAATGAAGAAAGTTTTGCATTTAGGAGGGAAGCATTCCTCAATTAATGAAACAAAATGTTAGTAAACAGTGCATTAATCCAGCTGGCCAATTTATCAGGACTCTTGCAGCCTTCTTTCTGGAACTGGATGGTGTCCAGATTTTCGTGGCAAGTTGGAGCAGGCAGCAGTGAAGTTACATGGGTGGCTTTAGTAAATTCCCACAGGACTGGGTGCAAACTTGGGTTTGTTGCCAGTTAATTGAGTTTTGGTACTTACCAATGTATAGGTGGGAATAGCTTGTGGAAGAGCAGTTAGTGCATCAGAACTGGCTTTGTGACTGCAGGTACGAAGCATCAAAGTACAGTTTTATAATTGCAGTTTGCCCTGAAGTATTTTTGAAGTGATCAAGTCAGTCCTGAATAAAAAGCATGGATGTTGAATAACATCTATTTTTTCCAATTTATTTTTGTTGCTAATTGAAGCACGATTTGTGGTCACTCTTCCTGTTTTCTTGGATGTGGATATTTTTAGTATATCAACAAGGAGGTATAAAATAACATTTCTGAGGGATTTGCTAAAACATGCAGGCTATTCTACACGTGCAAGTTTTTTCCAGGTGGTCAGTTTTACAGCAACAGTATTTCTTCACTATTGGTGTTCTCTTCCTACAGAGGAATTTCCTGCCTGGTTAAGGCCAAATGATTCAAACTTGATGGTGCAAAACACCTTTATTTGCTGACAGGAGCTGTGAGTGTAGAGTTTCACTTCCTATTGTAGTAGTAAGACATCTGGCCCTACACAAGCACTGAATTACACTCAAGGAGTAATCTGATATAAGAAGTAACCAAAGCCGTGTTTGATTCTGCTGGATTTTGTGTTGTTGCCCGTTAGCATTACCTGTTGCCTATTTTCTCTCAATTTTCAGGTCCTTTTGGTGTTAACCATGGTGTGGAGCTCCATTCCGATGTGATTGAATACGCAAAGCAGAAATTGGACTTCTTCATCAAAACAAGCGACAGCTTTGACAAGTAAGAACGTTCAGTGCCTGTTCAGTTTCATTTTGTGTGCTTGGCTGTAGTCGTGGCAGTTCTTGCTCCCATGTGGCAGCTCTGGATTCAGGGTAATCTGAGGATTCTGGCTCCTTAGGCTTGCTGAGCTTCAGTGTGTGACCTTCTAAGCTGATGTGTGTTTGGGGGGTGGTGGTGGTGGTCAGAAACTGCTGTGGTGTTTTCAGCAGCAGTTGTGATAGTGCAGAGCTCAGAACAAGCTGAAAACGGTTGCTTATTTTAAAATGCAATTGCAGGTAACAGCTTGAAACAACAAATGACAATAATAGTTATGCTTGTAATCTGAGAGCACGCATGGTTATTAAGAAGAATATGAACTGATTTCTGTGGTGACCTAATGTGTTTTATCTGAGAAGAAGAAAAATGGTATTTTAAAACAGGAAGGTATTTTTATAATGATTAAGTTAGTACTAAAGCTGCTTGGGATTTGATTTATGTTCTTTCTTACACCATCCATTCTGCTGCTGTCAAAAGTAATAACTTTCTAGCAAGATAACCACTGCCAAAAGCAACCTCAGCAATGAAAGTTGTAGCTGTCATATTTTTGGATCCGTCTCACAGTTTGTTCAGACATGGAAGTAAAATATCTCTGGCTACCTGAAAGTCATCTTGTTGTGGGAGGAAGAAAATTAGTCTTTAAATGCTGGAATTTAAACTACTCCATTTTGAAATTGCTGGTACTGCAGTGCTGGGAAGCTGCTGATGAAAGGGCTGCATTTTCCTGATGCTGGCAACCAGCTGAAATTTTTTCTGCATGGAAGGTGCTTGCACATTGATGACCCCTCCTCCCCAGAGAGCCACATTGCTATTGTTTGAACAGGTGTTTTTAAGGGAGGCTTTTCTTTTCTCTACAGACAAGTAAAAGCAAAAGTCAGCTGAATTCAGAAATCAACATGACTGGAAAATTGGCATTGCTGAGAGAAGTGGCTGCTGAGTTATTACGCTGCTAAAACACCTCGTGTAGGAACTGTTAGCCAGCTGCTAGGAAAGTCTAGCATGCTTGGCAAAAGCAAAAAGCTTCAGGAAGTATTTAGGAATAAGTAGGTGTTATACTGAGGTGCCTCGCAAGATACTGGTAGACAAATGGATATGACGTACAGCTTCAATCAAGGTCAGCCCTTGAATGTAGGGCTTAAAGCTTATGTAGATTAGAGTGTGTAAAAAAAAAAAAAAAAAAAAAAGTGTCATAAAATTACTCATTTTGCTTCCAAACTAAATCAGAAATTCAATGGACAAAAATTCCTTTTTATGAAGGATGAAATCAAGCTGCTTTTGAAGCTAATGGCAAAACTCCCATTGGCTTCAGCATGTATATTTTCTGAAGCATCAAGCTTCCCCAGAACATCTGAAAACCATATAAAAGGTTTTGAAAATACCAAACAACTGGTACAGTAGTCCTTGAGACTTCTACATTTAGAATTGCAGGCCAAATGTTTATCTTTAGATATTAGAACTGAGTCAGCATTAGCTAACTAAAAATAGCTGCTTCTAAAGTTAGATGCAAATCAGGTGTGCAGTCGTGCATCAATACCCTTTGGAAATTTTAATGTATGAGTTCTCACCTCAAGGTTTTTGTGGTTTTAGGATTTCCAGCTGTGGTCTGGTCTGGCAATCTCTAGAATACAAGGGCTTGGGAGGAGAAATGCTATGAAACATTTTTTTTTTTTTTTTTATTGTCAGTTTTTTCAGAATCGAAGTAATTCAGTTGATAAGTTGTAATATTCCTGTATGATACACATCTTCTTAATTTTCAGATTTGAATTTTGTGAGCCGTCATTTGTTACCGGCAATTGCTTAGAGATTTCCCCGGACTGTACTCAGTATGACCGCGTTTACTGTGGTGCTGGAGTACAGAAGGAACACGAAGACTACATGAAGAACCTGTTGAAAGTTGGGGGAATTCTTGTCATGCCTCTAGAAGAGAAGGTTGAGTGCCTTTCTAGTCATGTTTTTCTTCAGTTACTTTTAATTCTGATCTTAGAGTAGTCAATAGCTCTTCCATCAGTTTGCACTTCTTACCAACAGCGATTTGACAAATTGAAGAAAGCCTAAAGTACACCAGCTTTCACTCAGTGGTAGCTGAACTCTACACGCTTCATAACATTTAAGTTCTACCATAATATTCATTGTTGTACCAGTCTTCCATGTGTGCTGGTCTTTTGTTGTTAACTGCAGACTTACTTCAGTGCTGCAGGAAAATGTAAGAAGGCTTTGTTCAAGTCGTATAGTCAAATGTTTTACCTATGACAAAGTACAGAATTGCTGTTAGAAGGTTTTACATCCAAACTGGCTCATGAACGAGCTTGCAAATCGTCCCTATTTACAAGTATCAACGGATTTGGTTTCAGTAAGAAGTGGGTAACTGCCCTGTGTGCAAACTCAATCTTATAATTCAGGTGATTGTTTCGATGTAAAAATGTGTTGTTTTAATGGACTTGAATGGCCAACAACTGATCTTTTAGCTCTAGAAAGGCAGCTGAGATTAGCAAAATGTAGTTTCTTCCCAGTAATATGCTGTGCAAGATTTAGTTAGTGCAAGATTTGAGCTGTAACAGAAATATAGTGAGCTGCAGGCTTCTCTCAGGAGGGATTGTTCGTTAGTGATCAATGCTTTTTCTCAGTAGTCAGGCACGGCTGTTTTGGTTCAGAACTGGGGGAGAATTGGGAAAGCTGGGTGACCCAAGTTGCTGGTGTACATATTTTGTGCATATTCATATTCAATGGAAAAAGCTACCTGGGGCTAATCCCACCAGGAGTTCTGAACTTTCTGGAGGGAAGAAAAGTGATCCCTCTTTACCTTCCAGTTTCTTACTATTACAGTTTCTAGTACTTTAACCACATGTCCAGGCAGAGGAGTTGCTTGTTCTTTTTTTTATGTTTAAAAATCTTACTAGTTCACACACAGTAAAATAACATCCTTGTTTTGGCTTAGTTAACTAAGATAACCCGTACTGGTCCTTCTGCCTGGGAAACCAAGAAGATTCTTGCTGTTTCTTTTGCTCCCTTGATTCAGCCCAACCACGCAGATTCAGGAAAATCAAGGCTTGTTCACTTGCGTGAGTACAAATTTTCTTGGCTACGGGGGAGATTTTGTCTGCTCTTTGTTCATAAGATGCATCTTGCTTCCTTGTTCTTAACATCGCTACCAGTCCTTTCCATAAAAATTACTCCATCTGCTTCCTTCTTTGAACAGTCTTTAAGGCTCCTGTGCTGGATCCCAGTCTGTCTTGGAGTCTATCTGCTGCTAGAATCAGAATTGCATAATTAAAATTCTAAATACAAATGATCTGTTGTGAAATTGTACCTAAGCTTCGTGGGATGTTTGGTCATTGTTTTTGCATGTTCAGACATCTCTTTCAATCTGGAATCATGTACTGTAACAGTTCTCAGGCCCTGCGCCATGGTGATGGAAAATACATGGGCAGTACCTGTGAACAAACATCCTCTACCCAAAGGCTCTCAGCAGTTAAGAATAAGCCCAAACCCGGAACACCTGAGAGAAGTAAATTGTGCAATTTCTGGTTCGTTGTTTGAAATGCAGTCATGCAATGGCCTCAATCTTCAGATTAAGACTTTGTAGAGAGGCCTCTTAAGAGCAAACAAAGACAAAGATACTCATGAAGAGATTAGTCAGGCTTTATTCTTATTCTGGAAAGGTGTCTGTGTGTGACAAAAAGCACCTCAGTAAGCAGTCCATACAGTACCATAAAGTCCACTAAGTCTGTGTTTGAGCATACTTTCTATGATGTCTTTGTAGAGAGACCTGCATTTACTACATGCTGTTTTTTTCTGATTCTTTCATCCAGATCACAGGAATGCTTGCTTTTCAGTTGAATACAGTTCCGAATTTTTTAGCATATAGATGTATACATTAATATATTACTTTTTTCTTTATGCTGCATAGGTTATGTTATGTGTTTATATGCTGGCAGCAAATAAGTGCAGAAGACAGTAGTCTTCCAAGCCATTAATGTGGAAAGTATTTTTTTAATACAGTAACTTTGCTTCTAAAGTTATTTTTACCAATAGATTTCCAGCCAGTCTTCACCCCATAAGTCTGGAGCAGTCTTTGAAGAGCATAAATAGTACTCATTGGTAAAAAGAACAACTTGTCAAAGCTGAAATAACTTCACAATAGGAAAGTCATTGTGTGGAAGAGTTAAATAGACTTCACTTCTAGTTATCTACAATAGGAAAATATATTGGTTATTAACTAGTCACAGTATCAGTCCCTAAATCTACATTCGTATAATCTTTAAGATGTGTATATTAAAATAATTGTGAGGATTTGACATCAAAACACACAACTCTTCTTTCATCCCATTCTTTCTCTCCAGTTAATGAGAGAAATACATAATTAAATTTTGTTTGGAAAGTTACAATACAGTTTATCGGAGTTGACAGGAGTTGAATAGAGCTGTTTTCGAAATCACAGCAGGGAATTCAAGTGGCCTGATTTAATCTGAGCAAATGCAGCTTTTCCTGTGAGTGCTCTTGAGGGGAATTTCTCTGTATCTGTTCATGGTTTTCATTTTGTTTTAGCCCCAGTGGCTGTTCGCAGCCTCCAGGATCTGGCTCGCATAGCCATCCGAGGAACCATTAAAAAAATTATACATCAAGAAACAATGAGCAAAAATGGAAACGGGCTGAAGAACCCCCCAAGATTTAAACGAAGACGTGTGCGTCGCCGTCGCATGGAAACTATTGTTTTCTTGGACAAAGAGGTCTTCGCTAGTCGGATCTCCAACCCATCAGATGATAACAACTGCGAGGAGCTCGAGGATGAGAGACGAGAAGAGGAGGAAACCAAACCCTCTGAACTAAAGCCAGATCCCCCTGTAAACTTTCTGAGGGAGAAGGTCTTGAGCTTGCCTTTGCCTGATCCCTTGAAATATTACCTGCTTTATTACAGGGAAAAGTAAATTGTTCTAGAAAGTGGGGAGTAGGCAGAAAATAAAGTACTACTTAGGGCTTGACAAATGTATACCACTTGCTTGCCTGCTAATGTGACCACCCAAGGCAGTAGGCTAGCTGGGGAATGTGGCTGCTGTATACTTAAACATTATAGCTTTTTTTTTTTTTTTTTAAGTTTCCTCTTTCTTCTTGGTTGTGTGCTATAGTTTGATCCTACAGCAGGGATTCCTTAGGAAGCAAGTTGGTGAAATGCTTGGCTGCTTACGGAAAGGAGGATTTAATTCCCTGAAACTAACTGCAGAGAGATGTTCTAAAATCTCACGGCTGCTCTACCGAATTGCAGTTTTTAAATATTCTTATGTTCTTAAGCAGTTCCCTGAAGACCTTTGCTGTCTGTGCACTCTACCGCTCAACCTGCCATGTATTTACCGTGGCGTGTGTTTAATGGAGGGTGAAGATTACTAGTAAAAAGCTGACCCAGCAAATCTTTTTCTTCCAGAAACGTGAAAAAGCACAACTTTTATGGATAAGAAAGAAAAGAATATTTGGTGTTACTCTTGAGGCATCCGGGTTTTGGATGCAGAAGGAAAGCATCAGCTCCCCTTTGGTTGGTCTCAGATTTGCTTTTAAACATTATATCCGTTTTCAGTAGAAGGTAGAAATGATTAACAAAATATTGGTTTGCTTAATGGGAAACACCTCTTTTAGTGAATTACAGCTCAATGAGTTGTGAAGCTTTCTTTTAAAGTGGTGGAGTCAGGTGAAGAGTTGTGAAGCTGATTAGCTTTGACAGGATGCTCATGTAGTCAGGGTTGTGACTGTAGTCTCTGGAAATCTTTACAGAGTAATTCTGAATGGGGACGAGGGTAGAGAGGAGATGCGTAGGAGAGTTTGTGACTACTGACAGTGAAAGCAGAATCTGTAGATTTTGCAGTAAGCGTGAGAACTTGCAGCTGCTGGGCTGAACAGAGTGGAGTGCAGGGCTCCAGCCTGGGCAGAGTGGCTTGTGCCCTAGGAAATCAGCCAAGCGTAGTTTTGTGGAGGGTGTACGGAAACTGCCTAAAAAGCCAAATTGATGCAGTTCGTAGATAGCAAGGTGGCTAGAATGCAGCTCGTGCACATCTAATCCACGTACAGTAGGTAGAAAGAGGTGGATTGTCTCGGTTTATTTTATTCCTGCAGCAATTAAATAGATGCTTTACCAGACTTGCATAGAAGGACTTTACAGTCTGCAGTTTTGTGGGTGTGGACTTCTTTTTATTCCCCGTTCTTCCTGTAATGCTGATGGAAGGAGATACTGTGTTTGGAAGGGGAAGTTGACTTGGTTCAGCCTGTTGGAAAAATCTACCTAAATCAGCATAGGCTGGAAAGAAACCTTTAAGCTTGCAATGATGAGTAGTACTCCTGAAGCTGGGAGTAAAAAAACAAAGCAAACCCTCAGTAGATAACAAAGCTGTTTAAGAAAAGGGTTGGCCCATCAAAGCTCTGAAGGTGGTATCACTTTGGTACCTGTTTTGAAGCTGTCTCCTCAGTTTCTGAGGAGGAATGAATGAAGACTGTCTTGCCAAAAATATGCTGGGTGTTCAGTTAATGGTACTGAGTTGCACAACTTGTTTGATAGTGTTTCAAAGTTCTATGCAGCTTTGAAAATGTACAGATAACTCTTATACATCTAAGCCCAAGCTGGAGAACTCTTCCTTGCTTAATAGGCTTTTTTTTTTTTTTGTCTTCGAGAGTATTAACTGATCAGAGTCATGTGGCTGGTGGCCACGTGATATGAAAGAGTTGTAGGCTGTATTTTGCCTCTAGTTTCCTAAGTCTTCACCTCTGTAATAAATGGTACCCCAAGCTATCCTGCTCCCTCAGGTTTTTGTTTGTGCATTTGGAATGGGGCAGTTACGTGGCCACTGAGCTGATGGTTTCCTGGAAGCTTGCAAGTGCCCATCTTGTAAATCTGGCAACCACAAGGAATTTTTTTCTACAGATGAAAAACCTGAATATGGTGATAAATGGAGGTGTAACAGAATTTATATAGAGTTCCTTTGTGCTTCCCCAAAGGCTATCATCTCTGCAGGTGTTAGGCATTTCTGTTTAATAGCTATCCTACCAGGTAGGCACCTTTCTGTATTGTGGCACACTTTACGTGTCTCCACATAGTAAGTACAGGGGGCTTCTTACTTAGCAGGTTATCCTTTGGTTTATCAATTGCAGAACTTCTCATGGAGGTCGTAAAGAAGTCACTTTAAAAAGAGATGTGTAAAGTACTGGTCGTGGTAGTAAACCTTGCTGAGATTGTGTGAAAGCTGACAGTTTGAGGGAGAATCTTTTCTTTAGCCCTCTTTGATTTTTTTTTTTTTTTTTTTACCACACCCCATCCCCTAATTTTAAAAGATATTTTTCAGATTTTTCACCAGATTTGCCTTTTTATTACATTTGCTAGATTTTTGTAGTCTTCTATAAAATGCATAAAATACTGCTATTTTTCCTGGATACGGATAAGTAAATATATATACAGGAAATGTGTGTTCTAGCTCGTCAGGTTGTCCCATTGTCCAAAAAAAAACCCCACAACCCACAGATCCAAACAAACCCATAGTAGAATTTTTTCTGTGTAATAAAATTGTGAAGTAGTATTGCTTATAGTGTATAAATGAAGGGGAACCATAAATGCATTTTTCCCTGTGCACAAGCATTTGCACTGTAGTTTTGTATGCATTTTTAGCAGAGTAATTGTAGCATAACTGTTTTTGTATAGCCTGTAAGCTCTCTAGGAATTTTATCTGCTTTGACTGTTTCTTTTTGTTTTAAGTAGTTTTCACTTCAATTGTATCTGACTCCTTTTAGGTTTGACAGTTCAGTAAACGTGCAAAGAGAAATGAACTTCAAACTGCTTTAATAATTAGTGTGTAAGCTGAAAAATCTGTGTATAGAAATGAGTTAAATTGGCCTGAGGCATGCGAAAGTGTTACACAACTTAAAAACTTTCATTAATAAGTGTTTCTGTATCAATAAATTCAGTAAAGACTTTTTAGCCTTCTTAACATGGCTTTGCATCGTGTTGTGATTAGAATACTTTGTAGATAAGTGCTGATTTCCATAATTGAAGGTTAAGACACTAGAACAGTAGAAAAAGCACTTAATGATATGGTGCAGGTGTGTAGTTTTAGATGAACTCCTCGGAATATAATCAAAAGAAACCTGCCCATCTGATGATTTCCAAATCCTTATGTAATGGAGTTGTGCAAGATGTGTTTTGGAGTTAGTGTACGCAGCACTGAACTTGATTTTAATAGAACACTTAAAGAGAGCTCGCTTACCTGGCTGATAGGCTTGTAGACAACAGAGACATCAAGAGGTCATCAAGTCTGTTCCTCTGCTTTGAGACAAGATCACCTAAAGCAAGCACGATGGTACCTTCTTTAATGCATTCTGAGCTACTGTCACTTCTGCAATTCCCTTTCTGTCTCCTGTGCTGTTTCTCTGTTTAATTAATGCAGATTTTAGGAGCTATTTTGAAAACTTCCTTCTGATAATATTGAGAACAATGCTTCAGCTGTAATAGAAAGCTGTTCATAATAGCAAATCCAGCTGTTGCCAATTAAATGTCTGCTCACCTTTATTCCATGTGATAGTTCTTTGTAGACTGTTTCTTCCTGTTGTCTGTATGATGGATGTCCTTCTACAAGCCATAAAACGAGCCCAGTACAGTGTTAATGCATTCCTTCACATGATGCTTGCTGGAAGAAAAAAAATCCTTTCCTGCTTCGGAAAGCTGTGGATGTGTCACATCAAGTAGATTGAATTTGTCAAGACAGGTAATGTTTATGTTCATGTCCTAGTGAAATGCATATCACAGTTCCCAGGGAAGTAGTGAGGAACTCTTTGGGGGGAGTACTCCTGTGAAATCTTCTTACTGGGACAGAAGCGATAGTTAAAAACAAAGAAGGGTGCTTAAAAGAGAAAAAGCAGCACCCATGCAAGCAAAAATGATCAAACAAGCAAAACTTCTGGTCTTCCAGAGTGGAAAAAGCCTTTCTAGCACAGGCTGCAAGTGCTGAACCATGGGACACAAGCATTAACTTTTGTTCCTGTCACTTAGGAGTTAATTCTTGGCTCTTGTTCAGACCTGCAAACTTTTTTTTTTAAACAATTTGTCTTGTTGTTGGAAAATAAAATGAATTGATGCAAATATAAGGGAACTATGATTGCTAGTGTTTTGTAACATCTCACAAACATCCCATTTGTCATGAAGGGGAGGTAAGGTAGAAGAGGAATGCTTCAAGTGAAGATTGCTCCTAAATAGATTTAGGTTGCAGAACTTGCCTTTATGCACTCAAATTATTCCCTGTTGTATGGCTCTTATTAAATCTTGACTGCTAATTATCCATATCCCACAAAATAATAAGTAAATACCCATCAATCCTTCCAAAAGCTACAGTCAACTATACCACCAGGCCCTGAACTAACATTGCAAAGACAAGTGCGTATAGAAACATGACTGATGCATAGCACGGTTCTCTAAACTATAAATAAACCTGGAAGGAAATGTATGTTTTTTGCAGGTGGTTGGTTTAGAGCACATAGTTCATGAAGCTGGGCAGAAGTGTTGTATTTGTGAAGCATCCAACAGAAGGTGGTGAATTTCATAAATGCTAAGAGAGTGGTTTTGCTTATTTTCCTAGAAATACTTCCAGAGCAGCTCCTGAGTGGTTATCCTGTCCTGGCAGAGTTCATGTTTCACAAACTTATGGTCTGGGGACCAGCGTGGAAGACAATACGACTTAATTCTCGCAGATTTTGGTGACATAACCTGCGTCACCTTTTTTAATTCAGGAGGGAGCTGCACTTAACCTCTCAAATCGGGAATTAAAAGCTGTCACTTACCTGGAGCACTCAGGGTGTTATTTAAAGGCTGCAGCAGATGCTGCTTCTTTCACGACCTGCCTTGGTAAGAAAGGGCTGGGTGGCCACTAGAGGACACTGTGCTCAAAAGCATGAGTTGCTTCTCGGGGGAATTGGGGGAGTTCAACAATTTCCCTGGTTTTCGAAGTGGTGCAAGTGCAAGCAACCAGCAGATTGCTTGAGCATCAGAGGCAAGAAATCTGCGTAATGTCCTTTGCTGGCTAGAAGAAAATAGCTTTTACTGTGTATTAAATGACTCCTGCTTAAATTTCTAAGTGCTCGAGGATAATGCATCAGCTATTGTATAATGGCAATTTGTCCAACGTGTCAGCAGAAACCAAATACCTACAAGTTCTCTGGGTGAGGAGGAGACCAATAATCTTATTACTGTATCCTGGAAGATGCTTTCTAAGCCTTGATTTACAGGGTCATTGAGAGAGGGAGACTGGCAAAAATAACCACCTGAAAAAAACACTACAGAAAACACCACTAGGACCACAGATACTCAAGTGACAAAATATCTGAGGGGAAAAGAGACCGGGGAGGCGATGTTGCTCTGGTTAAGTACCTTTTTGTCATACTAATTATCTTGCAGTTCACGCCATAAAGCAGACTTGCAAGTTCATAGAAAACTTTGGGTTGGTCCTGCAGGTAATATGAAATGATGCCAGGTTTGGACTTCCTGAGGTAGCTTTATGTCCTAACGAGCCTTAATGTTCCACATTTCTGTTAAAACCACACATTTAGGAACTTGTATAGTAATAACTGAAAACTTAAAGACAAGCTATTGGCACTCTTAAGCTTCTTTATAATGGTAGAAATTATTAATTAAACTGGGAACAGGTCTTCCTTTTTGCACCTCAATTTTCTTATCCTTCAATGGGATAAACAGAAGCCTGTATCTCCTGCAGGAGTTACTGCAGTTCAAATGTGGTTGTTTTCATTGTTTCTTTCCCTCTTCACCCCTCAATTGCCCTTGGTTTTTCCAAAGCCCTAACATTTTTCTAAATTGCATCTTTGTAGTATGAAACTACATTAGCTAAAAAGTCTTTGAAATTAGTCAGACTTTACTCTGTATAACATGACAGAAAGCGTACAGCCAGTTTTTTTTTCCTCTTTATTTGCAGGTTATTTATCTGTGTTAGTGGTCTCCCTTTTAAAATCCCTTATCTGTAGCGCTCCAAGGTCCCACAAATTGTGGGAGATGTATTTTACCAGATGTTATACGTACGTGCAATAACTATCCTAAAAGTCGTATCGTCTGCTGCATTTGACAGAGGCTATTAGATAAGATGCCATCCTCAGTCTGAAGTGTGTGCTAAGGCAAAAATTTTGCCCTAAAAGCA
Source organism: Aythya marila (assembly GCF_965140915.1). Taxonomy (NCBI): domain Eukaryota; kingdom Metazoa; phylum Chordata; class Aves; order Anseriformes; family Anatidae; genus Aythya; species Aythya marila. Next base: position 2,121,723 of record NC_139057.1, read on the forward strand.
CGATCCCAGGCTATCCAAGTCCTGGCAGTTTTTTGTCATTGTCCACAAAGGTGCATTCTGTATGTTTTTTAGATAAATGGCTAAGGAGTTAGCCTGCTGTTAAAAAATCAAGAAACAAGGCAAAAATAAATCAAAATTAAGACTTAAGGTTTCAACACCACAATTAAAGAGGGGTGGGAACAGTCTGATCTTCAATGATGTACATAATGGCAGGGAGGGTGGGCGGTTGGACTGTCAAACTGCCTTAATTTAATTGCAAACACATGCTGATGAGTCCCCTCCTCCTGGACCTCAGGGCTGGGAAACTTTTTTTTGTCAGCTCCCTGCAGTTCAGAATTGAGGAAAATCCACTCGGGCAAACACCATGCTGATCAAACCTTCAGCTCTCCTAGGCTTTTTGTGCTTTCTCCTCTTGCTTAGTTTCTCCTGTTCCTGCCCCAGTCGCTGCCTGTGCTTCAGGACTACGGTGAGATGCATGCATCTGATGCTGGAAACCATCCCCGACATCCCACCCCAGACAAACATACTGTGAGTAGCCGTTTCGTTTTACTGCCTTTCTTACCTGCTTGGTCTCTAGGAAGAAGAAAGAAAAAGCTTGCTGGTTAAAGGCATGCTTTTTCTCCTTTTTGGTGCAGTTGTCTGTGCTGCAAACTGTTTCAGGCTGTTAGAGCATAGAAAAGAAACTGCTTCTTTTGGCATCAGTTAGTCGTTAACAGGACAATCAAGGGAGTTGAAAAATGCAGAAGAAGAATGGCATGAAATCCCTGGAAGATGGTTTTGGGGAATCAAAGGTCACAAATATTAAACTGTGCTTATAGAAAGGTACACAGTTTATGTTTGAGAAGGCTTTGTATATGGGTGTAGGAGAGAGAGAGGAAACACAGCAGTTTGGGCTTTTATCTCTACAGAACAAAACACCTAATTTTTCATACATACCGCCCTATTTCTTTCCTAGGCTTTAAGTTTTGGCTTTCCAGATTCTATCTGAACTATACAAACCACATGCAAGGCTTATTAGGAAAGCAGCAATCGAGGCATCTCACAGGCTCCTTGAGAAGTAAAACTATACCTGTTGGGTTGGATGTGCCTTCTGGGGGAGGGGGAGCTGCTGGTGTGTCCATTCAAATGGAAAAGGTGTAGGAAAAGGGCACATAGCACTTCCAAACCTCTAAACAGCTCTTACTGACAGGTCCAGAAGAGCACCTTCCTCTCATTCTGTGGTCTATCCTATGCTTAAGGGTGTCCTTAAGATGCTGTGGCATGTGACAAAATGTTTCTCTTAGCTGCTCCCTTGGTTTGGAAGACCTTTTTTTGTAAATAGCAGGAAAGACTTGTCAAAAATTCATCTCAAAACCGTTAAATCACTGCTGATTGTCAAACTTTTCCAACTCTGGTGGGTTGAGAAGCTGTTCTCTCTGCCCATAACAATCCAAATTTGGTCTCAGCCAGAACATCCATACGAGCATGTCTCCTGTAAACATTTCTCTAATATTACTAATGCGATTTATCTGCTGGCAGCCTGAGGAGCATAATGCAGGCAGGATGCTGGCATTTTAATTGCTGCCATCTAGATCTGCTTGGGTGGATGGAAAAAAAAGCACAGAGGTCCTAGCAGGACTGGCACAAAGGAAATGCCTACTCTAGCTCCATCTGCCAGAGCTGTGCTGGTGCAGAAACTGATTGCAGCTGGGCTACGTGGGATTCACCCCGACTTGGGGCAGACCCAAATCTGGACTTGCTTTCTATCGAGGCTGGTGATGCTGTAGTTATTGTGCAGGGTGATGCTGCCTACTCCATGGTTTGTTGCACATTAGCTGGGTTGTAGCTATCTGCCCTACAGGAATTTGCAGAGTTTCCCTCTCCAACTTGTCACCAGCCTTTTTTTCTCCCCTTACAAGTCTTTCTTGAATGGGAAACTGGGGTGTTAAGCATTAGCTACATGGTATAGGTGTGAGATATGAAAGCAGTCGTGTTTCAAGATGACTGTCTTTACAGACTGATATTTTTGAGGGAGTTTTGTCTGGTATATTCTCTCCTAATACTGCCTGCATAATTATAAGTGAAACCCATACTGCTAAGTAGTGATTCCCATAGATACAGAATAATAGGAGCCTGGTAAGTTCTCTGTTGGCAGATCACATGCCTTTGTATGGTGTGCAGCAAACAGAGATACTGACTTTCTGGCAATCTTGAGGATTTAATGTATGTAAATGCATTTGGCATCCAGCATCCCATTGTATCTGTTATAAATACCATTTGAATAATTGAACTTTTTTTAAAAAAATCTGAAAGATCAAAATGCTTCTTAACCCAGGTCCTGACTACTCCAGCTTTTAGGTATGTTAATCTTTCTCTTGGGAGAACTGTTACTGCTCAACGCGAGCACTCAGAATTATAGCAAGAATATCTGATCGTGGAGTTACTCTGAGTAGAAAATGTGGGATTGTGATATTTTCCACATTTGCCCTTTGGTATGAACAGGACCAAGCCTGTGCCTGCAGATTCAAACACCGATGCGAGGCTCCAGCTCTGTTCCCTCGCCGAACAGCTGCAGCTTCCAGATGGGCTTTGCTTTGAAGTCGGGAGTTTGGGACTTTCTGACTTCCGTGACTCCGTGCCACCCTCTCTCGAACAATCCTTGAAGAGCAGGGAAGTCTTCGAGCCGGCACACGCTGTGCTTCAACAAGCCCTGCTGGCAGATGGCCCCCTCGGGGCGCTAGCCAGCTGGCGTAACTTGGAGCAGCCCATGGCCGTCTCTGAATGATGCTGGGACTGGCATGGAACCAGCTCCGGGATTGATGAGCTGTTACTGGCTCCTCTTTGGTCGCCGTTTCCCTCCTCCCTTCCCAGTCCCAGCTGGGTGCAGCCGAGGATCTGGCCCAGCGTCTGGTTTTAGCAATAGCCTATTTGTCTTTGGTAACAGAGTCTGCTCGTTTTGTCCCGAGCAGAGAAGAGGATGGCAGGCATGGCTACGTGTGTACAGATAAGTAAGCTATAGAAATTTGTGGTGTTTAACTGCAAACGTATTTTGGCTGCTGTCTGTTCAACTGGAACGCGATTATCCAGATGTGATCTGCTGGTTACCGCTGGGATTCGAGCAGTTTCTTTAGCCAGCAGCCCAAAGAAGGGAACAGCTGCGAAACATACACTCCGAAAATTTCAATAGGTCTTTAACCTTCGAAGTCATTTGTTCTACAGAGTGACATTTGAAACAATAAACTTTGAAACGTGTGGGCACGAGGGGAAGAAATCCATGGAAAGAAGTCCCCCTCTGGCTGGCAGCTAATGGATGGCAATCCAATTATCCGTGGGCTAGTCTCCTTTCTGCATTATGCGTAGCACGTAATGAATGGGGACTTCAAGGGAAACGTAGCTGAGGGCACCAGCAAAGACAGTACAGTAGCTGGGATGCGAACACGCTGCTGGCATGAACGGGAGGTGACCCAGTTGTTCACAGACCTGGCTGCTAATTGGGCAGCGTGGGCACGGCCGCTTTGACGAGCTTTGTTTCCCATCGTGGCTGTGCAGGGTGCTGCGTGGTGGCTGCCTGCTCGGTTCCCCTCTTCCTGCAGTAGGATGCTACGCAGCAGGAATGAAGGCTGTGCTGGGACAGGCTGCAGCACTCTCTGTGTGTCTTAAGAAGCATATTTTCAGGAAAAGCATCTACATTTGCAGGGGGAAGGCTTGCTGAGCAAATGAGTTCTTGGAAATGCTGCTCCCATTGTGGTCTCTGTCGTGCACTCTCGGTCTTTCAGATGAAGAATGGATTAGTCATTTCCTCTGCCTGTGATAGTCCTATGTGCAGTCATTGAATGTACACCCACACGTTCTGCATCTTCCAGGTGTGATCTCCTTCCGACTTCTTCTTTGCTGCAGTATTTAATCATCATTAAACATTTTGGAGGTGACCGAAGTCTTCTTTATGTTCTATTTATAAGTCACTTCGTCAGAAGGAAGATGGGGAGGGGAGGTATTTAAAGGTTTTGTGTTTTTTCTTTCCTTCCTAGAGGCATTCCAGTATCTTTTAGTGAAATCACCCAAACTCTTGGGTTTGTGGTTACCTCAAGTGTTTAGAAATCCTGGCTTCACTGACCTGTAGTGCCTCTTCATCTGGTTCTCACTTGAATATCTGCACTTTCCCTGACTGCTCTGCTCTCACCACGTCCCTTTCCCCATACTTGTACCAGGACCATCACTGTGCTCTTTAAGGCCACTTTTTCAGAGTGGGCTACAGCAGTAGGTTGGAGAAATCAGTGTATTTTGGTGCAAGAATGCATTTATATTCTGGTTAAAGACTGAAACGGTCATGCTCTTAAGAAAGAAAAGAGCCAACATCTTTGCTGCGAGGGACTTGGTATTTGAAAATCCCATTAACAGTTCATTTAAGCTGACATGGTGCTACTGCTTTTTGGGTTTCCTGAAAATATAAATATATCTTTGCACTCTGAAACTTTCTTTTACCACCTTCTGGATCAGGGTCAGGATACAGTTCAGGAGGAGGGAACGTTGTCTTTATTTGATGTGGGCAATATCTTGAATAGGTGGTGCAAAGGAAATATGTATTAGGCTAAGAGACTCCTCCTTGCTGACATGAATATCCGAGAATAGATTTAGCTCATTTGATTAGGATCAGACCCTAATCTCCATACCAGCTGCTAATAGATAATGGCTCAAATTATCTAAGATTGATGAGGTCAACAGTTTGCAGTGTAATCTTCCTACTTTAAGACGTGTTCAGGGCCAAAAGTGTGTTTTGGAGGTATTTGGTGCACCTGCCTTTTACTGCTGAAAGCTATGGGATGCTTGGTGGCACATGGCAAAATGGTTCCAGCAAGGAAGAAACATCAGCAGACACCTTGTGCAACTCTTCCAGGCACATTGTACAGCCCAGTTTCCTCCAGACCCTGACCAGAACCGCATCTTTGGTAACTGGGCTTCCAGGGGGGCTGTGGGGAGTGCCTGTGGTGGTCCAAACCACCCAGAACTGCCTCTAACCACTTATTTTTGTATGAATGAGTCTTGCACAGTTGAACGTGTGCCTGTGAGTGCGTGCTGGCTTGTGTGCATGGAAAAAGGGGGATCAGCACAGCAGCAGTCAACACACCAAGCTGAATTACTGTCGAGTTCGTGCTCCAGCTGACGAAGAGGGAGCCCTTTTAAAAATCCTGACCTGTTTGTGGGTGCTGAAATTTTAAAATGTTTTTCTTCAGGAATGCCTGTGGTGATTTCTTAATTAAAACCTAGCGTGCCCATCCCTCTACTTTCAATCCGTAAGTGTACAAAAGGGAACAGCAGCTTGTTCTGCAGCATGAGGCTCTCTGCGTATGCTTGCTTTTCCCTGTTTCATCCGTGATCTTACTGACTTCTTTATCAGTATTTCCATACTGAATGTATTTTCCTTCCTCTTCATTCCTCGAAGAGTCAAATCTTGATGTCTTAAACAGTTACACCCCAAAATAGCAGAACCTTGGAGCCCCCCCAGCCCTGAGCCCCCCTGTGGTCTCCTCTCCCTAGCAGAGATGACAACGCTCAGCTGTCCTTGTAGGGATTCACAGATGAAAGCTGTCATTTATTAAAGCCATTTGGGGACTTGTGTGCAAGAGGGACATTCCTGAGCCGGGGAGCTGATGACAATGAGCCTGGAAGACTTCATTCCCATCTCAGCAAGGCTGTTTTCCCTTCCTGCCAGCACTGTAGCTGCTTGGCAGCGTGGAGGAACCTGCAGAGCTGACTCCGATGTTCTGTGGATGAGTTAGATAAACGAGCATCTTCCTGACAAGTGCTCTGGCTCTTATTAGAAGTGGGAAACTTGACTTAAAAATCATGTGTAGAATGTCCTACACACCCCAGGAAAAACTGGAAGGAACCTCAATGTCTTATCTCCCTTTGTAAAACAACCATTACTCTCGGTGTCTTTGGTGATGATGGTTGGTTGGCTGCCACTTACCCAACCGCTTCTGGGTTAAATGGCCCCAAACTGGCAGCATCATTGCTGTGCACCGTGTTTTGAACACAGAAGATACTTCAGTGAAGCAAACCCAGTAATTTCCACAGAACTGCAGTAAAACACCTCGTGTAGCTAATTATCTGGTTAGGTAACGTGGTAATATATATCTCATTCTTTAAAAGCCGAAATAGGTTAAACAGAAATGGAAGCTGCTTGTAAAAGCTGTAGATTGCTTTATATGCTAATCATTGTTAATTATTTAACACAGTGATTTCAGGAACGATTGCTCTGATCACAGCTGGGAGGATCGGAAAGATTTGAGTGTAAATACCTGTGTCCTCACTCCCTTTGCAAATTCTCTCAGTCTTGGTAAGTCTCGGGGACGGGGCTGGGAGTTCCCACAGTCAGGAAAGGTGAGTGATTTCACTAGCAGATCTGAGATTATCCATGCATTCCACCCAGTTTCCTGCCAGAGCCGTGGTGCTTTGGCACGAGGATTTGGTGAGGTTTTCTGCAGAGGCAGGCAAGCTGCTGCTGGCTGGAGGGATCCGTGCTGAGTGGTGCGGCACAGCCGCTGTCCCAGGGCACTGGGTGCGCCCTGGTTGTGTGAAGGTAGGAAAAGGTCTGGGATCCTCTCTTATAATCCCAGACTGTCAGCTTTGAAAGCATGGTGGAGAGGCAAATCACAAGGGATTCCCTCCTGGCCCCCAGTTTTGCAGATCCCAAGGTGAAGGAAGCAGGCGGGAGGGAGGGAGCCCAGCTGCTCACGTCCACAGCAGCTGGGACAGGCTGGCACCCGAGCAGCTGCGTGGTGGGTCCTGGTGAAAAGCACGCTGCTTTGTGAGGAGAAATGTCGAGTTTCCAACGCGAGTACACTGGGAATTGGGAGAAACAAGCCTTTCTGTGTAAAAAGGGGCAAACTCTGCAGGGAGTGGGAACGCTCTCAATCACTGCACGCAAGCCAGGAATTTCCCAGTGCAGCCCTACATGGTGTTCTTTCACCAGCTAAGCTTAGGGCTAAAGCAAAGTCTGGAGGAAGATGCTGTGGATGAGCCAAAGTTGGATTTTTTTTCTTTTTTTTTCTTGTTTAAAATGCATTGGTAAGGATGAAGATATGGGTTGCTCTCAGACTATTGCCGTTGTGTGATGGAAGGCAAACCAGAGTGACCTTTCCAAAGGAGTGCAAACCAGATGAGTTCAGAACTTGGGGTCCTGGGATTCATTTGAAGATCTTACCTGGAATTGAAAAGGGGTGAAAAATCAAGACGTTTCATTAAAACAACATGCTAAGCTTTACTATTTGCTCCTCGAGGGTGGTGGAGGGGAAAAGTTCCTGCAAGTTTGAAGTGCATGAAACCGGACCCATTGCTCACCCAGCAATGGGAATATCAGGAGGCATCTCCATCCCTGTACTTCTCGCCAGCAGGGGAACTGCTGATGGAGGAAGTGCTGCCAAGCAGCAGTGCTGGGACCTTTGTTAGTGATGCATGATTGCTCTTGCCAGGCTCTGCAGCCCAGGCTCGCTTTATTTGCTCTCACAGGTGAAAAATCCCACTCTCTAGGAGGTGAGACTTGCTTAGTGAGCTGCAGACTTCTCCAGCACCTTTCCATAGAGTAGTTTTCGGCAAGTGACCCAAAGTGAAAGCAGTCCTGGGAGTGGGGGAGCTTGCGTTTTATTTTTGCTGGCTTTTCAGAGGTGTTTTCAGTCACCCATGGTTCTGGGTTTTGCTTCTAGTTTCAGCTGGGGAAGCTGTGCTCTTATGTGTGAATGCTGGGGTGTGACAGATTGTAATTGTCTGTGTTTGTTAAAATAGTTGGATGTTTTTTCCACCAGCAGTCTGTGACCCAAGGTGGTATTTTGCACCTCACTATCCACTTCCCACTGCCTTTCACGAGCATCAGCAGCCTCAGCCTTGACTCCTGTGTGTTTCTTCCATTTGTTTGTTCCCTCCCCTATTACCTGTAGCCAGCTGCCAGGACTAATTACACTGTCCTCACAGCCCCCCAGGGAGGCAGAGTTGGTGTCTGCGTGTTACAGTGCATAAATCAAGTTTGCATTTCTTCACCTTTTCTCATGGTCTAGTTTTTCCCTCATTTCCTTTTAATGAGACCATGGAGAATAGTGCGTTGTGCTATTGCCTTTGCCAATACTTAATTGTATTTGGCTTTACGGTGTCAGCCATGGCCTCGAAAGCTCTGTACAGATACCATCAAATTCACATCATCAGTGAAGAGGGATCTGTAACACCTTCCAACAAGGCGAGCAAGAAATGTTTGAAACACTTTTCAAAATGCTGAAGCTGCGTGCCTTCCTGCCCTCTAGCTCTTCAGCGTGCAAGATTTACCACTAAGAAAGAGATGAAAGTTTTCTTATTTGGTCTTCTCATGTCTTTGTTCAAAGCTGAAAAGCTAAAAAAATGGGAAAAAAATAACAGGAGAGACAACTTCCACTGTCATTCTATTGCATTCAGTGATTAATGGGGTAACAAGGCAGAGATTTAATATTTCAGCTTGAGTTCAATAAAAATACTGTATATTTTCTGCCTAAAAGTAAGAATGCTTAGTGGGATTCTTTTTAACATAAAATAACCTTCTTTGCAAGCTGTTATGCTGAAGAAACACTATATCTTAAACTAAAATCAGCTCTACTTACTGGGTACCCTCCTCTCAAATACTTGCTCCAAGATCTTTCAGCCCCCTTGGATGCTCACTCTGTTTGCTTACAGCTATCTGCAGCGAATGCACTTCGTTATAGTCTTACATAGGCCACAATTCTTGTCGAAGCTCATTCTAAAAATAAGTGTTGAACACTTAGCAGTGTGTAGAATTCTTGTTTTAAGCTGTGACTCCAAATGCTCCTTGGTTTACCACCAGAATGACAGGCATTTCGGCACATTCATGTGTTTTTCCCCTCGAAGCAAGTGCCCTTAAAAGGCTGTCTTAAACAGAAATAGCTGTGTGTTCACTAAAGGTAGTATTGCAGAAAAAAAAATAATTAATTGTTGTGCTTTGGATGGAAACTAACAGCAAAAACCAGTTGTCAGTCTTCTGCAATTTGTTATAATATGCTGGACCATGCAAGGTGCCAAATCGATGCGCATTCCCTATAGAAGTGTTTCTACTTGGTTAACCAGGTTAAACCACTTAGCTCTTATTTTATTATCTCATTAGCCATCAAAACAACATGTTTTAGGGTTCCAAATCAATGTAGATACATGGACAGCCCTTGAAAATTGCCAGAATCCCCTGGACTCCACTAATTCTAATTGAAGTTGGCACAAATTTGAAATGCAGGCAGCGATAAGCTGTTCTGAGTCTTGGAGCACTGTGGAGCAGAATGTGAAATGCTTATTATATGAGGTTATTTGATCAGATTTAACCATTTTGGGACAAAGATAATTTTGCTGGGGACCTAAAAAGTGGGTCAAGATGATTATGTGCATTCCTCTACAAACCAGCATGAGGTGCAAGAGCAATTGTACATGAACTTGGGGTGCCAAGAAGCAGACCTTGTGCACGGCTCATGGAATTGATCACTCGAGTCCTTTCAGCCTTTAGTTTTCTATGAAATGTAAATAAATTTTGTACATTTTGTAAATGTAGGGTTGGTTGTGCAGGCTTTTGGCAGACTTTGCAGGCGATTGTAGCCCCCCAGTCATCATCCCCACTCCTCCTCCTCTTCTTCCCCCTCTCCATCCCTGATCGTTGTCTCCATTTCTCCAGTCCTGTAGACGTGATACAATAAACTCTTCCAGAATTCCTCCTCCCTTTGTTGCTGTTTGCTACTGCCTCATTTATATTATGAGTGTACTGATTGTGTTTTCTGCTTTCAGAGATTTACGTTTCAACCACATCAAGGAGATACGACCTGGAGCCTTCAGGAGACTGAAGAACCTCAATACTCTGTAAGTCCCACTCAGTGATCCTGCAGTGAGCTTATTTATTTATTACATTAGTGCTATCATAGTTTAAGGATGGCCTTGGTCTTAGTTATTTCAGCCGATTTGCCCATACCCAGTTAAAGCTTTAAAATTCTCTCTGTTCTACCCTGGATCACATGTCTTACAATTTTTAATTAAATGAGCAATTTAATAACTTTCATTTTGGTAGTTAATCTGTCTTTAAAAAAAGAAGAATTTTGTGCATGCTCTTACTGCCTGAGGATGTTTCAGCAGGTATGACTGGAGCAGCCCATAATGGCCTGGATAGCAGAGGGATGCATTAAAAGTGTCTTTCTTTCCATGGCTGCCTCAAATGTTTCCTGAAGTGAGCGTGTCCTTACAAATGCCAGTCTGTCACTGTGTTTTGCCATAGAATAAATACCTACCCCTAACCTACTGCAGATAGGGATGGGATTAGAAGGCAGTTCCTTGAGCCTTGCATCCCAACCAGGGCAGGCATGCTCACGTCAGTCTGCTACAATACTTTACTAATGAATTTCTTGCTCTGCTCAAAGGAAATAATGGGAGCCTTTGCTGCTTCTTGCTGCCTTAAGGCTGAGGGTTTGAAGATAGATATGAGTACGTCTGCACTGTGTAGCCAAGACATTGAAAACAAACCAGCCCCCAAATCAGAAACAGAAGCTGTGTCAGCACAGCACTGTGCTGGATGTAATTGGCCTGGTGAGGCTCAGATCTGATTATTCAAGCTGTTACATGGCGCTAACAGCTATAGGATTTCTAGGTTCAAGCTCTTTGTGAGGCAAACCAGCTAGTCTGAGAGTCTGCACTGCATGACAGACGCATTCATATTTCCTGGATTCAGACATTTGTGGCCCCAAAAAGCAAGAGAAAGTCCAGATTATTTTTTCTCTGTCTGACCTTGAAAGATCTGAAGTCCCTGATCCAGTAAAGATGTCAGTGCTGAAAGAAGGCAAACCCAGAAAATAAGAAGTTCAGTCAGTTGTAAGAAGTTGTAGAAAGAGTAGCAATGGAGGAGTAATTTGTCATAGAGAGCTGTTTAAAAGCTGTATTTTAAAAATCAGAGTTTGCTAAAGTTTGTTCCACTGTGCACAGGGGACTGATTGGCCAAACCAGCAGCACAACAGCTAGTTTGAGCTGAACCTTGGGGAAACCAAGGAGCCTGGCAGGCTTTCACAGGAGAAATGCTTCACGTAATGAGTTCTGTAAGAGATGCCAGGTGCTGTCCTCACAGTGCTTAAATGTAGACAGGTCCCTGGCACGTGCAAGACTTCTGCTTCTTTCTTCCTGACTCCTGCCACTTTGCTAGATGGGGATATGCAGCCTAGCTGAGAAAGAAAGACCCATCTCTCGGTAACATCTGTATGCTCCATGACTTAGTCCTGTGTTTTTGGTTACTGCTTACACGTGTTCCTGGGAAGGGACCTCCAGGGCAGGAATTCCATGAACTGATACTGAAGGAAATAGGTGTGAATATGCACCTACCATCCCTAATCTCAGCATTATAGATGCCAGGGCAGTAAGAGGGATGTGTTTTGCACAGATGGTGGACAGGCTCTCATGCTTTCCCTAAACAGCATCCTACAGCTGTCCCCAGAGCCAGAATACTGGGTTGGCTAAAAAACACTGCCCTAAGAAAATACGGCATTTTTATATTTCAGTTTTAAAATTCAACTTTTTTTTACAAATGAAACCTTTCCATTTAGATAGTTCATTTACTTTGTTTTATTTCCTGCTTTGGCCAGCAAGCTGGAAGAATCGGTTATTCTCATGCTCGCAGGAGTTATCAGGTTCCCCACAGGTGGGAGTTAACGGAATGGAAGTCAGACCTCACGTTCCTCGGGCAAGGTTCTCTCCAGGAACTTTGGTTTCTCCAATTCCCATATCAGAACCGACAAGAGCCAAAGAATTTGCTGATGTTTCCTAGACAGTAACCTTTTGGCTCAGGACTTGCACAGGTTTTCAAGTGATAAAGAGAATAAATCCTTAAAAATCCCAGAGAGAAGTGCTGGGGAAGTTTGGCCAGAGTATTTGAAGCACGTGGTTTAGAGGACAGAGCAGCTCAGGTTCCGTATGCAGGAACTCTGAGATTGCCTCTATCTGCCGTGGGATTTACAGAATAAAGTTCCTTAACCAAGTAAAAGCTTTTAAATGAGCCTTTTCCTGAAATCCTTTGGCCTGGCAGAGGAAGGGCAGCAGAGCCTGGTGCAGTTTCTGTTTTGCATCTCCTTTTGGGCAGGATGGCTGTAAAATATCCAAGTTTGACAGTTTATAAACCACCCTGATAAGGAAGCCTTTGTACTCTGCATTTGGAGGGAGAGGTGCAGAGAGGTGGGCTGAGAGAAGAGGAGCCTTTCCTGAACGTCCCGTGGAGCTTTTAAACATCCTGGGTAAAGTTCAAACCTTCCCCTGGCTCTTCTCTCTTCTTTCCTCTCCCTGGTGCAGGGGATTTGATAAATTACAGAGCACTACTGAAATTAAAAACAGGAGCTCTGTTTGTCTGTGGAGGAGCAACAGTCATTACATGCTCCTGCCTTTGGGCTCCTGGTGCACCACAAGAGGTAATAAGCATTTATTACAAGCAAGCACTGAGAGCTTGCTTGTTGGCTGTCCACAACGTCGCGTGCACCAATTTTTTCGGGCAAAAAGTCTTAAATCTGTGAGGTTTTCTCATCCAGTCCTATCCCTTCGCATGTAGCTGCTGGTCCCAGAATCTCCTTTGTGTATTTTTAAGCCGTTACTATGTCACCGTAGTAAAAAATGTAGAGCAGCAGGGAGCAGGAAGGAAAAAAAAAAAAACCTCTTGTATGCCATCCACAGAGTGCCAGCAGCTTTGCAGCAGCTGTTTTGCTCGAGTTGGCCGACGCCGGCCTCATTGCTTAACCCAGCATTAGCTCACAGCAGGTGCCGGGCCCTGGCAGAGAGCAAACACGTTGCAAGCCCGTGGTGAGAGGCAGTGTCTCATTGCTTCCCGGTCTTTGCTCCTTTAGCTCATCTCTGGGTGGGGATGGATGACAACACCGCTGTGTTACGGCCCTCCTGTGTGCTCCCCAGGAGGCCAGCACCCTGCCGTGTTGACCCAACTGGGCGATTGCTGTTTTCACACCAGTGCCATCACAGCCCAGTAGTTGCTGCCATTTGTCCCTCCAGCTTATAGAAACCTCGAGCCCTGAGACCAAAGCAGTACTTATTAACTTCCCCAGTAGGTTTCTTTGTCCTCCTGCCCATGTCATGGGCACCCAAGCGAACAGGGGCTGAGAGGAGACCGCGTACTTCTGCCCGTGTCCTTGTTCTGTCCATGTCCTCGCTCACATCGTGTTTCTCTTTCCGCCTTAAGTTACCTGTTTTCACACTTGTCTGTCTCTGTGAGTGCTTTGAAAACTATTTAGGAAGCATTATGTGGAACAAAAAGCACTTCTGGTGAGCTCTGCAGCTCTCCTTTAGGTGCTGCTTTCAGGGACAGTGTGCAGGCCGCCTCGGATCCTCTGGTGGCTCCTCAGAGAACGTGTCCCTGTGAGCAGGAGGGGATGTTAGAGCCTGATGGATCCTGAAATAAAGGTTTCTCTCTCACATATGGGAAATGGCTATTCCAAATCATCCTGTCAGCAAGGGAGAACGCACGGCTGAACATTAAACTAACTTTTTCTCCCCCTTTAAATGCGCTACGTGATGACTTCTGGTAACGGCGTGAGGGAAAAAAAGGAGCTGCTATGTCACGCCGACTGCAGCATGTCGTTTGTCAAAGGAAAGGAGGAAAGGGAACATGTTTTGGGTATGAACACCGGCCTGTCACATCATCTAATACATTCTTCAAAATAGAAAAACGACTCGGTGAATGCAACTTAAGGCTGCGCTTGGCAACCTGGAGGCAGGGTGGGGATGGAAGAGGGAGGGACGGTCAGAGAATAAATGAAACTCGGTGGGAAATGCTCTCTTAGAGGATATGGGCCAGCCTGTGTGGGGCTGGTGTTGTATCCCAAGCCTCCCAGAAGAATTTTCAGGAATAAAACCTGTATGGTTGAGTCCGCCTGTTCGTTCTGAGCCAAATTCGCCAGCTGTCCTGGAGGGGAGCACCACACCAGTTTGCTATCTGTTGGTAAGCTCCAGGAAACATACTGCTGATATTTTTAATCGAGCTCATTTTGCAACGGGGTGTGCTTGAGACATACATCAATAATGATCTTTCCAGCTTCTGTCTGCCAAAGCGTTTATTCCCAGCAGATCCGGTTAGCGGTAGGACTTAGCTTTCAATTCTCTGCAACTTAAACGGGTAATTGGGCATTTTGCTATTGATTGCAGCTGGGATCCGTATCCAGGTCATGCAAATCGTGGCCAGGATTTCGCACACTTCTTCGCTTGGGTGAACTGCACAGGAGTCAAGGAACAGACAGCTGTCCACAAGCCATCTGAAGTCTTTCTAGGATCCAGATGTGCTGTCTTGACTATGCATTTCCCTGAAAGTAGCTCTTTGGAATATGTACAGTATGAGGGACTTCATAAATTATCTCAGTTTTGAGTGTATTCCAGGACATATCCGTCTGTTACAATAGGGAATCCTGAGACAGGAAACAGAGATGGCTCCTTCCATACGCTTTTTAACCTTTAATCAGGCAATGAACAATTTAAGTATCAGGCCATGAGATGAGAGGCCTGCACGGTGAGTGCTCTTTGAACTTCCAGAGTTCCTCTTGTTTGGCTTGGATCGCCGATTCTGCCCCCTTTTAACTGCCCTAAACAGCAGAGACACCGAAATGGACTCAATGAATGTTTTTCAATAGCACCAAAATTCAGCCAGTCGACAAGCTGCGATTTAAAATCTCCCTGGGTTTCAGTCCAGGTCTAAACTCTCTGCATTAAAGGGTCTGTGTTAAAGGGTCAGCCAAGGATCCCAGCCCATGGTGGTGCAGGGGGGGCTCCTCAGCCCATCAGCATGCCCCTGCCCCAGGGGTCTGCTTGCTGGTAGCCCTCTTGTGTCCTCTGTGAGTCAAGCTGTTGATGCCAGCCGCGTGGCAGGGGACAAGTGCCTGCATCCAGGGGAGTGATGTCCCAGCTGGCACCTGTTTATCAGCCTATCCAGCATCCTCAGAAGTGGGGCCAAGGATCAGATAGCAGAGAACAAGCCACTTCCTTTCACCCCTGGCTGAAGATGAAAGTGTGCTGATAGAGGGCAGGGAAGGAAGCGTGCGCCGCTGGTGCCTGTGTTGTCTTTGTCCTGTGGGTAAATAGACAAAAGTCCTCTCCTGCACTGCTCTCAAGCAGTCCTCGGGTGTTCGATCATCAAACAAACCTTGGGGTTGCTTTTCAGGGGCTGGATTTCCACTCAGCATATCTGGCTGTCAAAGCACGAGAGCGTGTTCCAAGGGCTTGACATCATTTTTGCATCCTTATGAGCGAAATCGGGTTTTTTAGCCTCAGTCGTGTGTGTTGAGCCATTGCTCGCAGCTGTGCAGGAACTTGCCAGCATCCTTCTGCCTTAACCTCTTCAGGCTGCTTGTCCACGCTGCTGCTATGTGCAGCTTGGAAGTGGCACCTGAATGGTGGCAGAACAGGTAATCAAAAGAGGATAGTGAGATTTTTCTCAAATCTTTATTGCTTTGGCTTCCAAAAATGTGTGTTTTTTTTTTTGTTTTGTTTTTTTGTTTTGTTTTTTTCCTCTCCCCTTCACTCAAGTACCATCTGTGCTTTTTGCACCTTTAATGTAATTCCTCACCTGAGGACAAGCTGGTGGAGGGCTGGCGCAGCTCAGGTGCCTTGTGAAGCTGCCGTAACACATCTGTGTTTCTGAGATCTTTCATCCTTGCATCCCTGGGGCATTCGATTGTATCTTCATCTTCTTTTCCCACGTGTTTTTGCCATTTTTCCCCACCTCTTTGTCTTTTCTCTCTATCCTTTACCTGCACAGATGTTGCTCCCAGGAAGGGACCTTTGCCAGAGGCTCTCTGACGTGCTGTCTACCCGATTTTCTTCATCAAAGGGGGGGCAGAAAATTGGGCTTTCTGCTTGGAAACCACTGAACCGTCTTCCCATGTGCTGTCAGGTGGTGGATCATTTCTGAGGAACAGAGCTATCAGAAAAAAAGGAAAGAGAATGAACTTGTGAAATGAGCTCCATGGGCAGCCTGGCCTGGTTTTGTGTTGAATTTGACCTGATACTGTAGGGTCTGGCTGCTTACAAGGGGAAGAGCAGTTTTTCCTAGAAAAACAGATCTTTGACATGCAGTCACAGCTCTTCTCTGTCCACATCTCCATTTAAGAACTTAAAAATAAGCATAGCCATTGAGATCCTTAATCCTAGCTACGAAATCCACCAGTGGCCACCGTGAGGTTTGTCGGATCCAATACCATGGGGAAAGACCCCAATAAGTGCGGTTCAACAGCCACAGAGAATAGCGAACCCTCATCCATTCAAGAGCTATTTGTAAGTGATTTATTTAGTTTTCTCAGCCTTGGGCTTGGCAGTGGTCGCAGAGCAGATTTCTGTAGGGTTCGGCCGTGTGGTCACTGCTGTTGCACCCAGCGTCGCTCTTACAAGGACGGGCTGCTCTCTGCTCCTTGGCACAGGCTCGCATTTGCATGCACAGTCATGGTAACGAAACACACAAGTCAGAGGCTGCCTGCCAATGCGATGTTGTCCATAGGTTTTGTATTAAAATCTGGCACGAGGCTCTCCAGATTGAAAGAGGCTGTTTCTGACTAGCTGTGGGACTCAGATCTATATCATTTATTTATTTTTCCTGTGTACATATTTGTATACAAAGAGATTAAAACAATGCCTTACCATTTAATGACTCTTATAACCGATGAAGTAGCGTTTTGAACTGCTTTTGTGCAGTTAAAACCTGGTTCTGCATGCCCCTGCTCACACATTAACACAACCATGCATCCCCAAAAACCTTCAGTAATTGTACAAAAATGGCAGCAATTATTTAATTTGTCTCTTCTCTCTGCTTTCGGCTGCCCGTCTCCCTTCTCCTCACTCTTTTCCTGGCCAAAATTGTAACTTTTGGGTGAAAGCCACCGTGACAAAAGGTAAGGAAATGTTTTTGAGCGTTCCTTACTGGAATGCACCTCTGGGCAAAAAATGTTCTTATTGACTTAACTGTTGTGAGCATCCTGACTTCAGGCTGATAGCCCCTTTAGATTTAAATTCTATGAAACCTGTGGATTAAGGATTTTTCAGTGGATTAAGGATTAAGGAAACCTGTGGATTAAGGATTTTCTAGTTTTCAGGAGTACAAATGCCGTGAGTCTCTCATGCTGAATTCACCAGCTCTGTTTTTTCTGTCTTGATTTGAACAGGCTGCTGAACAACAACCTGATAAAACACATTGTGAGAAGATCCTTTGAAGATCTGGAGAACCTGAAATACCTGTGAGTTGCTGTCTCGGTAGTTTCTTAACCTCTTGCAAATTGAACAGCCCACTCCCAACGTTGTCCAGTGAACTTTCTGTGCTCAGAATTTCTGGATGCTGATGTTGCAGATGTAAAACATTGCCCTTGAATCCAATCAGAAAGCTCTGCTTTGGCTTCCTGTGTCTCTTAAAATATGACTGCTGAACGGGTTGTCCTAATGCTTTTTTCTTTCTCTCCTCTTGAAAGCTACCTTTATAAAAACGAAATTCAGAGTATCCAGCAGCATGCCTTCAAAGGACTCCGCTCTCTGGAGCAGCTGTAAGTACAGACGAGTGCTCTTTGTCGCTTGAGTTTGTTGTGCAGAAGAGCCAAGCTGTTGGCTTGTCTAATCCCAAAGCTGAATTGCTGTGTACCAGCCACTTAGGAAGGAGTAGGATGAGGCTTCTGCTGTTTTGAGGTCCAACTTTGCAACACTGCACTGGCTTCACTTGGAAACAGCTGGTCCCAGTAGTGATTTGAGGTAGTTAATACCAAGGGCTCTTCCTACTGATGTCCCGTATGTTTTCTCCTGACCCTAAGCCTCTGGAGCATAAGAAGAGCCCAGCTGTGCTTTTAATTCCCTCTATGTCCAAAGAACTTCCAATGGGAGGAAACCAGGGATGTGTAGGATGGCTTGAAACAGGAGGCAGCTGGCCTGCTGTGTTTATGTCTGCTGGGACTTCTGGAGCAGTGTAGGGTCTGGCCGTTCTCCTGAACTGCCGGTGCTGGTTCAGTTTCTCTCTTATCCAAACCTTTGCTGAAAGCGAATGGATGAAGTGCAAGCTGAGAGCTGGGATGGGGTATTTATGCAAGCCACCAGGGTGGTGGTGTTTGCATGCGCTAAATCATCTGGACATTGCGATGGGGAGAAGAAAAGATGGAGGTAAACCAAGTAATGACCTTCCCTCCAGGCTGTGAGGCTCTCTGGGATGAAAGGAGCCTCATGAGTTTTCCTGGCAGCTGGAGCCTCTCACAGTGACATTCCTGCATCCTTAATTGCTCCCCTTCTGTGTATTGCAAATCCACGCTGTTTATTCTGTCAAAGAGGTTTTGTTTTTTGACCGTTCGGGCTCCATGCTAAAGGTGAGATGGCAAGACTGAGGTCTGACTCTTCTAACGGGGCTTGCTGAACTGGGGTTGGATTTTTCATGTCAGGTGTCATGATATATGACGTGCGTGTGGGTGAATTTGTGTGCACTGGAAAGAATGCGAGCATAGGTATTTGAAATACAGCAATTATTTACATCACTGGAGAACAGGGAGCAAAGGTGAAACCACTAATTCATGGATTGTCCCAAATGGCAGAGTTTATGGGGCTGGAATGCAGCTAACAATTTTGCTGTAAAAAGAATAGGATCCAGCTTGTTCTCTAGGCTGACAGCAGAAGTGGATGGGGGATAGCTGCAAGCTATAGGTACTGTAGGTATTATAGCTGTAGGGCATTACAGGCAAGCTTAACAACGGGTGTGCTGCCATCCTTGTGTATGGTATGCTTTTTCCATCAGCCAGCTCAGCAGTGATTCCTGGGAGAAAACGGGAAGCAGAGACGGGCTCAGCTGTGCTCAGGGAGATGATGCTGGCCTCGGTGATATTTTAACAATGAGCGTTCCAGACTTGATGTCACAAATAAAAGAAAAAAAAAAAAAAACACAACAAAACCACAAAAACAACAAACAACCCTTGGAAAGGCCCATCTGTTTCCAATCTCGAAGGCAGGCATGGTTCCAAAAGAATTAGCTTTGCTCAAATCCTACCCCGTGTTCCTGTACCCCACAAGCCAGCTTTTCAAGGAAAGTATAGCCCGATTGATGGACAATATCAGATGCTTTCCTCAAAGGCCAAAGCAGTGACAGCAGACATCTGAGACTTATTACAGCACATGCGTTTCCCTCTCCCTGCTCTTGCCCTCCACTGCAGGATCTGAGTCACCGTGCCTGTTTTGTGCTCTGATAGCGATCCATTTATTGTGAATCCTTCCATTACAAATCAAACAGCCATGCGGAGGCTTAGGCAATTATTTCTCATCCCAGGCAGCTACAATAGCAGCGAGTATTTGTAGACCCACGATTAATCAGTGTCTGCTGGAGAATGTATGCTTTTGTGTAAAAATTGGGGAAGAATTTGGGCAACTTGGAAACTGCCCTGAGATGCGTTTAAAGGTCAGGAACAGGTTGGTTATGTCAGTGCACACCACAGCTAACGGGAGCAGGGGATGTCAGGTTCCTTGCTGTGGTGCTGCAGACCCCAGATTTGTTTTGCTGATGGCAAGGGGTAACTTGGGGCAGTGCAGGAGGTCTCCTGGAGCTCTGCTGATGGAGCAGCAGGTTGGTTGCATGAGCAATAGCAGGGCTGTTCACATTAATGTACCATTTAGATGATGGTGTTCTAGCTGACTGCATTATCTCTGTCTTTGGAGGCTGTTTTCCTTCCACAGAAACAGAATAGCCCGATGACAGCAGTACCTAAATGTTCCTGCTCTTGTTTCTTGTTTCTGGGAGCCCCTACTAGCATCACAAACAAACAAAGGCTGGAAGAAGCCTCTGGATGCCTCTAGCCCAACCTCCAGCTCCAAGCAGGACCGACTTCAAAGTTTTATCAGAATGCTCAGGGCCTTTTTCTAAATATTAATTCTTGGAAAATTCATGATCCCTCTCAGAAACGTTTAAATTTCTAGGCTGGGGACAAGTGCTTCATAGTATGGCTATTTCGTCTCAGTGATCCAAGGCTGTGCAGGGGGATGTCGAGGCATTAGGAGCAAGGCAGGGAAAGTTCTTGGATGGTGGTTGGATGGGGAACAGCTGCTGCAGGCTCTTCATGAGTTTCATTCTTTCACAGTTTAAGGGAAGAGCAAATCTGATCTCCCCAGTGCGTGTTACAGTTTATTCAGAGAGAGTAAACAATTGACAGCACAGGGAGAAGCCAGTGTTGGCTACTATTTTTGCATGTGAAAATTGAAGATACTAAAGAGAATACTGAGATGTGTGGTGAGTGATTATCTTTTAAATTGTGATCCTTAACCCTGTCCCTTGTGCTTTTCTGTGTGACAGCTACCTGCACTTCAACAACCTGGAAACCCTGGAGTCAGAGACTTTTAGCGACCTGCCTAAACTTGAAAGGCTGTAAGTAAAGATGTGACTTTCCTTGTGAGTAAGTGGGGGAGAAGACAGGTAAAAAAAACAACCTTCATTTTGTTTAACAGTGATGTTTTTGTAGCATGAAGCAAAGTGCAGTGATCTCCAAAAAGGAAAGAAGTATGGAGAGAAGCATCCTTAAAGAATCAGATTTTGTCTACTTGAGAAACAGGATGGTTACTGAAACTATGTGGGAATTTCTCACCTTGTTTAATGTTCGCATTTCCATCTAAGTAGGAGTAAATCTAGAGAAAGTCAACCTTATTCCACTTGTAAGGTCAACTTAAGTCATTGTTGGGCAGTGTATACAAAAAAGGAGATGGAAAAGGAACAAAGTCATAAGAATGTCCGACAAGAAAAACATGCATCCTTCTTGAAAGCATTAGGAAACTAAGTCCCGTGTCCCCTGCTCCCCAGCATTGCTTGTAGTAAAAATATACCCACCAGGAAAAAGGCTCACGTGGTGGTTCCCACTCCATGGTGAAACCAACAGACCCTTCTGTGCTGCATGCAAACATGCATTACACCCGTACTTACTAGGCAAACAAAACCGAGGGATCCAAACAACACCCTTAGAAAAATTCAGACCTGGATCAGTACGCTGTGGCTGATCTCAGTCTCTGTATTTGATCCAACAAAAATTCCGAATTTAAGTTTCAGAGGAAGGTTTGTCAACATCCAGGCTGTGCAGCTAGGCTGAACCCCCCTGTACATGTGTGTCTGCAGACAGTTGCACTCAACTCACACTGCTTTTGTATTGCTTTCCTGGTCCACCATCTACTAAAATTACTTCTCTGTAGTCAGTGGTCTTTTGAGAGTATTAGACGTAACTGACATAACTAAATTTCCTCCATTAAGGGAATGGAGAGTTAATTATTCCATCCTGCTCCCCCCTGCTGTGTTTCAGTGCAGTTTTTTTTCCAAGAACTCTCTTATCTACATGCTAAGAACCTGGAAGTGAGAAGTTGCTTTGGCTTCGTTCAGAGTAAACCCAGGTTTGGCTGCTGCTGTCTGAATTAGATTTACTCATGGATTTGGGTCTATAACTACACTGAGTTGTCTACTGGAGCCTTACTTCAACAGCTGCCCCTGTAAACTCCCATATCTTCTGCAGGGGGGAAAGGTCTCTTGTAAACTGGAGCTGACCATGGCACAGAAAGCACAGGGTGGGTCCAGCCTGCAGGGATTTTGTGCCCTTTCTCCTCCCTTTGCACAGCAAAAAGCAGATTAACTTTGAGGTTCCAGTTTAAATCTGTTACATCACATCTTGAGTCACCATTTCCAGTACACACCCGCTCTCCGCTTCGGTGTATTGCATTGCGTTCTCACATGAAAAAAATCCCCATAGCTCATGGAAACAAACACAGTCAATTTAGAACTCCGAGCTCCATTTTGGTGAGCAACCTTTGTACTTCAGCTGAGTTCTGACCTGGGTTGTTATCATCCGTGTAGTGCAAATACTGAATAATGTTTTGGCATGGGTTCTTCCATTGCAGATTCTTGCACAACAACAAAATTTCCAGGATTCATCCAGGGACATTCTCTCAACTGGAATCCCTCAAACGACTGTAAGTAAAAAACATTGCCTGCAAAGAGCAATTGTTTATCTTCGATCAGACGGCCAGGATCTGAGGAAAAATGTGCCTGGTTGGCAAAGCCTTTAGTTGTTGCACTTCTAAGGCCACTGTGAAGTTTATAAAACAGTTTTGGTTGGACGCAAGAGCTGATTTAACCAGTTAGGAGTTGCTTCATGCTGGTGTCTAATTAAAGTCTAACTGGAAGCTTACAGATCAATAACACTGCAGGAACGAATGTTCCTGGAAAGTCATCCCAACCCTCTGCTGTCCTACGTGCTTTAAACTATAAAAAAAATATGCAAAAATGTGGAAGTCCAGGCCACGGATCGTGTCTTAGATCAGTATCCTAACACAGGAGGAAAAATCATAGCTGTAAAAGAAAAGAAAAAGGCCGTTTTGCTCAGAAGGGTACCACAGTGCATGATTCTCACCCCATGAAGGAATGCCCTGCTATGTTATTCCCATGTAACCTGTCTCTTATTCTTATTTTTTTGCTTGCTTATATCTCCTAGTGCTTAGCTTTGTTTGGTGTTTTATGATGTTTGGAAATGATGCATTTCCAACGGGGGGGAAGGAGGGAAGCAAAACCTGAAGAATTTGGGGGTTCTGCCATGATTTTATACTGCAAGAAAATCATGTGCTTCTCCCCACAGTGCTCTGTGATTTCTGCAAGCGGGTAAAATGCTTCGTATATTTTTAACAGAGAACAACTTTTGTCTGTGTGGGTCAGAGAAAAAGGCACGGTGTCTATAAAGTGCTGTATCATGGCCTTGTGCGAAATCTCACCTTCTCAAATGTTTGTCCATTAAGCCATTAGGCCTTTCTCCCGTGTCTTTTTAGATGGCTAAGGCTCGTATACTGTAAAACTGTCAGTGGGGAAGGAGGCATAAGCTAATCTCCCTACAGCCTCCTTTATCTGTGCGCACAGCACTGTACGGTGTAATGAGGTCAGTGGAAGGAAAAGCACCAGGAGGTCACCATTGCCCCCATTCGACATGGTTCAGGCATGTCTCACAGTAATAAAAGTCCTTACAGTTGTGCAGAAATGCTGCAACCTCTAACACCTGGTCACAGAAAAAGATCAGTCCCAAGCATGCTAAAATCAAGGGGTTCTTTGAGCTGATTTCAGTGCTCCAGCTAATGCTGAGGGAATTCCCGTGTGCTCATTTGAAAGCTTCACACCTTGCACTCCATATAATCTATGTTCTGCTTTGTGATCCTGCAAATAATCTGTGGAATTAGATTTTAGCTACCCTAGGGCAGCTGTCCTGGCCAACTAGGGCAGTTAGGTGCACAGCGTTACGGTTGCAGGCCAGGAGGAATATCCACATGTCACACGGTGATATCTGACCCAAGAGCACAGAAATCTCTAGCAGAGGCAGTGCTACCTGACAGAGTTAACAAAGGTTGAAATCTCCATCCTCTGAGAAATTTCAATATTTCATTTTAGCTCGTTAAATAGAATAATTGTCATTTAAAACTAGAATGACTGATAGACGACTGTGTTTCAAAAAAATCATTCTGACTTGGTTAAGAATTTAAGAGCTATGGGAATTCAACATTTCTGATTTTAATTTGGGATATAATCAAATGCAAGGAAGAACAGCCGAGTGGTCCTTCAGTCCAGGGCTATTCCATTCTCATGCCCAGGGGAGAGGCAGCAGGGACACAGGTGGGAGGCTGGGACTGAAATGTCTTCCCCTTGCTCTTGCAGGCGACTGGATTCCAACTCCTTGGTCTGTGACTGCGATTTGCTGTGGCTGGCCGAGCTGCTGAAGAAATACGCGGAGCAGGGCAGCATTCAGACAGCTGCAACCTGCGAGGCTCCTCGGGAGCTGCATGGCCGCTCCATCGTCACCTTGACAGCTCAGGAGTTCAACTGCGGTGAGCCCTGCAGCCACAGGGCTGGGCTCTGGGCTAGGAAATGCTTCCCCTGTCTCTTTCCCTTCCTCTTTTCCATCCCGGGATCCTGCTTTCTCTCTCCTGTCGCTGCCAAACCAGAAATGTCTCGCTGGGGTCAGGCTGGTTATCAGCGTAACGCGGGGAAAGTCAACAGTCGCGTGCATGTTGAAAGCCGCTCTGTTTTGTCTGGCGGTTGTTGTCTTGGTTTTTAGAAAGCGTAGGGCCAGCACAGGATCTGCTGCAGTCAGAGGCTAAACCAGAAATTGGGAAATCTTGTCCCGCGTTAGGCTGAATGGAGTTGGGAGCGCTGCAAGAGTCTCAGTGGCTCCAAACAGCTGCAAGCCCAAGTAAACACATGGTGGATGAATGGCCGGATGCTTTGCCTGTGGCAGTGTGTTGCGTTTGTTAATCTGTTATTCTTTAAATTTAGATAATTTCTCCATGAACTAATCCATTTTGAAACGAAAGGCTTTGTTCTGAAAAATGACAAAATTAAACATTTAGTGGAGAGAGAACGACAGAACGCTGACTTTGGTGTGCAAGCATCAGCAGGGCTTTAGCTGTGGATCCCCGATACTTCCCTGCAGCGGGCTTGCTTTGAGGTGTTGCCCCTCACCAGACACCAGCAGCCCCCCAGTACGTGCCAGTCCAGCTGTTTGTGTGGCCCTGCTGGGAGCCAGATGTGTGACATCAGCTGGGGCTTGAAGAAATTGAATTCTCCTGAATTCCACTTTTCTCCTACAATTTTATTTTATTTTTTTTTTTCCTCTTTGACCATGTTGCAGCTCCATTTAGGGCGCAGCTGTGCAAAGGGCTGAATTGGCACAAACAGGGCCCATAACTTCGAGGGGGTGGAAGGAACAAAAAGGGTCCAAGGGCAGCAGCTGGAACACGGGCTGGGACTTGTTGCAACGTGTGTGCTGCACCACGAGCTGTCCCTGCCGTGCACCCGGTGCCGTGGTACAGCCACGATGGAAATTTGTCCCGGTTCAGGCATGGGCGCACAGCGGGATGCCTGTCAAATTAGCCAGGGCACCTGGTGGGAAGATTTTGCTGGCATTAGGCTTTTACGCTGGTGTTGTGCCAGCTGGGGAAGACAAACGATGCATAATTCAGCATAAAGCCCTAATGATGCAGACAGCTGATATCTGAGTCAGTGTGGAGCCTGCTGGCATGGAGTTAACCCACCGCTTCGGAGCAGATGTGAGCCAGCAGTGCGGATTTGCACCGGGTCAGCATTTTGTATCATGGCTCGTGGTGGTTTTGGTCTCTCCCTGGAATCCTGGAGGCTGGCTACCAACTCGTGGACTTGCAGGCTAACGAATAAAGGCACCAGCCTTACACTGGACAAGTTAGCAGGTTCTCACTTAATTTTTTTTGAATAATCCACCTGGTTTTGCTGGTGAGTGTAGAGATTGTTAGATGAGAAAGTATTCTGCTGAAACACGATCGAGCACGTCAGACCATGGGCACGAATTCCTTCCTATTTTAGCACGTCCTTTCAGCCCGTTTGGCTCGCTGAGTGCTTGAGTGCATCTCAAAATGAAGCACGTAGTGAAAGGCTCAGCTGAATAGGGCTGGGACGATGAATTAGGGACATAATGAATGAAACCCTGTCAAAAGAGAAGTGGTGTGATTTGCGGAGAGCTGGCACCGTTCGGATGGAGCAGGCAGTTGCTGAGAGCAGCAGGATGCCAAGGGCAGAAAAACGACCCACGTGAGGGTGCTGCTGACTTACAGTGTCATTTGGGGGAGCCAGGAACCAAATTTTGGGGCAGCTGTAGTGATCCAGCATGCAGGCAGGTCTGGTTTCCTCCCAGTGCTGCCTTGGGCTTTGCAGGGAGCTGATCTTAGCAGCTGTTGATAATAAGAATGGCTACTGCGGTCCTCCAGGGCTTGAATAAATGATGCTCTTTTTTTCCCTGGCATCTTTAGTTTTGCTGTTCTTGATAAGAAGTCTTGGGCTGGTTTTGTGTTAAATGCCCGTGTGCCTGGGGCTCTGCTGGTGCCTCGTGCCCAGGGGCTGCAGGATGGGGCTGCAGGATGGGGCTGCAGGATGGTGTTTTCCCCCATCTGTTTGGACTGGAGGTGCTTTTGTGCTACTCTCGACTGGGTTATGTTAAAATGGTCTTTTGCAGAGAGGCCTCGCATAACCTCAGAGCCCCACGATGTCGACGTCCTCCTGGGAAACACGGTTTATTTCACGTGCAGGGCAGAAGGCAACCCGAAGCCTGCGATCATTTGGCTCCACAACAAGTAAGTCGCACGCAATGAGCCCTGGGGTAGCAAAGGTTTCTACCAGGCGCTGAGCTCCTCAGCCTGCAATTACAAAAGCTGTTTCATGCAACGTTAAAAACTAGAAATGAATATTCCATGGGTTGTATTTACCTTCCTTTTAACAGCGTTCTCTGATGACCGTGTAATCCAAGCTATCATCTGTATTTAAAACGTTTCATGTGGATTGTAGTGGATTCCAGGAGTTTATAACTTTCCCATAAACACACTCTGCAGACTGAAATTTAAAAAAAAAAAAAAAAAAAGGAGAAAGGTATTTTGTGTTGCTCTAAGCCACGATGCTTGCTTTTTCTCATTGAAGGCCCAGTGTGCTGGGAAAACGCTTTTCCATCAGAGGGAAAATTACCGTGCTCCTCCGAAAGACAAGACTTTGCAAAGCAGCCTGCAGATTAATGCTATATGCAGCAACGCTGAAAAAAATATATGGCTCTGCTAGATGCCAAAGCATTTCTGGGAAATGCTACACAATAAAATATTCTGTGCTCAAGCAGTTACCCACTGAGGAAGCGAAGTTACTTAGCTGCTTTACGAGCTTCTTGTCTGTGGGAGTCTGAATAGGGCCTGGTTATTAATAAAAATGATCAATGTATGCTTCTTCAGCTAATTCCCCACCAGGCAAAGTTTCAGCACGGAGCAAAAGTTTATGGCTGAGTGAAGTCCCCTGGAAGGAAGGTCTTGTTAGGGAAATGCTGGCAGGCTCCCAAAGATAGCATTGTAAGAGGGGTAATGATAATAAATGTTCCTCAAACGAGATACGACTGCAGCGAGGAGACATCGGGGGAATTAAATAAATGCCCAGCAAGCATATTAGTTTGCGTAGTGGATTCAGCTTTTGTCCTGGGGGGGAGAGAGGTCCCCTCTCCCTTTTCAATCATCCGCAGCTATCCAAGATTCCTTCACGTTGGGACAAATGGGATGCCGTGGTGGGACCTTCTGCCGTGGGCTGGGCTCCAGGAGTCACAGGTCACTGCAGAAAAAGGGAAGATGCTTCATAGCTTGTAGGTCTCAGACTGGAATCCGAGCCAGGGTAGGGTCCCGTTGAGACTTACTTGGAGGTTTTTGCCCCCTCCTGAGGCCCTTGAGCCCGCTCGAATAGAAATGGCTGCACACAATAACAATATGCATTCATTAGTATATTTGCACTTGGTAAATAATGAGAACAAGCTTCGCAGGCCTCGACGGCTGACAATAGCAGCGATGCTGTTGCTCAGGAACAGTGCGCTCTCCTGATGGGCCGTAAACGTCACACAGAATCCGTGGTGAGGGAGAAAGTCGCTCGCCCAGGGAGTGAATCAGAGCTGGAGCTGGAGTTCAGAGCTCTAAATCATAACTCTTGCTATAAACTTCATGAGGTCTCAGAGCAGTGCCAAGGAACGCCAATTTACTGCAGTGCGTGCAAAGCCCCCCTGCCCCGCTGGCAGCTCGTGGGAGGACCCCTTGGGCCTTTCCCCTTTCCAATTTTCCCTGTTTATGGCTGTTTTTCAGCAACGAGATCGACATGAAAGATGACAACCGCCTGAACCTGCTGCAGGACGGTACCTTGATGATCCAGAACACCAAGGAGTCAGACAAAGGCGTCTACCAGTGCATGGCCAAGAACATCGCCGGGGAGGTCAAGACGCAAGAAGTTGTTCTGCGCTATTTTGGCACCCCGTGTAATTGAGCCTTGTTTATTCCTTCCTGGCCCATCTCAGAGGCGTGGGGAGGGCTGGAAGGGGAGCTGAGCAAAGCTGGCACCCTCTTTTGTAGGTGCCAAGCTGGTCTTGATGCGCTGGGGAGGAGAGTAATGGCACGGCACGGGCTGAGCTGTGGGGTGGCTCCTTCGTGGGTGTCAGAATTTGGGGGGTTAGAGACTGGGTTTAGGGTTAGGGAGGGACTTGGGAGGCTGGGAAGAACTCTGCAGCATGAGGGCATCAAGTGGGGAGAGGACATGGGAGTGGGGAAGAGGCAAAAGACAGGGCAGTAGCTGGGCTGCATGAAGGGTTCAAGCAATTTCCGTCTGTGACTGAGCGGGCAGCAGGGCTCCTGGTTTCTGAAGCACTCCTTTCCTTCCAGCCAAGCCCACTTTTGTGATCCAGCCGCAGAACACTGAAGTGCTGGTTGGGGAAAGCGTCACCTTGGAGTGCGGGGTCTCTGGGCACCCCCACCCCCGCGTCAGCTGGACCCTTGGCACAGGCTCTCCTTTACCGCAGGATCCCCGTTTCGCCATCACCAGCTCTGGAGGACTCTTCATTCAGAACGTCACCTTCTCCGACCAGGGGCAGTACAACTGCAACGCCAGCAACACCGAGGGGTCCATCCAGGCGACAGCAAGAATCATAGTGCAAGGTGAGGAGCCCCAGGCTGATGCTGTTTTGGGGATGAAATGCTCAGTCCAGGTGTGTGCATTTAATCCCTGTGCGTTGTGACTCGTTAATTTTTACGCTCCCGTGAGCTGAGAATTAACCAGAGCTTGCTGGCTGAATTCTTGCCTGCTCCTCAGTCATTGCTTTCTCCTCCAGATTCTCCCAGGTTTCTCCTCGTCCCCACTGATCAGACAGTAACCGAGGGGCAAAGTGTGGATTTCCTCTGCTCAGCTGAGGGTCACCCTCCACCCGTGATTGCCTGGACAAGGGCAGGTACTGCCTCGCTTGGCTTGGGTTTTCTCTCTCTTCCATACCACCACCCATGGGATGTGGGTGAGAAGAGCTAAGCTATAAGGTCACCCATGGGAACCCATGGAAAGCCTTGAGCTTCCTCCTCCTGGGACTTCCTACAGCCTTTGGAAAGGTGAGGTCTGGAAACTCCAGGCTGGTGGATATCACTGTGTGCCAGCTCTGTAAGTCTGCTCCTCCTGAGGGGCAGGAAGGCGCTGGCTCTCTGCTAACACACCTCTGAGGTTTCTTTTAGCTCAGGAAAAACCTCTTTGGGCCAACAGGTGGTGGGGAACTTTTAAAATCTCTAATGATTGTTAGCGCTGGCTGCGCTGAACTGATCCCATCTAACACGCTCTGGGACAGAAGCCAATAACGCTTGGCCCAGAGGCCCTCCAACTTTTCCTTATGCTTCACAAGCCATAATTAATGGTTTAGTGCTGCGGAGGATTCATGGCTATTGTATTCCAGCTTCCACAGCAATAGCCCTGACGCAGAGTTAAGGACCAGTTTAAATTCCCCTCCACCTTGTTCCCCATCTCCTTTAACCTGATTTCACTGCTGTGATCTCTTGGAGAGATGTAAAAGGTCATGGTGACAAGAAGTAAAGTAAAGGTGATTTTTGTAACCATTTTTGCTACATCACTCAACAGGGCAAAAATTAACCAAGCTTTGAAGTGCTTTTACAGGAGACATGCTAAGACCAGGACAATAGGAGGAGAAGTACTGGAGCATAGCTCCCACAGAGCTCTCATTTGGAAGAAAGCAGAATATTAAAGTAACTAGATAGAGAAGTTTGGGTGAGGGTTAATAAAATATTTTCATGTTGAACTTTCCACCTTAAATAGAGAAAATATGAATGATATAGTTTCCAACCTGGAGAAAATCAAAATACTGAATTAAAGGCAATGTTAAATATTTCCATGTATTTGACTGAACAGACAGCTTGGATAACTGAACGCAGATTTGCTTTCCATCAGGTGTCGATAAATCTGCAGTATTCACTAAGAAAAGGCTTGAGGAAAAAAAGCACCATCTCCTTTGTGTTGCTTAGAGAAGACAACTCAGTCATCTTCCTGGGTGTGGGAAGAGCAGCATCTGCCCACTCCTCCCTCAGCGTGCTGAAGCTGATATTTCAGGGTGCCTGATGCCATGTTGGGAAGGAAATGAAATTTCTACTCCTCACACAGATACCTGCAGTGATGGGGAGAGAAACCTCGCAGCCAATTAACAAATTGCTCTGCTCGTTCCGTCAGGTGGGCCGCTGCCAAATGACCGGAGGCACAGCATCCTCTCCACGGGGACCCTGCGGGTGATGAGGGTCGCGCTGCACGACGAAGGCCAGTACGAGTGCCATGCCATCAGTGCCATCGGGGTGAGGACCCTCCCCGTGCAGCTCTCTGTGACCCCCCGAGGTAAGCTGCCGGGAGCTGGAGGTTGTGAGAATTAACCTGGCAAACCTTAACTCGTTAAGTTAATGTTTTGGTAGATAACAGTTTCTGACAAGGCAGGGATTTGCCCTGATGCCTGTGGGATGGGAGTTTGCTTTTGCCAGGGAGCAGACGTCTAGCCATGAGAGCTTGATCTGTTGGTGGGAAACTTTAAAGAGGTTTCCCTCGTGCCAAGATTTGCAAATTGGAAGAAGCTGCTTCGCTTTTCCTTACTTGAAAGTTTGTCTAGTTGTCTAGAAAGAGTATAATCGTGGGAATGCAATCATCTGGGGTGGCCAGTGAATGGGAGAAGGGATCGTATCAGTTGCATAAAAACTAAGGCAGGGGTCTGTGAGCAGAGGTGACCTTTAACACCCATCAGATGAGCTTTGTTATTGGACCAGTTTGGGTGAAAAATGGGGACCTTTAATGTGTTAGGGAGTTTTTATTAAGAAAGTGATTTTTGGTAGAGGAAACAAGACTTTTGTTGGAGAATTTTAAAAAATTATATTAATTAAATTCTTAGTAATTCTTTTTCTTTCTTTTTTTTTTTAATGTTGGCTTTCCTACAGAATAAATTGTGACATTCTTTTTTTTTTTTTTTTTTTTAAATTAAGTATTCTGCAAAATAAAACAACAACAAAAAACTGATTACTTCTCAGTAAGATTTAACTCAGGCTCCAGATACATTTATCTTAAACATTAGCTACAAGGCCACAGGTTCAACCTAAATTTAGGTATTCTAAAATCAAACCGTTGTGAAAACAAAAGTCACACAGGAATGCTTTCGTGTTTTCATTTTCTTTTTTATTCCCATATAAATAATCTTTCAAAACAAGCAACTGCCCTTGCTCTTTCACAAGCATGACAGAATTTTGGTAATGATAAACTGCATGGAAGGAAACTAGAAGCATGAAATTAGTAATGCTGCAAAGAAAGGATTCACAGAATATTTTAAGACCACCAAGATTGATATAATTCCTTAATCTGGCCTAACACTTCCCAGACAACCTCACCCAATAATCCCTGAATCAATCCACAATCAGCATTTCTAGAGCATCTCTCCTAGAAAGTCCTTTAATAAAAGACTTTAAATGACAGAGAGCCTAATGCATTCCAATATAATTGCACCAAACAAAGACACACGGGAGTAGAAAGTAAAGTAATAGATGTAAATGATGGAGGACCTGGGGTAGGGACAGAGACTGTGCATCTTCTGACACTTTTTGAAGGGCCCTTGCAACAGCAAAAGGAGCCCAGCAACTCTGTGTTCTCAACAGTGAGAAGTTCTGCACACAGACTTGTTTTTCTTTGTGTTTATTGTGCTTGTAACTTTTTTTTCCCTGTGTCTCACAGTGATCCCCGTGTTCCTTCATCCCCCCCAAGACGTGGTGGCAGAGACCGGCCAGGATGTCGCGATCACCTGCGCTGCCCAGGGGGACCCACGGCCCACCATAACCTGGGTCAAAGTAAGAGACAACACTACTCAGTATGGCTCAGGAAGCCTCAGCAGCTCTCTCATTAAACTCTCCCAGCTGAACTACTTAAATCAGTTTCAGCAATGCACAGGGAAGAAGCCACATTCACTATAAGGACCAACACTTCCACTGATTTGTGCTGTTAAATGGTTTCTTGGGCTCAAAGCCTCGCAGTGCACATGCCTGCTTTCTCTTGCTCTTCCTTCCAAACGAGTAACTTGAAGCCAGTGACCTTCCAGGATGTTAGAAACGCTTGATTGACTATTCCTGGAAATAACTGAAAACTGATTTTTTCCTAAGCAGTTTGTCCTTATTTCCAGGATTCCCAGTGGTGGGACTGGATGATGCTGGTTGGCCTCAGCTTTGGTGGGGCAAAGCCATGATCCCTCACAGTCATGCTGCAGTCTGGCTGTTTTTTTTGAAGAATTCATTAGATGGAGCTCTTCAGAGTTTTTCCTTCTGTGCCATATCACACCTGTGACCTTCACTGGGACCTGCCTTGGCTGTGAGCACAGCCAGGCATGGAACAAGTCACAGGGGAAAAAGCTTCAGCCTCATTTACCCTGCAGAGGTCTGGTGGGAGGTGACCTGCAGCTTGCCTTGGGCTCCAGCCAGCAGTGGAGCAGAAGGAAAGAGTCTGGGAGGGCAGCACAGTGAGTTTTAGATTGGGCCAGGGCAGCAGAAAGATATTAAGAAATAAAAGAATAAAGAAGTAAAGCTGGAGCCACCTGTGCCACCAGGCAGGTTGAGAGGTGGGGTTGAGCGTGCTGCCTTCTGCAGCACTGCAATCAGTGATGCCGCCCAGAGCCAGCAAAAATTGCCATCTGCAGTTCAAAGCCAACAAAAATCCCTCAGTTTCAGGCTGCCCCCAAACTGCAGACATTTAGACTTAGCTATGTGCCTCAAAACTTCTGTGCCAGGCTGTCTGTGCGCAGCGCAGGGAAACTGCTGCGTGTGTGCCCTGCAGCGAGCGCCTGGGGGCAGCTCGGGGTGAGGGAGCTGAGCAAGGAGGTCCTTGCTGTGGCTCCAGGCAGGAGCAGCTGCCCTCGGACGGCTCTCTGGTTCCTCTGGAAGAGCAATGCTAACATCTGGTGGCCGCCTTCGCTCATCGCATCCATCTGCGGGGTTGCCGAAGGTTGGGCTGATGGAAGCTTTCCACCCACTGACACCTTTTTATGTATCTTGACGGTTCAACAGGAAGGGATTCAGATCACCGAGAGCGGCAAGTTCCACATCAGCCACGACGGGACCCTTTCCATTCAAGACCTGGGGGTGGCCGACCAGGGCAGATACGAGTGCATAGCGAGAAACCCCTTTGGCTTCACCTCCAGCACCATGCAGCTCACCATCACCGGTAGCGTATCTCCTGGTGGTCCTTTGGAGCCTCCTCTTGCTCTTGTGCAAGCAGAGGCTGTAGCATCATGACGGCTGCAATTTGAAGGGAAAACACTCTTATTTCCTTAGCTTCTTTGCACACAGGTCACCCACAGGCGTGCTGGAAGCCGTGCACCTCCTCGCTGCTGCCTCAGCTGAGCTGCAGTTGCTCAACGCAGAGCACAAGGTGTTGTCCTAAACCACCGGCTTTGTCTCATGCTGCAGTGAGCTGTCAGCGTGCCTGGAGTTCCTGCCTCTGCTGAGGGGGAGAAACTTATTAAAATGTGCCAGCACGCTCACAAGTCAGCGTCTGACCGTAACCTCGCACACCAGGGGATGGGGAGTGAGAACAACACTGTCACTGCAAATACGGGGGTTGAAACATTCCCCGCGTCCCTTAGGGATGGGAAATAAGTCTTGGGTTTTCAAGCAAGTGCTCTGTGCATTAGGGAAACTGTAATGAATAAAGAAGAGCAGCACTCCTCTGCTAGTCAAAGCAGAGGTCAAGTGCGGCCATTGTGCTTCTTAGAGGGTGAGGAAGAACTGGTAAGGGAAAAAAAAATAAAAGGCCGGCAATAAGGTTAAGAATTTAAGTGGAGACCTTTTCTCAAGCACACAGGAGTGACCATCATGAATACTGAGGAGCTTATTTGGTGAACTTAATAGCATTTTCTATACAGGGTCAGTATGCACGGAACTGAGATAATCGGAAATTTCTTTTGTTGCTTGAAATTATTCGGAAGATAATTTCTGTGATTTATTCTTGACTCCTACCTCATTTTCCAGCTGCCCATTGCATACACCAGTAGTCAAATGAGAACTGGTTTGCTTTCCTGTGAAAAAGGTGCTGGCTCAAAAAAAAAAAACGTTCTGTAGTCATCTTTCAAGGATTTTTGTTTACTTCTGAAGGTATTCAAACAACAGCTTTCATTTTTGTTTTAAAATGATATGGTTGATGTGCTAACACTAAATTTGAACTGAATTAGAAGTGTTCCACAAACAGAAAGTGAATGTAGAAGCAATGCTTTCAAATGAATTTCATGAATTTTAGAAGTTTCCTTTGTAGGAAGTAAATGCATTTGGGGAGGGTTAGCCCACTGTGATTTGTAAATTTTCTTTTTCCACTTTAAGCACCAACCAGAACTGGCATTTATTTGCAAAGCTGTACAGGAACAGATTCTGAATGTGTGTTCCACAGCCGCCACCTGGAAAAATCACCTTTTTCAGTCAGTGAATTTCTTCTTCAGAATATCTGTTAAAAAAAAAAAAAAAAAAAAAGATTCCTGGTATTTAAATTGCAAATGCAAATGGAATTTGACCTGCAGTGGAGTTACTGTGGTGCCTGTTCTCATACGCGGATTTTTTTTTTGAGCTTGGACAACAAATTAATATCAAAATAAATTTAGAATTTTGTATTTTCTCTTTGTGCTTCGGAAAGCCACAGATGTCGGTCGGAGCGGCGACACGTTTGTAGCCACCTCCATACGGGAAGCTATCAGCAGCGTGGACTATGCCATCAATTCAACACGTACTGAGCTGTTCAGCAAGTAAGTGCATGAAGGGCCAAGAAGTGAGGCGTGAAGCAGAAACGAGATAAGAGGCACTGAATGAAGCTTTCTGAAATCTCATTTTATTGTTGACAATCCGCAAATGAAAGCTACGGTGCTGTTTCAGGTATTGGAGGTTGAAGCTATACCGTGTAGATGTGAGGATGTGCTAGAAGGCATTTGGGGTCCTGGAAAAATCTGATATACTAATACCACTTCTTATGTCACATATATCTGCTACATGCATTTTGTCAGCTGGAGTTGGCTCCAGAGACAGCGGGAAAAAAAAAAGGAACATAGTCATATTATAAATGCAATTGACTTCGTGTAGGGAGAAATACTAATATAATCCTTCTTAGAATTTCCTTAATGAAAAAGGACTTCTGAGAGAATGACAATTCCTTCCTCTTCCATCCCAACATATGTTTTGTTGAAAAAATAAACACTTTGTATTAAGCCCAAAACCTTGGGGTTTCAGCTGTTAAAAAATAAATTACTATATAGCAGGAAAAAAAACCACAGAGATACTGAGGAAATTAAATATGTGCATTTTCATGGGGGGAAATATCTTTTATTTAATCATCTGTAATATTCAGGCAAACCACATTCATATGCACTAGTTTTGGGGGTCACGCACCATACCAGGCTTAGAGCCTGATTCCTGCAGTCTCATTGCTCCAAATACTTTGGAGCAAATACAAAAATATTTATTTTAATGTTCCTGCATCTCTTCTAATTCCTTGGAACAGACGCCCCAAGACACCCAACGACTTGCTGGCTCTTTTCCGCTACCCCCGGGACCCCTACACCATTGAAACAGCCAGGGCAGGTGAGATCTTTGAAAGGACCTTGCAGCTGATTCAGGAACACGTGCAGCAAGGCTTAATTGTGGACGTGAATGTCACAGGTAGGAGAGATTTCATTTCCCTTCTGAACCATGTGATTAATTAACATTAATTAAATTAAAAGAACAATGTGTAGGTATCTAGAAAGTTTTAAAAGTACAATGTTCTGCCAAGAGTATAGATTAATTATCATTGTATCAAGAAATGTGCTGTCTGGGTCCCAATTCTTTCTAACATCTAAAGGTTTTCATAACAGCTGAGGGGTTTTCCTGTGGTTGTTGTACCAACCTGGTCCCCGTGAAAGTGGTTCGGTTCCACATTTTGCTAAAAATCTCCCAGTTGGCTATGAAGACCCTAATTTTTACAAATATTTACCCGTCTACCTTCCTCAGCCCTAGAAAAAGGGGGTCAGGCATCTGAGTGACCTTGTGGATCTGAGTTTCAGCTCCTCAGCAGCACAGGCAGAAGTGATTCCTGCCCTCCAAGTGGCAACAAGAAAAATACCGAAAACTGGAGTATTTGGGTGCTGTAACGGAGGATGAAGCTTGCTAACTGGGTCTTCCTTTGTACCCATCAGACGTTCCCATCCACCTCATGTTTCCACCTCTACGTGTTAGTCAGCAGGCAGCAGGCACGTATGTTTGGGCCCGTAAATACTTTTACCTGCCTGGATCTGCTCCAGGCTGCGAGGAGCTGCGGGGCTGGTCCGGGCTCGTCAGACCGCCAGCCTTCCTCCTCGCTCCCCGCCAGCATCCGCACGGCTCAGCATTATTCAGCACTTTCGCTCTGTGCAGTCGCCCACAGCTTCCCTGCTGCTCGTCACGTAGAATTGGGCTCATCAGGGATGCTCAAGGTTGCGGCAATAACCCAGAGAGATGGGAAATAAACCCAGAAGATCGCCCCAGCAGTTTGGTCTGCCAGCCACAACGCTTCTGGTTTCCATCTCTGCACGGTTTATACTAAATTATTTTCCCTTCTTATCTGTGGGTCTGATCTAATCCTGTGCATCCAGACTTTCTGTAAATTACACGGTGACACCACGCTGAGACACGGCCTCCCCGTGCCCATCCTGAGGATCCCAGCAGCAGGTTTCAGGCCAGAACCCTTATGTGGGACAGCAGGACCCAGCTGTGGTCTGACGTGGTGCTCTTTGCTTTCCTTCCCAGGGTATCGTTACAATGACTTGGTGTCTCCTCACTACCTGAACATGATCGCGAACCTGTCGGGCTGCTCTGCTCACCGCCGTACCCCAAACTGCTCCGATATCTGCTTCCACAAGAAGTACCGGACCCACGACGGCTCTTGCAACAACCTCCAGCACCCGATGTGGGGCGCGTCCCTCACGGCCTTCCAGCGGCTCCTCAAACCTGCCTACCAGAACGGATTTAACCTCCCCAGGGGCTTTTCCTTATCAGAAGACGCCAGGGACCTGCCCCTTCCTTTACCCCGCCTCGTCTCCACCGCCATGGTCGGCACCGAGACCATCACCCCCGACGAGCAGTTCACCCACATGCTGATGCAGTGGGGCCAATTCCTGGACCACGACATGGACCAGACGGTGGCAGCCATCAGCATGTCCCGCTTCTCGGACGGGGCTCCCTGCAGCCAGGTGTGCAGCAACGACCCACCATGCTTCTCCGTCCTCATCCCCGCCAATGACCCCCGTGTGAGGAACGGGCGCTGCATGTTCTTCGTCCGCTCCAGCCCCGTGTGCGGCAGCGGGATGACCTCCCTGCTGATGAACTCCGTCTACGCCAGGGAGCAGATCAACCACTTGACCTCCTACATCGACGCCTCCAATGTCTACGGCAGCACCGAGCAGGAATCGAGGGAGCTGCGGGATCTCAGCAGCCAGAAAGGGTTGCTGAAGCAAGGCCAGGTCGTGCCCGGCTCGGGGAAACCTCTCCTTCCCTTTGCCGTGG
Organism: Aythya marila; assembly: GCF_965140915.1. NCBI lineage: Eukaryota > Metazoa > Chordata > Aves > Anseriformes > Anatidae > Aythya > Aythya marila. The sequence continues at coordinate 2,159,115 of NC_139057.1, forward strand.
GACCACCCACCGAGTGCATGAGGGATGAGAACGAGAGCCCCGTGCCGTGCTTCCTGGCAGGAGACCACCGTGCCAACGAGCAGCTGGGCCTCACGGCCATGCACACCCTGTGGTTCAGGGAGCACAACCGCATCGCCGCCGAGCTCTCGGCCCTCAATCCCCACTGGGACGGAGATCTCCTCTATCACGAGGCGCGGAAGATCGTGGGTGCCCAGATGCAGCATATCACCTACGCCCACTGGCTGCCGAAGATCCTCGGGGAAGCTGGGATGAAGATGCTGGGTGAGTACAAAGGCTACGACCCCAACGTCAACGCAGGGATTCTCAACGCCTTTGCCACCGCTGCCTTCCGCTTCGGGCACACTTTGATCAACCCCATCCTGTACCGGCTGAACGAAACCTTCCAGCCCATCCGCCAAGGCCACGTCCCCCTGCACAAGGCCTTCTTCTCCCCTTTCAGGATCACGCAGGAGGGTGGGATCGACCCCCTCCTCCGCGGGCTCTTTGGGGTTCCTGGGAAGATGCGGGTCCCCTCCGAACTCCTCAACATGGAGCTGACAGAGAAGCTCTTCTCCATGGCCCACTCCGTCTCACTGGACTTGGCCGCTATCAACATCCAGCGAGGACGAGACCACGGCATCCCACCGTACAACGACTTCAGGGTCTTCTGCAACCTCTCGTCTGCGCAGGAATTCGAGGACCTCAGAAATGAGATAAAGAACTTGGAGATCAGGGAGAAGCTCAGGAGGTACTGCAGCCGGGTCTCGGGAGCATCAGAATCGCTGCAAATCAGTCGGTGAAAAGCGTCTGCTCTTGCCAGAGCACCCCTTAAATAACCTCCCGGATATTACTGCCCACAGATATTAGGATAAGTTAATAGCTGTGGTTTAAGAACAGGGTAAGATAAATCAGGTCTCTCTGAGTGATCAGGCTGGTTCTGAGTGAGTTGTCATCAGGCACTGGTGTGGTATAGTTTGGGAGCAGATTGAGCCTTAGAGCTGTTTTCCAGTGAGACTAAACTGCCTCCTATCTGCACTGGTTGCCATTAGCTTACTCTTTCCAGGACAGATCTTTATCCCATTTTATTTTAGATAAGACCATTAGAAATATTGTCCAGCTGAGTCCCTGGCATACAAATTCCTACGATGGGATCAGATTTATTTTGTCTCCATTCTTTGATAGTCTTTAAATTATTATTTTTTTAAATATATATCTTTTATCCCTCAGTTTATATGGAACTACCAAAAACATTGACCTGTTTCCAGCACTGATGGTGGAGGATCTTGTCCCTGGTACCAGAGTTGGACCAACGCTGATGTGCTTGTTAACAACACAGTTCAGCAGGCTGAGGCATGGAGACAGGTACAGTCATCAGAGTCAGCCTAAAGTCTTTGGTATTCTGTTTGAGGAGGTTTTTCCCCTTTGAGGAGCAAGGAGGTAACAGAACACATGTCATTTTTGACTGTGGCTTGTCTTTGATACTAGGCAGGATTTCCTCTGCCCGGTATTTGAGGGAGGACTTGCCATAGTTACTGTCAATGTGTCCTTTCATGATTTAACAATTCCCTGTCCACAGGACACTGGACACCACTGTGGATGTGTCCATTGTCTCCTCAAAATGCTGAAAATATCCGTAGGAGCAAATTTCCCATTTGCTCCTTGTGCAAGTGAAAGCCTTCTTGGCCTGATGATGCACTTAGGGCAGGAGCATTGCAAACCCACCCATGCATCTCCCAGCCTGCTGCAGCAGAGCTCCTTGAAGCTTGGGATTCCCCTGCAAGGGGCTGTATATGTGAGGTGGTGGCACTCAGATCTGCCAGCAGCTCATGGGGTCCGTGGCTTCACAGTTGTCTGACAACCAAATAAAAGCCCATTTCAGTGGTCTCAGTGCAGCCACGCAGATGTAGAGGAACTCTCCTCCTGCTCCCAGCCTCACTCCCTGTCCTCCTCTTCTACTCCTGACTCACTCTGCTATTACCGCCCACTGCAGGTTTTGGTATGAGAATCCTGGAGTCTTCACGCCGGCACAGCTGACTCAGATCAGGCAGGCGTCCCTTGCTCGTGTCATCTGTGACAACAGTGATCACATTCAGCAGCTGCAGAGGGACGTTTTCCGGGTGGCATCGTACCCCCAGGGCATGGTCGGCTGCGAGGAGATCCCCGCGGTGGACCTGCGCTTCTGGCAGGACTGCTGCGAAGGTGGGAAGGAGGCTGATGGCCCTGGGGGGCATCACCCAGCGCCATCCCTTTGTATAAAATGCCAGGAGCTGGTTTCATGGTGCACCGTGAGAACCAAATGTCAGGCAAGGAGAATATCTGTGATGGATGTGGCCAAGGGTCCTCCGAGTTCAGTGCTTCTGTCTCTGGCAGCAGCCGATGGCTCGTGCTTAGGGGTTAGACTGAAATAGGGTGTAGGCATGGTGATCTCCACCACATACAACCAAACAAACACATTTGGGATGTGTAAAGCTCCTCCGTTAAAGCGCACATCCTGCCGTGGTCTCTCTGGACTATGTTCTGGCACAGATGTCCTCCCGAGACACGGGAATCCCCACGCGGTGCACGCCCTGTTATGCACCTTTGCTGTCTCCTCCGCTCTGCTGTAAGAGAGGCACCAAGGGTGGGTGGGGAAGGCGAGCAGCACTGACTTGTTCACACATCACTTCAGGATGAATGGTTCGTTAAAGACGGGTGCTCATCTGGGCTTTCCCTTCCTTCCCAAGACTGCCAGACACGTGGGCAATTCAGGGCGCTTTCCCAGCGCTTCCGAAGCAAGAGGTCTCCTGGATTCAGCTACCCAGAAGAAAACCCTGCCAAGCTCAAGCCTGCCTTCCCCAGGTGCAGTATTGCCACTTCTTTTGTTTCTGTTCTGAAGCGTAAGAGAAGTTTTTAATAACTCATTCCATTCATGCCTTTAACATTGGCATTCTGCACTGAGGCCTGGAGAGTTTCAGTAAGTCACTGCTGAGCTTGATCAAAATCCTCCACCACTTTAGCACAGAGCATGACTCTGCTGTTTAAATATCTGGGCACATCAGGGACACTGTAAGTGGTTGTTTAACTGACCTCCCTTGGCAGGCAAAGCGGGTAGCTGGGCTCTTCTGCACCCCATTTGTGATTTGGAGGCTGGTGTTGGAGAAGGCAGAACGATTCTGCAATCCGGGAAGTCAACGATTCCGTGATCCCTTTCATTTTTATCCCTCTCCCCAGAAATGAGGTGCCTTCTCTGAGCCCTTCTTCCAGAAAGAATCTCGAGTCCCTTGTGGGTGAACTGGAGAAGACAGTTGCTTCCCTACGGAAACAGGTAAAACTGTGCTTCAGTATTTGTCTTTTGTGGCATCTGGAGCAGGATTTAGCTATCTACAGCCTCTGTGCCCTCCAGAGCCATGAGCAAGCATCTGACCCAAGGGAGCTAACAGGTTCAGAGAAGGTAGAGCTCGGAGAGGAGAGGGAGTCGAGCTCTGTGAGCTCAGACCCCTACAACTGCCGGGTAAAATGCAGGTTTAAAGCTCGGTGAGATTGACTTGAGCTGCCACTTTTTTCTTTAATTGGAACAAGTTACAGATGGTCTCTGTAATAGTGCAGACTCCTCTTAGAGCTGCTGGTTTTTCATCCCCACCAGGTGAATGTCCTAGAGAGCCAGCTGAGGTGGCACCACAGGAACTCCAGTGCATACGGACAGGGGAAGAAGACTGGAGACAAATGGAGAAAAAGATGACGGTGCTGCCTCTTTGTACAAGGTAAGGGTGTTTGTTCTGGGCTGGGGTCCTCCAGGGGGATGTGGTGGGACACCCGAGCAGTCTTCACCTACAGAAGAGACTGCAGAAAGGGATGGAGCAATCCAGTGGTGAATGGGACAAGAGGTAATGTGCTTAAATGCAGCAGGTTAGACACCATTTCTAACAGCAATGATTAGTGACTCACTGCAATGGGTTGTCTGGGGACCTTGTGGCATATCCATTCCTGGAGGTCTTTTAAGAACTGGTTTGGCAAAGATGGGGAAAGACATAAGTATAGGATGGACGAGGTGGACTGGGTGAGGTGTCTGAGGTCTGTTCTCTGGGACTCCGGGTCGATTTCTTCTAGCAACACCACAACCCCAAATCCACCAGAGCCTCCCTTTGCGGGGAGAGCTATCAGAAAGCCTAGCGCTGGAGTAGGTGGACTGGTTCCTCCTCAGGGGAACGAGGACACCTGGGCAGATGGAGCAATCCACTATTTGCTTACATATTGACAGAGATTTCCCCCTGAGTCACTCTCAGCCCCAGCCAAGGGGGCAGGAGTGCTGGAAGCACCGCTCAGCGCGGGGACTGCTGCCGCTGCTCAGCTGTGGTCTGCAAGATCTCTGGTTCCCTGTGCCCAGGGTCACGGTGAACAGAGACTGAGAGCCTTTACCACTTCCCATAGAGATCCCTGCAGCTGTGGAAGACAGGGTAAACAATTTGCTGGCACCTGCCAGTCTGGAGGAGGCATTTAATAGTTTTTTACATGTTGCAAATGATCACTCCAGGGACGAGAGCGGAGGAGTTATGCAGAAGCACTGCTTTGCCAGGCAGTCTGTGCGAGGAGGAGCATCCTCTGGAAGTCACATTACAGGAGAGGGCAAGCAAAGGCTGTTCTGTGCTGATAATCTCAGTGGAAAACAGAAGGGGAAGCCTGTAGGCTGGCCATGCCATTTCCAGCCTGGTTTGGTATGTGGATTCTTACAGATTTACTGGCCCAACGTTGATCCCTGTTAGAAATTTGACAGCCATGGGTTGCAGCGTGACCCGTGTAAATTGGCTTTTCCTTGACATCGTTTGTAGATCCCTGAGGAGCACTGTAGGGTCTGCAGGGTCCCTGGAAAGTGCTTGTGTGGTTTTCAAGGATTATTGCTGGTTTTGTACTGCAATCATGCACAGCCCAGGCATGCCAGGCACTGTACCAATGGTGATCTCGGCCTTCAGCTTCCTCCCGTGGAGTTTTTCTGTTTTTCTTTTCAATTTCAGGTGCCCAGTGACCTGCACTCCTGCTCTCCACCAGCCAGCCCACCCCACTCCCAGAGGGCTCTGAACAAGCACCCCACGAGCCCCCGCGATGCTCTGCCTCCCCTCCTGTCTCCTGCACCACCTCCGTCCCAGCACGACCGTACTTCTGCCTGCATCGAGCCCCTGCACTCCCTGCTCCGAGCCCTCCATCTCCCGGACCTCCTCTGCTTGTCAGCCTCTGGGGACGGGCTCTGGCACTTGCCCCGTGTGATGGTGGCAGAGCAGCGGTCTGCCGAGATGCCACCTTCTGCCATGCGTCCCCAGGAAGCGGAGGATAACCGAAGCTGCTTTAGTGTCACTGTCGTGCCCTCCTCTTCCCACACACCCCATCATCTGCAACGTCCCCTGGGCACCCGACCGAGGTTCACGATGAAGCACGACCTCTCTCAAATGCGCTGTCTCCGAGCCCTTGTGCCAGGAAGCATCTGGAGAAATCTGGGTGGGGTTTTAAAAAAAAAACAACAAACAAACAACAAAACAACAACAACAAAAAGAGAAAAATTGAATAAACATGAAACCCCAAACAAATCTTCTCATGCCAGCAGAAGGAGCAAAAAGGAACCCGAGGGCTGGAAAGCACCCTTTTGGCTGGGCTTGGGTCTGCGCCACCAGTGATGAGGCAAATCCAGAGCCTGGGGAAGGCTCCTGGCTGGCTGAGCCCTTCGGGCCAGGATGGCAGAAGCAGCAGACCACCACGGCAGCCCGGGCTGCTGACAGCAGCCACCGTCCTGTGCCATCTGTTTGGTAACAAGTGGCACATCCTGAGTTATATTACCCTGCGAGTGACCTCCCGTTACGTTCCCAGCGCTCAAAAACATTTTCCTCAACATGAACTGCATCCTCCAAGTTTCTGCCCTTCTGAGGGTTTTAATTAGATTGATGTTTCCCTCCCCTTTTTATTTTTATTTTTTTTTCCTCCCAAAAGGCTCTTCGCTGGAAGATGTGTTTTGAGTGTAAACGTAACAGGACCTGGAACAGAACCTCGGATAATTAGATGTAATGGGCGCCCTCGTTAGCGGAGGGGAGCTGCTGGTTTCCGTCAATTAGTGCGGAAGAACATGATGTGCAGCGTTTGACACATGGATGAATGCAAAGTGCTGTTTGTGTTTATTGCTCCTCGGTGCTCTGCAACCAAACCAGGACTCTGTAACCAGCTCCACAGAACAGGTCTTCTGGTTTCCTTGCTCTTCGGAGGTGCTTTTTAGTGGTGCTAGAACTGAGGTCCCTGGGTGTTCGCCACAGCCACAAATCCGCGGGCAGGTTGGTTTTAATGCATCTGTGAAAGCCAACCACAGGGACCGAGAGAAAATACTTGACCCATTAGGGATCTGTGCCGTCCTTACCTTTTTCACTTTTCCCTCTGTCCTCCCACCTTTCTTCCCCAGCGCAAGGATCCAAACTTTCTTACGGATGTGCTTTTTCTTTTCCTTTCTGTTTTTAGGTGTGTGATAGTACCAAAGGGATTCAAAGCAGCAGGGATGCTCCTGGAACTTAATAGAAAAATAAATAAAAAAAAAAGATACTGAAAAAGGTGGTGATTTATCAGCTGCTTCCTGGCGTGGGACTCGGAGCCGTGCGTGCGTGTGCTGTGTAGACAGAGGTTTGCAGTGATGAGTGTGTGCTATGCATGTCTGGTGAGCCCGGCTCGGAGGCAGTATTTAGTCCTCAGGGATGTTTGTCATTTTGAAGTACTCTTTCATTTAGGTGCAAATCAAGGTCCAAAGCCTTGTGTGTTATAAATCAGCTGCACTCGTCTATCGGTCGTACCACTAGAGAGTCTAATCCGGCAGAGGTCAATAAAGGTAAATCAGGCTCCAGTCTCCTTCTGCAAACCACAAGTTTACCAAGTCCCCATTCAAAACAGCGAGGCATAAACGTTTGGTGCTCGATCTGATCAGATAATCTCTCTAAATGCATAAGCAGGCAGCCCATTTCCTTCCCCGTGGAGCATGACGTGAGGAGCAGGCTTGTCAGAAGAGCTGCTGAAGGACAGCAGAAGGAGGACGGCCGCTGCTTTTTCCCCCACTGGGGTTGCAGACCCTTTTTGTGCTCCATCCTCTGTTTTTCTCAAGTGGGAAAAACACACAAATTAAATGTCTGTCTGTGCCACCAAGAAAGAAGCTGAAAAATCCCCAAAGTCATTCTGGTGGGGATTTCTAAGCTGGATGGCACAGCCCCATCTGGGCAGAGGCTGCTTCAGGGCCCGACTGAAGTCCTCAGCTCAGACCCACTGCAATAAATCTTCCTTTTTTTTTTTTTTTTTTTTTCCAAGTAGCTTTGAAAACCCAGCTGCACGCCCAAAACGAGCTATCTGCAGCAATTACAGCAGGGGAGGATCAAAATAACAGGCTCAGGGCCAGGAGCTGGGTCCCTGGGGGAGTAGCTTGCACCGAGCACAAACCTCCCCCTAATTAGATGAAGCAGGGAAGTGACAAAACCCACGCGGGGGCGACCTGAGGGGGCCACAGTTGGGATTTCTCAGCAGAGAGGAGCATTACAGACAGTTTAAAGCACGCAACCCTTACGTGAGGTGTAAATCTCCATCCTTCTGCAGCTGCTGGGGGTTGGCAGGGGCTTTGCTGTGTGGTTGTGAGCGGGGCTGCTGGCACCACGGGGGTGCAAATCGGCCACGTGGGGCTGGGGGTGAGAGTTTGGCTGTGGGGCTCATGCGGGGGCCTGGGGATGATGCTGGCACTATGGCTGGTGATGTCCAGCGGGTGCTGAGGGGGACCCATCCCTGCCACAGGCTGGGCAAGATCCTGAGGGGTCTGGGAAGCAGATTCCTTGGAAATCCCTTGTAATGAGAAAGGGAAATCAATGGGAAGAGGGGAATGCTTCAGTGGGGTGATGCTCGGAGGCCACTGCAGACCCAATTGAGAAGGGTTCTGGTGAGATAAACCCCGTAACATTCCCCCACCAAACCCCCAAACCACTTCAGGTCTCTTCTAGGTTATTTCCCTAATTCTTTTTTTTTAACCCTTGCGCATTTGCGGATGCAATTATTTTCCTCTAGAAAAAAATAAATTAAAAAAACACCCTCCCACAGCCCCAAACTATTAACCGGAGCCTGCCACTTCATCACAAGAGCTGCTTACAGAGCAGAGGGCTGCGCTCCAGCAACGAGCGTGAGAGCAGGCGTTAAAATAATAATTAAATAGAAAAAAAAAAAAGAAAAAGGAAGAAAGAAAGAAAGAGAGAAGCCTTTCTCCTTGCTGGTCGTACTGCAGCTCCAGCTGTGCCGGTCTGCCAGATGTGCCCGCAGGTGTGCGCCGGGGCTGCCGCCTGCAGCCGCGTCCCGCCCGCGCACCCACCCCAGCAGCCACCCCACCAGCCCGACCAGTTTCACTTTCAGAAATAGGAACTTGGCGGCGCCGGGCGCCCAGACGCACACGCGGCTCGGGACGAAGGTGGTGAGCTGCTGGCACGCGCGGGGACCCCGGGGCCGGCGGCATGAACCCCAGCGTGCCCCTTCCTCCGGCTTCCCGAAGGATATAGGAAAAAGGAGAGCGGCGGCAGCGGCGGCCGGGCACCGCGTGTCCCATCCCGTCCCGTTCCCCGGGGATGGAGCAGTTTGTCCGCAAGCGTTTGACCTTCTTGACGTCCTTCTGGAACAAGCTGTGGCCCCGCTCCGGCCCGGATAGCTGCTCGCTGGGGTACTTTGGTTCCGATTCTGTTTCGCTGCACTCGGAGCCCAGCTCGGTTTCCTTCATCCCCAAGTCCTCTCTCTTTATCGCTTTATACGCTTTCACAGCCCGCAGTGCGGACGAACTGAGCATAAGCGCAGGGGACAAACTGCGTGTCCTCAGAGAAGAAGGGGACTATGTCTTAGCCCGGAGGCTGCTTGGGGAACCGGCCATGGGTTACGTCCCCGCTGCCTACGTGGCCAACCTCAGCCAGGGCTCCTCCACTCACCGGCCGTAAGTACCCGGGGCTCGGACCCCGATGCGTGTCTGTGCTGGGTGGTTCCGTGAGGAAAGGCAGCAGGAGCACAAATTCCTCATCCCCGGCTTTTACGGGGCTGCCATGGCGAGGTTTTCCTGCTCCAGAGAGGGATATTAGTGGGGTGGGGGTGTTCAGCGCTTGGGGACAGAGATGCTGATTCCCTTTCCCGGTGCTAAACTCTGGGACCGGGTGGACCAGGAGATGTGCACAGGGGTACCTGTGGTGCCCAAAGAGCGGGTCACCACTTGCTCCAGTTCCTCTGCCTCTCTCCCTGCATTCCTGGGGAGGCAGCAGGGAGGGATGGAGCTGGGGAGGCTGCCAGGAGTTGTCTGAGCCCTGCTGGCTCCAAAAAGCCTGAGAACACGGGGAGAAGTGGTTCAGGTTGAGACCCACCGGGGAAGCCTGGAGCTTTTTAGGACCAAGCCGTGCCTGGGGTGTTCTCGTGCACCCAAAACCGGGGGCTCCCTCCCTGCTGCTGCCTCTCCCACCCTCACGGAGCTGGGTTAGCCTCCCAGCTCTCTCCCAGCTGGGGAAAACCTGGGCTTGTCCTCGCACGAGGCAGCCCGGTCCCGACACGCCAGGCAAAGTGCCCCGAGAGGCAGCTGCTCCCCTGCATGAGGTCCTGAGTGGCGCTGAGCAGTGGGGATGCAGGCGGAGGTCATCACCTTGCAGGCTCCCGCTGCCCCCAAAGCTTGGGGGTAAAGGAAAATAAGGCTGCAAAACTCGCAGCCAGCAGGATGGGAGAGACCCTCCCTCCCCACCCTGCCTGCGCTTTGGGGCAAATCGGTGAGATTTAGGACCACGCTGTTGAGAACTGGGGGGGAGTTCAGCTCCGTGCTGCGTTCCCGTTGCACAGAGGAGTTCAGCAGGCTGAGGCTGACCACGGGTCTGTGCCCACGGGTTTGGGGGTGTCTGCGGGACCCCATCCCGGGGACGGGGGCGAGGGCGATGCCGCGGGGCCGCTGAGCAGCTGCCACGCGTGGCTTTGCAGCCAGAGCGAGCCCTGGGCACACAGACTGCCCGGAGCCGCCGGTTGCAGCTGGGTGGTAATTTGTTCAGCTGCAGTAAACCCATCAGGTATAATTTCCTGCACGGCTTCCCAGACGCCGGGGATCCCGGCTAATGACGAAACCTCGGGCTTTGCACGTCCCGGCCGCGTGAGGCTGAACGAAGCTGCCTCTTCCCCGGGCTCGCGTGCGTCACGAGGGCGTTGGGCCCCAGCTGCCAACCTGCCTTTTCTTGCCGGGGGATTTTGGGGCATGAAACGAGGGGGGAGGTCGGCTGGGTCCTCCCCTTCTTGGCTCCGTGCTGCTGCAGCCTGGAGAGGTCTGCGTGGGTTGAGACATGGGTTGGAGGGCTCTGAGAGCTCCTTGTGAGCTGCAGGTCAAGCGCTGAGGGGAGATCCTGCTCCCCTGGCAGGGCACATGGGTGCAGCCCCCAAAAAAGAGGCAGAAATGCCTAATTTTTGCTGTTTTCTGAGCTTGGAGGGAAGCTAACGCAGCCCACAGCCCTGCCTTGGTGCACTCAGAGGATAAGCTGGAAATTCATTTTACTTGGAGAGGGGGTGAAAGATGCCTTCTGCCGAGCACTAAAGAAAACAAAAACAACAACAAGGAAATGGTTTGAAGTTAGGAATTTGAGGAAATTGTGCCAAAATGCAACAAGCACCCATGAAAGCAAGGAAATGAAGCAGCCCCAGGCGCAGGCTGGCCACGGTGCACGAGGGCAGAGGCGTTTACAGGCTCAGTGCCACTCGGGAGGTGGCTGCCAAGAGGATGAGCAAGCAGGGGGGGGCTGCTCCCATCCCCTGGCTCAGCTGGGGCTGGGTGAGGGTGCTGGAGCCCTGGGGACTGCTGCAGCCTTGGCTGTGTGAACCCTGTGCGTGCATAACCCCGCTGCATCCCACCCCAGTCCCTGGTTCTGGGGGTCAGGGACCAGATCCCTGGCCCTGGGGGGGTCCCTAACCCTTGGGGGGGTCCCTAACCCTTGGGGGGGGTCCCAACCTGGCTCTGACTGGCCTCTGCTCTCCCCCCAGCTGGTATTTCAGCAAGATCAGCCGCAGCGAGGCCGAGCAGCTCCTCCTCTCGCCTCCCAACCAGCACGGCTCCTTCCTTGTCCGGGACAGCGAGAGCAACAAGGGCGAGTACTCTCTCTCAGGTAATTTTGGGGCAATTACCCGGAGAAAATGAGCACAGGGAAAGGAGCCAGGCCGTTCCCAGGAGCAGCTCGCGGCTCAGCCAGCACGGGGGCAGAAAAATGTGGAAATGCATTTAGGGTTTCTTGTTGAAAGGAGCTGGCTGCTTCCTAAAGGCAGGGGGAGAGCTCATGGGTGCAGGCGTGGGTTGCTGGATGACCGTGGCGAAGGAAAGTGCCTTGCTTCTGCCCAGGGTACGAAAGCCACGAACAATTTACAGTGGTTTAATGACAGTTTTGCAGCCCTAACTCCCAGAATTTCATTCCAGTGGCTTTTGTCATCCGGGGATTGTCTAAAAGCACGCTGCCACTCCGGGTTGCCAGGGCCTGGGCAGGTTCAGCCCAGGCAGCGTCGTTCCCCTCTGCTCCTCTCCAAACCAAACATCTCCCCGAAATTCCTGGCAAGCCCCACGTCCCCACAGTCCCCACGCCGTGGCGTGCCTTCCGCAGGCACAGCCGCTTCTGATTCATCGACCTCGGTGAACTCAGGTGCTCTCCGAGCAGCTCGTTTGCATGGGGAATGAGTTCCTCTGCCAAAGCATCGCCTCCCCGGTCCAAAGCCACCCACTGCCAGGAGCCTGCTGAGCCGGGAGCTGGGAGAAGGACGAGGTGCAAACCCCCAGGGAGAGCTGGGTGGCTTTAGGGGGAATTCAAGAGGCTGGGATTGGGAGTGAAGGGGTTCAGTGGGATGTACAGGAGCTGAGATTTCCCCCTTCCTGGGCTCCCCGCAGTGCGCAACCACGCCAAAGTCAGCCATTTCCGAATCTGCAAGAGCCCCGGGGGCAGCCTGTACATCCAGAAGGGGCACCCCTTCCCCGACATGGAGGAGCTCCTCGCCTTCTACACCGAGAACTGGAAGGTCATCCAGAGCCCCTTGCTGCAGCCCTGCAGCCCCACGGTGCGTACCGGCTCCTGCTGCTGCCATCCGCCCCCTTCCCCGGATTTTTTTTCTCCTTTTGGCCAAGCTGGGTACATCTGCTTAGGTTTTTTTTTTTGCTGGCAGGTGCCTGGCAGGTGTGACTTATTTAGTTACTTTTTGCCTAGAAAATTTCCAGGATGGGAAGAGAGGAAAGGAAAAAGGAAAGGGAAAGGGAAAAGGGAAAGGAAAAGGGAAAAGGAAAAAGGAAGAGGAAAAGGAAAAATTAAAAAGAAAAAGGAAAAAGGAAAGGAAAAATGAAAAATAGAAATCCTATCCATTTGGGATTCGAGCTCTATTAAACTAAAACTTTAAGTACACCATTAACATAGCTGTCAGCTTGACGTTTATTGGCCGCGTTAAGGGTGGAGGTGTTGTTTCTGTGTATGTATAGCTGCTTTTTGGCTTTTTGTCCAGCCAAAATGCACAAGTTTTTTTGAAATGTTTGCTCCATGACAAAGACTGGAAACCACGTTGCTGCAAGCTCCTTCAATACTGAGTCAGGAAATAGCTGCGCTTCCAAATTTTTTGAGAATATAATAAAACTATAAATACACTCATAAATCCAACTGCAATACCAATCCCAAATTACCAGTTTACATGAGATTTGAAATACATTCACTGAGTACAGCTTAGAAATAACAATTAAACATGGGAATAATTCAAGAGTGAGATAGAAAGGCGTCTGATAAAATAAATGTTTAATGACCTGAAGTCTTGATCAGACATTGCACGCAACGATATTCATTTAGTCACTTTTATTTAGCGGTGGACAGAGAGAAAAGCCCCTTTGGGGGGTGATGAGGAGAATTCGAACACCTCAAATTCCTGATATTTACGCAGTCCCCGTGCACACCGTGTCCCCTCCAGCAGCTGCCCCGTGCTTTGTGCCCCCGGGGAGCCCTTGGCCGCTATTGCACCATGCCCGGGGTGCTGCCACCAGCACCGAGAGCCGGTGCTGGCTGTGCCACAGGTCCCAGCGGGTCCGAGCGTGCCGTGCCCCTTCCGCAGACCCCCCCCGAGAGGGACGGCTGGGAGCGCCCACGTTGGGAGTTCACCCTGCGGAGGAAGCTGGGCGAGGGCTACTTCGGAGAGGTGTGGGAAGGGCTGTGGAGGAACTCCGTGCCGGTGGCCATCAAGATCATCAAAGGTGCGTGGGGGAGAGGATGTCGGAGGTGGTCTATGGGGTCTTGGTCACTGACACAACATTCAGCCCGTTGTGTTTCCGAGCTGGCAAGTAGCCACGGGTCTGTGGATCCAGCCAAGCGTGGGCTGCGCCTCTCCAAAATGGCTCAGTCCAGCGGGCTTGTGATAATTGATAAGCCAAATTAAGCTAAGTAAAGCTTGTGATATGTCCCAGTGGAAGAATGATGCTGAAAATGGGATGCAAAGCCCCGTGGGAAACATCTCATGGGTGTTTGGATCGGAGGTGCTGGGTCGGTGTCAGCCCTGAAAACAGGGGTGGGCTGCAGGGGGGGGAGGTCCTCATCCCAAATTAGAGGTGCTGAGCACCCAATGTCTGGGTGACAAAGGGGTTCATGACGGCCGTGCCGGCTTTCCCCCCCAGCTGACATGAAGGCAGAGGACTTCACCAAGGAGATCCAGAACCTGAAGCGCTTGAGGCACGAGAAGCTGATCCAGCTGCACGCCGTCTGCTCGCTGGATGAGCCCGTCTACATCATAACCGAGCTGATGAGGAAAGGCAACCTCCACAGCTACCTCAACAGTGAGTGCTGCTGTGGGGAGCAGGCCTCTGGGACAGAAGGGCTCCAGATGGCCCTACAAACCCGAGAGAGGACCCTAAGAGAGAACAAGCCCTGGTTTTGTCCTGTTGTCAGCCGTAACACAGAGCAATCCGTAGGTGCTTGGTGGAGGAAGTCCTGGGTGACCCCAAGACTGAAGGACGCGGTCTGATGTCATCCCTTTGGTGTCCCACCAGCACGCAGGAACCCCTCGGTTGGGTTTGGGCAATGCCAACCTCACTGGGAGTGGTTGGGTTGGATGGTTACCTCTGGTTAGATGGGATCTCAGATTCGAGGTTCTTCACGTCCCCCTAGAACGACGGGTCCCATACTGCCAGCGCAGGGTCTTGTCCCAAACCAGAACACCTAAAACAGAAGATGCTAGATTGCCCCAAATGCCTGGGTCCTTTGGGTTAACAGGTCCTGAAGGGAAGTCCCTGGGCACCTCCCACCTGCTCAACATCGCCTGCCAGGTGGCGGATGGGATGAGGTACCTGGAGGAGAAGCACATTGTCCACCGGGACTTGGCGGCCAGAAACATCCTGGTGGGAGAGGAACTCACTTGCAAAATCGCCGATTTTGGGCTGGCCCGGCTTCTCAAGGTCAGTCAGTGGGATCTGCAGTGCCACCGAGCTGCCCCAGGCTGCAGCCATCCCCTGCTGCTCCTTCCCAAACCCACGGCCCCAGCAAGACCCCAAAAGCAGCGGCTGCATTCCTCGTTCAGCCCCTCAAAACCCTTCTCCCTTTCCTTTCCAGGATGACATCTACTCCACCAGCAGCAGCACCAAAATCCCGGTGAAGTGGACGGCCCCGGAGGCAGCCAACTACCGCACCTACTCCCTCAAATCCGACGTCTGGTCCTACGGGATCCTCCTCTACGAAGTCTTCACCTATGGGCAGATCCCATACGAAGGTAGGGCTGGTGAGCCCCTCCAGCACCGCTCCATCTGCACTCTGAGAAGCTTTTCGGAGGTGGAAACACCTCCTGGGACATGAGATTGGTCACTTTGGGGATTGCTTAGAGGGATTTTCGGTGCACAACCCAAGGGTGCTGTGGAAGGTGCTGTGGGCTGGATGATCCATCCCATGCTAAACCTGTGGCTGCTGCCATTTCGTGGCAGTGCTCCTTGACATCTTGGCCCGTTGCGGGCCGGGACACACCATCGGGGTGTCCTGTGGCAACGATAGAGTGAGGGGAATCTTCTCCTTCCTTGCAGGAATGACGAACCAAGAAACTGTCCGGCAAATCACCAGGGGCTACCGCCTCCCCCGGCCCAGCTCCTGCCCCCCTGAGATCTACAGCATCATGCTGGAGTGCTGGAGTGGCAACACGGAGGAGCGGCCCACCTTCCTGGCGCTGCGGGAGAAGCTGGGCTTCATCTACAGGCGCCTGCTCAACTCCCTGTCCTGAAGCCCCTTCCCACCACCCTTCCTGCAAAGCCCCCTCCACGCCAGCTCTTGCCGAGTGGCTCCTTCCTCCTCTCTTGCCCTCCAATAGGGCTCCGAGGAAGGCACATCCCCCAAAAAAACCCACTGCCCGTGGCCCCTCTCGGTGAGGAGGCAGGGAGGTGGCCAAGGGACGAGGCAACGAGGTGGGGAGGATTCGTTGCCGGAGCTTGGCCGTGTCTTGAGAAGCCCCGTGGCAGTGAAGGCATCACCCCAGGTTCACATCTCCGTTCAGCCAGTAGGGAGGGAGGTCCCTGCCGCTCCCCAGGCCCACATGAAGGTTTGCAGTTTGTGTCCAGTCGTGGCTCTGCTTGATTTTCTTGTAGCGTGTGTCCGGTGTATTTATCAATAAATGCGTGCGCATC
Source organism: Aythya marila (assembly GCF_965140915.1). Lineage (NCBI taxonomy): Eukaryota > Metazoa > Chordata > Aves > Anseriformes > Anatidae > Aythya > Aythya marila. Next base: position 2,174,746 of record NC_139057.1, read on the forward strand.
CATCCTTCCATCCACCCATCCTTCCATTCATCCATCCATCCATCTTCCACCCACCCATCCACCCACCCATTCATCCACCCCTCCACCCACCCACCCTGTTTTGCTGCAGCACAGAGGCTTTAAACCCTTCGGCATGATTTCCTAGAGCTCCCCTGCAACACCAGGGCACGGTGCCCACCACGCTCTGGCTGCCTGGGGCGAGCGGAGCTGGATGGGGACATTTTTTTTGGGGGTGAGGGGACTCTTCTGGCCTTTTGTCCAAAAATCAGTGCCCGACTAAAAGTGGAGGTGCTGGAAAAGAGATGGATCTAGACTGGGATTTAAAGCCACAGTTGTTGCTGTGCTCTGGGGGTGCACGGACACCCCCGAGGACAGCTGGCCATGGGGACACTTATTTTTTCATCACACCATCGGTACAAAGCTCCCATCACCTCCATCACCAAACCCCTGCTCACTGCCGGGGTGCAGCACCCCAGGAGCATCCGAACCCTCCTCCCCACTGGAACTGGGGGCAGGGTTTTTCCTTTTTCCCACCCTGTGCACGCTCCCTGGGGCCGGGCTGTCCCTGGCAGCAGTGAAAGGACTCCTTGAAAGGCTGCCAAGGTGCCTGCTGCACGCAGCATCCCCCAGGACCGGGGTCAGGTGGTGGGTGAAAGCCAGCCCTGCACAGCTGGAGCTGTGTGGGTTGAGATTTCCCCCTCCTGAGCCCGTTTTGCCTGATTGCAGGAGGGGTGGTGGTCGCTGGGACTGAGCTGCTGGTGGGGTTGGAGTGTATAAAGTTAATAAAGTGCAGGCAGTGCTCTCCTTGTCCAAGAAGCAGCTGTGCTGTGTGAAATAGCAGGAAAGGAGCTGGTGGGAAGCCCTGTGGATGAGGGGCCTGGGAAGGGGAGGTGGGAATGTGATCTAGGTGTGCTGTGCGGGGGTCTGGCCACGTTTCCTTTGAAGCCCCTGGGAGCTGCGGTGCTCCTGAGATGAATCTGTGTCCTGGGAAAGCTGCAGCTCTGGGCTTGAGCGATCCCACCTGGATCAACCCGGTTGGATTTGCCACGGTGGAATGGTTTCAAGAAGCAACTTCCCTCTTGCAAAGCGTTTTGCAGCCTTATCCAACTCCTCCGTGCTGTCCTGGTCTGATGAGAAACCGAAGAGCGAAGTCGTGTCTGGCAGGTAGGGGTTCGCTGTGTGCCGGGAAGGGGCTGGGAGGTGCACGGCAGCAGGAGAAGCAAACGTGCAGGTCTCGCTGCCACGAGGTGGTGCTAAAAATGAAATAAAATAAATGAAATGAAATAAATGGGTGTGCATGGGGCTGTTGGATCTCCTGCATGCACCCTCTGTGCTTCTTCCAGGCTCTCAGCCTGGGCAGGGTGCCGCAGCTCCCTCCAGGACTGGAGATGTGGTGGGGCACCAGGCTGTTCCCAAAATCTGGCCGGAGCTGCCCAGACCTTTCTGGAGCTCCCTGGGGTGGGCATTGCAAGCGGTGCTGTCGCAGGCACCCTCCTGCTCTGGTTTCAGCCTGGTGTGTGCCCTGGCGATGGATTCAGGTTGGCCGAGTGGCATTTGAAAGCAGTGCCAGGCTAAGGCAATGCATTTCAGCTGTGTCATTTGTTCCTATTTTTAACGTCCCACGTCGGCCTTTGTGGAGGGTGAGGGGGAAGCAAAGCTTCTGGAGAGGAAAAATAAATTAAAAAAAAAAAAGCCCAAAGCAGCAAAAGCAGGAAATGAAAGCGAGTATTTCTCATGCTGGGCTGCTGCAAGAGCTCTGACAACAGAGGGGTGGCACGAGGGCAGCTGCAAGGACCAAGGGCAAGCAGAAAGCACGAGCTATTTTTGCCCAAATATGTGGGTTAATCAACAGCCAAAACGCTGCACGAGGCAGAGCAGAATAGGGGACACCCATCCCTGGTGGGGTGCTCGTGGTGTGTAGCAGAGCAACCCTTTTGCTTTTCTCTCTTGAGGTGCCCAGGGACTCTCCTGCTGTCCTGGGTAGGTGCAAAAAGCATCAGATGGAGTGTGGGGGGGCCAAGCTGCTGTTCCCAATTCATGATATTGCTGGTGCTGGTACCTGTGCCCTCTGGCACGACCCTGCCTGGTCCTGGCAAAAACACTCAGCCTCTCCTTGGGTCACTCTCAGCATCTCTAGGTGCGAAACCAGAAAGCTGCATGTGGACACGGGGCTGCTCCAAGCTCTTCTGAGAGGTTTGGCTTTGTTAGTAGTGGTGAGAAGAGAATAGAAAGTTCAGTTGGAAGGGATTTTCACGAATCACCTAGTCCAACTGCTTATTTCAGGGCCGACCAGAAGTTAATGCATATTGGTTGAGGACATTATTATAATTATTATAAAACAGTGGGTGATGCTGCCTCATTCAACCCAAGCCAAAATGGGTTTTTCAAAAGGAAACTGCAAAAACTTTGATTTCCCTGATACCTGGCCCCAGATGCAGCGTGAGGCTGGTGCTCTGGTGGCTGCTTCCAACCCGAGCAGCCTCGCAGCAGGAGAGAGCTCAGCCTCGAGAGGGGCCCCTGGGTGATTTGGGGAGAGCTCAGAGGTGCTGGCCAGGCTCCAGCCTGCTCAGGCGAAATTTCCCTGTGAGGTTACGCAGGGACGGGGCTCGTGGCCTCGCTGTGCTGGGGCTGCTGCCAAGCGAAGCAAGAAGCCCTGCCCTAAAGCACTTGTCAGTAAAACGCAGCAAACGTGGGGCCAAAATCAGCGATTTGGTCCCCTCTGTGGATTTTTTTTGGGGGTCTCTTGCATGGAGAAACTTAAAATGGAGATGAGGTGGCCACACAGGGAGGGTCCAGGCAGCCAGGACCCACTGAAGCACCCGAAATAGGGATGGGAGAGCTTGGAGCCAGATGGTGGCATTGCCTAGAGCTGGGTGAAGCCGGGCAGAGGTCCAGCTGCAGCCCAGGGACGGCAGGATTGGTGCCTTTGCTTTGCCACAGCCTCCCTTGAGGCGGGGGCACTCGGTCTGGATTTTGGTGTCACAAGACAAACAAGCAAACACAGTGATATTGATTTGACCAGTGCATGTCCACCCTTTAATCTGCAGGTCATTAAAAGAAAAAATACTTTTTTTTTTTTTTTTTCAAACTGTGGGGCTTCTCCAGGGAATTAATAGGAGATACAACCCAGTTTTCCCCATCCCAGGGGTGAGCAGCAGACACTGAGCTGCACCCCAGGGTGCTGCTTGTCCCCCTTGCCACCCCAGCAGCCACCAGCACACCTTGACTTGCCTTGCTCAAAAAGAACACCCCCTCACCTCCCACCTCCTCTATTTTCCTGTGCTTTGAGATATTTAAAAGCTGTTGTGCTTCTCGTAGTGGGCAGCCACATGTCTTTAACAGAGCCCCCTTCCCAGACCTGACAGCCGTGGTTTGCTGTGGGCTGGCAGTGCCCCCGCAGCACTGACACAGAGCAGGGCAGCTGCCTCTCCCTGGCCTGAAAAAACTGCTCTGACAGCATCAAATGGGGCACAAAGCTTTGCCCTTTGCCCCCCGGGATGCTGGGGCACAAAGTCACCGTGGCCTCGCACAGACCTCGTGCTGGGACCAGGCTCAGCCCTGGCCACTTGCTCCCACCCCACGCACAGCAGGCACCAGCACAGAGAGAAAAAAGGCTGGGGGGAGGCTGCACGGAGCCAGATCCTGCTCACACGCAGGGCACACACGCAGTGAGTCACGCTGGCACGGCCACAGCTGGCTTGGAGCTGCTCAACCCCTGCAAAAATCCCTCCCCGTGTTACCCGGCTGGAAACGCCGTGGTTGGAGGCTGCGCTGCTTCCTCCACCCCATCTCCATCCCCAGCCTGGCAGGACTCCCATCCCTGGCGAAAAACAACCCGTAGAGTTTTTTTTTTTTTTAAAAGGCTGCTCAAGTTTATTAGTTACCATTGAACGAGTACAAAGTACAGAATCGTGTCGCTGAGTCTGCGCAGAAAGGTGTAGTTGCGTTAAGAAATAGTAAAAAAAAGCTGGTGTAGAAAGTGCTGGGGGGCTGCTGCTTGATTTTTATCCCCCTGCAGTGCTTCCATCTCCGAGCAGCCTGCCTCCTCGAGGGGCTGTGCCCGCTGGCACGCTCAGGACGAGGGCCCGAGGCCGGGCTCGCTGGTGTGCCGCCTCCGTCCTGCTCCTGCTGCCGGCACCAGCGCGCACGCCAGCTGCCCCGATGGCACCTGCAGCGCTCCCAAGCTGCAGAACAAAGCAAAAAAAAAATATTAAAAAAGGGGCCAGGCCGATGCCAGGGTGTTGTTGTCACCCTGTGTTTATTTCCATAGCCCAGGAGTGGTTGTGCTGGGTACAAAGACCCAAGGGATGTTGTCCATTGCGTCAGGATGCACTTTGGGGATGTCCCCAGCTGCCCCAGGTGGCTCTGTCCCTGGTCATCTCATCCCAGTGCCACGCTGGAGGAACGTGCTCACCTCTCCGGGGACTCCGACACAGTTGTCATGGCTGGAGGATTCGTCTTCCCGAAGAAGAAGCTGGCCCACCACTGGCCGGGGTCAGATTTAGGAAGCCCTGGGGGAACAGCACAGGTCAGTGCACCCCAGGCAGCCCTACCACGGCCCCGCTCTCACCCCGGAGAGGCTGGGTTTTGCCTCCCAGGAGATTTGCACAGCTCCATGCTTCCCCCAAACAGATTTCCAAGCGTGGGATGTTCTTGCTGAGACTTTTAGGGGATGCCCATGCAACCAGCCATGACCATGCACGTACCCGGGTGGTGTGGGATGACCTCTCCATAGTCCGAGCTGCTGCAGGAGCTGTTGCTGGACGTGGAGCTCAGGCGCCCTGCAGAAAACCCAAAGCCAGCCGTCAGCACTGACCCTTGGCACCATGAGACCCAGCACCACGGCTCGGGATCGCCGCTGGCTCCGTCTCGCTTTGGTGCTCACCCAGTTTTAGTGCCAAGCCAGTAAAAACCAGTAGGAAGCAGTTACTGCAGAGATTACATGCTGGCCAACAGCAGGTAGCAGAAAAGCATGTAAAACCCATGTAGGAAACCACTTCCATCCCCAAGGACATTTCTGAGTGGCTTTGCATTGTATGCAACACTTGGAAGCCTTTACGGATGTCTTAGGGCCAAGAGGATGCAGATTTCTGCACATAATCCGTGCAGTTTTAGCCTGACTGCTATAAACCTGTTACCAGTTTCAGCTCCAGGGAAATATTTTAATCCCCTCTGGTTTAGGCAGTCCCTAAAACCAGAAAGTTGCCCCCCCAGGAGAGGCACCAGGAGCTGCCATTGCCCAGGTTGGGCAATTTCCACAGCAGTGGTGCACGAGGCGTTTAAATCCAGCCCCTTCCCCACGAGGTTAACAGCAAGGAAAGGGGGTCTCCAGCTGGAACGGGCTGCTGGGCACCCCCTTTCTTACCAAGGAGCTCTCGGGGGGCTCCCACCGAGACCCCGTCACCCCCCCTCCAGGCTCTTACTTCTGCGGTAGTTGTGGGTGGCCATGAGCGAGCCGCTGGATGGGATCGATGCCATGGTGCTTGGTCTTGGGTGCTGCACGGACCTGAAACCTGCAGGAAAAAGGGTGGCCGTCACCGCGGGGGGACCCGCTGCAGCCCCCACCCTGCTTGGGACAGCACCCAAAAAGCTGCAGGGGGTTAAATCGGGCAATTTGGTGACTGCCCTGGGGATCTGAGAGCATGGTGACCCCATATGGGTTATGGGGGCTATTGCACACCCCTGTGTGTGCCCGATCCTGCATGCGAAGCCAAAATCCTTCAACCATCTGCGTGCACAGCCCCTGTGCGGCCCCCCCCGGCCCCTGCTGGATGTTCTGCCTCTCTGCACAAAGTTTCTTTCGTGGTGTCAGCGTTTGGGAGTTACAAACCTCCGAGCTGAAAGCCCAGGCAGGTTTTGCGGGGGGCATGGGTGGCCCCCCCAACACACAGGGCTGATCCCTGGGGGAAACTGAGGCACGGGGCTGGCAGGGCTGACCCCATGCGTGTCACCCCGAGGGGACTCGCAGCTGCTGCAGTCGGGGTGCTCAGCCCCGACCTCCAATCAGACCCCCCCGAGCACCCCCCTCAAATTCCCCAAATCCCCACGGGCTGCTCCATTTCCCCACCAACCCCCCCCTACTCCAACGAGCCACCCTTGAGGCCAGGTGCCCCTCCACACACCTGCAGACCCCCGAACCCCCCCGAAACACCCCTAAACCCCCTATTAGCACCCCTCATTGCCCACTGCCCCCTCCCGGATCGCCTGCTGCGCCGAGCACCCCCCCCGGCCGCGAAGAACCTGGGCGGGCGGGCGCTAGGACCCTGCGGGGAGCCCGGCGGGCGGCGCTAGGACCCTGCGGGGCCGCTCGGCGGCGGCGGCGCCGCCCGAGGAGCGCAGCGAGCGCGTCCGCTCCGCACGGCCTCAGCCGCGGCGCTACCGGCCCCGCCCCCAGACCCGCCATTATATACCCTCTGGCCACGCCCCCGAGGCTCGCCGCCAATGAGGCTGCGGGGAAGGAGGGAGGGCACGCCCACTGGCCTCGGTAGCCCCGCCCACTTGAGCTGTCCCGCCCCCGGGCCGGGCCGGGCTGGGGGCTGCGGGGAGCGGCCGCGTTGGGACCCCGGTGGTTTCCCAGCAATAATCCACCGATGGCTGGGTTTTGGGGGCAGAAGGCTTAAAAAAAATAAAGGTTTAAAACATTGCGGGCGGAGAGACCTTTGGGTAGTCAAAAACTGCAGGAAAAAAATCAGAAAATGAAGAAAAAAATTCAAAAAATGAAGAAAAAAATTCAAAAAATGAAGAAAAAAACAACAAAAAATGCATAAAAAATGAAAAAATGCAGAAAAAAATCAAAAAATGCAGAAAAAATGCAGAAAAAATGCAGAAAAAATCAAAAAATGCAGAAAAAAATCAATCAAAACACACTAAAAGTTACTAAATACATAAAATATGCAGGGAAAAGAGAATGTTACAGCAAATCTGTGGGATGGAAACGTGGTCGGGAACATGGCAAAGCCAAAGCAGCACCGAAGGGGTGCAAAAACCCTGCACGATGTCCACAGGGGCAGCTCCGGGTCATCTTTTAATCATTTCATCATCTTTTTATTTCATCATTTTTGGGGAGTTTGGAGACAGAGGGAGCCCATTGCCCAGCCCCGAGTGGTTCCTGCACAAACTCTGCTGGCAGTGGGGTTTCAGCCCCACCAGCCCATCGTTTTGGTGATAAATCCAGGGTTATTTGGTTGTGCATTGTGCTGACTTGGTGCTTTCCGGGCAATGAGTTTGCCAAAGGCTGCTATGGACTTTGAATATACAAACACGAGCAGGCAGCGCTCACAGCCCCGTGGCTGGTTTCGTGCCCAGCATTAGGATTTGTTTTTCTGCCTCGTGCTCTGGCAGAGGTTTGGTTTCAGGGACCCCTGGGCTGGGTGTTTTGCTCCAACCCCGCCTGGCTGCAAAGCACAGAGAGCCCTGGGGAACGGTCTCAGGAGATTTATTCAGCCTAAGAGAGGAAAGATTTGGGTGCTTCAGAGCCTAGAAGTCACTTTAATTTTAGTGAAGCCTGGCATTTCTCAGGTTCCTCCTCAAATCCTTCCTGACAGACGCATCTCTGCATCCTGTGCCCCTCTGACAACGTACAGAGCAATAAAAATCTGCCTAAAAATATACATAATATAAAAATATAATATAAAAATACACAGAATATATCCTGTAATGGACTATATTCTCCCCGGGGAGGACGGGATGGCTTCGTATCCCATTGAGCCCGAGTGGGCTAATTGCTTTAATTAATGACAGAGCAGAGAGAGCAGAGATGCACAAACACTTCCTATTCCCTTTGTGCTCCGACACCACTTCCACCCACGTTTGGGGCTGTTTTTTAGAGGATTTGCTCATAAAACAGCAGCGGGGCCACGACAGGCGCCTGGAGCAGTCGGGGCTGGGAGTGATGGAGCAGGGGACGAGGATCCAGGCGGGTTTCCCAGAACCAAGCCCGTGCTGGGTGTGCTGAGAGGAAGATAAATTTCATTTGTATCGATCGAGGATCAATCATTTTAAAAGCAAGCAGATGACAAGGTTTGGACAGATTTTTTTTCTTCTTTGATTTTCCACTAAAATCGAAGCCAAAACCAAAGCCTCTGACTGCGACTCTCCTTGCAGTTTGCTTTGGAGCGTGTTTTGTTTGTTCCCACCCATTTTTTATTATTTTATTTTGTAAAAAAACTGGTTCTTGGGGCTCTAGCTCCACGTTACGACTGGCAACTGGGTTTTGTTGTCTGCAGGTTTTGTGTGCCATCGAGGAGCAGCCTTTCATGTCACCCTGTTCTCGGCAGAAACATCTGGAAGGCAGCGAAGGCTTTCGGAGGCATCCAAAAGCTTTCAGAGCTGCTGGGATCCATCCACACTTGCAGAAGGGGACGGTGGATTTGGGAATTCACCCGGTGGCAACAAGCCCAGCAGCCCCTTTCCACCATCCCACCCTGCATCAGGCAGCGACCAGAGCCATCTGTAGGGCTCCAGATCCTGCCCACCAGGGATTTTTGCCCCATTTCTGCTCCGGCTACAACCCAGGGGGCAGGCACGACCCATGCACGGGTTGTGCCCATTTCTCTCATCCTGCCCTGCGTTTTTCCCGGCTGCTTTGCTCCAAGTGCAGGGTTTGGGCAGCTGCTGCCACCTAGGGATAAAAACCACCCGCGATGTCCCCGGGACCCTGTCCCCCAGCTCCCTGTGCCCACCCACGAGTGTTGGAAGCTGGACGAGGGGGAGATGTGAGAAAGGATTTGCTCCAAGCTGGTGTTTGGTCAGCAAAAACCGGGCAAATGGGAAAAATCCTCTTGAAGAAACCAGCAGTGGTGCTGAGCAGGACCTGAATCTCTGCAGAAAACTCTCAGAGCAGCGTCCCCCTCGTGGGGCTGAGGGAAAATTTCACTGCCATTCAGTGAAAACCGAACAAACGGGAAAAAAAATCATTGCTAAATACACTTCATTGGGCTTCGAGGGGGGTGGCTCAGCAATGAATTTGCTCGTTAAGTTTTCTGAGCCTTATTTCTACCTCTGGATGCACCCAAAGCCTCTGCAGTTAGCCGGCCACCCCCGTTAGCAGCCCTTCACCAGCAGATACAGGCAGCCCAGGCTGTTTTCATTCAGTGGCTGTGGTTTTAATAAGAAAAGCTGTCTCCAGGATTAACTCAGGCTTTTCCTAACTCGGAGATGTGCCCGGCTGCCAAAACAAATACATCAATCTGCTGCAGCTCGGTGTGGCCCCAGACTCCTGCTGTAAAACCCATAAAAAACCACAGGGCAGAGGCTCCTCATTGCACTGGGGTTTAACCTAAATCAGCACAAAGCTGGGTGCTGCACTAGGGTCTGTCCCCTCCTCAGCACCTAGGGATATTTATGGGATCAGGTGCTGCACCTGGGCATCAGAAGTGTCCGGGCATCCCCGAAGAGATGCCTTTTAGGTGCTGCTCCTCTCCTTCCCCTGAGTTTAAAAAGATTTCAGAGCAGGGATGTGTGCAGCCTGCCTGCTTCCTGGGCTAGCAGTGGAGCAGATTGGGCTGTTTTATTCTCTTTTCTGTCAGCATCATCCCAGAGAGCAGGAGGAAGCGGAGTAGCGATGCTAAAATGCCAGTGGGGAAGGTGAGGAGGACTGAAGGAATGAAAATCTTTGGGAGAAATCCAATTTTAGGTGAGGAGCTGCTGCATTTGCCTGGGGGACATGGACCTGTAACCCATGGTGCTGCTGAGCTTAGTGGGGTGGGTCATGGGGCTGGCAGGGGTCAGCCCCTTTCTGGGCTGATTTTTGGGTGTTTTTTCCCTCCAGGACCACCATCTGTCTCTCAAGCTGGCTGAATTTTCACACCCTGAGCACATCATTGTGTTTCCTTCCTGGCTCAATGCACAGCCTTAGCAACGTCCTCCCCTCCTCTGGGGTATTTTCACAAAGGATGGGAAGTTATTCAGGGTGATGGGTCGCCCCCAGAGGGAGGGGTTCACCCCACAAATCTCTGCTTTCTGGCCATGATTTAAATAGATCCAAACCTGGGCACCCAGGGCCACCAAGGCTCTCCATGACAGCGCTGAATTTTGGGCATGGATACACCCAAAGAATGGCTGGGGGGGAAGGAGGGGAGTCCTCCAGGGGGGGATTTCCCTGTCTTGACCCCATAACCCAGCTGCTTGGTGCAGAAGGGGTTTGTGCACAGCACGCTGCTGTCCCTGCAGGGGTGTCACCAGACACCGTCCCCAGCTGGCCGGGTGGTGAGAGGGTTTGGGCATCTTGTTATCACGTCCAAAGCTTATTTTTAAACTGCTGGCTCCAATTTAAAGCTCTCAGCAGCATGTGCTGACTGCAGGACCTCAAAATACTCCCCTTCCCCTCCACCTTCCCTTGTCTTTTTGCCCCATATTTCTGTCTTTTTTTGCCCCTCTCTGGGTCTGCAGCATGAGCAAGAGCTGAGAAACCTTCTTGTATGAATGATTTTATGAAATTTTGTCCTGTTTGGTGCCTGGAGTGCTCCTACACAAAGATATGGAGCTGGCCACAGTGTGTGCCATAGGGTGTCATATGTGCTGTTATGGGGGCCCAGAAGGGGGGACCCCAAAGCCAGCCCCATGTAAATGTGCTCCAGAAATTACTGGGAGATGCTATGGGGAATCCCATCCCATTGCAGCAGGGGGTTTGGGGTGATAAATGGGAATTTTATTCTTGATGTGTGCTGTTCTAGGGGCACTCAGGGCTGCTGTGGGATGCGTGTGGTGTAGAGGAGAGGATGGCCAGTGCCTCGGTGCTCTGAGCCTGGTCATATCCAGCATGTGGTAACCTGTAAATGCTGGAACACCTGGGTCCAAAGCCCAAAAAAACATTGGGGAAGGAGCTGAAAACCCAACCACAGGAGGAAGGAAACCTGAGGGCATTTACCTCATCTATAAAACTTCCCTTTGGAGGACAACCGCTGCCCCTGCACGCTCTGAGCACCTTTTCCAGTGGCCATCACATGAGGCCCCGCAGCTCTCTCCAGATATCCCCAGTGCTCTGCAGGGGAAGAAAGAGAACAGGGTCCCCTCTGCTGCTCCTGTACCCAACAGGGCTCGGGGGGGCTGTTCCTGGGTGGGCAGCCCTGGTGGCACTGCCCCAGCCCCTGCCTCCCAAATCGCAGCAGCTCAGCTAGAAAGGAACACCCCCAGCGCCAACGCCAACCCCGGCAGGCAGCCCAGATCCATACCAATTACTGGCACTGCGGATTATTCACTCTCACACCATGCAGGGCCTCTTTGAAAAAAAATATCTCAGTTTTTATGTCTGGGCAAAAGGGATTTTTTTTTTTGCATGGTTTAATGCATCAGATCCTAACCCGGAGTTTGTGGGGTTGGAGGTAATTATAAAAGGGGTGCAGCACCTGCCAGTCCCCATAGCAATACCTAGACAGAATGGCCTTTTGGGGCTCTCAATTGTCTTGAATGATCCCAAATTATTTGGAGATGGATTTTCTGGGGGGTAGATCCAATCCTAAATAGGATTTGGGGAACAGTTTCAGCTGGGACTGAATCTGAAGCTGGAAGGATGGAGGCGAGGTGCTAAACTTCCAGCCACTGCAGGTTTTGCCTGCTCAGGTCTCTTTTATTTCAAATAGCTGAACATCAAAGGACAGATAAGCACTATTTTGGGTTTTTTTGGTCCAACCTTGCGGGGAAGCACTTCCACTCAGGAATAATGATGGTGGTGCCCGCAGGGATGGCAGGCGTTGGGTGTAGCCCTGCTCCCCAGCAGGATCCATCCCAAGCTGTGGCTTTAAGTCCCTCGGCGGCTGGCTGTAAGGTGGCTGAACCTCGCCCCGATTATCCAGGTCTGGCAGCTCTCTCCTCTCCCCGTCCCCTACTATTTATAGTCCGACGGGCTGTCAGGCTCCGCTGCCACTACAGGCAGCCCCGTTTCTGTGCAGCCCGCTTGCCAGCAAGGCTGCCCTTGCGTAAAAAGAGGAGATTATTTCTTGGCAAAGCCCTGAAAAGTGGGAGGGAAGAACAAGGGACTTGTACGCTCATCCCTGCAGTGCATTACCACCCGTGTCCATCCCCGGCACGTCCAGACCTGAGGCAGCACCACCGCTCCTGTCCCCAAAAAGGTCTGGATTAATTTATTTAAAATACTTAAAGCCTTCCTTTTGAAAGCTTCTTTTTACTTTTACTGGCACTTGGTGCAACGCTGCGTAAAAGACATCTTCCCTATCACGTTTCTAAGAAAATGCCAGTGAACTCTAACATTCAGAAAAAGGGAAGTCTCCCTTTAAACATTAATGAGAGGTTAGTACCATTTTAATCTACACGATGTTTAAGTGTTTAACCCTGAGACTATGAACTAGCAGTACCTGACTTCGCTGTTAAATTCACTGAGAGATGGTCAAGGCCATGCAATTGGTCTAGACTATTACACAGCTTAATTCAAAATTAGCATTCTTTTGACCTATATTTGGCTTTGGGACGCAGAAAATTTTGCATTACCTTGTAATTGCACAGCCGACACAGGTATAAATATTCTGACCACTACGTGATATTTTTTAACGCAAAGAAAACGTCCCGATAACACTGAAAGAGGTTATTTATGGTTTCCTTGCCCTAGGACTGGAACCCCATCCCCTGTTAAATGAAATGACGTCCATAAACCACAGATTCTTGAGCCAGAGCAATACATATTGTGAGTGCAGGGGCATATTTTGCTCTATTTGTTCCTTGCTTCTCTGTTTGCTCCTGGGCTAATGCGTTTGCACCGAGGCAGAAATGTGGGTCAGTGCCTGCAGGGCTGTGCCCAGGGACGTGGCTGCCCCACGTGTGCCCGTGCAGGGACCCCTGCTCACCAGGGACCCCTGCCCACCCCATGCTTGGGGTCAGCCCTCCGGCACAGCTGGCCCTAAGGGTACACAGCGAGGGCTCCTCTCCCCCACCAGTCCCATAAAATTGCCCCCAGGCTGCCACAGGGGGTCCGAGCCCCACTCAGTCTCTATCTGCCCCACTCCTCCAGATCAGGAGCTCCCTCATTTCCCCTCTCTTCCCCAAAGCCCTTCCTTCCACCTCCCTCTACCCCTCCATCTCCCCATCTTCCCTCCATCTCACTCACCCCTCCAGCTCTCCCATCTCTCATCCCTCCAGCTTCCTCCCATCCCATCCCATCCCTCTACCTGCCATCCCACCGGCTCCCTCCTACCCACCTTCCCCATCCTTCCATCTCCTTCTCCTCCATTTCCCCCATCCTTCTCTTCCTCCCATCCCTCCATCTCTCCTCCACCTCTCCTGCATTTCCCCATCAATTTCTCCCATCCCTCCATCTCTCCTGCATTTCCCCATCCCTCTTTCACCCATCCCTCCATCTCTCCTCCATCTCTCTTGCATTTCCCCATCCCTCCATCTCTCCTCCATCCTTTCCCCATCCCTCTCTTCCCCCCATCCCCTTCCCTTCCCAAACCCTTCTCCTCTCCCCCCTCTCCGCCTCGCCCCGCTCTCTCCTCCTCCTCCTTCTCTTCCTCCTCCTCTCCCTGGCGCGCCTCCTCCTCCTCCTCCTCCTCCTCCTCCTCCTCCTCCTCCTCCTCCCCCGCCCGGTACCGCATTGCCGTAGTGCGGGGGGGTCGCTGCATTGCGCTGCCGCCGTCAATAGGTGGGCCCCTCCCGGGGAGATAAAGCCGCCGGAGCCCAAGCTGGCAGCCTCTGCCGCCCCGACCGCCGCTCCGGTAAGAGCTCCTGATCCCCCCCCCGGTACCGGCATCGGGCTGCTAAGAACGGGAGGGACCGGGCTGCGGGGGGGGGGTCCGTGGCATCGGGGTGCGGGGTGCTGCGGGGGACCCCCCGGGGGAGACCCCCCGAGGGAAGGAGGGGATGGGGCCGGGCTGCTGCTGAGCCCCGCAGGTGCCTGATCCCGCAGGTGGGAGGTGACCCGCCCCTCCCTCCCCTCCTGCTCCTAGGGGAGGAAAGAAAAGAATCTAGAAAAAAAAAAATTAGAAAAAAAAATCTAGAAAAAAATCTAAAAAAATATTAATCAGTAAAGAATGAAAAAAAAATCTATAAAAATTAAAATTATATAAGGAATAAAAAAATATATCAGGAATAAAAAAAAATTTAAAGAATATATTCTATAAAGAATAAAAAAAATCTATAAAAATAATTCTATAAGGAATAAGAAACGTATAAAAAAATCTATAAAGAATAAAAGTTCCATAAGGAATATGAAATCTATAAAGAATAATAATTCTATAAGGAATAAAGAATATATAAAATATTAAAAAATATATAAAAATATACTATAAGAAAATAAAAATGAGGGGACCCAAGCCCTGGGTGCCGCAGGGCGCTCAGCGGGTGCTGGGGAGCTGCGCAATGGCCGCATCCAGCGCTGGGGCTGCTCAAGGGCAGGGGACGGAGGGCTTGGGGGGGGGCTGGGGGGCCGTGGCCGCCCTCACGGCTGAATTTCCTGACCTGCTTCGCTTCCACGGGCGGATTCCTAAAATTGGATTTTATGAGACGTCAAAGGAAAGCTCCTAATTGTGCGGGGCTTGTGCAGCGCTGCGGCGCCATGGTAACCCCGGGAGATGCCAGAACAGCTCCCCGGCTCTATCGATTTTTCCTTTCGAGCCTCCTCCCTCCGTTTTATCCAAATTCAGGGCAGCAGAATTTAACCAAATCCCCCACTGGGGTCCAGCCTGTGCTGTCCCTTGCCCCGCTATGCCCTGCGGACGGGGGCTATTTTTGTCCACCCTGCTTTGCGGGCACCATGCTGTCACCCGAACCACGCATGGCTTTTTTTTTTTTTTGGGGAGGGGGGGAGGTGAAGGCACCCGGCAGGGACGGGCGCCCACGGCTCCTCCCAGGACGCCCACGAAATGGAGGAGATGCCCTGGGGCTTGGAAAGACCTAGAAGGCAGCGGTGGAAGCGGGAGGGAGCCGTGCGGGAAGGATTTTCCCCGTGGGAAGGGCACCTTCGAGGCACCGGTGACGCAGCCCTGGGAACTGGGGGTCTCCGGGAGGGTGGTGGAGGGCAGACCCGAAACCGTGGTGTCTTGCTGAGGGTCGGAGGCTGGATGTGGTGGCCAGAAATAGCCCGGCCAGCCTCCTCCGGGGCTGGCTTGGATCTGTCCCAGCATGGGCAGAGCCGCCAGACGAAGCCCAAGCACCCCCCAGCCGGGTTGGGGCGCGTGGTCCAGCGGGGTGAGAGGAGGAGAGCCTGCCCCGGGTGGGCTGGGGATGCTGCGGAGGGTAGGGGGGCTCTGCTGACTCTTGCTTTTTCCCCCTGCAGCCTCCCCAAAAACGCAGCTGCGCCCCCACAGCCCCCCCCGCCACCCGCCCGCCACGCGTAGCCCGCCAGCATGGGGAAGGAGAAGACGCACATCAACATCGTCGTCATTGGGCATGTGGACTCTGGGAAATCCACCACCACCGGGCACCTCATCTACAAATGCGGGGGCATTGACAAAAGGACCATTGAGAAATTCGAGAAGGAGGCTGCCGAGGTGAGGAGCCTGTCCCCCCCCCCGCGCCCCCTCCCCAGCTCTGCACCAATGCCCTGAAAATATCCCAGGGGTGATGCTCCCCTTCTCCTGGGGCTGCCCTTCTCGTACCTTCTCTTTCTCCCTTTGTTCCCATCATATTTTTCTGCATCCCCAACTCCCCTGGCTCCTCTGGCCTCGGTAAAATTGGGCCATTTGGGTGCTCGCCCCCCTCCTCTCCGAGCTGAGCCCACCACCTGGGGGGCTCCCTGCTGCAAGCTGCTCCTGAAGGGGCTTGGCGAGATTTGGCAGGTGGATTAGGGATTGCAATTCCTAATTCCAGCAGCAATTGCGAGGTGTCTGGGATAGCCACAAACCCTTGTGCTTCTGGGCACGCAATTCCCTCTAAATTCTGTGCACGAGGAGGAAAACCAAAGGAAAATCTCCTTCCAGTGCCTGCTGGAGCATGCAGCACCAGCTGGACCCCTCATTTGATCCAGTTTGTTTAAAAAAACATTCCCATTCTTCTCTAGGATGGTGTCTGGTGTGTGCCTTGATTGGTAGCCTTTAATACAGAAAAGCTTACGTGAATTAGAAGGCTTTTAGTTGAATTCTTTTGTTTAACCTCTCTAAAGGAGGCATTTATAGCAATGTAATAATTCCAGCATTTATCAGGCTGCTACACTGTAAAGCACCACCCAACACCTATAGCGTGGCAGAAGCAGAGATTAAAGAGGAAAAAATAATCCTGAGGAGAGAGGAAAACGTTGTGGATCGGAAACTCCGGGAAATTAATGATGGTAAATTCTAGAGAGGTGGGTGAGGCAGGGGAAGCCGGGCTGTGCTAGTGATAGGGCAGGTCTGGTCTCTCACAAGATGTCTTGTCGTCATCGTTCCAGGAGCCTTTTAATGCAGACATCCCTTCATTCCCTTCATTTATTTTTATTTTGTATGGCCAAGATCCTATATTTTAAAAAAAAAAAAAAAAAAAAAAAAAAAAAAAAAGGAAAGAAAAAAAAAGAAAAAGGAAAAAAAAAAATCTCTTCAGCCCTGCCATTTCTGATCAAATGTTTTTCTGTCTCTTAACCCTTTGAATTTGCCAGTAGCAGCCGAGCTAAACCACCCATTTTCCTGCCTCATTGTCAGCCTTTTTTTTTTTTTTTTTTTTTTTTTTCCAGCCTCCCATAGAAGAGCTTCTTCCTTAGCATAAAATGATTTCTCTCCCCCATTTCCAAAGGATTGCTGGTGTGCCTCAGTATATTTCCACCCCTTCACCTCCAGCTCAGGTGTGACGTGATGAGGTTGTTGTAGACACGATTGCGGCTATTTTAATTGAACAGACACTTCCCCTGACTTGCCAGAATATGCGGGGACTGGAAGCTGCTATTAATAGCCTATTGACTGAGCTTACAGACTCCATTTTCTGATGCAGGGCTGGGGAAGGGTTTTCTTCCATTAGGTGGCATTCGCAGGAAATGGAGGCCTGCGTGCACCCAAAAAGCTATCAAAAAAAAACAAAACAGGGTCTGATATTTTTTTTTCTCCCCTAAAATAAAAGCTTTTATTTTCCTTTTGACTTCAAGGGCAGGGGTAATAGTATCTCCAAAAGCGGAGTTGTTCTTTTAAAAAAAAAAAAAATAAATCATTATTTGTGGTCTCCAAATAGAAAGCTGTCCCTCTGCTGGGGTTTGATCAAGGAAAATCAGGCAGTTTCTGGCCCTGAACAGTGAAGGTATTGTGCAAAGCTAGATAATACTGTGTTTTTTCAACAACAGCCCTGGGTAACTGAATATACCCCATGAAAGGAGGGAAGCTGTTTGCTAAATAAAGGATCTCATTTGTCTTCACGTTACGTCTCTTGGTGCGTTTGCAGAATATAGACAGCTTTTTGTGGGTGTAGATGCTTCTGATTCCTGCATGGGAATCCTATTTTATAGGAGCTGGGGTGCAGGGCAGCTGGGTGCCCCCATGATCAGCTCCACCCTGGGGCATGCTCCGTGCCTCAGTTTCCCCATCCATAAGTGAAGGAAAAAGCTGCTGATTGCTGTAAGGCTGTAGGATCTGTGCTCATTGAGCTCCTGCCTGAGCACTCCCCATTATTAATGTATTGCACAAAATTAATTAATTTTCCTTAGCCCCCCCCCAGCTCGGGCAAGAAGCGATCACGCTCGAATGACGCCCTTCATCTCCCCCAGCAAGGGAGGGAGTGGATGTGCATGCTGCAAAGGGTTAACCTCCCAGCTCCTGTTCTGCCCCCCCCCCCCTCTTGCTATACTCGATGCTCAGGAGCAGAGATGTGATTCTGGATTGTTCCACCCCTCCCCGACCCCCCCTCCTGCAGGCGTGAGAGCTCCTGGTTGGGTTTGTGGCATCGCCCTCTCACCCGCCGTTCCCCCCCGAGGAAGGGGAGGCTCTCCCTGGCTTTAGGATTTTGCCTGTAATCCTCCCCAGCGAGCTGCAAAGTCATCGCACCACTCGGCTGTTACGTAAAGGGACCGGCACCATTAATTCCCCGTGCTGCCCAGCCACGGGGAGCAAAAAGGGGGGGGGACATGAGCAGGGATCAGGGCAGAGCGCTGCCCAGCACCCCGCTGTGGGTGGGATGCATCCAGGTGGGATGCTGCGTTAGCCTTCCTGGCGAGGAACAGCACTGGAGCGTTAGCTGCCTGCCAGCAGGAAGCTTTTCCCTCCGGAGAGGTGATTTATAATGGCCCATTAGGAATTTTATGCATTGATGCTCCAGAAGAAATCCCTGCTACAGAGAGCGCGGCTCTGGGTGAAGGGGGAGCGCGCTGTAACATCTCCGTCCTTGTGCAGCGGTTACAGCACATTACATCAGCAGCAGATGACCTATTTCTCTAGCTGAATTCTGTTTGCCATCTTAGCAAACTCCCCTCTCAGCCCCAGACCTGAAGATCGATGCCCGTTAACCCTTTGGTCCCTCTGGGCTGCCCCTGAGCACAGCGTGGCCAGGGGGGAGCTCATCCTCCCCCCATGCCCGCAGGATCCTGGCTCAGAGCTGGGGATGTCCAGCTCTCCCCCATGGCACGATGTCGAAGGACACTGAACGATAGGAGAAGCCAGTTCAGAAGTGACATCTTGGTTTTAGCAAGGCGTGTGCTTTATCACAGGACAGAGATTTATTTTATTTATTTATTTATTTATTTTTTATGGCTAATCTCGCCCAGCATGATTTGCTGCGCTACAGTGTTGGCTGTGATTTTGGCCATTTGGCAATGACAGTTGGTCTGACGGCAGCTCGCAGTAGCTTTCCGTGCGAATTCACACACTCTGTGGCAAAAATCAATCACATTTCCCTTCAGCTCCTAGCAACAGTCTTTGCATTTCATTTTCTTTTAACCCGTTCCCCTGCTGCACCCCTGTCACTTAGGGGCTCCCTCACTCCTTTCCTTCTGAGCAGATGTCTCACAGGTTGGGATAATAGGTTAAAATACAACAATAAGGAGCCTTCCAGCACCGCTGGGTAATTCCACACCAGGATGATTTCACAGCAGCCGTGCAGGGCCCTGATATTTCATAGAGGAGACCTTGAGGAGGCTCCAGCTCCTCCTCATCTGGTCCCACCACAAAACCACATCACAGCTCCTCCAACTTCTTCTCCATCCCCTTAAGGATCATGTTGAGAACAATATCTGCTTTCACCTGTATTTATTAGTAAACAGATCACAGCAAACGCTGAATTTAGAGGGTTTTACCCTCAATGTTTGCAATGTGACCCTCTGCCTCCATGAGAGCTGGGATGGGTCCTGGTGCTTGCCACACCTTGGGCTCATGTTTTGTGTCTCACTGCTCTTGCCTTTGTGTTGGCCAGATGGGGAAAGGGTCCTTCAAATACGCCTGGGTGCTGGACAAGCTGAAGGCCGAGCGTGAGCGTGGCATCACCATCGACATCTCGCTGTGGAAGTTCGAGACCACCAAGTACTACATCACCATCATCGACGCGCCCGGCCACAGGGACTTCATCAAGAACATGATCACCGGGACCTCCCAGGTGAGGAACGGTGGCCACAAACTACTGGAGAGGGGGAGGCTGAGGCTCTCCAATGAGCCTGGGGTCACGTAGGTGCTGCTGGAGCCCTTTTGGAGGAGGTATTTGGGTGAGCAGTCAGCCAGTGGTGTTGAGCAGGGTCTATGCAAGAGGCCAGGTGGCACTTGGGGACCTTGCTGTGATCCTGCACCTCCTGGATGTCTGGGGGAAAGGGCCCCCTTAGCACAGAGGGGTGGTTAATCCACACCATTTACCCTATTTGGATAAGTTGGGGATGAATACAGCCTCCCTGAGCTACAGGCTGTTATGAGAGGGTGTCTCCCATGTTATTTTAGCCTCACACAACTCAGATGTACAAGACACTTCATGCAGTCCCTTAGCTTCTATTGGCCCAACGAGACTCTGTGGGTCTTTTTTCTTTCCCTCAAAACATCTCTGTTCCATAAATCATGCTGCCATACTCCATAGTTGACCCTCCCAGGAGAGGGCAGAGTCCCCTCACGGCACTGCAGGGCATTCCTGCCTCCCAGTGCCGCTTGTGGCCCTCCCCCAGGGATGCTACTGGAAAATCTTTGGTGAGTTTTTAGGCTCTACACTCCAGGGTGGACAAGACAAGGTCCTGGTTGGACTCACACAGCCTAAAGGACCCACCCTGATTTCCAACACAGCTTGCAAAACCACGTGTGGTTGGCAAGCATAAAATAACGCAGGTCAGGTTTGAGGTAGATCAGTGGGGTTTTGGGTAGCAGCTGGCAGGGAGCCTGCCCAAGCCGTGCTTTCATCCCACATCCATCTGGGGCGTACTTAAAGCTCCCCAGAGCAGCTCTCTGGGGACAGGAGCAGATCACGAGCTCTCTCCTCCCAGGCCGACTGCGCCGTGCTGATCGTTGCTGCTGGCGTCGGCGAGTTTGAAGCCGGCATCTCCAAGAACGGGCAGACCCGCGAGCACGCCCTGCTGGCTTACACCCTGGGGGTGAAGCAGCTCATCGTCGGCATCAACAAGATGGATTCCACGGAGCCCCCCTACAGCGAGAAGCGCTACGACGAGATCGTCAAGGAGGTCAGCGCCTACATCAAGAAGATCGGCTACAACCCGGCCACGGTTCCCTTCGTGCCCATCTCGGGCTGGCACGGGGACAACATGCTGGAGCCCTCCCCTAATGTAAGTGTGCGTGGTGTGTTGGATTTTTTTCCCCCCACCCTCAGCCAGGCTGAAGATGACTTTGGTGCTGTGGAAGCCACAGGCACGTCTTGTGTCCCCGTGGTGCGTAATGGCCCGTGGTGCCAACGTGGACGTGTTTGTCACGTAGCTGTGGTGGTGCTGAGCTGGGATGAATGGGCGCGCTGTGCGTGGCCACGCTTGTTGCTGTGCCGTGACCAGATGTCCTAGTGGCTGCCCATGAGCATCTCCAGGAGGTGATCTGCACGGCCGTGCTCCTGGGATGTCAGCTGTGGGGTGCGCATCGTCAGCCCCGTGGTGACGTTAGAGCAGTCCACAGCGCTTTTCAGGCTCAGCTGGAACACCGGGTGTGTTTTTAGGGCATTGTTTTCCCAGGCAAACAGCACGATCCTGTCACTAGCTTGGAACAGCTCCTCCATGCCGAATATCGGGTGCCTTTTCCCACCTGTGTTATATGGCACTGTGGCAGCTGTGCCCCATGTTCCAGAGCTGGGACCCCACTCCTTAAGATGACGTTTGCCTGGGGAGGTACCAAATTTCCCACAAGAAAACTGTGATTTCCTTGAGCATCCATTTGGGATTGCTCCTTGGCTGGTGGAATCTTAAATGGCCTCCTCCTGCATGCATCAGTGATGGGAATGGTGGGGACACGACAGCAAGGTGCTTTGGGATGGGGGTTCCTTGGCAGGCAAGCTGCCAATAGAAATTGTTACTCGGGCATTTTTTTTGGAGAAAAAAATACCCCAGCTGTATTTTTCTAAAGAAATTAGGGGCTGGGCAGTTCTGGCCCGAGGATAGTCCCTGCTCTCCCACTGTTTTCTGGTGACCTTGAGCAAGTCGCTCAGAGCAGAAACCCCCAGCAATCCCCTGGGGAACCAAAGGGAAATTTGATGCTTACGGGGGCATTAGGACTTGTGGACTAGGGGTCAGAGCTCCATGGAGAGGGAAGCAGCATGTCTGGGTGCGAGGGAGGTCGGGCATTGTGGTCCTGAGCTAGAGGAGAGCTGCAACGCAAGCTCACGACCCGAAATGTTGCTCATGGGCTTGCGCAGGAAAGGCAGCTCACGGGAACTTGGGGCTGGCTAGGAACGAGCATTTTTGGGGGTGTTGGGGAGATTCCTGTCCCCTGAGGAACAGGGTTTGGATAAGGTCAGCCACGGCCGTGCCAAACGTGGCCGCATAGTTGCTGGGTGCCTCCAAATCGGGCTCCAAATGTCAGCAGCTGCTGGGCCGGGAAGATGATCCTGAGCAATTCTCCTATTAATAGGCTGCAGAGGGCGGGCATGGAGCAGGATGGGTCCTGCTGGCCCTGCTCCTCCAGACGGGTCTCAGGGCGTGATCTCAATGTGACGTGCTGCCCAGGAGGGCAGGGGCTGGGATAAGCAGCAGAGGAGGAGGCTGGGGGCATCGGGAGGGAAGGAGGGCTGGAGAGGGCGCAGGGGCTGGGTGCTCGGCAGAGCTTTGCTGGAAGGATGCGGGGACATCCCACACCGTGGTCCCCAGGGGTCCCCTTCCCCCTTCTGTGGGGACAGAGCTGGGGACAGAGCCCCCTCCCCAGCGCTTCTAGGGGAGTGTGGGTGGGAAACCGGCGTGGATCTTTCCCTTCCCATTTCTCGCTAGAAAAATCTCTGATTTTTCTCGCTCACGTACTTCTGGCTGGGTTTCACTGAAGCACAAGGTGGTCGAGTGATGTGTCTGCCCACCAGGGGACTCAGCAGGGAGCCAGGATGAGAGCTGCACGGCTGCAGCAGCCCCAGCCCACCAGGGTGCAGGGATTTGGGGCCGGAGCCAGCCCCGCATGGGGGGCTGCATCCCGTGGCCCCAAAGCGCAGCTCTCCAAGGCCAAACGACAGCTGGGCTGCGCTCGCATCCAAGTTTGACATTTACAAGCTTTTTTGGCAAGCGGGGTTTTTTGCATCCAGCCAGCTTTCTGCTGCTGCAGCTGACAGATCTGGGCCACTCGGGGTGGGTTTGGGAGGCTCTCTGGGGGATGCTGCAGCTGAGGGCACCCCGCCTGCGGTGCCAGGAGCGTGGTGGCCCCGCGGCTGCAGTGGCGAGGTCGGGACATGTGGGGTGCACAGGGGTGCTCAGGAGATGCCGGGGGGGTAAAATCAGAGAAACGTGACTGCTTTGTGAAACGAATTTGGGGCACAATAGGAATAAGAGCTCAGCTCTGAAGTAAGGCTGCTTGAGCTTGCAGCACCCAGGGCTGGCGGCACAGGGTTAACATTTACCCTTTCTGGCTGGGTTAGGGTGGACTCCCCAGCCAGGGAGTGGTGGAGTAGGAAGGGCTCTTAGGAAGTATGGGGGATACATGAGCGAGGTTTTAATTGGGCAGCCCTAGGAGGCAGCACGATCCTATTTTGGTAGATGCTCCTCATCCTCAGGCTGCACGGAGGTTTTGAGGATGGGTTTTCCCCTGGGGCATGTCCAAGTGCTGCTTTAGCCGGCTCAGGACATCAGATATTCCAGGGATGTCAGATGCTCTCGGGATGTCAGATGTTCTCGGGAAGTCAGATATTCTCAGAATAATGCATGGAAAGGAGAAGGGGGACAGCTCCCACAGCCATGTGCCACGGGGCAGAGTCTGCTGGTCCTCCCTGTCCCCAGGGCAGGCAGGGGATGGGGCGCAGGGTGCACAGGGGTGGCTGTGCCCCCACCCTGGGTAGGGCTGTGGGCAGGTGGCCGCAGGGACAGCTGCTCTCATGGGCATCTGCTGGCATTTTGGGCCACGTGGCAGGGAAGCTCTGAGTCAGCGCAGGATGGATCCATCATTTCCCGTCACTCCATCTATGCACTGGTGCAGGCTGCAGGGTGGGAGAGCAAATTTGGGTGGCTGGGGCCTCCGGGGGTGGGTGTAAAACAGGGGGTGCTTCGGGGAACCCACTGCACCCCCAGTCCCATGCCACTTGTGATGGTGCCTAAGGGAAAAGCCCCATCCATAACGCAGGCAGCATTTTAAATCCACGTGGAGAAATATTGTGTAAGCCCCTCTCGGTGCAGGAAGGGGAAATGGCCTTGCAGGACTCTGGTCCCTGATGTCTCAGGGTGGTTTCAGACCCAGCACCGAATTCTTCCTTGCTGCAAGCCCAGGCACGGCTGCACCTTTCAGGTGTGCAGCATCACTCCAGGAAAGTACCACGGTTCCCTGCATCAAACCATGCCCTCTGCTGAGCACATTTCATTACATCTCTGTTCTTTTTTTTTTTTTTTTTCCCCTCTTTTATTTTTTTTTTCCAGCCAGTTTCAGCTTCAAGGATCCAATGTAGGGCAGAACTATTTATAAAAAAAAAAATCTTGCCCCTCAGCAGCCTTGAAATTCAGTTCCCAGCCTGAAGGCCAGGCGCTTTGCGCTGGGGTCAGAATGGTGTGGGAAGGCAACACCCGTGGGTTGGGAGTGGGGGCTGCAGGTTTGCTGGATTTAACCCTTTCCACCCTTTTTCTTGTGCTCAAGGACGTCTTGCTTGTTTCTTGGAGAGAGGGGAGAAGGTGGGTGGAGGTGGAGCAAGGTGTGCAGATGAACCTGCAGGGATGGGAAGATTGGAAAGAGCACCCCAGCCCCGAATAAAGCCAGGACACATCTGGACTGTGTCCTGGTGGGACACCTCAGTGGGATCATCCTGGGAAGCTGAGGACGGGCACACTCAGTGAATAATTTTTCTTCTGTTTCCAGATGCCTTGGTTCAAAGGCTGGAAGGTGGAGCGCAAGGAAGGCAACGCGAGCGGGGTGTCCCTCCTGGAGGCCCTGGACACCATCCTGCCCCCGACCCGCCCCACAGACAAGCCCCTGCGCCTGCCCCTGCAGGACGTCTACAAGATCGGAGGTGAGCAGCAGCCCCACCAGCATCCATCCCTCTTTAACCCCAGCCTTCCTTCCACAGGAATTTGGGAACAACTTTTCCAGGTATTGGGAAACTGGAGGGACTGGGCTCCTTGAACTTCAGATACAGGGGAGAGGGGTGGTGGCTGTGAGGCAAAAACCCCATCTGAGATTTGGGTTGGAGGTGCCCAAAGGTACCCGGGCAGCGGAGAGGGGCAGCAGCTTTGTGAGCTCACCCTGGAGAACACCCGGTGCCAAAACGGCTGCAAATTTGGGTGTCCCAGAGGTCACGGCTGGTGAGGCGAGGTGGAGACCTGCCAGGAATGAGGCCCAGCAGCAAAAAAGCCCTGGGGCCCGGCTGAGGGACGAGGCCAGCGGGGAGGGCCACCGGTGAGACCGCTGCGCGTGCCTCCCAAATGCCGGTGTCCGTCACCAGCACCTCCGCCTGCCCAGCTGCGTCGCGGCACCAGCCATGTAGGGAGACACTTCTCCGAGCTATAAATGTCCCCCGGGCTCGCTGACCTGCTGGCACCGCTGGGCAGTCCCCGTGATGGCTGCTGGGCTAGGTGAACATGGCTATTTCCAGCTCTTTTCCACAATTTTCCAAGGGCGGGTGTGCTGCAGGAACCAGGCGGGTTGAACATTGTCCCCATGGTCTTAGCAGGCATTTTAAAGGTGAGGGGTTAGTGGGCAGCTCTGTGTCCTCCCCTAGCTCAGCTGGAGAAAGGCAGGTAGGGTTCTGCCATGGGGTTAGGCAGGTCCTTAGGGAGCAGAGACACTGTGGGATTGGGGGAGGTGGAGGCAATAGGGCTAGTGTGGGAGACCGGATGGGTCCCAAAAGCCTCCCCTTCTTCACTTGACTCCAAAGGTGAGTTTTTCCAAATTCTGATGATGCAAGGTGCCAAAGGTCCCATTTATTTAATTAGCCACCCTCGTTCCTTACAGCTGGGACCGTGTGGCCAGCAGGGCTGTGCTGTGGCACACATGCTAGGATGTGCCTGGTCCTCTGCACAGGAGGGCTGTGGCTGCTGCAAAGGAAATGTTTTCAGCATGCATGGGTTGCTCAGAGCCTTCTAGCTATGTGCTACCCCCTTTTTACAAAATATTGGGTAGGAAGGGCTCGTTCTTGGCAGTTCTGAAGACCCTGATGCTGATCTTGCAAATAATAACTGATTTTTGGTTTGGAAAGAGACAAGCATAGTCTTCGGTGAAAATCACTGGAGATACCTTGCTTTTATGGCAGCCAGGCTCTGGCCATGCTGCTCGGGGATGCACCAAGCAGGTTACATTTTGTTCTACTCTGTCCTTGCTCCACAGGGATCGGCACTGTCCCCGTGGGCCGAGTGGAGACCGGCATCCTGCGGCCCGGCATGGTGGTCACCTTCGCTCCCGTGAACATCACCACCGAGGTGAAGTCAGTGGAGATGCACCACGAGGCGCTGAGCGAGGCCCTGCCCGGGGACAACGTTGGCTTCAACGTGAAGAACGTCTCCGTCAAGGACATCCGCCGCGGGAACGTCTGCGGGGACAGCAAGTCGGACCCGCCGCAGGAGGCGGCACAGTTCACGTCTCAGGTCAGCTGCATAGGGTGGAATCCTATCCTATCCTATCCTATCCTATCCTATCCTATCCTATCCTATCCTATCCTATCCTATCCTATCCTATCCTATCCTATCCTATCCTATCCTATCCTATCCTATCCCTCTTCTCTTCTCTTCTCTTCTCTTCTCTTCTCTTCTCTTCTCTTCTCTTCTCTTCTCTTCTCTTCTCTTCTCTTCTCTTCTCTTCTCTTCTCTTCTCTTCTCTTCTCTTCTCTTCTCTTCTCTTCTCTTCTCTTCTCTTCTCTTCTCTTCTCTTCTCTTCTCTTCTCTTCTCTTCTCTTCTCTTCTCTTCTCTTCTCTTCTCTTCTCTTCTCTTCTCTTCTCTTCTCTTCTCTTCTCTTCTCTTCTCTTCTCTTCTCTTCTCTTCTCTTCTCTTCTCTTCTCTTCTCTTCTCTTTCTCTTCTCTTCTCTTCTCTTCTCTTCTCTTCTCTTCTCTTCTCTTCTCTTCTCTTCTCTTCTCTTCTCTTCTCTTCTCTTCTCTTCTCTTCTCTTCCCTACTCAATTCCATTCCCATGGGAGGACCCTGACCACCTCTCATAGCTGAGCTGGAGGAGATTACATGCTGGAGAGCAGTATATCTGCCAGGCAAAGCTGAATGTTTTAGAAGTGCATGGCAGCTTGCCCAGGGTTTAAGTCCTGGGTTTGCAATCTGCATGCCACTGCATGTGAAAAGGGCTGCTTCCTTTCCAAAATTCACCTGGCTCTGTGGTAGAGCAGGACTTGGTAACCTCCAACAACCGGGTACCTGCCCCCACATCCTTCTGCCCACTGAATAAATAAATGAGAGCTTAAATGGCATTTTAAACAAAGAGAGGGTTCTGCCATTAAACCAGTTCGCTTTCCTCTGTGTGTGGCATGAGAGGGCATCAATTTCCCCACCCTGCTGGTCCCTGGCAGTGCAAGACCCTGTAAAAAAGTCCCCTTGGGCGGTGACCCTGATGCTGCTGTGTCCCCCAGGTGATCATCCTGAACCACCCCGGGCAGATCAGCGCCGGCTACTCGCCCGTCATCGACTGCCACACCGCACACATCGCCTGCAAGTTCGCCGAGCTGAAGGAGAAGATCGACCGGCGCTCCGGCAAGAAGCTGGAGGACAACCCCAAGTCCCTGAAATCGGGCGATGCGGCCATCGTGGAGATGATTCCTGGCAAGCCGATGTGTGTGGAGAGCTTCTCCCAGTACCCACCCCTCGGTAAGGGAACGGCTCCTTCGTGGTCTCCCGTGGAGGAGCGTGGAGGCTGCGTGGGTGCCGACCTCGCTCTGGCCATGCTGAGCCTCTCCCAGTATCCCCACTGGTCAGACTGGGGAGGCGGGGGGAGCTGAGTGCATTTCATTGCTCCTCCACGTGCAAAATCTGATGCATGAATGGGGTTAGGGCAGCTGGGCTGGGACAGGCTCTCTGCTGAGATGTTTTCAAAGGCAAGGCTGGGTTTTCCCTCTGGGAATATTGGAGCTTTTCTTCCCAAATTACTGAACCCCAAAAGTGGCTGTGCAGGAACATTTCTCAGCTTCCTTGTCTCTGCCCTTAGAAAACTGGTCGGGAGAAGAAACAGGGAGAGGACACCTTTTAGTGCTTCCTTGGGTGACGGTGCACATCTGGCTTAGCAACGCAGAGGGCAGCTGGGATTTAAATCTAACAAATAGCCATTTAGTTATTTATTCAATAAATAGCCATTTAAACAGAGAGGGGCACCAGGGCGGTGCTCCTTGGTGGTCAGCACAGGCGCTGGAGGCTCAGGGCTGGTTCCTTCTCCCAGGACAGCGGTAACGAGGGCTACACGGGGTGGGCTCAGCTCCGAGGGGTGCACATCCCACCTGGGGGAGGGGGGTGGCGCGGCCGCGTGTCGCTCATATCCCCCCCTTTGCCCCCAGGCCGCTTCGCTGTCCGTGACATGCGGCAGACCGTGGCCGTGGGCGTCATCAAGAACGTGGAGAAGAAGAGCGGTGGGGCCGGCAAAGTCACCAAGTCCGCCCAGAAGGCCCAGAAGGCTGGCAAATGAATCGTGGGCTCCCAGTGCATAGCGCAGAAACCATCCCTGACACCAGGACGCTGCCACCGTCTCCCCCGGGCGCATGTGTGCACATCAGCTTGTAAGAGTTTATATGTCAACGACTGGATGCTCACCATTAAGGTCCAGTGGAAATTCTTTAAAAGGAAAAGCATGTTCCAGCGTTTGTGAGGCTTCATGTTAATTTTACCAATAAAACTGGTACAACATCCACAGTGGAAAACAAACAAGCAAACAAACAAACAAACAAAAAACAAACCAACCGACCCCAAAGGTGTGGAGCTCTGTGTGTGTGTCATTGAGAGGGGCTCGTGGGGTCCCGCTTAGGGCAGGTGATGGGCACAGACAGGGCTGGGATGGGTGGCTGGAGGATGGAGG
The DNA here is from genome assembly GCF_965140915.1 of Aythya marila. Lineage (NCBI taxonomy): Eukaryota > Metazoa > Chordata > Aves > Anseriformes > Anatidae > Aythya > Aythya marila. Next base: position 2,203,156 of record NC_139057.1, read on the forward strand.
ACCCATGGGTACCCCGGTCAGGGTGGCACCCGGTGCCCAGACGTTCCCCGGCTCTCACCCTTTGACCAGTGCAGGTGTACGGGCTGATCTCCCCTGCATAAAGCAGGGGCTGGTTTTGTAGCAGGGGTTTTACATTCTCCTTAACCCACTCAATCCTCTAATATCAATGATCAGGGTCTTTATTATCATTTTTTCCATGCAGATTAAGCTTGAGTAAACCCCCTAAAGTTATGTCATTTAAAGAGAGAAAATAGCATACCCCTATGTCCTTGAAGGGCTGTCAATTCTACGTTAAACAATAAAATAACCCCCAGTTTTGGGAAAAGTGGCCAAAGCTGCCTCCCCTCTACACCTTTCCTTCCCTCACCCACAGCAGATCCCGCACTGTAACAAAAACCTTCCTGCCCAGAGGATGCTGTGATCTAGAGCCCAAAGATGCCCGAGGGCTGCCAAGAGCCCCAGACCTCAGGGAGCCCACTCAGGACCACATCTTGACCCCATGCAAACCCGAATGTGGGTGAGGATGCCCTGATCCATCCCCACCCAGAACAGGCTGCTCGAACGCAAAGGCTGCGGGTGCAGATGCTGAGGGGTGACCGAAGTGGCTCAGAGGGGAAAGGGTGGGATGCTGAGCATGCCACCATGCTCTGGGGACATTCCCAAGGGATAATTCCTCCTCAAAGTTGGGGTTAGCAGCTACCAAGGCACCCTGGGCTCATGGAGCACTTTTCAGAAGCAACAGCACCGGGAGCTGCGGGGCAGAGGATGCCACGTGCGGGCTCTGTGAAGGGCAGCACCATGCCAGGTCCCTCCCAGGGGAGCTCCAGAGGCATAAGTATCATTACTGCTTGTGTTACAGGAGCTCTTAATGGTCCTAATTAACAACTGATGCTCTGCAGCACTGAGTGCCCCAGGCAGAGCCCCATGCCACAGCTCACCGAGCTGCCTCCCCCAAAACTGCACTCACAGACCACCGGGGTTCCCCCTCACACCCCCAGCACCCACCAGCTTCATCCACAGGGATTTCCAAGCCGGGCAGGAGAACATCTCCATGTGCATGTTTTCTTCTCCATCCCTCAAGTAGCAGGGACAGGAGCTCCTCTGGGGATGTCCCTGTGTGGGTACCTGCAGCTCGCCAGCCCCCAGCAGGAGCCAGTCCCTGGTGCCACAGGAATGGGGACAACTTTGGGATCAAATGGAATAGAAGAGCAGGCACAAGGCTGCACCTGGCCCTCTATCGCTATTTTAAAAGCAAAAACAAGCTCCACAAAACCCCAGCTACGTTTCCATAGAGATACGCCAGGGGAACCGTGAAGGATGCTTTGGGAGTGATGCGCAAGTGGTGTGGTAATTAATGGGGTAGCTGCAGAAAAGGAAAAACTGAAAACCCTGAGGATTTAACTCAGAATCACTTGTGGCTCACAGCAGGTTCAGGTTTTCAGACCAATTTCTGTGTGGTTGGTACCCCCAAGCAATCTGCAGGGTTTGGAAGAAGAGAGGTGGCCTGAAGTGAGATGCCTGCAGTGGCAGCATCCCCTGCTCTGGGACGTTTGGGTTGGGCTCTGTAGAAAGCCAGGATAAACAGAAATGCTCCGATTTAGGCCCATTTCAAAGCACGAGGTTCAAATATATCAGGTATCCTCCATTTCTGGGAATCTCAAAATAAAATGAAGCCACGACCTGCCTCCACCCAGGCCTGGGGTTTGAAGACTCATCACCTGTTTGTGGTGACCCAGTCAGTCACCAACGTGCAGACCTCTGCCCGATCCCACAGACGAGGGAGATGATGCCCCATTTGGGGCTGGGGGCTGACCCGTTTGGGGCTTCTACCCACACTGAGAGCGACCCGACATCGCTCTGAACTGGGCCACAGATGGCTTTTGGCAAAACCTTGCAGCAAAGTGAAGCCGATTCGAGAGCCATCAACAAAAGCAGGCGGGTGTTGCATTGCCTGCGGCAGGTGACATGTAGGGCTGTGCTGCCGAGAGGCATCTTAAAACACTTCTCCTCCTGTTCCTGCCACGCTCAGGGAGGCTGGGACCTCACCAAAAACTCAGGGATACTTTTTTTTCTAGCAATTTTATTATTTTATTTTACTTTATTGTATTGTATTGTATTGTATTGTATTTATTTTATATTTTATTAATTTAATTTAATTTAATTTAATTTATTTATGTTATCTTATTTCAATGTTATCTTATTTTATATTTTATTTATTATTTTATAGTTTATTTTGTTATTTTATTTTATTTTTATTTTTATTTTATTTTATATTTTATTTTATGATGTTATCTTATTTTATATTTTATGTCTTATTTTTTATTATATTTTATTTATTCCCTTTTATTTTATTTATTTCCTTTTATTTTTTTTTCCTTTTATTTTATTATTTATTTCCAGGCGTCCTCCCTCTCCCCCCGGCAGCAGCCTCCGCGCTGCCCTCTGGTGGAAGCAGCCCCGCAGTCCTCCCGCAGCCGCTGCAGGGGCTGGGGGCGCACCCAAGGGTGCCACCTCTGCAAAACCCGGAGCAGGACACGGCCTGGGGAGCTGCAAAATGCTTGATAATGTTTTTTTTTTTGGGGGGGGGGACTGGAATTTATAAATGTGATTATGTTACCTGAAATGGGTGCACAGCAGAGCTTTGATGCCCCGGTGGGGTTTGCAGATGGGGAAGGGGTGACCCCATGAACCGTGGCTGCTTGGCCCCATCCTTTTGGCACCCAGTGGAGAAGGGGAATGAGTGACGGGCCTGGTGGCTGCCTGTGCACTGTTAATAATTTAAGGTGAGTTTTGTTAATCCACCGGAGCCGATTGGGCGGCTCAGCAGGCGTTTTGGGCTGAAAAATTCATGAGGCTGGTGCGAGGCTGCAAGTGGAACCCACGCTGCAGGTGCTGAGTGGGGTGAATTGGAGCCGCCCGCTGCCGGCACGGGCAGCGCCACTCAGGGAGGCTCCAGCACACCCGTGTAGAGGGTTACGTGGCAGCTTGGTCCCATTCCTGCTCCCTCGGAGGCCGAGGTATGTATGTACGCTTGCAGCATCCCCAGGGGACACCACCCAAACTGGCCCTGATGTTGCTTGCCAGTGGCAGAGGTGCTGAGCCACCTCCGGCAGCTGCTCTGCTCCCAGCCTCATCTCTCCATGATGCAGAAAATCCCCCCATTCCTGCTCGTGTCTCCTTTCTCCATCCTTTTTCCACTATGCCCCACTCACGAAGTGCATCAGCCCCTCCTTGGCCGTGTCCCATCCCAGGGAGGTACAACTCCAGGAGGAAGGAGGCAAGGGCCAGCCCTCCCAGCATATTTTAACAAGCCCAGGAGGGCACCAGCAGGGACTTTCTGCTCGTTTCCTTTAACCAACTCCCCCTGTATCCTCCCACTGTATTTAAGAACTGCATTTTCAGCATGAGCCTGGGATGCTTTGGCAGCTGGGGTAGCACAGAGCAGCAGCTCTCTGCCAGGGTGCTGCACCATGCCCAGTCCTCTTGGCCTGGCCTTTCAGCCCCACACAAAGATAATGCTGATCCAAAGGAGAAACCCGAGCTGTAACACAGCCCAGGGCCAAGCTCCTTCAGACACCTGCCCCCCACCTCTGGTCACCCCCCCCCAGTGAGTGTCTTGAGACCAAAGCTCGGGTGTTTCACGGAGAGATGCTGCAGCATCTTTCAGATAAATTATTTCAGCTTCGTTCACAAACAGCCCTTCCATGTGCCAGCCTGCCTGCAAATTTCGGATGGCCTGGTTCTGCCTAGCCCAAATGATTCCTAATTTCCCCTTGTCTGGCACTGCCTTCATGCCTTCTATCTGCTAAATGCTTTTTGCAGTCCTGGCCAGCTGCAGCGAGCGCCTGCCCGCGGAGCACTTAGGAGTGATGAGGCTGGAAGCGGCCAGCCTTCAGGACAGGGCATGCCAAGGGGCTCCAGCAACAAGGGCAAAGAGGGGGAAATATGACCCCCAAATTTCACTGCTGCAGGTTTCTGAGCCCTTGTTTTGGAGCAGGGGGGTTTGCTGCCACCCCCAGCCCCTGCTCACACATCAGAGCGGTGAGCACGGTGGGGACATCCCCTCCACCGTGTGCCAGCTTCCAGGGCATGCAGTTTTGGGGAGAGGCAAAGCCCCCTTCAAGGTGGCCTGGGCAGTTGAGCCCTTGCCAGCTGCCAGCTCGCTCAGGCTACAAACACAGCTCGTTTTTTACAGCCTCTGTGCCTGCTGTCTGCACACGGAGATGCTGAACGAGACATTTTGCAGGCGCAGCCAGAGCACGCAGCTGCCCAGAGGACAGGAACATCCTTCGGACCAGAGTGTGCAGGATGGAGCTGCAGGAACAAAACGGGGACTGCATGAAAATAAGGCTGGGAGGGAGGAAAAGTCATCCTGCAAATGCTGCACCAGGCTCACCTGGAGGAACCTGCCCCGTGGCACGTCCTGCCTGCCCTGCTGAGCACCCATTTGGCTCGGCACCTCTCCGGTGCTCCCCGTGTGGGATCCAAAATGAGCCCACAGATAAAAAGTTCGTGAGCAGTAGGACCAGGGGAGTCTGATTTCCTATGGCTTTGTTATGAAAAGATGTGGCTGGGTTCTCTGATGTCTAATAATGCCGCATGTCTGCATCGCCATCTCCTTCACGGGAGATATTTCAGGATTTCTGTCCCCTCTGATCGCATTTTTTCACTTGCAGCAACCTGAAATGTCTCCCCTACCTTTAATGAACTAAGATGAAAATTGCCCACAGGCTCCACAGTTATTAAAGGAGGGAAGAAATCGGCAGATCCAGAGCTGAGCCGTGTACACCAGCTTTCCTTAGGACTCCAGGTTAAAAATAAATAAACCATAAGCCCTCGTCCCTTCATGTTCTCTTGATTTCCCAAGCGTCCCGGCTGAAAGACTGAAGCAGGCCTGCAGCAAGGCTCACAGAGCACAGAAACCACAAATTCAGTTCCTTCAGGAGTTTGTCTGTGCATCTGCCAGCTCCGTGTGCTGTGACAGGAAGACAGCCCTGGGGGCTTCCCGAGGGGATGTGTGGTTAAACCTCACTGCTGCAGGACAGCCCTCTCACCTGGCACTCGGATCAGAAATGACCCTCTTAATTAAAGCCACCAGCTAAGCTTTGATTTTTAGTGTTGTTTTTTTTTTTTTTGAAAAGGGAAAGATTAAATGGGAAATGGGAAAGCGAGTTTTTGCATTTGGAAGTTCTCTTATCTCTCAATAACGAAGAGATAAAGGATGTAGCTTTAAGTCTTTTCGCTGTTGTAGTGATGGGTTCTGGCTGTCTTACTTGTCGAACCTGGAGGTTTTGACATTTCAGCAAAAAAAAAGGAGCCCCCTCTGAGATCCAGTACCTGGAGCCTCTCCCCTAAGCCCCTTACACACCCCGGCAAAACAGGAATTTTTCCTGCCCCCTCTACCAGCCTCTCTTCTCCTACCCCAAGCTCCCTTTCTTTTTTCCCTACAGCAGCTCAGCAAGGTTTGTCAGAGCCCAGCTCCGCAAGGTCACTCCCCTCTTAACCCAGGACACCTGGGATCATTTGGAGCCTATTTATTTTTGTTGTCTGGGCTGTTCTTATTCTTTCTTCACTGCAGAACAAGCGACAGAGGAGTCTGGTGTGCTCCTGCACTGCTTGTCTCAGCTAAGGTAGATATGTCAGCATTGTTAGCTATTTCAGTAGAATTTTTTTTGATTTTTTTTTTTTTTCTGATGACAACCTCCAGTCCCTAAATATACATGTGGGTTTCAATTCAGCTTTGAAGTTGGAGGGAGGCAGGTGTTTGAGTGGGATCAAAGCACTTTGTGGGCTCTGTGAGGCTGGGCCCTTGTGGAGGTACTGCTACAGCCCCAGGAGGTGCTTGGCTGGGAGCGGGGTTAGTCCTGAGCTGGACCCCAAACTAATGAGATTTGGTAGGACTGGAAGAGCTGTCGTGCAAGACCAAGCTCGTTTTATTGCTATGAAGTTGTAAAATGCAAAAAAGTAAGGCCCTGGTTTGGAGGAACCTGAAGGGGGCTGCCCGTGGGAAGCTTTCCAAGTGATGTCTCTATGGGGTTGTCCCACCAGGAGCTTTGTGGTGACCCCACAGTGGGGAGATGAGGTCCTGGAGCTGCCTTGTCTCAAGGGGTGAGCTCTCAGAGCCCAGGGGTGATGGCAGTTTGAGCCCCGTGGCCTGGTCCTATGGGTGTAGGAGGAGGTAGAAAGCCAAGGAGGCTGAGAGGAGCAATGAGAGCGATGTGAGGAATGACTGAGAGCTAAATTTACAGAGTCTGGGAAAAGGAAGGCTCAGGGGCAACGTGGTCACAGGCTAAAAATACCTTCAAGGTAACGATGTAAATGAAGAAAGGGAATTGTGCGTGGTCTCAAAGGAGGCTAGGGCAAAAGCCAGAGCTGGAGGCTAATGATGGAGACCTACAGAGGAGAAATGGGGAAGAAGACCTGGTTGGTATTGAATTTGTCAGGGGAAGGGGCTATGGGGGTCAAGCTGGGTGGCCGTGAGGTGCTGGGGGAAATGAGGAGGACTTGGTCACCCTGTGTGACCAACGGATTTATTTTCAGCTTTGTGCATACCCTGAACCAAACCCCATTTGATTCATCAGAATTCCCCCCACCTTTCCTTTTCCCCGTTGTCTCCTCCCATGCACCTAGTCGAGCTGTCGTTCCTCCCAGCAACGGGTTTCCTTTCCAGTTAAGCCTCCACAGCACGAATGAGTAGAATAGTGAAACCTCAGCAATTTTAATCACCCATAGAAAAGAAAAACATACAAATGCTGGTTGAGAAGAGAGGGCATGTGTGTTCGGTGTGACTTAAAGATTTCTGCCCGTGCATTCAGATGCTCCCTGCTGCAGCTCAAACCCATCCCACAGAGCCTGATTTGTCCTGGCTTTGGCTGCAGCAGCCTCCGACAAGGTAGGTGCTGTCTAAGAAAAGGGCAAAGATGGATGATGGCAGAGAATTCTTGCATCCAGTAAATAGGGAACGTAAAATAAGTAGCTCTGTCGGCACCAGATGGAAGGAAACCTGGCTTTTTATCAATGCGTTGACAGCAAATTCGGACGGGAGCATTTTAGTGCCTGGGAGGGGTGGTGTCCTCATGGGCACCTTCTCTGGCATCTAGCAGAGATGAGATCACACTTCAGGATCCCCTTTGAATGGCAAGGGAGGCAGCATTAGGGAGCCTCTCCCTCTCTCCTGGCTTCTAATTGTCATGAGAACTGACGCAAACTTAATTAACCTCAAGGTTCATGACTGTCAAATTTGATTGAAACTGGACAGCCATGTGGTGCCTCTTCATTTTAGGCTGTAAAAAAAGAAAAAGTGGTGATGCTGTGGTTGAATACAAGTGCCAGGAAAGGTTTTTGCTCAGTGCCCAGTTTGGAGCTCTCTTGCTCTGGAGTTGGTCCCTCTGCACAGGTGTCCCCATCATAGCAGGAGGCTCAGGCCAAGCCATGGGGAGCTCTATGAAAGATTTTCAGGTCGGTGAGACAAAACCACCACCCCTGAGGTTAACCTTGTGACCTTAGCAACTCCAGATTTATAACGTGCTTTTCATCCCTTCCTTGATCCCATAAGCAGGGCATGGATCTCCAAACTAATATGAGCCTATTCAGCCAAATTCTCTCACTGAAGGCCCATTTCTTTGTGGCTCAATTAACAGAAGTGATAAGCAGGCTCCCTCCAATTTACTTTAATTTGCCTCATCTAACCACTTTTCCATCATGCTACAAATTTTCTGCAGCTGTGCCCAAATTTCCCCATCCCAAGAGATGAAACCTCTACTGAGAGCCGGCTCTTATTCTAGTCAGAAGTATGCATCCCTCTTGACATGCTCATTTTTCTCCTTGGAAATCTGCAGATTTCTCCACTTAGGCATAAGAATTTATTTTTTTTAAAGCATTTCCAAACCATAACAGCAGAGAAACAGCACCTCCTAAGTTAGTGCACCTGCACCCAAGGAACCAACCTTTCCTTTAGGTTCCTGTTTGCAAAACCCAAAATAATTTGGCACATGTTGGGAAGAATCCTCATTAGCCAAACAGCAAAGACATCTAATCAATAACCACGGGCTCCAGAGGGCTGGCTGCTGCTCGGAGAAGAGGATGGGGTGGTGGGAGGTGACAGGGGAGGTGCTGCAGCGGAGGAGGGAGATGTGTGGATGCAAGGAGCAGAAAGGCTGCCCTGCTTGCAGCTTTGGGTTACTTCTGCTTGGGCAGTACAGCTGTCTGTAGCCCTGTACAGGGAGAGATGGAGCCATCTGCTTTAGGGTTTGAAAGCAGGCAGCAGGCTGAGGGTGACAAAGCCCAGGCTGCAGCAGCGCAGTTTGCACAAACCACCGGCGGTGGGGCGGGCATGGAGAAAGGGCTCTGGCTCCGTGTTTCAAACAGCAGCACATCCCTGGAGTCATTCCATATATTTCACACCAGTCATTTTTTTTACTACAGCTCAAAAATTGCCAAAGGACAGAACACTGAACTTTCTGTATCTTCACAGAGCTTGATAGATTTCATCTTACCTTCAGGGTCTAAGCTATCTGCCATGGTATTCGCATTTTCGAGCCATCAGTCGTGTTGCAAGCAAAGAACTGACTCAGTAATTCTGTTTCTGTGTGGAGACATAATGTCCTTGGATCAGATAAAAGCAGTACTGGGAAGGTGCTTTTATGTACTTAATTAATTCCCATAGTGTTAGTGGCTTGTTAGTGGCTTGTTAGTGGCTGGCTCTGTCCTTCTGCCTCCCCCCTTCATCTTTTGAAATTACCTGCTGCAGGCTCTGTGGCAGGACTTTGCTGCTGATTAGTAGTTATATTCCAGTTGTTCCCAAGAGATGCTGCTCCCATCTGTATGAGTGTGGGTTGTGGGAATGCCCTGGGAGCAGGGGAGGGTGGCGATGTGCTTGGTGGAGGGGCTGCAGCCCCGCTCATCTCCTGTCATGGGAAATGTCCCTTCCACTCGTGCTGCAACTACAACTTGATGTGTTGAGCCATGAGATCTTTGTTAAAACATCTCTAACTTTTTTTTTTTTGAGGGCCCACAGTGAAGAGAAGGAAGAAGCAAGGCTATAGTGGGTTTTCATCCACAATTTTGGGTCTTTTCTACCTCCCAAAGACTGCTCCGTCTGTACAAGAGGAGCATCCTTGGTGCTGTTTGCTCGCAAGGCTCTGCTTGCCTTCATCTGAGGTTTCACTTCCCTTGCAAGTGGAGCAGCGAGCCCTGCCAGCTGCCACAAAAATTTCATGCCTTTTCTAGCATCTCACTCAGCCCCCCAGGGCTCGGGAAGGATGAAATCCCCCTCTCTGTTCCCCCACCCCCTGCTTTTTGGTAGTTTCGGGGGGAGACGCGTGGCACCCGAAGCTGTGCCGCAGTGTGATGCTGCGGATGACCAACTAATTAGGCAGAGAGGAGTGCGATGAATTTAGATTCTTCTTTAGGGCTCGCAGTCTATTAGTAATCTGGAATTTGTTAATTGAAAATTGCTTCCTCTGTTTGTTGCCGGCCTTTTCGTGGAGGGGGATATTTCCTGCTTTTGGACTGCGTCGCTGGATCTATAATAATGCACTTTGTACATTAGTGCCAGGCACATTTGTAATTGGCTACCCTATTAAAGAACACTAATGATCTTAGAAGTGTTCACAAATAATGAATAGAATGGCCCCTCACTGAATTGAGTAATTTATTCACTGACATACTTTCAGATCTGTTTTTCCTGTATTTAACCCAGCTTTAGTTTTCTGTCTGCCTTGTAGAGACGTCTTCTCTTTTAGCCAGGTGTTGGAGAGAATATGGGTCAGAGGAAACACATCTAAGTGTAGGGCTGCTCTGTGCTGGCTCCTCTCAATGTACGTGAAGGGTTGTGGAGAGTAAACAGCAGCAATTTTAGTCTTGGAGTGCCTCTTGTGCATCACTTGTTGGGATTCTGCTAAGGCATAAGAAGAGGAAAAAAAAAAAAAGCCAGGACTTGGGGAGTGGGCTCTGGAAGACTGCTAATTTTTCTTATTTAAATATGAAAGACATAAAAAGTCATAAAGACTCCCAAAAATGGAGTGGCAGCTGCTGACCCTCACAAGAGAGGGAACTGAAACGCAGCCCTGTGCAGTTCCCGCATACCATGAAACTTTGAGCAACCATTTTGCTGCTTGCAGGAGAAGCACGGTGTGGCAAGGTGCTCTGTGCTGAAAGAAGCAGGTCACAGGAGCTTGCAATTCTATCCAAGTACAAAAATCCCTGTGCCAAAGCACTATAAGCTTACAAAAACCATGCATAACCATTTTCCATGGTGGATAATGGTGCAAGGCAGGTATACCTACCTCATCTCAGGCTTCTCCAGGCTGTGTCTTCTCCTGAGTCTTGTGGAGGTGCATCAGGAGGAAGCATCCCTTAGGGCAGGAGCAAATCAGGCTATATGGGGGGAAATATTAATGTTGGACCATAACCTCTGGGGTGTCTCAGAGCTGATTTAGGTCAGCACACTTGGAGATAAATTTCCTACAATGGGAGCTTGGTCCTCTGTCTGGCTTGGTGGCTGCATCAAGGTGGAGCTGGTTCTCCCCTGTGAGCCTGGGACCAGGTCAGAGCTCTCCTTGTGGCGAGGGAACAAAACCTCCCAGGCTGTTGCCCAGCCCTTTTCGTGGGGCCTTCCAGAAAGACCACACCTGCGGTAATTTATTTTTTTTTTTTATTTTTTGGAGGGGTGGGGGAGAGACGGAGTTCGGCTTGGGGGAGTGATGCGGGGGCAGGGAAAGATGCCAGACCGCGTTTTTAGAGGAAGAAATCAGATCCTGGTTTCTTGAGACGATGCCAGAGCTTTTGTGGGGGAGACCAGAACCTGCTTTTTTCTTTTTTTTTCCTTTTTTTTTTTTTTTCCTTTGAGGGCGGGGACCTCCAGATCCCGATCCGGAGAAGGGGGTTGGGGATGCCGCCCCCCCCCCCATGCGGACGAGGAATGCTGAGGGTTAAGGGGGCGGAGGAGCGGGCGGAGCCGCTCGCATCCCGTTGCCTTCCTGCGGCTTCTCCTGCGCCGGGCGCTGAGAGCATCGGAGGGGGAGCGCGGCCGGAGCCCCCCGGGGGAGCCCCCTGGGAGCTCCCCCCCCCCCCCAATCCCGGGCGGCCGCCACCATGGTGCAGAAATCCCGTAACGGAGGCGTTTACCCGGGGCCCGCCGCCGAGAAGAAGCTGAAGGTGGGCTTCGTGGGTTTGGATCCCGGTGCTCCGGACTCCAGCCGGGACGGGGCTCTCCTCATCGCCGGTTCCGAGAGCACCAAACGGGGCAGCATCCTCAGCAAACCCCGCTCCGGGGTATCCGGGAGCGGCAAACCCCCAAAAAGGAATGCTTTTTACCGCAAGCTGCAGAATTTCCTCTACAACGTGTTGGAGAGACCGCGGGGCTGGGCTTTCATTTACCACGCATACGTGTGAGTAAGGAAAAAGGGTGGGGGGCGCAACCCCCGTGCGCGCCCCCCCCCCCCCCATCCCACCAATTCCCCGACCCCAAAGCTACCCTTGCATCCTATTAAATGCGTGGGGAGCGGGGAGGATGCTGCGGATGCGGAGAGGGTGCAGGGAAAGGGGGGATGCTCTTTGGGGAACCTGGGGGGGGTGCAAAAGGCTGAGACCCCCCCCCGGGAGCTGCTGCTGCATCCCCGGCTGGTGCCCGAGCTCGGGTAGGGTCAAAGCCTGGGGAAGGGGTGTGTGGGGTGCTGGGGGGGGGGGGGTGGGAGGCGATGCAAAAGGATGGGGAGAAGCCGTCCCTGCATTGCTGGGGGGTGGCTCCGCCGGGGAGATGCAATGCACCGGCCCCGGCCCCCCCCCCCCCCATCCTTCCCCGGCCGCTCCCGTTTGCGGGGGAAGGGGCTGCTCATGCGGTCGGTGCAGGGGGGGCTGGAGCAGCGGGAGTGATGGGTAGGGATTGCTCCTCCGTCTTGCTTGAAATCACCATAGCAATGCTGCGAGCAGAGGAACAAAAAGCTCTGCTCAGGCACTGTCTCTCCTTCCCTCCCCCCCCCCTCAAATCTCCTTCTCCTCCAGCCCCATCTTTGCTGGGTGGTTGCAAAGGGGTCAGGGCCGGGGGTGGGTTTGCAGCCCCGCACCGGGTCCTGGGGGTGTTTCTTGTCCCCCCCCCCCAACCGGGAGAAGGAGCAGGGTTGGAGATGTGTCTAGAAGGAAATGCTAATCAGTGTCTGGGGCTTCCTCAGCTCAGAGATGGAGCGGTAAACAAAGGAGCAGTCCCAGGGTGCCCGTTTTCCCCTCTGCCTCCCCGTTTTTTGGCCAGAAATGACCAGGTTTTGCCCCCATCTCTCGGCGGAGAAATGCCCAGCTCTGGAGGCACTGCTGCAGAAGGAAGGCAGATGACTTCCCGTTGTTCAGAGGATTGCGAAGGGAGGGTCAAGATAAATCGCTGTGTTACTGCAACTCCCTTCCCTCTGGGACTTTCCACGGTCCCACCAGGCTCTTCTGCGGGCCTGGACATGGGCACAGTGCAGGTTTGGGCGCTCGGCATCCCCTTGGTGCTGATGGCTTTTTTGTCTGCGTGCTTTTCATCCTGGCTAGGGCCTCTGTCAGCCTGAGCAAAGAGGATTTTTGGGGCCTTTTGTTGTTTTTCTCTCCTTTAATTTGCTGTTAACGCTGTTCTTGGGTAAGGTGCTGGGATGCGCTTCTTGGTCCTCAGCCATTTTGTGCGTGGAGGCCTCCGAGGGAGGTGTTGGTTGGGACCACTCGGGGTGGGGAAATGCTGGCTGGGTGCAGGAGGGAGCTTGGTACTGCACTGCAGCGGGGCTGGGGTGCTGTCAGCGAGCTCGTCCTCCTGGGAAATGGAGAAGGAGGAGAGGGAGCCTCTGCGGAGCTCTGCTGGGGATGTGCTGGGCGCAAAGTCCAGCACCAAGAGTCCTGAGCATCCTCCACGCTCGGGGCCATGCTCTGGAGTTGTAGGTGCTTTGTGTCGCAAAATCCTCCCTAATCTGAGCTGAGCGTTCACCCGGTGAGCTGGGCGCCTGCCTGCCTGTGCCCTGAGGACGGGGGATGTTGTGTGTAACACGCACCATATGCTGTTAAATACAGGTGAAAGCCCAGCCTGGGGACACTGGGGTGACAAAAAACAGCAGTGGAAGGGGCTGGAAGCCAAATGGCAGGCAGCAGCGTTAGCCCCAGCTGCGAGGGCTCTGTGAGCATCTTTGGCTTGTTCAGCAGCTGCCTTAACTCCTGACCCACATTGCTCTCTGCAGTGCCTTTTTCTTGGGCAGCCAGCGATCCTCATGGGGCAGGGGCATCCCAAAAAAAAAAAAAACCCTTTCTGCCAGGGCTTGCCTTCCCCTGGACCCCCCATTTCCAGCACAACCACAGACTGCCAAGCTGGGGTGCCCCTTGGCTCTCCCCATGGATCCGCAGCCCTCCGCAGCCCCAGTGGCTGCATCTTCTCCTGGGCTTGTGACTCCACTCGTACCCGCTGTGCCACCACGTGGAGCCCTGCCCTCCGGTTAGAAACCGCTGGTCTGGGATGTGCTTGGAGCCGGGCTGCCTCCCTGGCTCACCTTGGGGCAGATGCTCCAGCAGCTGGGCAATATAACTGCCCCAAAACCATCCCCTGACCCCCAGCCATGCACCCGCTGGGAAATGGAGGCAGTGCCCGGGGCTGAGGTGGTAACCGCACCAAGGTCTGTGAAGCATCGCTGATACGATTAATTTTTTAGTGTGTCGGGATGTTTTGTGGATTCCAGTCTTCTGAACTTTCCGTATGATGAGGTTAGCCTTGGCAGTTCACTAATATGTTATTTAAAGAGCTGGAGGATATGATAAACATCATCCAAAGTCACCGGGATAAAGCCCAGCTTTGCTTTATCCCCTTGTGCTGCCTGGAAGAGCCTGGAACCACCCGTGCCAGCTTTGCGTGTGCTTGAATGGAGCTGGCAGGGGGGGTTTTGCACCTAAAAGTCTGTAACCCAGAGAGGACAGACAAAAAGCCAGTGGCTGCTTACTCACAGATGTGAGAGAGCGAAGGGACTGGCTCAAGGTCATGAAGTTTCCGTGGAGAGCTGGACTCCCCCTGGTGTCCCCATGGCCTGATGCTGTGCCCTACCCTCATGGGCTGTCCCCTCCTGCCCCAGGCCCCATTTTGTGCCACAGCCTTGGCCACAGAAGCTCCTTTATCCTTTATTTTCCATGCTGCAGGCGTGTGAGTGCTGATGGAGGCTGCGGGTGGGGAGCCCCATCCTGCTGCTGTCTCAGCCCCATCACAAGTGACCCCATCCGCCAGCACCCCCATTTCCCTGTTCACGGGGCTTCCTTGTACGAAGGCTTAGGAAATATCTCCAAGAGAAATGAGTTCATGCACTGCCTTGGGATCCAGTGCTGTATTCTAGCTCCAATCCGTCTGTTTTCTTTTCCTTCTCTCCTTTCTGTTGTTGTTCCTCCCCCTTTGCACCATTTCATGGGAAATTCAGAGCAGTTCCCACCCCTCCAGCCCCAAACTCATTAACTCTGTCTCATCTCAGATGCTGCCTCCGTAAAGGCGCTATTACCTGGGAGCAGAAGCACTGTCTTATATTTCTTACTGTGATTCATTTTTATACTTAGCTCTTCCCACACTGACACAACTGGGTGACCTGCCCATGGTACATGTATTTGTGCACAAATTATATATGTGAATAGGATGTTTTGCACAGCCCCATGAACCTTGGAGCCTGATGGGTCCCAATTTTGAGTGTGGCTGGAAATGGAGACTCCAGCTCTTGGAGGTCTGGGCCTTTCCTGTATTTCCCATCTTCTCTCAGTATTTTTTATTTTATTATTTATTTATTTTGGCAGAGCCTTAGCACTGCAGCACGTGGCCTCATTCTGTTCAAGGTTGAGCTGGAACTTGAAAAGTTGAGCCCTGTCGAAATGTCAGGCTGGGCTTTTTGAGGGATGCAGCAGCACTGAGGTCTTGTTCTCTGCACAGGGAGGCATTTGCTTGCAAAAATTGTTTGGTTTTGCTTCTCTAACTCAGATTTTTTTCTTGTTGTCCTCTTACTTTGGTTATTGCAGTCTGTCCCATGCTCAGTGGTGCTGAGTCTGAAGGGCTGTCACACTTGAGTGATTTTTGTCCCTGCCTTTTTTTGTCACTTTTAAAGCTGTATGCCCAGAGCAAATGTGGTTCTTGCATTTCCTACTTTAAATTTACAACCTTAACGTGTCTTTTAACCGTGTTTAAAAATAGTTGGGGTGCATTTTTTATCTGCATACCGTGCACCATACATTCAATTAATTAATATTCACTAATTAAGTAAGACTTAAGTTATATTAGGGAAGAACCTTTCCTCCCTGTCTCATTCTATTAAAATTTCCTTGTGCCATCCCCATTCTGTTTCTTCCCTTTTAACCCAGCCAGAAGCCACCTCTGTCTCCAGCAAGTCTTCTCTCTGCATCCTGGCACGACTCGCGGTGGCAGCAGCTATGGCAGCGCTGGGAGGACGGAGCCTTGGTGCAATTGCTCCCCCAAAGGTCTGGGGTTTCTTGGTGCAGAGGTGGCCTCTTTCGTGGCTCCTTCTAGGAGCTATCCTGGTTATTTCATGCGGATTCTGTCTCAGATAATGCTGCTTGGCTTGGGTTTTCAGGCAGCTCACGTGTTTTGATTTGTTTTTCACACCGCTTTTTTTTTTTTTTACTTGTTTTCTGGCATTGACTAATTAGGAGTAAATTTAGTTTGGCTATCTCATTTATCCATCACCAATTTGAAGATTGTTTCCCACCAGCAAGCCCATGCTCAGGGTTTTTTCTGGCAGGTACAGAGCCCCCAGACCCAGCCCATCCACAAGTGTTGGGCAGGGACCTTCTGGGTCCCCCTCCCCACATCCCAATGTGTGTGGCATGAAGATGCCACTTAAATCTCCCGTTTGTGCTGGGTTTAATGGACCTGCTGGGCTTTGGCCTCTGGTGTTGATGCCCTCATCCATGCAGTTTGTCCTCTCTGGAGTTTTGTGATTCTGGGGGCCAGGAGACCTCTGCGCCGCGGTGCCTCACGAGCTCCTCTCCAGCTGCTTAGTCAGAGCTTGGTGGGAGCAACCTGATTTCACTCGCTTTAATGTGTCACGTTCCAGCCGTCACGTTCACCCCACACTGACATTATGGAAACGAAAAACAAGCCGATCCCCCAGATGACCTCCTTTCTGTGCTATATCACGCCTCAACCAGATGAATCTGTTTGTCGTTAGAAGGAATAACCCCTAAAGAAGCCCCAAATCCTCAACTAAATGGAAGATGGGTGTTGCATAAACAAAAACACAGTTTGTAGAGATCAGATTTCTTGATTTATTTATTTATTATTATTTTTTTTTGCATTTCAGCAGATGGTGGGGATATAGTGGGGTGAGAGCCTGCAATTTGTTTGGTGGGGCAGGGGGAGGAAGACAGAGGGTTTGCCCATCAGTGAGGCTTTAATGGAGCTTTCCAGGATAAAAAGCGTAGAATTTTGGTATTTGGGATTTAAGCAGCAAATACTTAGCCCCAGTTAATCCTTGTTAAGGTAGCCCAAACTTTTAGCTGGGGACAGAAGAGGGACAGGTTCCTCTTTAAATTTCTGGTGGCAGGGAGATGTGCCAGTCCCTTTTCCTGATCTGTGACCTGTAAAGTAGGCGCAGGAGAGCAGAGGAAGATGGAGAGTGATTCCTACAAAGGATTAAGCTTTGTCTACGGCATGCTTTTGTACAAACATCAGCTAGTCCCTGTTTGTGTGAAATGCCCCCCATGCATCAAAGAGATGAGTTCTTCAGCGTCGAGCAGTATAAGCCCCTTCTTTCCATGAGGTTCACGTTGCAGGATAATGCAGTGGCTTTTGGGCCCCAAATGGTCAAAAAGGAATTAACTACACTTCAAAATGCAATTATTGTGGTGGTTTTAAATGAGTTTTATGAGTGCATTTAGAGGAAGGCTGTATTGCAAGGTGGTTTGAGTGGCAAGCAAAGCCAGGTTGTGCAGGAGGGCGCTGGGCACGGCTGCTCCTTCACACCATATGCTTAAACCGATGCCTGATCTGACATCCTACAGCAAAGGATGGCCCTGCTGCCGTCGCAGGAGCAGGTATTTAAATCAGCTCCATGGTGGATGTGCCCAGCCACCCAGGCTGAAAGAAAAATGTTGTTTTTCCCCCGCAAAGAACAGGCTGTGCAGCACCATCCGCTCACGGAGGCTCCGGGTGCCCTCAGCTTCCCACGCGCTTCTCCCAGCCTTGTTCTGGGCAGGCTGTGAGGGCAGTGGCCCGTGGCACGCAGGCTGTGAAGGTGTTTGGGGAGGTCGGTGCATCTATTCTGAAGCACTGCATTAATCACCGTGCTGTCTGTTGGAGTATCCTGAGCAGAATTCACCGGCTGGGATGCTGAGAGCTGCTTTATTGCAGCCTCCGGGCTTCTTGAGTGTCTAACCACTAATAAGTGAGGGAAATTGGAGCATTCCTCCATTTATCTGATCTGTCTTCATATCACTCTGGCCTCTGATGTGCGTTTTAAAAGTGTGTGACTCTCTGGCATTGGTAAAAACCCCCATCTGGTGACTTCTTTTGGGTGGGTTGGCTGTCAGGCAAAGAGCGACCTTTTCTGATGTGTGGGGAATGGGAGATCTGTGACACCTTCTCACCTTTCCCTCCCTGCTGTAGGGGATGACTTAAAGCTACATCGGGGTCACTGGGGCTGCTGGGTGCAGATCCCCAGCTTTGCAAGCCCAGAGAGTGAGCAACCTCGTGATTTGTTTCATTGTACGTTGCCCAGAGATTGTGGGTGGAGTGGGCTTTCAGCTCAAGTTTGGTGATGCTCGGGTGTCTCTGGGATGGAATATTTTGTTCTGGGCTCCTTGCAGGACATCCCATCCCACAGGAACCTCAATGCAGATCAAAACTGGGCATGTCAGCCTTCTGGAGATGCCATTTTCTATTTCTTGAAAGGAGAGGGAATTTAAGTTCCTTTTCATAGGCTGGGTGGGGTGAGTCCAGACCACAAGACAAGAAGACAGAGCCTGACATCAGTTTGCAAACCAAAAACTGGAGTGAGCTGGGGCAGTGCTAAGCATCTCCTACCTCCTGCCACAACCAGTGGGATCTGTGATGTTCAGAGCCAGAACTATGCTGTGGACATCCCAACAGGGAAAGGTGAAGGTGAGAGATGGGTCTGACCTGCACCAAAACGGGATGACCAGCATCTGAGACCCACGTTTAGCCAGCAACTATGGAGAAGTGGATTTGAGAAAGGAGCCTTTACAGCAAACCCCAGTCAACTTGTGGACCTGCAACTCAAGACCTGGGAGAAATCAGCTAATAATCCAGCCTTATTAATGCTGATTGTAGTTCTAAGCAGCTCTGGTTGTGTTCAGGCTCTCAGAGTGCCCAGTGGGATGGTCACTGTTCATTTGGACACTCTCCTTCCTGAGTGCCTCTCCAGCTGGAGATGCCATCCATCCATCGTGGCTGGCCTCTTTAGGGCAAGGCTGGAGAAGGTTTTGCCTTCGGATGGTCTTTCCCAGGGACTCACAGCTGCTGCATTTGTAACCAAACCCTGCCTGGAAGTCCTGCCTTCTTCTGCGTGGCTCCACCAGCCCAGGGAGGTGACAGCGACAAAATGAAATTCGGCTGAGGCGATCGCCGAGCTGCTGTCGCACGCCGCAATGGATGAGAGCAGCAGGACAGGTGATCCTAATGCAGCTGCCACAGATACGCTGTCACTCTCTGTGAAGTTGTTATGGTGCCCAGGGAAAAAGGAAAAAAATCCTGACTCAAAGGTGACTCACGTACACCGCTCCTCCGTCTCCTGTGGGAACGCAGTGGCTTGTGTCTGGGCACCTGCTGGGTGTGTTGGTTACAACTTCTGCTTGATATGCTCGGGGAACTAATAAGCAGTGTGAAAGAAAAAGGAAAACTTCAGTCAAATAATAGTTAAAATGAATACCGGTGGGGAAAACAATACTCTATTGATATTATAGCAGTGTGCGAGCGGCCCTAATAGAAATGAAGTCTACGAGGCTCTGTTCTGTGCATCAGGCCAGTCCCTGCCGTAACAGCTTACTGTACGGAACAGGAGAGAGGTGAAAATTGTGAAGCAGTTGCAGGGGGACCACTGGCAAACACTAGCTTTGCTCCAGTCTTCTTTTTAATGCTGTTTACCTGTTTTTTTTTTTTGTTTTTTTTTTTTATTATTTATTTTTTATTTATTTATTTTTTATTTGCTTTTGGATTAGTGGGTTGGTTTCTCTTTGCGCTCCTTGGGTTTGCGAAAGAAAGCAGGGGTTGGTTTGGCTGGGGCAGGCTGTTCAAGGCATGGGCAGCCTGTGGTAGGGGGAAATCTGATAAATTCAGGAGCTCAGCGGAGTTAACTTAGGCTGGGGGGAGGAAAGCATCTTCCTTGGGAGACGCTCCCCCACTGCGGGGCAGTTGGCTGCTTGCTGTGATCTTGCTGCTCATTACAAATGCAGCGTGCGGAGGGCTGCGAGCTGGGCTTATCGGCTTTCTCGCTGTCGGGTGTTATATGTGGCAGCGAAATGACAGCGCTGGGAGGCTTGCTGCTGCGTGTTTATGGGCTTCCACACAACTCGGAGTCTCAAAGTGGCCGTTAATTGAGTTTATGCTTGCTCGGAGGTTCGTTACCTGGCCTGAGGAACATAATAAGGGACGTAAGAGCCTTCCGTCTTTCACTCAAGAGGAGAGCAAAGGAGTTAAATATAAATACCTCTACATTATAGCTGGACAAACAGAGTGAGGCTGCGTTGTCTGCTGCCACTCCAAGCCATATGGTGAAGCCTGAACATCTCCAGAAGCAGTGGTGGAAACCAAAACCTCCCCCCAGTGCTGAGGACCACCCCTTGCCCTTGAAGCAGTTTCGCTGCATGGAGACCTCAGGAAGGTGATGTGGCCACTGCTTTGGTGTTGGCTTTGGTTTAATTCTGTGGCTGTTCATCCTTCCTCTTGTTACACATCTGGAAAGGCTGGAAATGCCATGTGTTGTCCAGTAACCCCCTTGCTGGGCCTTCCTCCAAGTTTCCTGAGGCTTATTAGCACTGATTTGTGCTTTAAGGACTAAGATTCCTGAGTCATCTCCTTCGGCAGGGAGCTATTTATTTCAGTGTGTGTGTTACACTCCATGGGAGTGGGTGTCTCTCTTCCGCTTTTGGATCCTGCCCTGACTCTATATAAAGACTCCAGGCTTGAATGAGCAGCAAAACCAACCCTAAAACTGGCTCCATGGCTTGGAAGATGCGTGCTGCTGACCCCTTTTTCCCTGGCTGAAGGAGCATGGGCATTTGGAGCATGGGTAGGAGTTTTTTATGGGATGTTTGTCCATCTTGGGGTCTCTAGGACAGCTTGTAGGGACACAGAGCACTGTGTGCCGCTGCCCTGGAGCAGTTCTTGCTCTGCAGTGCCTCCTAACCCAGGGGGAGGCATGGTCTGTACATCCTTTTCTTCCCCGAGGTTGATTTGCTGATGCCTTTGGGTTTTTGATTGGTGTGTTTTTCTTCTTATTTAGCGGAGGTGAGACATTTCCCTGTGGCTGTAATTCTCGGTTGGTGTTACAGCAGAGACTGGAGGTGCCATGGGCAAATGCAGACGGGCTCCTCCGAGACACTGACAGAGCAGGAGCTGCCAGGCTTGGAGGAATTTTACTGTGTCATTTCTCCTGGGATGGAGAAACGTCTCCCGTCTCCCTGTTCAGACACATCCTATGCTTGCTCGGTTGGCCTCGCAGACAGCTGCCTTATGGATGAATTTGGGGTACAAAGCCCCTTGCCAGACAGCTCCCCAGGGAGCTGCAAAGAAGCCAGCCTCTGTATGGAGGAAGAGCTAATGACAGCGCTCATCCAAAGCTGACTTCACACCCAATTAACCATCACCCTGAGCCAGAGGGACAGCTCCTCATGTCGTCACGTCTTGAACTAAATTGCTGGTGCTTCATGAGGGCTCTGTCTCCGTCGCCGGAGGGACCAGAGCATTTAATCCGTATCGGCGCTGAAGCAGCTCTGTTAATGTGACCTCGTGGTCTGGTCCTCGTGGCTCCTGGGCGCACATCGCTGTGGTCTGTTTCTTGCTTATGGCTATTTCTGTAAGGAAGGGAAGAGACCTTAAAAAAAAAAAAAAAAAAAAAAAAAAAGAGGTTGGGAAATTCTTTCTCTGATTTGTCAGACACAACGTGCAGCCATATCGAATTTTGCACTGAATTGTTCTTGCTTTTCACGTTTTCCCCTCCAACACATTTTTAACGCAATTCTTATTTATCTTCTCTCTTAAGATAACCAGATAATGAGGGGTAAGGAGAATACACACACTGACCTTTTGTTCCTACTGTTTTTTTTCTCTTCTGCAATAGAAATCTTGACATAATTTGAAACCTCTGAGCTGCCCCTCCAGGCCCTGAGCGATGAATGTTCGTGGGAGGTGGGAGCATCTCGAGTTGTGCCGGGTGGCCCAGGGCGAGCTGCTGGGGCTCAGACTGTGAATCAGATCTCCCAGGAGGAAAAAACACAACTGTGAAAACACAAAAAACTAAATGCAGGTCTGAGACATGGTTTTAGGCCAGTGATGGCTTAATCTGCCTCGGTATGGGAGGAATGATTTGAGTGACTATATGGTGAGGTAACGAATGTGCCTGAATAGGTCGGGTGAAAACAAGCTGCCTTCTTACCCGGCCTTGCTCTTTTGGCCCTTCTCCCCACCGGAGCAGCTGCTATTAAAAACACCCCAGGGAAATTCATTAAGCTAATGGATTGCCAGCCCCCGCTCGTGGCCGGGGATTCCCGTCCTCCCCGCAGCCACATCCCTGCGTGATGGGAGTCGGGAAGAGCGGCTGGAGCTGAGCCCAAGCCTGTGCCACGTTCCCAGCCCTGCCAGCACCCCGAGGCCCAGGGGAACAAAACCTGGGGCAGGCAGCGAGGTGGTGGCTTGGTTATTGTTCACTTGCTTGAAAGCGCAGCAGAAATTATACAAAAGTTAATTAAACCTATTTTTTTTTTCCCTCCTGCTTCCTCTTGCCGTTTCTAGGGAAGACCGTAAAAATGTGCTAAAGAGGAAGCTCAGCTCTGAGCACCCTCTCACGAATGCAGAATACGGCCCCTGCGGGACTGCAGGGAAAGGCCCTGTAATTACGGGGAAGGTCCTGCGGGGCTGGGTTACACAACCAGGATGGAGAGAGCTGCTGCTGCTCCCGCTCAGCAGCAGGCTGGTGGTGCTGTAACTCGAAATGCTACCTGGCTATTATCCATTCAGTGCTTTTCATCGCCGTTGGTGTCCTCAAAGCACGGCGCAGACCACTCGCGGGGCACCGAGCCAAGGAGGCAAGAAGGAGCGTGTGGGGACTGTGGAAGGACCATTGGATATTTATGGTGACATAATTCCCAGGCAGCTCCAGCACGTCTTGGACGTGCTATGAAGCCACCAAGTGAAGGTGACTCCTTCCAGGCTTGGGCAGGAGCAGAGGATGCTCTGCTGGAGTGGTCGTGCTGCGGTGGCAGCTCATGGGTTAGCAGCCAAGTGAGGGGCTGGGAAAGGGCTGTAGCATTGTAGTGAGTGTCCAGAGATGTCGTACGGGGGGAACGTGCACCTCGGCATGGTGTTGGGCATGCCCCAGTGTCACACGCTGCAGGACGCTGCTCCTGCCTTTGAGCTGCTGTGTGTGATGCTGTTGTTGGCTCTGCTCCGTGCAAGCCTCGGGTAGTGCTGTGTGCTGTGCAGTGTCTTTGTGCCAGGCTTTATTCCACTCCAGGAGGATTTATTAGTCATTGCTGGCCACGGTTGTGTCTCGAGTTGCATGTGGGCTTAAACACAGCAGTGCTGCTGTGTGCTGGGGGGAATCGTTATCCCCATTTTCCCCTCTGGGAGCTGAGGTGTGGAGGAATTCAGCAGCACAGGGTCCCTGCGGCATCATCCAGCATCCCCAGCCTCTCCCTCTTCCAGCAGCAATAAGCGTTTCCCACCCAGACAAGGAGACTTCAGTGTGTATCCTTGTCCCGTCAGGCCTTCCTTGGCTTTGAATTATTAAATAATGTCTCTGTTCTGCATCGCAAAGGTTGTTACAACACAGCTACTTATCAGAATAGAAAATAGTCATTTTCCCTACTTTAGGAGTTGACTTCATCTGCTTGTGGGAATTACAATAAATGCAAGTGTTTTATTTTTTATTAAAAACAAACATCCAGAGAGGCTGAGGTTGGAAGTAGATATGCAGAAGTACCATTTTCCAAAAGGATATCCAGTTTTCTGTCCCAGTAGTTATCCTTTATCTTCTATCTAACCCAACATCACAGGAAAATGCATTAGCGTAAATGGGCTGGAGAGCGTTTGCCGCTGTGAATTCAATGATGCTGGACCACGGGTTGCCCTCTGTGCTCTGGGGGTGCCCCTTCCTACCCCCCTATCCTGGACAGTGACTGTGGATGCTGCTTAAAGCCCTGAGGAGGTGCAGAGGCAGTTGCAGACCCAAGCACCGTGATGGGTTCCTCGGGTTTCTGGCTGTTTCTCAGAGCCCTGCCTGGGGGTTGCTGCTTGTAAGAAGTTGGGTGGTACCCGGTGCTTTATCTGAGGCTGGATCTGGGCAGCAGTAGCCCAGGCTGTGGCCCTGCTGTTGGTTTTTCTCTTGCTTTAGCAGTGCCTTGCCCCATTGCAGGGCACGTCCTTGCCTGGCCAGGCACCATATGTGCCATGCACCTGCAGCACTGCTTGATATGAACCAGGCAAGCAATCCCCTAAAATTCCCAGGGAATAAATGATGGGAACTCCCTTTTAGAGTGAACTGGATGTTGGAAATAGGGTCATGCTGCTGCCAGGCTGGGGCTGATTCCCTCTGGATGGGTGGGAGAGTCCCCGTGCCCTGCTCCAGAGCTGCTGCAGCTCTCCTGGGAGCAGCAGTCTGAGGCGGTGCCTGGGGGCTTGGAGCATGCCTGAGAAAAGCGGGTTAAAAGCAGGTTTTTCTCCAGCCTTTGCCTGCCATTTTAAATGGGAAAGATGTTTCCTTGGCAACGAGATGGATGCTTCCCAGCAGAGCATATGGCTTCCATCGACTTTGATTTACCGGCGCGTTGAAATGGCAGCGAGATAATCCCTCCTCAGCTTTCATGTGTCCCTGCGACTTGGGAGCTTTCAAAGACCACGGGTCCTGTTCCTGTGGTGCTGGGCTTGCTTCCAGCCCATCCTGGAGTGGGAACTGGCAGGATCCCACACTGGGCTGGGTCTGGGGACCTTGTCAAGGAGGGACCAGAGCATCACCTGGAGCAGGGTGGGCAGGAAATCCTCCTGTCTCTGCTGCCTTTCACCGGCTGAGCATCTCCTCCTCCTCAGGGACCATAACCCACAGTCCTCTCTTCCCCTCCCTGTTTTAAATCATTTTTAGATTTTTCCACCTTTCACCACACAATCATCTGCCTCCTGCAGCTTGCTATTTATTGTTGTGTTTACTGGCACCGGGAAATAAGGAGAGGGAACAAAACCTCTCCTTTTCTGGGTGAGGAGCTGGGGGAGCCGGGCTCTGGGGCTTTGCCAAGCTTGTGCATCCTCCTCCTCGTTGCTGCCCAGTGGAGAGGAAGGCTCTGCTTTGGCAAACAAGATGAAATTTGGCCAACACCACCAAATGTTAGGTGGGAATGGAGGAAAGCAGCCAGACAGGGCGGTCACATGAGGCTCATTGCCTTAGGAACTAGGACGAAAATAGCGAGAGCGCTCGGTGCGCACGGCGGGGTGGTGCTGGGGCCCCTGCTGGCACGTGGCTGCTCCTGCCCAGCCCCTTCATGGCTGTGGGCCTGGGAAGGGTGGCCCTAAACAGTGCTGGTCTGTAAGCATCTGCACTGCAGGGAATGAGGGAAGATGCTCATGATCCCTCTTTTTCCCACTGACGCTACACAGGATTTTTGGGGAATCCCTTGTGCCAAACTTGATTGCGCTGCACACGCAGATCCTCTGGCCTTGGCCAACTTCCCTGGGGGTGTGGAGGGCTGAAGGTGCACAAAATATTGGAGTTGTTCAATTTTATGGGAGGCTTTGTGTTAAGGAAGAGGGGAATTAAGGCCTTTCTGCCTGCTGCCCTGCAAAAGCTTAGGAAATCTGGCTGCAACCCTGGGAAGCCACTCACTGGTGTAGTGGGGAGATGGATGGAGAAGGGCTGTGAGGGGCTGCGGCTCCCAGGGGACCCAGAACAGTTTGATAGCAGAGAAGTTTCACGGAGCTTGACAGGCAGTTGCTGTGATGCTCTTCCCTCCCTTCATCCCTAAGGCGTAACTGTCTGTTTCAGCAATTTGTAGGGCTAAAGAGCACTGCCCTTGTAAGCCTGAGCCCTCTGGAGCTCTGGGTTTGTTTTATGGATGTGAAAGGCACCAGGGGCTATATCCTGCCACCTCTGCCATGGAGGAGCACGCTGTCCTGATGATGTGGGGAAGTGACATGGATCCAGAGCTCCCAAACTGGCTGCTGTCCTTTTACTTTTTCCTTTTAATGGACTATGAAGAGCTTTAATTCTGCTGGCTGTAAAAGTAGCGCAAAGTCAGAGATGGGAGAAGAAAGCTCAAGATGCTCAGAGACACAGCTTGTCCTTCGCAGGCAGGGAACCTCGGGCTCAGCTGAATAGCTGATTCTGGGACAGACCTTTGAAAAGCTGGCTACTATTCCTGTCTGCAGCAGGAACCAGCCCTGCACATTTTGAGACAATCTTCCTATCTGCAATTAGACCAGAGCCTATTTTTGTATACCCCATTCCCTCGAGGAATGTTTAGATGAGATGCAGCATTACATTTTGCAGGGACATCTTGCTTTTAACCCAATTTGAGAGCACAGTTAAGTCAGGTCAAGTGACTTGCCCAGGTCAGCAAGGGGATTTTTTTTTTTTATGCCTGCATGCTGAAACCACGCAGTGTAGCCCTTGGCTTTTTTAATTTCCTTTTTTTTTTTTTTTTTTTTTTCCTTGAGGTAGTACAGAATAGCAGGGCTTTGCTTTGTAAAAGCAGAGATAACTTAATCGTCATACACAGATAAAGGTCACGTTCGGAAGGCTCATGTTCCTGTACTCACTGCTAATAATTTCGCAGAGGTAGGGAGGAAGCAGAGACTCTTTTTGGGGAATACCCTGTGGAACGAAACATAGGCAGTGCTCAGATTTCAATCTGAATAATACCAGGATTGCATGAGACAGCAACTTTCCCTTGCATTAAAATCAATGAACATGCTCTGAGTAAATGCCTGCGTGGACGTTTTCAGAATTACTAAAATCTTCAATACTTTATACCGTTAATTTACCTCCTAATGCACCGTAATTGTGCTGTGGTCTTTAGGATTCTGTCCCGCAAACCCTTCCTGGAGCTGCACAAATTTATTTCTCCCCACCGAGTTTTTACAGCAAGCCTCAGGCCAGCAGAGCTGCAGCAGGGACAGGCCCTGCTGGCAGGTGCACGGCCGTGATGAATATTTTGGGTTTTCCTCCAGACATCTGGCTCCTCCGAGGCTGCGTGCACAGCGCGGGGAGACGACGCAGCCCAGCATTTCCCCGTGATTTGTGTTAGAGGAGGACAAAGAGGAATGTTTGAGCTGGAAAATTGTGCGTGTTGATTGTTTTTAACGTGGCTTTTATTCTGAGCTGGGGTGCCCTGAGTCTGTTAAATAATCAGAGCCTATAAAGCAGGCTGCTGATTCCTGAAATTTTAACCCCTTTCCTGCTGCAAACCTGCAGATCTCGATCTCCATTACCCGCCTTCTCCAGCTGGCTTTGTTCTTTGAGGCTTCCAT
The DNA here is from genome assembly GCF_965140915.1 of Aythya marila. Lineage (NCBI taxonomy): Eukaryota > Metazoa > Chordata > Aves > Anseriformes > Anatidae > Aythya > Aythya marila. Next base: position 2,229,836 of record NC_139057.1, read on the forward strand.
CCAGGAAAGCTCTTACAGTCAATCTTGCTTGTAAATGTGGAGATGCATAAGCCTTCGCTGGACGAGGGACAAGATGTGTCATGCAAAACCCCTTTCTGCTCAGATTCCTGCAGTGCATGGGTTCAGCTCGGGTCTCTCCCTGTCTTTGGGCTCTCGGGGCGGACAATGACGTTTCTGCTGTTTGCCTTACACGCAGGAGGGAGAGGCTGGGGAAGCTTTTCGAGTGGCAGCTCTTCAAATGTGATGAACGTTGGAGAAAAACACAAAACTCCTGCCCTTTTAGGAGTGTGAGCCCAAATCCTGCCCTTTTTCTAACTGAGAAACGTGGTGCCTTTGCAGAAGGAAGGCAGAGGAAGATAAATTGTGTTGTGAGTTGGTCGTGCTGAGCATAGGATAAAGCTGTGGTGATGTGCAGGTGTCTTGGGGGCACCCCCCTGTCATGCAGCAAGGAGAGCAGGATGCTGCATCCCTTCACGGTGCCTGGGGACATGTCCTGGGGCTTGCAGGTGGCAGTGGTGGGACTGGGCTCACTGGGAGAGCAGTGTGAGCTGATCAGGAATGCAACCCCTCTGCTTTTCCTTCCCAAAACGTCATCTGGGGTCTCTAAGACCTGCTTCTCTGCAGCCTGATGGGTTCTGTTATCCTGCCCCACTGCCTGGGGCTCCCTTTAGGGATGCTGCTGTCCCTATTTTGCTTTCTGACTTTGTGCAGACAAGGTGCTGTTATCAGGGCTGTTCAGCCATCATCTCAGCGTGCCGAGAAGGCACTGGAGCTATTAACACTGTCCCAGGGAGGCCTTTGCCAAAGATTTATTTAAAAGTGCACACACCACAAGAATGCCAGCCTTCGTGTCACCCATAAATGATGTTTTCTACCCACGTGGGTGCCCAGGGAGCAGCCAGCCTCATCCTGCGGAGAGCAAGATCTTGGCTGGGCTTGGCTGAGCCCCCATGGAGAGCTGTATTTGGAGTGGAGAGCGCTTCTGAAGGCACAGGACCGAAAGGCAGGATCCCCGCTTCTATTTTCAGCTCTGCTAGTGACAGAAGTCGCCTTGGGAGATGGTTTTGGCTGAGACTGAGGGATGTGGAAACCTGGAGTGAGGCATTTTAGCCTTGCAAATGAATAGCTGGGCTGCAAATCACGGCGGGATTGCTCATGTGAAGAATGATGATGGATGCTCCTGGTGAAGGGTGGGGGCAATGCGGCATCGGTGTTAGCCCTTGGAAAGTCACGGCACGGTCAGGGGTTTGCTTCTGGTTCACTGGAGATCCAAATTCAGCTGTACACACTCCACTTCTGATTACAGGGCTTTCTGAGTCTTAAAAGTCGTTTTACAGACTCTGTTTATCCTCAGTCTGTTCACCTTGGTTTATTGTCACTGCTGCCTTTCGTGGGCTCTGATTTACACCAGTTTTAGACGCTTGAAAGCCAGCGTTTTGCAGAGACCACAGCAAATGGATTGCTGGGATTACAGGCGGATTGCCCACGAGCATTTTGGTTTTATTTTAGCACAATTATCAATGCCTCGTTTACGTCCCCAAAGTCATTTTAGAGTATTCTAAACGTTTTAAATTATTTTCTATTGTGCGGCCTTCAGCTGCCTGTAGTAAAACACTCCCTCCCTTCCAGCTTCGCTCCTTCTAATTAACCAAATCATTAATTATTCTCCCACTTCCAGAGGAAGGCAGTGAAGCATATAGCAAACACGGTGGTTTGTGCTGCTGCTTCCTTGTGTCCCATCGTGTCCAGGCATCCAGCTGCTGCTGATTTATTCTGCTGGTGCTCCACCAGAGGCAGCTCAAAGTCCCTGCATGTCAGCAAATGCTACCTCAACACAAGTATTGCAGGAATAAATATATTTTTTTTAAATTGTTTTTAAATCTGATGTGAGTGTGTAGATTCCAAGGGGCTTTCTTTTGGAAGGCAAATTAGGTGGTTAATCTGAAAAGCCTTACAAGGATTTGGTCATACGCTTTTATGAGAGAGAGGGAAGAAAATTTCCTGTTTCAAGTCATTTTAAATGGTTGTTGTTGTTGTGGTGGTGGTTTTTTTTTTTTTTTGAGATCACTCATTTCTTTTTCTATTGACACGTAGTGGATATGAAACTGATATGCAGCTTTTGTGCCAGGATTTATAAGCTGTATAAGAAGCTTGCTACGGGTGTTTTAAGTCAAACCTTTGGATGCAAAGCCAGACTTTGGAGGACTTTGGGTTTATCACTATTAGTAGCAAGATTTTTCTCAGAGCCAGCCCCAGCCGTGCAGGGCCCTGCTCCCGTCTGCTCGGGAGGAGGACATTGTCTCCTCCAAAGCTCTAAGCAGAATTGGCATCTTTAACGTGGAAATCATTAGGCGGGACATAATTAACGTTCCTTATTGCACATTAACATTACCCAGAGTCAGGCTGCAGACATGATTTGCTTTGATTAGATATGTAGCTTTAAAAATTAGATTCATCCCAGCCTCTATGCTATTTATTGGCCTGTTTCCCTTTCCCTAGCTATCTATTATTATCTGGAGCCCTTTTCCTGTGCTGTCTGGGCAGATTAGGTGAAATTATAGCAGTCAGCCTTCCTGTGCCTCGCTGCTCCCCCTCCATGGGGGCTCGGAGGATGCACCCCACCTCTGGCGTGGACACAGCTCCATGCAGACCCAACCCCACAAATGCAGTTTCCTTGCAAAAATATTTCATTCTTAGGCCTCTTTTAAAGTCACCTAGAGGTGTGTGGACTGCAGGGTGGAGCAGAGCAGCTGTGCATCATCCCGGAGCTATTTTGGGATGCTTGTGCAGCTCACCCCGTGATGAACCAGTGCCTGCATCCTTTGGTGGCAGGACTGTTCCTTACCTGCTGGCTGAACATCCCTATCGGGCCTGAGGCAAAGTGCAGGGGATGGGAGAGCTGCTGGCCCACCTTAGCAAACCAGGGTGTGCAAGTCTGAAGTGCTGATATCAGCACTTTCAGCACCTCCCTGGGCATTTTATTGTGGTGTTCAGTCACAAAAATACATCCACAGTGTCCTACTTCTTCAAGCAGAATATGCAGGATTTTCCTTTTCCCTCTTTTTCCATGATGTATTTTTATTTTCCTTTTCTTTTTCTTCTTTCATTGATTATTCATTTGTTTCTCACCCCAGCGTAGGAGTTTGCAACAAAATCTGGGCCAGCCCAAGAGCGGGGCTGCCTGACCCATTTGCAGCTCCCTCCCTCCGTACCAGCAGTCTACAAAAACCTCCCTGGGTGAGACAGGTGGCATTAGGGGCCATCAGGACTGGGATTGCAGGGGACATTTCCTTACACTCTGGGGGTTGTTTCAAGTCCTCAAGTACCAGACTGAAGCAGAGAAAATCTGCAGGGAGAAACTGGGGAATTTCCTTACCTGGTATGTGCTGAATGGGGCTCGGTGCTGACAAAGCTCAGCCCTTGCGGAGATGACTCTGAAGGTCCCTTCCCTCCCTGTTTTAGTCCTGCCTGTGGTTGGAATAAATACTGCAAATCCCCCTGCTTTCACTCATTACCATGATGTTAATGGCCATTGCAAAGCCACAAGCATGACCTGGCGGCGTGAAACTCCTTTGCTTTACACAAAGGAGCTGCGCCCACCAGCTGAACCGTGCCTTATGAATATTTGAAATCCTGTTTGTAGGAATGCGAGACAAAGCCAGACAGATGAATTATTTAATGCTTTTAAAGAATGCAGCTCTTGGTTCCTCCCTGCGCTGGCCTACTTCATTGTATCAGCAAATCGATCGTCAGGAAATTAATTTCCCTTCTTTTTGTTTGAGTAAGCAGTGGGCAGCGTGGGCTGGTGGAAGCCTTCTCTGGCCATGAGCAGATGCCAGGACACCTCCGGAGCTGCAGAGCTGGGCATCAAACGTCAGAAGAGGGTCGAGCTCCTGTCACTCATCCGCTGCCTTTCATTTTTTGTGGCATGGGCAGCTCGATGGGGACAGAGCTGGGAATGGTGGCGGGGACTGGGGGTGGCACTGCTGGGGCTGCTGCTGGGACAGCCCGTGGTGGCACTGGGCTTGCAGCACATCAGTGGGAGGTTAAGTGCATTTTATTTGACATTTACGTCTGTTAAATCCTTGGTTTTGGGTAATCTATGGGCAAGAGATGCTAGGAAAGCCCCCAGCTGAATTAAATCTGAAAGGTTGCCAGCTGTTTGTGTCAGTAGAGTGTTTTTTTTTTTTTTTTTTTTTTTTTAAAAAAAAAAAAAAAAAAAAGGAAAAAAAAAAAAAAGAGTTCTTCCCTGCTTGTCTTGTGCTTGCTGAAAGCAGGGTGCAGTAAGAGCTGACACAATGAGATAATGATCTCAGAGGTTATCACAACCCCGTGCTGGAAGGGGAACTGGGTTGGCACTGGCGCAACTGGGACCAGTCCAGCACATCCTCCCACACAGCCCTTCTAGCTCACAGAATGAGGGACTTTGTGTTGTCTTTGCACCTCGGTTCTCCCCTGCTGCCCAAGCACAAGTCCTGTGACCGATCTGCAGAGCTCGGTGCAGGCAGTGGGATCCCAGCCCTGGCTGTGGGAGGCCTGGGTGGCCTCGTTACTGCCACCTCTTGTCACCCAAAAGCCCGCGAGAAGCCTCCTTGCAAGGAGGGTCAGCGTTGTAGCAGCATGGTAAATGCTCCTGTAGGAAAACATCTAAAAGTGCAAAAAATTCCTGCTCAGAAGAGTGACATTCTCTCTCACCCTCTATTTTTATTTTTATTTTTGTAATTCTTATTATTTTTTATGTTTGTGTTCTGTAGTTTCCTACTAGTTTTCTCCTGCCTGGTGCTGTCTGTCTTTTCAACCATCGATGAGTACCAGAACAGCTCAGAAGGGGCCCTTTACATTCTGGTAAGTTGGGATTTGCGAACGAAGTGGTCCATAGCGCATTAAAACAAAGTCAAAAGCACAAAAAATGAGGTTGGGAATTTTTAACTTAGGCAAGAACTTATGCTGTCACTTGCGAGCCAGCATCTATTGGGACCCACAGCTAAGAAATAGGAAAAGGAGAAATCTGCATCAGGATACACAGGAACAAAATTAAGTAATACATTAAAAACAAATCCTGAAATTTTACCTTTTTTTTAATTTAATTTAATTTTATTTTATTTTTTTGCACTGACCCTCTTTCCAGGCTTGGCTCTCCATTTAATGGTCCTGATGCAGGTAGCTCTGTGTTACCATTCCTGGGGTCTGCAGGGTTCAGGCTGTGGATTTGTCATTAATTCTGGAGCATGCTCTTCACCACGCTTCATTCTAGGCTAACGACATTGTCCTCCCCGCAGGAAATCGTCACCATCGTGGTGTTTGGGGTCGAGTACTTCGTGAGGATCTGGGCGGCTGGCTGCTGCTGCCGGTACCGGGGCTGGAGGGGGAGGTTAAAATTTGCCCGCAAGCCTTTCTGCGTCATCGGTAAGCCCTGCATGGGATTTCCTGAACTAAAAGGGTTTTTAAAAGAGCTTGTTTGTACGGTGTTCTTATTGTACGTGAGGCTGCCCTATTTTCTGTAGAGCTGGGAGCCATCCCATTGCCCTGGTACCCCAGGAATCACTGACAGCTGCCTGTAGCTGTTGGTGTGGGGTGGAGAGGGGATTTAGCCAGGAGAAGCTGAGTGTAGGAGCTGGAGTCCCATGGTCCAGGGTCCAACCCCAACATCAAGTCATTCCTAAGTCATCACAACTCTCCCTGTCTCATTTTGCCTTCCCTTTTGCTGTTGAGCTGCCTCACAAGGGAATTACGAGATGTAATTAATAGAGGGAGGCTTTTGGGATCCTTGGGTTTGGGATATGTAGAGCAAGGCTTCTTTTCTTGGCCTCTTTCTTGGACTTTCTCTTTCTGGGAGCACCCTAGGATCACTACGGTGAACCTGGGGATTTTCACACCCTATTTAGACAGGGGGAGTTCACATCTCTGGACAGTGCAGTGTAACAGGCAGCTGCATTAATATAAAATATATAAAATAAAAATATAAAAATAAAGTAGGCACGTGCCTTGCAGGGACTTAGCCCAATTTAGCACTGAATCATATCAAAATGCACAAACTTCTGCTGCCAGCGGCAGTAGATGTGTGCCATCCCGCTTGGTAGTGGCTCAGCAGCACTTCTTCAGCTTTCGATGCCCTCTTTTCCTGCAGACATCATGGTGCTGATCGCGTCCATCGCCGTGCTGGCGGCAGGGTCCCAAGGGAACGTCTTTGCCACCTCGGCGCTCAGGAGCTTGAGGTTCCTGCAGATCCTGCGCATGATCCGCATGGACCGGCGCGGCGGCACCTGGAAGCTGCTGGGCTCCGTGGTCTACGCACACAGCAAGGTGAGCAAGGACACTGCCACTCTTCACATTTCCCCCAGCAGGGACACTGCTTCCATTTGGTTCCCCACTCCAGATATCTCCCAGGCTTGGGAGGACACCATACAGTGACATGGAGAGCAGTGTACAGAGACACGAGGTCTGATGCAGCCCTCTGACCAGCAGGAGAGAGATGGGAGGGACGTTTAGGCGTTTGCAAGGAATATCTTGACCATGGTGGCCACCTGCACATTTATCTCATTTCGTAGAGTTAGTAATTAGCCAGCAGCCTCGTTAAGCACAGGTGTTGTTGCAGATGTTTAGTCTCAGATGCCCACTTCAAAGAGGATGTGCTTCTGAAAGTATGCCCTGCAAGCAGTAGCCTCTAGCAAACATAGTTATAATAGTGACAGGTTCCTCTTCCCAACATGAGGCCACGTACCAACCACAGAACCCATCCCTGGTGATGAGGATTCTTTTCTGTTTTCTCCTGATAGATGTATGACATTTCTCCTGTTTTCTGCACTTTTTTTCTCTTAAAAAGCTTAGCCAAAATTCTGTAAAAGTCACAGGGAATCTGTGGGTCTCTTTTGTCTAGCCTTGTATTAACTTCGTCCAAAAATTACCAATCCTGTGGATTACAAATTAAAACTTCCCTGGAACTGGGGGATATTATACACAGATATTATTGGAGCAGAGCCTTGCAGCTCCTCCCCAGGTAGCAGAAGGGACATGCGCTACACAGAGTCCCCGGGAATTTGGGGCTTACATTTCAGTTTTATGCCCTCTTCTCGGTGTGGTCAGGGGAAATAATTTTTTTTGTATACTCATTTCGGTTCCAAATATTTAAATAATGGAGCAACGAATGTGCCCTTTCCCTCTCCTTTTGCTGGGTGTGTTTAGATGACGAGGCCTTCAGGGTGGGGGTCACCCTGTGTGCACTGCGGGGCCACCACCAGCACGTGGTCCCATCTCAGATCTCTCCGTTCTGCACTACATTAAAAATTGGCGCTTCAGATCTCCAGCCAAAGCCTAAACACACACAAATGCAGAGAAAGTTCAGCTCTGAGGCCAACCGCAAGCAAGTAACTCGGCTTTTGGAGATGCACACCAGGATTGCAATTATTCTATTCTGTCCCTTAATGATCTTGCAGGAGCTGATTACTGCCTGGTATATTGGCTTCCTGTGCCTCATTCTGGCCTCTTTCCTGGTATACTTGGCCGAGAAAGGAGAAAATGAGCACTTTGATACATACGCAGATGCACTCTGGTGGGGTCTGGTAAGTAATTTTCATAGAGCAGTTGCTGGTTATTAAAATAAAATGTCCATTAACCCTCCATCTTCTATCACTTATGTGAGGAATCGACTTACAGGCTGCTTAGTTAACATTTTTATTAAAAGGCTTCAGGCTACTGCGTTTAGCTAAATTCCTTAAATAAAGCTGGTAGAAAATGCTATGGGATCGCGTTTCTTGAATTAGCTGCAAGGCAGGAGGCAACTCATGCGCTTCTCAGCCACAGGCCTCAACTCCAGCATGACAATAGAGGCAGATCTAATAAAGACCCCACACTACCGGGGGCTTCAATCATCATTTTGAGAAATATCATATCGCCGCCTTTTCATTATTTATAATTGTGCTCGGGCAGCATGCTGGTAAATGCGCCGGGCTATATTTTATGAAATTAATGCGGCCTAAGTACCAGAAAGGCTCTAGTGCCGAAAACGCTCCCTTTGCAAATCTTTGCTGACAAAAGAGGAAAGGGCAATACTTTTAGTTTGCTCTGTGTACGCGTGGGAATTATTGGATTACCCCATTAACAAAGAGAGAATTAATGACGTTCTAATCTTCTTGCATTATTGTTCCTCTGCTCCGACACTGCAGTGCTGGTTTGGCCTTGATTACAAAGCATGTAATGAAAATCCCAGATCTGATCAAATGCCAGTAACAGGCTTGGGGAGGAATCGGCTGATCAAGCAGCTCCTCTCTTTCGACAAAGGGGAAGAAACACTGTTAAGGCAGTAAATTGCTTTTCAAGCCCCTTGGTTGTGACAGAAAATAAACACAAAGCCCAATTTGACATAACTAGAAAATAAACAATGAGGGAAAATTGACAGCCCGGATCCGAGCTCAGCCTGGGGAAAGCCACGTGCAGATCTCTCCCTCCTGCTTCCCAGGCTGGGAGATCCTCTTGGAGGGGAGTACCCCCTTCATTCCTTGTTTTAGGACGTGGAAGTGCACCAAACTGTGTCGATCCTGACCATCTTAGGGTGAAATTTCAGCTTCATTAAAATGAACAGGTTTTGTCATTGTCCAACTCACAGGTCCAGTATAGACAGATGCTAAGAGAAGGACAAAAAAAGTCAAATTTCACATTCAGAGGTTGTTTCCTGGTCTCACCTTGGTGGTTCCAAATCCTCGTCGTTGTTTACGTAAACTATAATTTAAACCCCAACTTTGCAGCGATTAAGGAGAGAACATTGCTTCAACTCAGTGTTTCAGTGTGGAATAGCCACATAGATGCATTTTACTAAACGCTTTGTCAAAATGGCATCTAATTGATAGGGCTTTTAGTGGGTCCCATTAAACAGTGCTTTGGGATCGTACTTCCATTTGTTTGCAAGTGATTTTGCTCCAAGTTAAACGCACGAGGTTTGCAATGGTACATTATCAAGGTGCAGGGGCACTGCCATCCCTGGGGACACCTCTGTCTATGGGATGGGGACCCTCGGGGTCCTTTGGGCAGAAATCTCCAAAAAGATGGTCCCTCATCAGGCCATCCCTCCCTGCCTTGTTCTGCAGGTCTCAGGGTCTCCAAATCCTTTCTGCAGCATAAGGGGATGCCTGGAATTTTCCATTTGAGAAGCAGAAAAATCACCTTTTCCTGCAGTTTGAATCTCAGGGGATTCTTTGTCTCCATCTCGTCTCTCAGCTCCTTCCCCAAAACACACACACACCAGCTTGCCAGCCTCTCTTGGTGCATTACAATAATACCAAGGAGAGGGAAAATATCCCTAAATTAGGTTGTAGGAAGCAGCCATACTTCATCCTGTTGGCTAATGTGCTGTTTTTAAATTGGAAGGGTAGGCTGGCTAATAAACACTGCTGGGAAGAAGAGGAATAAACAGCACCAGCTCTTTATGCATGCAAATATCCCTGCTGCTGTCTGCCGAGACGTGCTGGAGGCGAGCTGGCTCTGCTGCACCCCACGTTTGTCTGCTCAGGGTGCACAGGGACCCCAGCTCTCACCATCCGCTCTGTTATCAGGGAATTTTGATGGCATTGTTTTATGTTCAATAAAGATCTGTGTGACTTGAGGGGTGCTCTCCTTCCCCAGATCACCCTCACCACCATCGGCTACGGGGACAAGTACCCCCAGACCTGGAACGGGCGGCTGCTGGCGGCGACCTTCACACTCATCGGCGTCTCCTTCTTTGCCCTCCCGGCCGTGAGTAGAGGCTGCTCTTCCCCTGGGGCTGCTGGCAACCCAACTGCTCCATCCCATGGGTTAATGCACCCCCAAAACCTCCCAGCTGTTGTTTTTGAGTCAAACAGAGAAGGAGAAGTGGGGAAACCCCATCTGAAAAACCACAGCGCAGGCACCGTGCCTACGAGCAAATGAGATGGAAAATCTGGATGTGGTTCTGCACAAATGAGATGGAAAATGTTTACTGAAGTGAAACCGTATTTCTGCTGCTGTTCCTAGGGGTGGCTGTGCCATTTCAACAAATTACCCCTGTCCCTTTCGCAGTGTGTTTCAGTGGGTTGCATGGATCTGATTTTGCCCTATGAGGATAATTTGCCAGCATGGTGTGGCTGTTTCATATTCTATCAGCTGGCTGGAGGTGCTTTGGTAAAAGCAGCCATTTCAGCCAGCACCAGAAAAGTTCCCTTTTAGCGATGCTTCAGATTAGGGCTGCCCCTTCCTTCCCCCATGCATTTGAAGCAAAAAAGGGAACAAAATAAGCCTTTGGAGGGAAAGCTGGCTGCTACTTCTCAGTTAGAGCTTACCTAATGCTGCACTAACTGCACTTTTTCATTCTTTTCCCCAGGGCATTTTAGGCTCAGGGTTTGCTCTGAAGGTTCAAGAGCAGCATCGGCAAAAACACTTCGAGAAGAGGCGGAACCCAGCAGCGGGCCTGATTCAGGTTAGGACCACAGTCAGGTTGTATATTCCTGATTTTGGGGTCTTAATGGATGTTTAGAAGCAGGGGAGGAGAAAAATGGGGCTGTGTGTGTAAGGTGTGAGACAGCAGCTGGTGGCTGGTCTTGTCTGGGGATAAATGCCAGGAAGTCAGCCATGGGAAAATAGCATATGTGGTAGGCAATCTGGGGGAGAAAAGGAACGAAATCCAGCCCAGTGCAGTGAGACAAACACACTAGGACAGTCTGTTTTCACCAATTTTTTATTTTTTATTTTTTAAAGAGAATATTTATACTGATATAAAGTTACAATTGAGAGCATTTTCTTCATGATAACAGATGTCTGCACAGAAGGCTGGCCTTGGTGTCTATCTCGGAGATTTGAAATGAGAGTCACTTTACATTCTCCTGCTCCTCTCTTCACATTTTTTTAACTTCCTAATGTGCAGCAGCACGTGTCTAGTACCTGACCTCCTCCTGACAGTGAGTGCCCGGTACCCACAGCTTTTTAAGATCAGCTGTGTCACGGTAGCACCCCAGATTTGTCACATATCAAATCAAGGAGAGGGCAAAATGTTGGACCTATCCCACAGACAAGGGGCAAAACTGGAGTTGGCTGATGTTTATCATACCAAGGGCATCTCCAGCTGTGCCAGCATCCTCCATCCCACCCATCTCCTCCACAGGCGGCTTGGAGGTTTTACGCCACCAACCTGTCCCGGACAGACCTGCACTCCACCTGGCAGTACTACGAGCGCACCGTCACCGTCCCCATGTACAGGTACCTCCTCCTCACACTGCCCACCTCCTCACGCCGCTGTCTCCATGTTTAGTTTTCGTTATCTGGATATACGGTTTGGTTTATTTATTTAAGTTTTTAAAAAAAATTGATTTCAAGAGCTGGTATATGCTTTTTCTTTTGGAGTTTTTTTTTCTTTGTTTTATTTTGTGTTTCTTTTTGACTCGATTTTAATTTCCCTGTTATTTTTTTTTTCTTTCCATCTCTGTGTGTGTGTACGTGCTCTTCTTTTCACCCTTATTTCTCCACGCCCGGGGGTAGTTGCGTTGGGTTGTGACAGTTGCCGTGCCCAGGTGTGAAGACTCCCAAGCTGCCCTGGACCTTAGGTAAACTTCTCCTTGCCCTGTGTGCAGCTCCTCGTGCCCACTCAGGCTCTCCCTGCTGTTCCAGCCAGTCTCTAATGGTCCTTCTGCCTTTCAGCACACTCTTGTCCCTTTGGGCTGGCCAGGTGCATTTGGCCTCCATCCCCCTTTCCTTTCCTTTTCCTTTTTTTTTTTTTTTCTCTCTAAGAGGAGAAAAACCAAATCAGGATTCAGTGAGTGTTTTCCTATTTCTTGCATTTCATTTATCCATCACCAAGTGTTGATGTGAGTAGGGAAGGGCAGCAGTGCCGTGACGGATGATGCTGATAAAGCACTGCAGTGTTTTACCAGCATCCATCCGGCTTGCTCCAAGGGGGGGAACTTGTTGTTGTACCCAGGCAGCTCCATCAGCTGAAAGGACCCAGGTTACAGCAGGGGCTTGGGAATTCAGAGCCTGGTGGAGAGGGGCATGTTCTCAATGTCATCAGCATCAGGGGTTTTCCCTGGACGCTACAGTGCAAATCATGGCCCTTCATTTTCCACTTCACACCGTGCTGCAGCCCGGGCAGGGCTGTGCATCCCTTTGTGGCGTGTTTTGGGGGCTGCCCGGATCTCTCTGGGTTTGTACAGGAGTCAGCAATGTTGGTTAGATATTCCTGCAGCTTCATGGTTTTTTGGGGCTCCTTGTGGACCCTACTCCTTGTGGTGCAGAGCTGTTGTCCAGCACCGGGTTGTGCCAGTGCAGGTGTGAATCAAAATCCCTCTGTGTTTTATCTGTGCGGTGCCTTTTAGCCCTCCAGCAGACGATGTGCATACATTTCCCAGGGTAAGCATTAGCCCATATTTCAAATGCAGCGGCCAGTCTGTTAATCCATCTTAAAAGCCTGTTGGAAGTCACATTGTTGTGGTCAGTAAGTTTTCGTTGGATTCATTCCCACTGTGCGTCTGATCGGTTGTTTGTTTTTTTTCCCTAAAGAGATTTATGAACTGACTTCAAGATTTTGCTTTAAGAAAAAAACAAAAACTATCGCAACCACCCAACGAAATGGAACCAAATTGTTTCCCAATAGCATTAAGCCCACTCATCCAACTCTTCCTCTCGGTGTCTGATCTCCTTGCACTCTGTTTGGGGCACTGCTTGAGGTCAGCTTCTGGAGAGGATGAGAACCAGAGCCTGGCCCAAAGTCCACTGCAAAGCTCAGAGCACCAGGGTTGGCTTCGGTGGACTTTGTCAGGTGTTACTGCTCTCTGAAGGACTGAACTTACCACGTGGCCAGACATACAGGAACACCCTTTTGCCCAAGAAAGATTGCATCCTGTGCTTCTTGAGCACGGGTTTCTCCACTCTCAGCTTCACCCCAAAACCCCAGTTCCTGTCCATGCACAGGCAGTAGGAATGACACCCAGGAGGGTGAGCCCCAGCTGCACCGATGCCTTCAGCTGTTGGCAGTTTTATTTTTTTTTAACCAAGAAAGGAGTGAATATCTTTTGAGTCCATTTTGGATGCATTCACCTAAATGAATTGGAAATACTTTTCCTCTAATTAAAAAAAAAAAAGGGGGGGTAACTGTATGTTCTGGCTGCCGCTTCCATCTCTCTCACACTGTCCATCTACCCTTCCTACCCTCCTCCCTAAGCCAGCTGGCGTGTGCTGCCAGCCGTGCACATCGAGCCCCACGCCGCGTTAAGGTGATGGCTGCTGATGTGCAGCTGGGGCGCACGCCGTGCTTGGGATGTGGGTAGGGGGGACACGGTGCTCCCCTCTCCCTCCCGGCTGCTGGAGGTGAGCTGCAGTCACCGATGTCTCGGCACCTTTTCTGCTCAACATCGGGCTGCTTCTTCCTCCTGGAAGGAGCCCTGTGACTTGAACTCGTCTTCCCAAGGCACCTCTGAAAAAGACTGGCTGTTTGGTAGCCCAAAATTGGTGTATGTGCCCTGGAGGAGTTCACGTCTCCACAGAACATCACTCAGATCACTGCGGTAGAGCTGGTCTTGCCCCTCTGGGGAAAATATGGTGGTCTCCAAGAGAAGCTCAGATTGGATCTTTCAACTCAAAATGTAGCAGAAGCAAACCTGCAACGTGCGTGTGGCTCCTGTGTATGCAGGTTCCCTTTGGGGTCATGATGCACGCACAGCTTGGTGTGCCTGCACGTTTTAACCTGATACACATCAGCCGCTGGATTTGCTCAGGAAAGAATCTGGTCTTTGTTATCACTCATGAGAACAAGGCCTTGATCTCAGCTCTGTTAATAGATTTGTTTTCACTGGAAAAAACCTACTGGAATATGACATTGGAGCCATCCATCTGGCCCAAGGAGTCCCTGCCTGATGGGACTGAGGGCCGTGGATGCTTCCCAAAAGCTCTCTGAGACTCCACATTTTCCCTGCCCTGTGGTGCCCATCTGCTTTCGGAGCAAGGTGCCAGCAGCCTGTGCCCAAGGGTGACAGTGGCGTCAGGGCTGCAGTGGGGAGTGAGCTCAGCCCACACTCAGTGCTCACCTGCACGCCTGGTCCCAGTGCATCTGCACCAGGGGATACTCTTCGTTCATATGCTAATTTTCTTTATTCTGTTTCTTTTCTCCCCTCCACTCCCATCCCCCCCCCTTCCCCTCCGACCTGTATTTCTTTCTCTTGTCCCTTTGGTTTTCTTTGGTGAAAACACTTGAAAAGCACGCAAACGCAAACGTACGGTGCCTCCAGGTATGAAGTGCATGTGACTGAAGCTGTGTGTCATGTCACTCCTTGTTCTTCGTTTGGGACTGTAACATGCAAAGCCTTTTTTAATTAAAAAAGCGAAACCAGAAACCTCTGAAGATCAGTTTTTTTCAAAGGAATGAGTGAAAGCGCAAACCAGGCTCCTCATCCTGCTGCCTGCGAACTAACTCCATGCACCTCCATGCACATTTTAGCTATTGGTACACACAGGTGTTGGGAAACTGCCAAAATGTCGATTTAAGGAAGGAGAATGCGAGAGTGCTTGATAAGCTTGCTTTTTTTTAAGGATGATTTCTTGATGGTCTTACCAACCTCCTCCAAATCATAACAACGCTTAACAAGAAACCTTCCCTGTTCATACTTCTATTTCCCTTCTTCCATCACTCAAGTGTGTTCCTCTTCCCCCAACCCTTTTTTTCCCTATCCATCAGTGTACCATGTATCTCACGTCATGCTGTAGGAGCTGTGCCCACCAGGTTATACCACGTCTGCTGCCTTTGTTTTTGTGAGAGTTGGTGGTGGCACCGTGGGACACATCAGTGGTAGTGCAGAATTAAATCACAGCAGTGGCCGTGCCTGCTTTTGAGGAGGAGGGAGAGACTGAATGCAGGTCTGGTATGCTAACTGAAATGATCACTCAGGATTTCCCCCCAGTAATCCAGTTTGAGGTTTGATAAAGGGATATTCCATCTCAGCAGGGTTATTATGTTTTAGTTTTTCCTTCTGAGACCTGGAGCCAAGCAGTTATTTGTCCCAGTTGTTCCTTCTGAGACTTAACTTTTTGGGATCTGTCCAACCAAAAAGACATGTAAATGGCTGGGTAAGATTTATTACAAATAACGTTATCTCAGGTTCTGCAAAAAAGGGTATATCAAATTATAGGCGTATTTTATATGAGGTAGATATCTGAAGGTGTAGGAAAGTCAATATTTGAAGATGTGGAATAAATGCAAGCCATTAATTCCACATCTTCAAGACTGTGGGCCAAGCTCTGTTCCTAGAGCAGTTTAAATCTTCACTGGATGCATTAACACCATTAAGGCTGATGTGATTTAGTGCCCGATTTCCAAACCTGGTTCCAGTTTCCACAGATGCAAGTTTTACCGCCTTAGTGAATCGCACTTACCACTTTGTCTGTGTGCTTAATTTACAGCAAATTGCATCAGTGATTGCAAGTGTAAGATTATGAATGCATGCTACGTTGTGCAGAACAGCAGCCTGCTTTGAGAATTGGGCACTTTTCTACCGCTGAAAGTAAAATAAAACCACAACTCTTCCCTTCCAGTTCTTATATTAAAATATTTTATAAGCTTCATAAATGTTCTCAGTTATGAAGAACAGCTTAGGCTGGAGACATAAAGTCATGGTGAGGGTAATAACTGGCTCCTCGTAGGAACTCCAGCACAGCATGGAGACTCATTTTAGTCCCCATCCCAGTATCCATCTCCTTGTCACCCTCTGCTTAATCGCTCATACTGGGGCTGTTCAAAAAAATCATCATTGTCTCTGTGTGTGTGTTGTGTGTGTGTCTGTGTTTGCTCCTGTGTACTGTTGTGTGCTGCTGCCCTCTTTGTGTTGTGGGGTTTTGATGATGTCCTGGCCGGAGGCATGATATCCCCCACTGTCCCCAAATGCTTGAACGTTATCTGTGCTACCAGGAATAGCAAATTCACTTTCCTTTTGGCTGGGCGAGCCTGTAACTGGAGTTAGTGTGGTGTTTCTCTGTGCAGTTCTGGGGTGGGTGACGGGAAGCAGCTATAGGTACCGCTGGGTCCCCTGCAGCAGCCGGCGATGCAGATGTGTGCTCTGGTGGGTAGCATGAACTGTGTGTGCTCCTGTGGTGTGCAGATCTTCTCACCTAACTCCCCTTTAACCAAAACTTGCTTCCCTTGCTAACAACTGACACACGGACTGGGAGGAGAGAGAGAAAACATGAGCCGCCCCAACCAGAGGTCCTTTCTCCATGCCTTTTGAGGACACGATGGCACCAGCTCCACCTGTCCCCGAGCACACACACCAGTGCAGGGTGCCCTCCATCCAGCGTGTTACAGCAAGGCTCAGCTAAAGTGCCTTGCAGAGCCCTTAGTTAACAGGCACTGTTTTTTCTTTGAGGTTCTGGTGAATTCATGCAATGCAGTAGCAGTTTTCCAAGCTGCTCTTGTAATGGCAGGTTAGACTGAGTGCTCAGTTCAGATTAAATTTTAGGTCAAGTATGTGGCTGATTAACACACTTTTTTAATAACTGTATTTTCAGTAAAGCATTTTTTTTTTCCATCATGCATCTCCCATGCCCACCACCCTACAGCAGAAATAGCAGAAACAGGGAATCTCCATGTTTGCTTGTGTGTCCCCACCTTTGCATGGAAGCATCTATGGTGGCTCAAGAGCTTGTCACCTTCATCACAGTGTGGACCTCATGTTATGGGCTAGTGCAAAGAAAGGACCCTTCTGGGGTCCTGAATCCTCCAATATAGCTAAAGGGGTCTTGAGCTCTGAGTTGCATCGAAGCCTTGCATTTGTGATCCCAGCTGGAGAAAGTAGGGCTCGTGTCCTGTGTTCTGCTGCTCATGGACTTCTCTAGGAAACTGACTGCCTGAAGAAAAATAGTTGTGCCCTCTTCATGCACATTGTGCATGATATTTTGTACCTGTACCACTTTCTCCCATCTCGGAATGAAGCTCCAAACCCTGCAGTGGGTTTGAATGGAGGTGGCAGCCCAACACTTGCACTGCGCCAGTGCACCAAGGTCAGCTTCTTCCTGGCGTCTTGAGTGAAGAGGATCATTAATTCATCAGATCAGGATGTGCTCTTCTCTGGGTGGAAGTGAACAGAGCCGGACTGGGGAGCTGAGCCAAAATTTTCAGGCCTATTTTTATTCTTTTCTCCATACTTAGGATTGGAAATTTTTCTGATTGCCTCAATTTTGTGAACACCGAAGCTGTTCTGCTGAACAACTGCATTTTGAGTATGTGCCTTGCGCATGCAGAGGAAAGGCTTTTCCAGTTGCTTTTTTCAGTTAGAAGAAAACTGTAAAACTGTGTCTTAATGGCTGGAAAAATGTGGGTATAAATATCCTTGCCTTTATTTTATGGTTAGCAACAGCCCCATTTCTTACAGCACCACAGCCAAGACCAGTCTGCGAGGAGAGTGCAAGCACTTGCAATGCTTTCCTTCCAGTCCTCAGCTGCAGTTTTGGGGCAGTTTGAGTAGATCCTCCTTGCTTTCATTAAAACCAGCATGGTTTGTTTTCCAGCAGACACAAACAGACCTTTCACGGGGGTTGTGGCCCTTTGGGCTATCACCCCAGCCGCACAGCACCCCATCCAGCCTACATCCCATCCTCCTGCTCGCCTGTCGCAAGCACAACCCGAGGCAACAGCTCTGCTGACTTCACACCCCCTAGGCCAAGTCATGATGTGTAGCATATCAGCAGTTTGACATTGGCATGCTGGTGGCCCAGAAAGGATCTTGCAGCAAGCCACAGGCTGGGCCCTATAGGCCTCGACCCCAAATGCAAAGTCCCTGAGCAAGCTCTGAAGTCGATGCTGCTCTTCCCCATTGTGTGCAGTGTTCTCCACCCTTCCTCAACACCTCCAGCTCACATCAGTCCCACCTGGGGCCTGACTGAGGATACTTCAATGCAAAATGTTTATGGAGCGAGCCCCAGGCCTGAAGGCCGCAGCACGCCCTCTGCTCTGCGCAGTCAGGCTTCCTCTTCTGAACCAAAGAAAGCGAAGGTGGAAAAGGGAGTTAATTTAGTGGCTTTCAACACAAGATAAAGAAAAGAAAAACAGTGTAGTAACTTGTTTTTATTTTTTATTTTTTAATTGTTCACCAGGATTTCCATTGTCAGTCTCTTTTTAATGAGAAAGAAAAGAAACCCTGCCTTCATCTCAGATCCAGATGGCAATAATATGTGATTATGCCTCTTTTTGGGGGCAAAACCTGACACAGACAGCAGGGAACCAGCTAATCTTCACCCAGAGCACACTGCCTTTTCTCCTGGGATGCTCCTGGCCTCAGGTCCCTGTCCCCACTGCCTCCCAGGCTGCTCCCTCTCACCCATCTCCCTGCCCTGAGAGCAGCAGGGTTGAGTTTTCTCATCTGCCCCCAGCACTGGAGCCTCTCCCCACTTGATACACAGCCAAAGCACTGACCTCCAAACAAACCACTGCCCACAGGCAGTAAAACAGCTCCTGCCAAAACACCGCTGTGCTGCTCAGAGACCCTGGCAGCCTCTTTGGGAGGTTAAGAGCCCGGTGCAGCAGACAAGTTTCTCTCTCTCTCTTGCTGTCCCTCTTTCTCTTCCCCACCTCTCTGCTGCAGGGTACTGCTGGAAGCAGCAGGCAAACCCCCTCCAGCCTTCCCCACCTGTCCCCTGTTGCAGTCGGTGGCACAAAGCTGGTTCTAATTGAAAGGATGGGGCAGCGGGTAAAGCTTCCAAGGTGGGAGGCTCTGAAATCAGCTGTGCCTGAATATTAACCACCTTTCTTCTCTCCCTCTAGACTCATCCCGCCTCTGAACCAGCTGGAGCTCCTGAGGAACCTGAAGAGCAAATCGGGACTAACATTCAGGTTAGCAGCAGAGTTAGGAGAGCTTGGAAAGCTCACACTTCACTACCTTTTTTTTTTTTATCTCTCTTTTTTTTTTTTTTTTTTTTTTTCCTCCCCTTTCCTGCCTTTTGCATATTGACAACCTTGAAGATGTGAGAGGTTTTGGCAGCTGATCCCCATGGGTTGTTCAGCGACCTCCTCCCTATCCCTCTTCCATGCTGCACATGCATTTCTTCAGCCTAATTTGTCTCTGGAGTAATGTTACAGTGCTTGGCTGAAAATGCAAAGTTGTATTTTCAGAGGTTCAGATCAAGGTAGTGTTCCCAGTTTTCCTCTGACCTTTCTGTTCTTCACCACCCTCAGAGGAGACTCAAGCCCACGACGTGCTAATTCATTCCCTGTTCCCTCCAACCTTTCCTCGCCTCCCCCTGAGAGCAGGCAAGATGTTAGTGGTGAGAAAACGAAAAGGGACACCCTCATAGTCTCTTGCCCCAGACCATACAGCATGTCCTGATTTCCTATGACTTCATAACCAGGTTAAAAAATCACAGGTCCCACTGAGTTGGAACACAGCACATCGTGGTGGTGGGTCAAACAAGCAGTGTTGCTGTGAGCATCCTCTGGGAAACCATCCTGGTTTCCAGACCTGCAATGTGAATCCATCAGGCCAAGCCTGACGTTTCCGTGTGGCAGAACAGTCACCATAGCCATGCCCCATGCTCTCTGCTGATCCCACAGCATCTCTGTTGGGGGAATACCAATCAGTGTCTGCCAGAAGCATCACCTCAGTTTTGCTAAATTTGCTGTGGCGAGGTATAAATTACTGCCCCAGAAGGCCAGGCATCCTGCAGCTTAAACAAGTACTCAGGAAGGGTCATGTCTTGTGGTTCAAGCAGGCCAGGGTTTCCTGTTTGGTGAAAGGGGAGCTGCAGACCCCTGGGGATGGAGCAGAGATGCTGGCCTCGCTGCAGCAGGGCTGCTGGGCTGAGACAGGACCTGCCCCAGGGCTGCGTGTCCCACCAGGGCACGGAGATCTGGAGGCAAATGGGTCTGATGGCCAAATTTAAAGTGTGAATATCTGAGATAGTGCCTGGGGCCGGGCTTTGAAACTGGACAGAGCAATGAGTAGAGGGCAGGGGGGTGTTTTTTAGTCTCTCCAGGCCGCTGCCTTCAGCACAAGGGACAGGGTTTGGGGTCTGTGCAGATCTCAGGGTCTAAGCTTGGGGTGGAGGCAGGACCAGGCCTTGTACAACATCACGCTGTGAGGCAGTCGAGCTCCTCCTGCCCAGCTCTTCTTGCAGTCCAGTTTGTCCCCACCGGAGACAGTCTGTGCCAGGTGCCAGAGGAAGCAGACTTTTCTCTGCTGAGACACACAATCTGGTCCCTCTCTTCTGGAGTTGCAAGGGCAAAGCTGGTTCAGGGCTGGTTTTTGCAGTTTCCTGCTGTGAAGGTGTGAATAGTTGAAAGCAGAACAAGTTTTCCTCATTGCTGCAGAGAAATGCCACTAAGCTGCCTGGTCAGTGAAATGGATTTTTTTTTTTTTTAGTGTGGCCTTATGTTGGCTTGTGGTGCTATGTCTATCCTTTTGCAGGTGGTGATTTTTCAGGACAATCAAGTGGTTTGGGATCTCAGAAGGAGACTGACTGCAAAAGTTGTGGTTCCCTAATCCCTCCACAGTGTCTTTGCCAGCTAGTTTGGCAAAGTATCTGCCAAAGGCTTTGGAGGCAGAAAGGATGCTAGGGGTGCCAGGGCCTTGGGGCCAGGGGTCTGTACCCCTTCCCACCAACACCCCCCCAGTACTACGCATTAGCACTGGGAGCGAAGCTGTGCATCAGCAGGTCTAATATTAGCTCTGTCCTGATGGCCAGGAAGGATAAAGAGATACCCCAGGGTCACAGGAGATGTTCAAATCCTTCCCTACATGCAGAAACCACTCAAGGCCACGCATTTCCAAAGGAAGGGGCCGCTCTCTGAGCCCACAGAAGTCCTCCTGTGCTCACACAAATCACACAGCCGTGAGGTGTCTCAGTCCTGTGTAGGCACAAGGGTGGGTTGGGATCAACTCTTCAGCCCTGTGCATTGTATGTGTCTTCTCTGAGGTTGTGTGAGTCTCCAGTGATCTCCTGTCCAGGCCAGAAACTCCAGGAATTAAGCGCTCCTTTCCCTCTCTTCTGTCCACAACTTTCCACTTAGCTGTATTGTTTGGTATTGTCTTTTCGTTATGTTTTAACAGTGAAGCAGCAACATCTGTTGCCACCTGACACCATGCTAATGTACTATTGCTTCTGTTTAAAGGAAAGAGCAGCAGCCCGAACCATCGCCAAGGTCTGTATCACTGCCAGCACGCCATCCCCATGCATTACCCGTAGATCTCTATGTACGTGTGTGCGTGTGTGTACCATGTCGTGGCGCCATCGAGGGAAGCATTCTAGGTATTGACGTGCTTTTTCTGTGCTGTGGCAGTCCAATGTATCTACGTGTAACGCTGGACCTTAAATCAGATCTTCCTTCCAGTCTGCCTGGGGCTGTGGCTATGAGGATAGCGAGGCTGTAGGGGGAGAGGGACAGCGGTGGGCAGCACGGGGAGAGCTGGCAGACCTTATCCGGGGCGACAGCAGGGCTCTGGTTTATGCTGCTTTCTTTTCTGTCGCTGCTGGAGTTGTAGCTGAAACGGTTTAAAGCAGGCTCAGGGAGTGGGTGATGCCTCGCCTGTGTCCTCACCTGGTGTCGTGGGGATGTGGGAGCACAAAGCCATCACCGCCGAGCTGCCAGCTCCTGAATGCCTCTGGCTGCAGGGCACAGAAGGGCTCTCTGACACAGCACCACGTTGGGTGGCAGAGACACGCTGCCCTGCACGTCCCTTTGGCCTCCCACCCTGCGGGTGAAGCACAGCCCCTGCCCTGTCTTTGAGTCCACATGCTCAGCTGGGCACCTCCGAGATGTGGCAAGTACCTTCCCAGGGCAGCCACAAATCTGACCTCAGGGAGAGCTTTGGCTATTCACATGTCCCAGGGAAAGCAACGGGTCAGGTGTTTGGGATACTTTTGGGATACTTTTTGTCCTGTTAGAACTATTTAACTATTTAATTCTGGAAGTTTTCCTCTATTTTCCCACTTCTTTCAAGAAGTAATTCTAGGATTGAATCTCCTTTTTTTTTTTTTTTTTTTTTTTTCCTTAGGAAACAAGACACAAAACTGATGATCTGTGGAGGTCATCTGCTTGGCTTTCAGATTTTCCATCTCATATCTCAGAACTTAGCTTACAGCTTAAATATTGCAGATATTGCAGACATGTTTTTCAGAAGCATAACTACAACCCGGCATTTTGCAGATGTAACTTTCTGCTGTGCATTTTAGCTTATCTGAGGACAGAAACTAATTTTTTTTTCCTAGCGCAAAATCCAACCAAAGATGTCTGGGCAGATACAGTGCCAACTAAAGGAAAGAAATTTCATCTTTCCTTCTTTGTTTCCCTCCTTCTTCCCTTCCTTCCCCATCCCCTATTCTTTTTTTTTTCTGTCTTTCATTTGAGCTTTTCTTTGCAAGCAGAACCTCCATAGCACTCCATCCACTCCCTGCCAAGTAAATCAAATCACCAAGATCATGTTTCAACTAGCCAGAATTTTTATTTATTTTTTGTTCTTATTTGGGGTATCTGCTAGCGCAGTGAGAGTGAAGGCAGCCTCCATCCATCTTTATTAAAACAGGGCAGTGCTCTCTGGGAGCAGAGCAAGGCTGAAATCTTGGCCACCTGCCCTTGGCATCAGGAGGGACAGAATTTTAACCCCAGGCCCTGGCTGCTTTACTGCCCCATCTCAGCCAGCACGTACACTGGCTGCATCAAAGGGTAAATCCACGTTCCTCGCAGCCACATGACTGCAGCAAGAAGAAATCTCTCTTCAACCCAATCAGCTCCATAGCTGGAGAAATCTGGGGACGGATGGTCCCTCATAGGGTCACACCAGCCTGCGTCCCTGCAATCGCAGGCACTGGTCTTACTTCTGCGGGTATTTCCCTTTTTAGCTCTGCCCCATCTCACAGGGTTCATTTTCAGCACTGAGTACAATAGGTTAGACGGAATATTTCTTCACAGAAGTTGCAGGTTTTTCCTGTTCATTTTCAAAATTGCTTTCTTAATCTTCTGTCGCAGAAAGAAGTAAAAATAACCTTTCACTGCCCTTTTTCAGAGTATTTCTTACTATGTATAGCTTCTTCATCAGGGTAATATCCAAACACTGCTTTTCTGCTCCTGTATTTGTCTCTGGTGACACCGATGGTGCTGTTGCCATCCCTTGTAAGATGCTAAACCTGAATCCAGGAGTGCTTAAGCTGAGGTCTGTGGCTGCCGTATATGCGACCACAGAGGACTTTCCAGATTGTTCAGCTCAGCTGACAGAGCAAAGCCAAAGCTCTTTCCTTCTTGTTTCATTAGGACAACATCTCTTCTACCTGCTCCCGCTGCCCTTTTCTTTCTGATAACGTCTCAGACCTCAGGAAGGCATTTTGCACACATGCCCCTATAAAAAGAGGGGCCACAGGCCAGCTCTTTTCCTGAATAAAAGTCTCTGAATCTCTTACAGTCCCACCCACTTTGATTTCCAGCAGCCTCACAGTGATGCTCAGTGTGTTATCCTGACTGTACACAAGAAAACTCATCCCCTTTGCCAGCCCACCCGACAGGGTATCACCCAGCCATGATCTGTTTCACGTGGTGACTTTTTCACGTAGGAAACTCCTTGGGTTGAATCATCTCTGCTAGCAGACCCCAGCACTGTGCTGTTACTGCTTTGGCCAATGAAGGATTTACCACTTTCCATTTCACTGCAGTGGTGAAATGTATATTCTCTCATCTAGGCATAGCTGCATTTTGCTCTGATTGTGCCTATGTGTAGGGAGTGGCTGATTTCCTATATCCACAGCAGACATCCTGCAAAGTCCTTACAGCAAACAGAACAGAAATGGCTTTTCTGCTGTGCTGCTTCTTACTATATTTGAAGTCAGAGCAGAGATGCTGGCCCGGCTCGTGGGAACACACTGTGCAGAACAAGCATTGCCTTGCCTGATTCAGGAGCATCCACAGTGCCCTTCCAGCCCATGGGGTCTTGCTTGTGTGTCAGCAATGATGCTGACCTCTGACTCCAGTGCTGCCATGGCTATGCTGATTTCTGTCGAGGCAGCACTGGGAGAGCTGCTGCCTGGGCTGGGAGGACACCGGGAGGTGATCGGGTTAGCATAGCGGAGGCTCGGGGTCACCTGGAATGACTCGGGTGGCCTTTGGTTGGGTCTTGGCGTACACTGGGGCAGCCTGTCTGGGAGACAGGTTCTGACCTTTCTCTGTCATCTCTCTTTTGTTTCCCACCGTGAGCTTGTCTGCATCCATCTCTGACCAAGTGCTGGGCAGCCGCGTGCTGACCTGCTCTGGGGGGACAGGAGCTCAGCTCCCATGACGCAGAAAAGATGCTGGCCTTTTGCTACAGACCCCTTCACCCTTTCTATTTTCCTCCCACTTTTTAAAACTGCTTACAGAAACTCTTCTATTAGCAATCGCTTTGGGCACTGCATCCACCCGGTGCTGTGCATCGGCCGGGAGGAGCAGCCGCCTGCTGCACAAAGTGAGCAATTTGGAGAGGCTGACGGGGTTTTGGTTACTCGTATGCTAATCGGGCTGAAAATTTACTGTGGCATCTTGTCTCTGTTTATTTTGTCTTCTGATTGTAATGTCAAAAAGGCAAACGGATGGTTAGCCAGGGCTACGGAGGCTCCTGTATGAAATGTGTGCTCCAGATGCTCCTTCCCAGATGGTTTGGTACACATCTGAAGGCAGCCACGACCAGATTTGTTCCTCTTGTGTTTTCCAAAATATGACTGGGCAAAAAGCTAAAAATTAACGAACCAGATGATCACAGTAATGCATTCATATCAGAAAAAAGAAAAAAAAAAAAAAAAAAAGAAAAAAAAAAAGAAAAAAGAAACATAAGGAGGAACTAGGAAGCTAAAAGTCAGATTACTTTGTCCAGCATGAGTTAAGCTCTATAGGTAATGAGAGGAACCTCTTTAAAAGGTTGTCCTCAGCTGTGGTTTGTCCTCAACCCTAATGAACCCAGCAAGACCTTGGCTGTTATATTGGGTGAATGCTGGACTGGGCTACTTTGTAATGTGTATGTATATCTGTGCGTATATCTCTCTATATCAGTGTATGTATATGTCTGTCTGAGATACACACGACACTAATAGCTCTGCTCAGGGGTGTGATTAAGGCTTTTGTACGCACTGGAGGATGCCTTTGGTTGGCTCATTGGGCCCCTGCTCCCCCAGCCTGGGGTGGCACCAACCCCTGCTGCCTGTGGGAGCCGGTGTCAACCCTAGGAGCCCGCAGGGCTGTGTTAGCCTGGGTTGGTGTTTGGCCTTTTAACCGATTAAAC
This sequence comes from Aythya marila, assembly GCF_965140915.1. Lineage (NCBI taxonomy): Eukaryota > Metazoa > Chordata > Aves > Anseriformes > Anatidae > Aythya > Aythya marila. The sequence continues at coordinate 2,255,047 of NC_139057.1, forward strand.
CAGTGTCAGAGACTCATGCTGGGACTGACAGTAATCTGGAAATAATCAGTTGCCTTTAGGGGAGCGGATTATTTGCACGGAAGGGACTGCATCTTTCTGTAGGGACTGCAGAGGAGGTGGGGAGCCCGGGGAACCCATCCATCCCCCCTGGGCTCTGCATGCTCAATATCTCACCCCATGCTATGATGCCCGGACCCCAGCTCCAGGACAGCCCCAGTAGTGCCACCAGTCCTGGGGACGTGGGGTCCTGCTCTGAGCACCCAGGAAGGGGAGAGTGGCATCGCCTGAGCTTGCACCTAGCACGAAGCAGTAGGAATTTCTACAAATTCCTTCTGTGCATGCCCACGAGCTCTTCCGACTGCTGAATTTGAGCTGAAAACGAGACTGGGTTTTTGTGCCCTTCATCCTTTTCAGTCTGCCTGTGAATTCAGCAGGGAACGCTGGTGGGCAGCTGCGTGCTGGTGCCTGGGGGGGGTGAATTTGGGCCACCCCATCACCCTGCCACAGGCAGAGGGCTGCTCCGTGGCCTGGAGAACCCTCATGGGTGGCAATCTCTGGGCAGGGCTCACGGAGCCGTGGTGGGGTGTCCACAAAGCCTGAATCACCCCAAAAGTGTTAGGGGCCATTGGACAAGCACAATGAAAATCAAGCATGTGAACGCTGATGTTCAAATGCCTTCCTGTAAAGGACTGCACCACACTCCATTTTTTTATATGGATTTTTTTTTTTAATGCCAGGCTTAATGTAATGCTATTACCTTTATGAGTAGTGCAAATAATTCAGAGATTAACTAGCTCACTAGGTGAGATTTTTTTATTTTTTATTTTTTTTAAGAATAAATTCAACCATTTCAGGTGTTGCTGGAGAATACAAATTAAATTTTTGGCTCTCCATACTCCATAAAATTAAAATATGATCTTTTTTATCTATTTAGAGGAAGAAGAACATACTTTTTGTTCCCAATGCAGTTGGAAATTGTCTTCCTGTAGGACTCATTCAATTGTAGATAAACTGATGCCACCAATTCAAAGCAGGATGTGTCATTTCTAATAATGACATTTATTGACCACAGCAAGACAAGTTTCAGACACCACCTTAATTAATTTTTTTAAAATTTAATGCTCAAGCATAAAAATCCTGTCATGAACGTGACCCTCACGTCAGCTGTCTTTTAAACCTAGAGTCAGTAATCAAAAGTTTCCTGTCTGGCATTTGCTTCCAGGTCTAATTTTTACTCTCCCCTCATTTCCAGTAAAAGCAAACCGTGCAGGGAGTCACTTTGCGGATGCTGCTCAGGAAACTCTAGGTACCACGGGAAATGCGTCGCACGGAACTAATCAAAAGCTGCACGGCTCATTCTCCCTCTACCCTGCTACCACCCGTTCTGATCACTTCTCTGCTTAATAGAGGTACTAGATGAGTAAAATAAAAGTGAAAGAGCCTCCCCATTGCCCGCTCAGAAATTAGCGGCGTCCTTGTCTGCTTATCATGCAGAACTCATTGAATCACAGAGATGAGGATGGGGAATTTGGTCTGGGCTAGCAAGCCAGTGACTGTTCAGCAACAAAGGAGGCAAGGAAACAAAGTTTAACAAATGATGGAAAATTAAAAAAAATAGTAATCTTTTTGTTTTTTTAAATCAAGACCCCTTCCTCCCCATCGCTCCATCCCTCCTCAGGGTCCAGAGAATCCTTGCAAATTGAATTGCACTGCACAGCGATACGAAGTTAGTAGCACGAGAAATGCCAGCTTCCCCCTCCACTCAATCACCATCCCTTTGGCTCTCTGAACACTGCAAATTGACCTTTCCTAGTCGTGTGGCCTTTAGAAGCCACGGCTTGCCTATCTAGCACCTCTACTACGCAGCTAGAGAAGGACTAATCTTAGCCTGTCCCACCAGACGTAGGGGATACGGGTTCTCCTTAGCCTTGACATTGGCCTTGTGAATGGGTCTGTTTCTAGATCCAGTGGGGAACAGGCAGCTAGAGCAGAACGTTTTGTACCAGCCGTGTTTTCATCTTTTCCATCAAGTCGACAATTGCTAGGTGGCTTCAGAGAATTCCCAGGGAGCATCCCTTAGCGCACCCATCTGATCACCACAAGGGCACACAGATACATGTGTTATTTTCCTTGTGTATAAAGATATCTACTTTCGTGCCTGCACTGGAAGAATCTTCCCCTGCCCCAGACATTGCTTTTCGGCAGCAGACATGCACCTTCTTGAACTACCAATGCCCAGAGTTTGCATGCTTTGAATGCTGGCAGGTGAACCCCATCAGCTCTTCCCCCCAGGCCAGGCAGGTGAAAGCCCAGGAGGGGCAGGGCACTGAGTGATGCAGCATGTTTGTGAAACTGGATTTTTGCATGCTCTTTCTTGGAGTCCATTTTAATTCTCAAAATCACCAGTCTCTGTCTCCGTCAGAAAGCCGATAAACTACAGTTATATTAAAAAAAAAATAATAAAAAAAATATGTATCTCTGATTTTCTCCATTAATTGTTCCAACTTATATCTTTTCCTTCCTTGCTATTTTTTTTTCCCTTGCTGGTTACTTTTATTACGTGTCAGACTAGAGGCTAAGGCTCGTATCTGAGACTTGTGTGTACCAGAAGCTCAGAAGTAACGTGGTAAATCCCATCTCTGAGTGGGTAACAGAGTCAGGGGGCATGACCTAGATTTTATGACAGCAGTTCTTGTTTGATAGTCATGATGGCAGGTTTCTGATAGGAAATTCTACTGTACCTGGATAAATAGCCTGAATCTTTGAGTTAGCCTCTTGCTAGGTGTTTTGATGGTACTTTAGCACTCCTTGAAATTCATCCTTGAAAGGACTGGTTTAAATATTGGGTAATTATCAGTTGCATGGACAACATTTCAATACATTTCCAAAAAGCAAAGATTTGTTTAGTAGCCTAGTTGGAAAGTTTATCATATGTTCTGTAGTGTTTCCATTTGCCAGGTGAGGTTGTTTTATCCTTGGAGGATGAAATGTAATGCGGGCAGGGACTCCTCCCAGAGAAAGGCTCCTTTCATTGCTTAGCACTGAGGTTGGTTTGGGCAGAGTTTAGGACAAGCAGTGATGTTTGTAATGCTCTCCTCTCACCTGTCCGTGTCCAGTTCTGTTTTCTGGAAAATCAGCCACTCTGATCTTAATGTCTTCCTTGCATGTCTTTCTAGGCATGAATTTTTAATTGGTAAAGCCAGTATATTTTTCCTATGTTCTACTGAATTCCTTCCTGCTGTGGTCCTCATTTCATCTCCTCCATCTTGAGTTCTGTGAGGGAAAGGGAGGATGAAACAAATTATTATCTCAAGATCTTCTTAATCCATTGGAGACCTTGTAAAGGGGGATTATGGAGTGTGCTTCATGCTACAAAGGAGTCTTTAATTTTAGAGTAGGTACAAGGGCATCTTTGTTACTTGCATCATGAATATAGTGTTGTACACACTGTGCATTAGTAAAACTGTGGGTCAACCCTAGAAGGACATAAAAATAATTGAAATATCTGGATTTCCTGGACCCCTGGGCTACCTGCCTGCAGTCAGCCACTGCACAGACTCTTAGGGGCAGATGCCAGCACATCAATGCATCTAAGGCTGAGTGCTAAGGAGCCTTCATCTAGGATGCATATAATGAAATCACAGTGAACAACGAGGCAATCATTGAAAACTCATTGTAGGTAAATTAATAGAGAACTTTTTAGGAGGCATGGTTTCGTAATGTACTAAACCAATGATCTCTGGTCAATAAACACAATAATGCGTGCATTTCTTAGACACCAGTGTAACTATACCAAGCCAGATTAGTAAGTCTATCATGTTCTGCTTTGTAAGAGACTTTTGAACCTGATAGCAGGAGGAAATGGCACACAGAGCAGCTTAGGAAAGGTGTTTGCAGAGCCCTTGACTGGCCTGCAGGTCTGGGTGCAGCATTTCTTAAAGTCTTGTTCAAGAAATAATCATCCAAGCTTGAAGACTTAATCTAGCTGTTTTTCTATGCTCCGGTTGAGCTGGCAAATAGCTAAAGGCTAGGAAGATGCAGGACATGTGCAGTGTGGGTTTTGACAGTGCCCAACATCAGTTTGGGAAAATAAAAACAAAAAACAAACTAAAAAACCTCTCTGTGTTAGGAAGAGCGGGATGAGAGCATAACAGAGATGCTGCAAAATATCAAAGACCAGCATTAGTGATGTGTTTGGATCTGGTGTCCCTTTGCTTGCCCAAGGCCCCGCATCTGGCCAGACTTAGGTGGTGGCTTCAGGGACAGTGCCAGTCTTTCCAGCTGTGATTTCAGTGACCTCCTTCAACCCACACCTAACACCACAATTGTGAGGAAGAGAAGAGGATTACTCACCAGGACATTGATCATTGGCTGAATTTTCTTTTTGTTTTTCTTATGCCCAGGTTGCTCTTCTTCTAGCAACTACATTTGCAGGGCTGAGTTCACCTTCACAATGGCTTTTCTGAAATCACTGGAGGTAAATCAGGCTTGAGCCTGGTCCTCTGGTGATTTCTGCTCTAGCCATGGCGAGCCCTGCACACACAGACATACTTTCCTTGCCTTAATGTCCCCAGTAATTGCTTTCTGCCCAGTGATTCATAAAGGCAATCATTCACTCCTGGCTCTCCTGCCTGGTTTTAACAAGCTGTTCTCATGCGCCATGAGCTCAGCACAAGCTCCGGATGGAATAACAGCCTCATTTCCCAGCAAGAGATAACCTGCTTCTCCTGGCCATAGCTTTTCAGAAGAAACACTTTTACTGGCTGAGGTGGATCTGAGCCATGACAGCCTAACTCAGTTTGGCCTACAAAAAGAAAGAAGAGAATGAAGCAATTGCTCAAGTGTAGTTTAAAATCAATGGCAAGAAGTTACAGGTGATTATTTTCATTGATCCAAAATTTCTGCTAATATTATAGTCTATATTTTAAAAAGTGCTGGTTTAATACCATGGAGGACTATGGAATGAACCCCTGTACCAGAGGGGTTCAGACAAGAGCTCAAGCCCCCAGCATCCTAAGGAGGCTGGGTGGCAGCTCATTTAAAGGTTAATTTTCATGCATTTTCCTGCTGAGTGCTGGGCCACTAAAGCAGTGAGCAGCCTTCTGTCAACTGCTGGGGATAGGGATCAATCCTTACATGCTCCTCCCTTGGGGGCTCTCGGTTTTCTGCCTGGCCACAGAAAAAAATAAAAATAAAAAAAAAAATGTCAATTCAGCTTCTTGGATCCTTTGTAAATTCAAGCCAAGATTTGAAAGTCTTGTGAACCTTCCCTGAAGTCAGACCGGAAACATTTATAATAGCTGCCAACTTAAAGTAGTTACAAAGATCCAGGAAGTAAAGCACATCCTATTACGCTGCTACGGCTTCCCATAATCTCTGATTACAAAGCCAGCGTTTATTTTCCCTTCCCTTCCCCCTGGAACAAGCAAGGTGCGTGCAGTGTGCCCACGCTGCTCTCACCATCATGACTGCAAGCTTTGATTCGTGTTGTGTGTGGCTGGATTACCGCTCTCCTCGTGTTCATGTCACCCACACGTATGATGTCCACTGAACCCAAGTCCATTTACCACTGAGTGACACCTAAACCACTTCTCTGGCACGCTCTGTGTCACTTTGCATGACTTTCTGGTTAAACGAGAACATGATCTTGGATTAGCTGACAACACACATCTCTCTGTATGTATTTGTTTCTTTTGGACTCTTGCCCGCCAGCTCCTGCAGACCCCAGCAGCATCCCCCTCTGCAGGGATTGGGCTTGCATGCGAATTCCAGGTGTCGTTTCCAGTGAGAGAATTGCATGGCAGAAGGAAAACTTCAGTGAATTGTTCATATTGTCTCATGTTGTCCTTGTTGAAACAACAAAGTTCCATCAGGTGTCGGGTTTTTGTCTGAGGAGTGAGTGCTCAGCAACAAAACCCACCCAGACCCTAATTGTTCATCAGATTTCTACGAGAATTTTTAAAATATAAAAGTATTGCACCTCGTGCTATCAGGCTTGAAAACCTTCCCTCAGATTCCTCCCTGAGCTCAATGCTTTCTTTTTGGCCTTTTGTGGGTCTTGCAGTCATCTGCAGCACGTTTACTGTGGAAATGGAAAGGGCCCCAAAGCAAAGGCCCTGCTTTACTCAGTGATAGGCAACTGGGTTCGTGCTGAAATTGGTGATGGGAGCAACAGGGATGAGGCACAAAGAGATTGTTTTGAATTCTGAATGTTCATGTTTTGCAATTTTTTTTGGTGTAAAACTTATTTTAAAAAAGGCTGGATAGTTCAATGCATTAATGCTACTGAAATGCAGTAGATTCCAGAATATTATTTTTTAAAAATTAACTAAAATCAAGAAAAAAAATCCAAACGGCCTATTTAGGATGAAATGACAAATAAAATCTCAATCTGGCTTCTCACCCAGGAAACACAGAGAAAGAATTGCTTTTCAACGTTTGGTTGCTGTGTATGGTGCTGTTGGTAGCATCAGGGCCCAAAGCTCACATCCAGAAAGGTATTTGGGCACATGCCTGCTCCTGGATTCCTGTACGGATTTGTGCCTCCCGTCTGATTTTCAGCTGTGCTGAATGTCTGCTGGCCCCTGGCTTTCAGATGCATTTTGCAGGTGGCCACTGTGCTGGAAATTAAATCTCCAGCACCCCTCTCTGCAGTTTCACTGAATTAAAAATGCATCATTAATTGGATGCATTTTTCTACTTTTCCCTTTCTACTCGAAACTTGATCACGAGCAGATTTTATTTGCATCCTTCGGCCTGCAGTTGTTGCCCAGCCAATGCTCAGAGGCAGCCCTGTCCTGCACTGGGCAATGCCAGCAAATGCTGCCTAAGCACCTTGCTGCCCGTGTAAATGTTCCGTGTCTCACAATGTGAAGTGACTTTGTAAAAATAGCACCTTCTTACTCAACAAATCTGCCCCCCGTGTGTCTTCAAGTCACGCCTTCTTCCTCTCCTGACAAAAACAAATGTCTGGTGCTGTCAGCGCAGCTGATGCAGCTGGGAGGAGGGAGCTGCAGTTTGCTTTGCTTCAAACAGCAGCAGCAAAGTTCTGGTTGAGGAACCTTGTGCTGGGTTTGAAGGCAAAGGAGGAGTGTTTGCTTCTGAGTTTTAAGGTGGCATTGCCGAGAGACAGAAAAAAAACAGGCCTTTGGTTGGTGACCCGGAAAGCCGACATGGAAATCAAAATTCCAGCGGTGTTGTGCCTGCAAACTGAGGCAGAGCATGTGCAGCAGCAGGATAAGAGGCTGCTGCAATTGTGCAGGGTATTGGAAATGAAATCCTTGGGTTTGCTCCATTTTGAGTCACTTATTTACAAAATCTTAGCTCCACGCACAAGTGCCTTGCACTGGTTGTCAAACCTTTATTCGTAGATTTTAATAATTAATTGCTATTCAGAGAATATCAAATTATCCTGAACCCTTTGCAGTTGGGTTCCCCCGGGGCTGTCTCTCAGAAGGTGGCCCTTTCCTAAAGATTCATACTAGCTTTTTGGTTTGCAATTTTGGTGTGAAAATTTGTCATCGTCATTCAGATGAAAGTTTTTATTTACAAATTTCAGAATTTGGAAAATAATTAAAGCTGGCTCAGCTGACGGTTTCTCAGTGACCTTCTTTTCAAACCATTATTACGCATTAGTAAGGAAATTGGATTTGAATAGAAAAACATCAATAAATTGCCATATTTTGAAGCTGTAAAATTCTGCTTTGCATATTTATGGAGCCTGTAGCAGACCTGCAAGCTAGGTGGTAGTTGGCTTTGAGATGGAATCTTTATAGGATATAAAGGAGTTGTGCATTTAAGTGTTCATATTTAAGTATTTAAATATATGACTCGAAAAATGCTCTTTGGAAGATCTAAAAGGGGCAGATCATATTTTAGGAGGGCGGAAGGACAAGGACAAAGGAAGGGGGAAGGACAGGTTTGAGCACCAGAAATAAAGTATTTCCAAGTAAAGTTAAATATTTAAGGTAAAGGCTTTTTTATTGGTATTTTCTTATCAGATGTAGGGTTTTGGAAGGCAGTTGTGAAAGAAAAGCTTCCTCGCTCATGATCGGAGCCGATCAGTGATTTAAGGACTCATAACCTCATCGTTTAACGTCATTCTGTCCCGCCAGCCCTGGCATCCCACGAGGGGCTTCTGTTCAAGTCCTCATTATTTTTTCTCTCTTAATAATCATTCCCATTTCACTCATTATGGCGGAAACATTTCTACAACGCTTAAAAAAAAATAAAATATATATATATATCTTAAAAAAAAAAAAAAAAAAAAAAAGAAAGAAAGAAAGAAAGAAAAGCCAACAGCAAAGCTACATCTCACTGCTGCTTGGAAGTGCTCTTGGTTTCTAATGGCTGGTGGGGAAGGACTGCGTGGTTTCCAGAATGACTCCTCCTGCTGTCTCCTTTTTGTCTTTGTTTCAACGTGTTTCTCTGAACAGTCAGAAGGTCAGTTTGAAAGATCGTGTCTTCTCCAGTCCCCGCGGTGCTGGCACCAAAGGGAAAGGCTCTCCACAGGCTCAGGGCATCCGGAGGTCCCCCAGCGCTGACCAGAGCATCGAGGACAGCCCCAGCAAAGTGCCCAAGAGCTGGAGTTTCGGAGACCGCAGCCGAGCCCGGCAGGCTTTCCGCATCAAGGGAGCTGCATCACGGCAAAACTCAGAAGGTGGGGGCTTGGGAAAGTGTGGGTTTGGGGTCCTGTGGGACCTTAAAACCCATGGGTAACACTGACATTCTTTTCACCATCTAGGAAGGGCAGAGCTGCAACCTGGGGGTGCTTAAATAGGTCTGTGACCCCTTCCAGCCCTTTAGCCAGGGTACAGGATTATAGTGAGAGAGGAAACCCCTTGCTGACATCCATGGTAATTTCAGATTTATATAGGGCTGAAGAAGGAGGAAGGGTCAAGCCTCTAGAGGTGGATGGGTCCTGCATTGCTGGATGTCACCTTAGCGTGGCTGGGGATGCTCTCACTGGGATGCTCAGCAAAGAGCTCTTGATGCTTTCTCCGGGGTTGCTGTTTGCGACCCGGTTTCCCCTTCCTTGCCTGGCATGGGGGAATAGTAACATGCTGTCTTTTATTCCTACTTTTCCCCAACCCAGAAGCAAGCCTCCCTGGAGAAGATATTCCCGACGAGAACAAAAGCTGCAACTGTGAGTTTGTGACCGAAGATTTAACGCCGGGACTGAAAGTCAGCATCAGGGCAGTGTGGTAAGAGAGGGAGAAAATGGTCCAGAAAAAGATATGATAGGAAAAGAAAAAGAAATGTAAAGTCCATGCAGAGATAGCAAATGCTGAAATGCCTGTGCTGCAGGCTGTTTTTCCCCTGGGTGGCCTGCCCTCCTTTACAGAAAATTCTGCCAGAAAGGGCAATTTTTGCTGAGGGAAGGAATAAATGCAGAAACAGGAAAATCCCCTGCAGGGATGCATCCAAGCGATCGTTCTCACTAGCTCTGAGATTTAATGCTGACATTTATAAAAGTGGCGCAGAGAGGAGACCTGCACAGCTGATAGTCTGGAGGGCATCGGTGTCCCCTGGCGCAGACAGGACTTCAGCTACGAGCCCCATCCCCTCTCCTCTTGCTGCATCCTCCCCCAAGCTCACAGGGCTGGGATTCATTCCAGTTTCCCTCACCTCCCTGTGTGTTTTTTATTTCCCGTTGCACAGGCCAGGCTCCAGCCCAGGGACTTGATTTCCCCTTTTTTCTCCCTCTCCTGCAGCATTATGCGATTCCTCGTCTCCAAGCGCAAATTTAAGGAGAGCCTTCGGCCCTACGACGTGATGGACGTCATCGAGCAGTACTCGGCCGGTCACCTGGACATGCTCTCCCGGATTAAAAACCTTCAGTCCAGGCAAGAGACCCCTCTGCTTGCTTCACTTTTTCCCTGCTTTTTTGTTCACCGCGGGGATGTTGCCATGGGAGAGACACTTTCCTTTGCAGCTAAAACTGAATTATTTTCTTCCTAAGAGGGAGCCTAGAGGAAACATCGCTGCTCATGGCTGAGACCTGCGGGGATGAGCAGGACAGGGAGAGCACACAGAGCAAGTACTGGGGTTATACCAATAAAACTGCCTTGTTGCCCACCCCAGGACAGCCCTGATAGCTCGTAGCAAGGTTTCTCCCTCTTCTAAAACCCACAGCATTTACAGCTCATCCCCCTGCAGGCTTTACTTTAGGAGTTTCATCCAACCACCGCTCCCATGGCCCTGATATCCTGTGTTGAGGACAAACCCCAGGCCCCAGCACCCCGAGCTGTGTCAGCTCAGCAGAAGGAGCCCCGGCTCTGCTGAGCACAAGGACACCCAGAACAGGAGGCAGGGCTTGGCTTTGGGCTGTCTGTGATCAAAATAGTTCACAATTTACTTTTACACTTGGATAACAAAAGTATTTCCCTCGATGGCTGCAGCAGCCGAGCTTCCCCTGGAAGTTGTTGGGGAGGTTTTCCTTTAATTCCCAGCCCATTTAGGTCCTTGAAAATGTGCAAAAAATAAATGTTTTTAGGTATGCAAATGTGTACCCCAAGAATTGGATATTTGTCATATGTAAAAGAGGAACCTTTCTTCTCCTCCTAGTCTCTCAGAGACCATTTTAATGTTGCTGCTTCCAATGTTCAGGCAGCGGAGGCAACTTTCTCAGTGTTGCTGCACACCATGCATTTCCCATTGCCAGCTCTGTTGCCAGAAGGTAAATTCTCCCTTGTGATGCAGACTAAAATATCCCGGAGAATTTCCTCTCTTTGAGCCTCTCACCCTCATTCAGTACAGATTGAGCGATTATGGATCTGCGATGTGCAGCTGAATCTGGAGGGGGAAGAGGAGGAGGAAGGGATTGATATTCCTCATTTTAACAAGCTGCAGCCTGAAGCCTCCAGGCAGCCTTTGCAGCTGGGGGCGAGCTGTTGGGGTTGGCATCTCCACTGGCTCCAGGGGGTCCCCGGAGTTCTCAGCCCCCCAGGATGGTGCAGCCGACTGCCAGCTGGCCTTTACAGGTTCCTATTGACCCTTTGAGGTGGTGTGCTGCATAGACAAGGTGGTTTGGTCAGTTGTTTTTTTGGGGGGGAGGTTGGAGTAAGGAATTGAAGCTTTCGCAAGACCAAACTGAATTGTCCCCTTAGCTGCACCAGTGGGATTGTGAGGCAGAAGTCCCAGGGAGAGGACGAGGCAGGGACAGCCACCCACCCCATTGCAGGGACGTCAGGAGGACCAGGAGATGTTTGAAAGCCACGTGTTAAGGACTTGGATTTGAGATCTGGGGCTAGTGGGTAGCTTCAGTGGTCTCCCTGTACCCCCCCAAGCAAGAGATCAGTGATGGTAACAGGACCAGAGCCCCTTGGGCTGACCTTTTGAAGCCTGCATCGTGGCAGCGAGATGAGCACAGATCCCCTGGCTGCTCACCAACCCAGTATAACGGGAAAAGGCCCCCCTGTAGGAGAGGTGTGTGCCTGGGGTGCCCGTGGCCACCACTGGGGCAGGACCAGCTGCTGATAAAGTGTGGTGTGCCCATCTACTGGAGCCCAGGGAGGCTGTCAGGGGCCAGCTCAGAGGAGAACATATATTTTTACTCCCTTTCATCAACCAAAGCGCTGTGCTCTCCCTGCCTGCTCAGCTCTGCGGGGCCAGCTGGGACCTCCCGCAGCCGGGGCTGCGGAGTAAAGCTGCAGCCGAGCAAATTTCTGGCGTGTTGACGTGCACTTTCCTCTAACCATGAATGCCTCTGTCACCGTGGTGTGTCTGTAACGTGCTCTTTTCAGTGTTGTGTTCACACCGTCTCGTGCCTCATCCCGACACCTTGCCAGCCACGGATGTCTCCCATTCATTGAGTTGCACGGTCCCACAGCGTGTCTCGCCGACCCCAACGGCTCGTGCATTTCTGAACGAGCTGAGGATGTGTTATCTAGCGGTGTAACTGAAAGGAGAATGAGTATTTGTTGTTTCTTGTCCAACCATCTCAATGGGATATTGCTGCAAATATATTCCAGAGGGTAAAGCATGTTACCTATAATATCTGGGATGCGGGGGGTCTCCTAATCAGCAGTGATGTTTCCGCGGTGCCAAAAATCTCCAAATCTTACCCCGGGGTGGGTAAGATTCTGGCTTTCACCGACGACAAGTGGTAGGAAAGAAATCTCTGTTTCCAGCGGAATATATTTTCAATTTCTCTCTTTCTCTCTCTGTCGTTCTGTTTTTCAGTTGTTTCTTTCTGCAACTTTCTGACCAACTTTTCTCTACATGTTGCTTCATTATGCATTTTGCTGGTGTCTTTTTTCTTATTTACTTTGCCAGGATAGATATGATTGTGGGTCCCCCGCCCCCTTCAACTCCCCGGCATAAGAAGTATCCAACCAAAGGACCCATGTATTCTTCCAAAGAATCTCCCCAATACTCGCCTAGGTTAGGATTCACAAAAATGCCGCTTTCTCTGGATTTTTCATTTGCTTAATGTCAAACCCCTTTCATGCCAGTTATATGACGGCATTTATCACTTCGCAGCTTGCTAAATCGTGACTCAGAAGGGCTCGCTACTCTGGGTGTGCTCCGATTTACTTTCAGTAATGAGCTTTCACACCAGGCAAGCCAAAGGAAAAAAAAAAAAGGGACATCCATACCGTCATTAATAACCATCAGTTTCTTCAGCTAGCGTATTTCCAGTCTTCTTCTAGGTGCTGGTGAAATTTATCTTTAAAATCTCATAGTGTATCAGACTATCTTCAAATAGAAAAAGCGGAACATTTACCCAGAAAGCCAATAGAAACGAGACCATCTACTTTCCAAAAGAACAAATGCCCTACATGCAAGTGAAGGAGGCTCTGCTTGCAGTTCTTTGGACTGTGAAATGAGTTCATCTCAGTGGGCAAAGTAAGAATGAAGTGTTTCATGCCTGAGAAATGCAGTGGTCTCATTTTGCTGATGCACCTCTAGTGACCACGGAGGTAAAAACTCTTAAAAAGTTACCACCACGAGACTCATGTTCAGAAAAAGGTCCCAGTTTTACATGTAAAAAGAAAAGGAGTCCAACAAAGCCCTCAGCCATTCAGTGAGATTTTCTTATTGCCCTTATTAAGTTCTCATTTTAGATAAAACCGTGCCCAAAGCTGATACCAAGGCTGAGCCACCCCTTTTGAGGCATTCTCAGGTCTGGGCAGCAGAGAGCTGAGCAGCATTTTCACCGTGTATCGAGACCACTGGATCACAGGGCAGGTATAAATACTTGCTGAAAGTTATTTTCTGTGTACAAATAGTAGGTGATTTTAAATGCAGCAAGCTTAGCCTCAGCTATGTTTTTTTTTCTTCTAAATATACTTGCCCTCCCTAACAGCTAATACATGACAAATCTCTTGATTTTTATTTAAGCGGCTCTGACTAATCTTCACTAGAGGAATGTGAGTAAAAGGAATATTGAAAGCTTACCTTTCCCACTCAGCCAGCTCAAAGATTAAATAAAATAAGTAGAGAATTTTCCAGAAGCCCCAAGCTTCAGGCTTGGGAAAAAGATGCTTTCAGAAAAACATTTTTTCAATCTCCTTCCCCCAAATGATGATGCCTCAAACAGGTCTTTAAAATGAAATAAATTTCTTACGTGTAGCAATGTTTAGAAATTAAAATTAAAATACAGATTCAGATGGATTATTATTTTTTTTATTTACTTATAAGGTTAGGTGTGCATAAGCCTTCAGCAGAGTTAAGGTTTCCATGTGAAACCTAGTGCCTTGCACACAGAAAAGGTGATGGATGGATACTAGGGGAGGAGATCCAAAATGTCCCAAGCTGAGATATTTATTTTTATTCACTCCAAGCCTGTTGCTTTATCAGCTTAATGTTAATGACTTTCCCCCCCTGCCCTTTAATTTTACAGTTTCTAATACTGACTGTTGGATTAAAAATCTAGTTGCAGTTGCCCTCTAGGCTCCTGCGACGTTAAGATATTTGGTTTATAACTGCTCCCTTTTTAAAAGAATTTTCCCATTTCTTTACTGAGCTGTGGCTGAGAGGCTCCAGCAGGCAGCAGAGTACAGGAGGCTGCTGAAATCTGTTCCAGTCCATTAAAGGACTGATGCTGTCCTTAATTTCAGGCAGCTGCATCCTCCCACAGACACCAGTGGGAGTTGCGAGGTGCTCCAAGCGCTTGATGGATGTGTCCCAGAGCTCTGAGCAGCCCCAGCCCCAGCCCCAAAACCCTGGGTCAGCCGCTGTGATCGTCTCCATCACCTCAGTGTGACGTGGGGTCCCCAGGGGCTACAGCAGCCTCTCATTTTTAGCCTGCACATCCCTGCTTTAGCCAAATAATGCCCAGATTATACGAAAACACCCAGTGAGGGAAGAGAAACCAAACCCGGTGATGTCCCCTGAGCTATCTCAGCCCCATGGATTGCACTGTGGTGCTTTAGCGACGAGGGCTCAGTTCAGCCAAACTATTTCTGCAAATAGTTCCCAGCAAAGGCAGCTGGACCCTACTGGATGTCCATGGCTGTGGTTTGGCCGTGGATGTTTGCTCCATGCTGTGCACCCAGAGAATTTGGATTAAATCACCCGGCCTGCTCGTGTAGCATGGACCTGCTCTGAAATAGGTGCAACCTCAGCTGGAGCTTTTAGACAAAGAGACAATGGTCAAAATACGTCTAGAGCAAACTTTATTGAAAAATGAGGAGGTAAGTAGCCAGTCACATGACATGGATGAAGGGGGTTTGGCTTCAATGCCTGGATTGTGTAACAAACTATAAAAGATAAAGAAAACAGAAAAGAACTGAATATATATCCCCAAACAATTCATTTTTTTATCTCATTTGAGCTGTTTGACCTTTTGATGTCTGCTTCTGGCCCGAGGGTGACATACTACACCTCTTTGCATGTACTGTTAGCATGAAGCATAATGAAGCATGAGAAAACCTGCACTGTGGCTGATGCAAGAATTTACATTTTTTTTGTATCATTAGAAAGAAGGAAAGATATCAAAGCTCACTTTAAGGAGCAACCCGCTTCTCTCCCCCTCCCAAGCTAAGACCCAGCAGAGCATATCGAAGGCAGCAGATGGCATGCTGTCATGCATCGTCAGAAATCTTTGAATCCTCTTTTGCCATGAAGGGAAAAAAAGCACGGGCATCTTCCGAAGCCCCAGCCGAAGGCTTCCCTCCACACGTTTGTGTTCAACACATCCCAGAGAAGTGTTGGGAAGGCGCAAGGCTCCCGACGAGATGTAGTGCAGGAGGGGGATTTGGCTTCTCTGGGAAGATTCGTGGTCCCTTGTCACGCGGTAGGAATATGCCCTATTCCTCACTGCTTGCAAAGGTGGAATACGATCTCCCTTCTTCATCTTGTGAGCTTTGCTGCCCAGTTTGGACAGGACCCCAGACTCTTTCATAATGGCTAAAAGGGCCTCCTGCTCTTCGCTGATGGCTGTGTCTTTGTGGTGCTCAGATAGGCACAGCTGGGTTGTGAGCTCATGGAGAAATTCCTCTCTTCTCTTTTATCAGGCGAGGCACGAACAAAATCTCTGCACTTGGCTGAGGGTACGAGCACTCTCCCTTGGTTTCTAGCTTCTCCCATGGAGAGCAATGAGTTGGGAGACCTCGAGCCTGTTTTTTCCCACCCTGGCACCAAGAGAAGGGCTTGGTCACCTTCATCTGCCCCTCTCTGCTCTGAGACCAGTGTCCCCCAGCTGCCCACTGCACCGTGCTTGGCTGCAGACCCTGCCTCCGAGGTGAAATCTGGCTCTGGTTTCTCAGAGCTGCACAAGATGACCCCCTCAGGGCTGGGTTGTGTTATAACCAGGAAGGGAACGATCCCATCAGGAGGAGTTCTCCTAGGCACTACTATCAAGGGTACAAGGGCAAGGGCTTCTCAATGCTTTATGGGTGAGCTCTGTGAAGGGCTTCGGTCCTGCTTTTAAATCACAGCAGGTCTACGGGCAAGTTGTCTCCATTCTGATGGAAGAAGTCAGTGCTTTTCTATGTGATACTGTCAATCCCTCTGTCTGTGAAGTGCACCTTGCCCACCGTGCTTCACATGGGTCATATGAGCTCAGTACTTAGAGCTCTTCTCTTAAGGACATGGAGGAGAGCAGAAGTCCTTCCTGACATTCTGCAAGGCTAGAAATAGGGTTGCAAGAGGCTCTTTCTGCTATTAGGATACCCAGTAGCATGGCTATGTTCAGTTTTCCTCTCTGTTAACCGTCTGTCCTGCCTCCCTGCTATACTCAGCAACTGTTGAAGAACATCTCATGTTCATTAGTGCACACGTTTTGGTGGTAGCGTTGTGCTAGGCGTGACAGAGCACCCTGATTTTTCTTGGTCTTCCCAATTATTCAGTAGTGATTAGGCTTTGAGCCTCTTAAAATGCATGTTCATTGCTTTACTAGTTTACTTGCTTGTGCATACAGGAGAGGAGTTCGTACAGTGGCTGTACCACGCCTTGACTTGTGATTCCAAACCAAGGTAGCCCGAGGTATCCGATTTAATACCTCTTTGCTTACATGGTAGCAACATTGTCTTAGGATTCCTTGTGCTGTATGTCATGTCAGTAATTGCATCCCTTGTGGGGAGTTCCTGTACGTGTCGATAATTTGCTTCTCCCGTTACAAGAGAGAAATAAGGCATGCATATTCCTCACACTTGTAATTATAGCACTTGGTGCTCCTTGTACTCCTATGCTTATATTGCTAAGCAAAGGATCAAACACGACTTTTCAAATTTAATAGTATTCTGTCGCATCCCTGCCCAAATGAAGTATCTTCTGGGATCAAAGCTGAACTCCAAAATAATGGTTGGCTTACATTTTCCGTCTTTGGTGTGATGTGCTCACCCACTTCATCTCTTTGAGCCAGACCTTCTGGTGCTGTAAACTGCTGTCGCTTTAATATAAGCCAAGGGAGCCACTCTGGTCTATACCCACTGATATCTGTCCCTTTATGTCAACAGCCAACATATGTATTAAGTCCCTGTCACATGTGAAGAAAACAGATGGCTCTTGTGTTGAAATAGCCTCACGTCTCATTCCTTTCCTTGGTTTTTGTTTGTTCATTTTCCCCTGTCTGTCTGTGTTCAGCTCCTTCCTTTTCCTTCTCCTGGTGCATGGACCCATGGCCCACACGGCAGAACTGCGTAAGAAGCATTTTGAGTTTTCCACTCAAGATACCTCAACTTGGTTTCAGTCAGATTGATTAACCCTTCTTTTCCCCTGCCACCCTTACTTTTGGTGCATTATGCAAGAGTAAATTTTGCCTGGTGTAGAACTGGGTTGTAAACTGGGCTGTCATTAACAAGCTAATCCAAAACTGGGTTACTCCTTGGATTTTGGAGGGATCAAGCCTCAATGCTTACTCTCTAGAAAATTATTCATTTGGTACCTCAAAAAAATTTGACTTCCAGCTTCGAGACTGTCTCTGCCCTCCTTCTTCCTCTGCACAGGGAGCTGTGTATCAGCTCAGGTGTTTCTAGACTGGGAAGAAGGAACTGCAAATGTAAAATGTGTAAATAACTTGGTGCCACACATCGTGCCCAGTAGCTTTAGCTGCTGATGTTGCAAGAATATCCTCTGCTGTTAGCAGCTTGGAGCCCTGCTAATAGAAAATGTCTAATGATACAGGTGTGAATTGCAGTAGCATTGAGATGAAAATGGTTTGGTACTGTTTGGTGGGTTATGACTAAATTCAGCCGCAACATAATTCCACTAAAACAGTTAGCACCACGCCTGTTTGTTTGGGTCTTAGGGCAAGTGGCTCATTTTCACAGACACAGGAATTACACGCTTACATTTGCATTGAGGAGAGGAAACTGCTGCAAACACTGAACAGAATCCCATTGACATATGCTAGACAGAAAACTTGATCTTCCCCCAAGATAATAAAGCCTCAGTGCAAATAAAAACTTAATTGATTTGGAAGAAGGCCAGTTATAGAAATTCTTTGCAGTGGGTAAATTTACTGTGCATAATGTGCCAGATTTTATCTGTATAAACAGAAATGGATAATTCCAAACTCCGCTAATACCGCTCTGAATTTTGCATCTGAATTAACACTTCAGTGCCACCGCGTGTCTGTGAGTAATTTGGAGTGCTAGTGGGGAGAGAGGCTGTTGCTTTGTCCCCCGGAGGCGCGACAAGTGGAGTCCCCCTCGCCTGCTGCCTCCGACTGACTCCAGTCCTTTTCCGGGGGCGGGGGGATTTTCTGATCCCGGTAGAGTTGACCAGATCGTTGGGAGAGGATCCTCCATGACTGACAAGGATCGGACCAAAGGGCCAGCTGAAGGAGAGATGCCCGAAGACCCCAGCATGATGGGCAGGCTCGGAAAAGTTGAAAAACAGGTACATTGGGGCAAGAGGGGCTCTTATCAGGGGGCATGGTATGCATTGTGGGATTATTGTGGTTGTTGTTTTGTTTTTTTTTTCTGGATGCTTTTCTGTTTTTTTGTTTGTTTGTTGTTGTTGTTGTGGGATATTAACATCCAGAAAAGAAAAAAAAAAAACAACAACACAAGAACAACAACCAAAAAAACACACACACAAAAAGAACTAAGGATATTTTAAAGAGGAGTCAAGATGGATTTTATGAAAGGTCACTAAACGTCTTAGAAACCCCAGTACTACATTCAAAGCAGATCTAGACACTTCGGAGTCTGTTCCTTACTGACTTTCTTTTTTGATGAGTCTACCAAAAGTCTACATTATTTTTGAAAATGGCACAGCGCCACTGTGTTAGACATGTTCCAAATGAGTCCATGAGCCTGGCTGCTGCAGCTGCCAGCCTTGCTGAAGATGAAAATCCTCCCAGAAAAAAAAAAAAAAAAGGCTCAGCAATCCCCATGACCAGCTGAGCCCAGGCAAGTGCCAGATGCAGTAAGGAGCTGAAAGCCACCGGCAGGATGCGAGTGCCTCCAGCTCTCCTGGAATTTGGCGCATGCCAAAAAGATTACAGGAGCTTAAGGAAAACCTTGTGACAAGGTGGAGAATGAAAGGTTGTTTCAGAACAGGACAATTAAATACATCTATTTATGAAAAGTGCCGGTTTGGTGTAGGTCAGTGTAGGCAGAGGTCATCTGTGAAGTCCAGGCCCAAATTTGGACTTGAAGATGTTCGTGCTCAGGTTGTTAAATTGCTTCAGCCTCCATGCAGAACGTAGCACTGGATCTTTGGTGTTTTGCAGGTTCAGTCGATGGAGAAGAAGCTGGACTTCCTGGTGAACATTTACATGCAGAGGATGGGCATCCCACCAACGGAGACGGAGGCCTATTTCGGCTCCAAAGAACCCGACCCAGCGCCTCCCTACCACAGCCCCGAAGACAGCAGGGAGCACATCGACAAGAACGGCTGCATCATCAAGATCATCAGGTCCACCAGCTCCATGGGGCAGAAGAACTTCTCGGCCCCACCGGCCCCGACCAACACGTGCCCGCCCTCGACCTCGTGCCAGCAGCAGGCCTACCAGCGGCAGAGCCACGGCTCCTCGCCCGTCGGAGACCCCGGCTCGCTCGTCCGCATCCCGCCGCCGCCCTCCCACGAGCGCTCCTTGTCGGCCTACAGCGGCGGGCACAGGGCGAGTGCGGAGTACCTGCGGAACGAAGACATTACAACCAAACACCACGAGAGTGCCCTGAGAGACAGCGACACCTCCATCTCCATCCCCTCGGTGGACCACGAGGAACTGGAGCGCTCTTTCAGCGGCTTTAGCATTTCCCAGTCCAAAGAGAATTTGGACATCCTAAACAACGGGTGCTATGCAGCCGTGGCCAAAATCAGACCCTACATCGCAGAAGGGGAATCGGACACCGATTCTGACCTCTGCACGCCCTGCGGGCCTCCCCCCAGGTCAGCCACGGGCGAGGGACCCTTCAGTGACATGGGCTGGTCAGCCCCCCGGCAGTGAGACCCCCTCGCAGCCGCCGAGCCACGTCCGAGCACTGGCAGCTGCCCGCTCCGGCTGTCCACACGTCGAACTTCTCAAGGAGATAGACAGCTAAGGGTTTCCTCCATCTAGGACATCCTTAGCTGGCGGAGACTTTCTTGCAGCTTACTCTGGGGGGGGTTACAAGCAGGTCCAAGCCTGCAGTTGTGGAAGAGGTGACGGTGGCGAGCGAACTGGAGCCGGGAAGTCCGGATTTCTTTCATACGCTCCTTCTGAGATCATTAGGTGAAATAATTTCATGGTGCAGGATAGGCAATTTGCATTTCTTGGGAATTTTCAGAGATGCAGGGCAGGAATGAATCACCCGGTCAGGGCTTTTGGAGGTCGCAGTGACTGGTGGCTGACCAGTGTTATGTGGGAATTGCCATCCCATGGCACTGGTGATGACACCTTTAGGTATTTTGGAGTCGTGGAATGAACACTTGTCTGTTTCTGGCTTAGGCTTCAGGTCGCATGAAATTTACTGGGGTGTTTTTACTCTGTGGTTCCTCACTGACCATCAGGCAGGTGGTATAATTCCAATATAATACATGGAAATGTTGTGTAGGCCCCTGGAGGAGAGGGATGGGGGCTGGAGTATTTGCATGATCAGAAGGCATGGCCTCAGAGCAGGACAGGTTCTGAACCAGAATGGTTTGGAAACTGTCCTTGTCAAACAGCTTAGGAAATGGAAAAACTCAGAAATAAGAGCTTGCATGCTCATATTTCATACATATTTCTGAGAAAACCCAGAGAGGAGCAGAGAAATGAGACAGAGAAAGAGGACAATGTGGCTGGGATTTTATATTTTAAACCATGTATTATATTTAATTATCTCTCCTCCTGTTGACATGACCTGGAGGTGCTTTGGAAGCAAAGGCAAATCAAAGACAACTCCTCTGGAGGGCTGCCGTGGTGTGAAACCATTCTCACATCCAGCAGGGCTGTGCTGGAGTCACAGCAGCACCAGCCCGAAGGGAGAGGGTGGATATGCAAGATGCTGTGGTCCCCGTGTTGCTGCGAGTTGCGTGCTGAACTCCATCCTTTTGAAGCCCTGTTGGCCAGAGTTAGGCCCTTTTCTTAAAGTTTGCATTGTGCCTGAACACTTTTGCACACACTAAGCCCCATGAAAATTTTCCCCTTCCTCTTCTGCCCTGCCAAGAATCGCACACCCGTGTCCTCTGGACATTGTTGGGTTGTTTGGATCCCTCAAGCGGAGTTAAGAGGTATTTCTTCATTTCTTCATGATCTTTCGGAAGCCTCTTCTCTGTGCGTGCCCACAAGTTGTGCCAATCCAAGTCTGTCCCATTTTGCTGGTTTGGTTTGTCTTGGAAAGACCATTGTGTTGCTATCAGGAACCTCAGCTGTGCATTCAGCTGGGGAAAGGCAAGGGGAAAAGTGATGTTCAGAGTTGCTTTTGGGACCAAAACAAAGCCACCAAGTGATCCTTTACATGGATAGAGATTTTTTTTTTTTTTAATTTTATATTTTTATTTTTTGCAAGGGGATGGATCAAACAAAGTGTGTTGTGGGATCCATCTCCAAGGCTGGGACACCATGGCCAGTGTTGTGCCTCTGAACCCTCCCGTGCACCTACAGCCCAAATCCCATGTGTGTTTTCTGCAGGAGTCAGGGCTGTATCTGTGATTTCAAACCTCATTTTCCCATGTGTACCAAGAGCTTGTTAAGGATATTTGGGTGACAGCTTCATTTCTGCGTGGCCTTTGAGAGGCTGAACGTGTTTGGGCAGAAGGGAGAACCACAGCCTTCTCTCCTCCTGTTTGCTTGGCAGCAACCAGGGGAGACCCAGGACTATTTTGGCCCTAGGGAAGGTATGGGAGCAGTATGAGAGCTTACAGACAGGAATTAAATCCATCCTTTTGCTAGTGCTCAGGACCAACACACAGGTCTTCACATGGGATTGAGGAGTGGGGAAAGGCTCTGCACAATTTTTTCTGCCATTTTTTGTCATTCAGAAGGGAAAAACATTTTCCTTAGAGGGAACTTTGATTGCCAGCCTTGCTATTTCCCTCCCTTCCAACTTGATCCTTTTCTTTCTGCAGTTTTTCCCTTTCTGATTTAGTTCCCAGAGTCCCTTTGGCTCCGGATTTCTTTGTGCAAAGTGAACCCAGAGATGTCCTTGACTTCAGTACCGAAACCTTTCGTCTTTGAGAGCAAAATGGCTGTAAATTGTGCAGATTTGCCCTTGGCATGTTGCGAAATTAGATACCTTCTGGTAGAACAAGAAATGCCAGCAGGTCCCACATCAGACTCGGAGGCATGTCTTTTCTAGTGACCACAAGAATGGGAATGGCACTGGGTGAGACAAAAATCAACATTGGTCCAGCCTGCCTGCTCGCTGTGAATTTTCTCTAAATCAGAGATTACAAACATCTGTTATCTCTTTTCTTTATTTTATTTATTTATTTTTTTAATATTTTTGCAACTACTTTTTAAGGCCTGCTGGAAATTTGGCACAGAAGTGTACAATATAAAGGCAGAAGCTGCAGATGAGGATGAGGATGATGTTGTGCCATCCTATTACCACGAAGCTAAATGCCTTGTCTTTAATATAAGAGGCAAAGTCAACAGGACATGAAGGCACAATATCTGTGGAATATAATTTTCATCATGTCCAAAATTTGAAGCTTTATTGGCTCTATTTTGAATGCGCATTGCCCAGTTCTTACTGCAAAACCCTTTTCTCTTGCCCAGCTGATGTTACACCCTTGAACGTATATAATACCAATGTGTCCTGAGAAGCGGTTCCACCGTGTCCTCCAAATTTTCCACATGCTGAAATCTGTCAGTCTTTTGCCTCCTTTAGGGACTGCATAGGAAGAATTTTGTTTTCCCTCTTCAAGTAAGTTACTACTCTGAAGTTCATAAAGATCTCCTAACTTACAGCTTTAAAAGGTGTTAGATTTGTCCCACATGATAACAGAAAATGGGTTTTATATCTGTGCAGCACAGATTGCATCCTGCTGCTACAAATTTCACTGAGAATTGTTTGGAAGAGATAAGCAATATTGCACCCTTATCCGTGGCATAATTTCAAAGAAATTCTGACCCTCCGCTCCTCCATCCACAGCCGTGCCATAAATCACCACTTCTTATTCATCCAGGCAAAAAGGCTTGACCTGGATTTTTGGGTTAAATTATACCAGAATTAATTCGGGCCTGTGTGAATAGGAGCATAGCCTGCTCTAACTAAAGGTTTTGCTCCTTATCAACAGAAGTCATTTTATTCCTGTTCTAAATCATAGTCCAATACTCCCTGCAAAGTCTTCACTTTCAGTCCAATTTCCCCATGCCCATATCACACACTCCTGGTGATAATCTCCCCCACAAAAGTCTTAAACACTAGATTAGAAAAGAAATACAGTTTGTTTATGTTTCTCTAATAAGGCAGTTCCAGTGATAAAGGCCTTTAAAGCAATGTGCAGGCCAACTTTGTCCTTCTGCTAAGCCTCTCTTGGGCTGGTCTTTGCTCCCCTATTCCTGCCGTGTCTGGTTGCCTATTTTCTGGCAGACACTGAAGGACCAAAACAAGTTTTAGACCATGCCAAGTGTGGACACAGGAGAGCTGAAGAACACGTGAAGGCCAAATTTCCAGCAGGCCATCTTGAAGTGCTCCAGGGATGCCGGTGCTCACGTGTGCACAGAGCCTACTTTTGAGATGCAGGAGGTGAAGCTGTGGCCTTGAACCAGAGCCCAGGATCTGGTCTCCAAAAAACTTCTGGACTTTTTTTTTTTTTTTTTCTCCAAAGTCTAGGTATGGGTAAAATACTACAGACTACCCTACCTGTGGGATGGGGCAACCCCTGAGACCGGGACCTGAAATCCCAGTCAGTTTTTGGGTGCTTCAAGTCCCAGCATGAGCTCAAGTTGTCTGAGGAGGTCGTGTCTCTGAAGAGGAGATGTGGCCGGAGATATTGCAAGCTCTGTGCAGGTGGCCTTTCATAACGTGACCCTGAGACATGAGAACAAAGCACTAGCCATAAGTCAAATTTCCCAACATTTGGGAAGAGACTTTAATGTTACTCAAGTGCAGATTTTGTATGTGAATTTCCTTGTTGACTCATTTTCTTATTAATAATTTTTAAAACAGATATATCAAGGAACTCATTGGAAAAAAACCTCTTGTTTAGCTCAGAAAGCCATTACTTTTCTTTACACAGACTATGCGATAGATCAGGTTTTCTAAAAATGTATTTTGTTTCAAACGCTGCTTAATAAATCCAATTAAATCCTGCAGGGCCATTGCTATTTACAGATAAATAGGTCTATTTTTACACTTTTAATTGATTTTTAAGATTTTAAATTATGTGAATTTTTAGAACAAGTTTGTATAATCTACCTGAGAAGCCAGAGTATCACTGCAGATACAAGTGCTCCCCTTCCTAACGGTTACCCAAGAGAAAGGAAAAATGTATTTGCTCATATTTTTCTCAGGAGGGAGCTACTGCAAACCTCATTTCCCTTATATCCTCAGACCATTATGATCACAGCAACATTATTGCTAAAAACAAAATAAAGCAGTAAAAGAGAAACTGAAGTTTCTGTCCTGAAGAGGCCAGAGGAGGAAATCCAGGGTTAGGTTGAACCAGGAGGTACCAGGGGTGCAGCCATCCCGTCGGGGCCAGCCAGGCTCCAGCTGGGTGTTCAGATGGTGGTGTGAAGTAGGATTTTCTTGTTTCTCACCCAGAAAGGCTTCCTCTTGCCTGAACAGCAACTGCTAAGGCCTTGTGAAAAATTCATCTTACGGGAGAGCAGGAGATGATATTGGCTTGCTTCAGGACTTCCCTAAGAATAAATTCCTTAGGAATATAAATGAGTTATCCCATATAAAGTCCAGTAGTGTTGAGAATTTTATTGAGATCTCATTACAAAGCCCAGGAGCAGGCTGAGTCTTTCTCCATCCATGCTCGTGTGAGCCTTCAGGTAGAGCGAGCCACTCGCCTCCGTCCTGTCCTCCTTGTGCCAGCAGTGCTCCGAGCCTCGACCGCGTGCCCTCATCCTCCTGCACCTGCTCCCCCTTTTGGGTCAGCGTTTTCTGTTTTGGTCAGCTTCCTTTCCATGAACGAGGAACAAGGAAATCAGATACAAAAGCTCCTTCACCTGCACGTAACATTGAGGCTGTGACGTGGAGGGATGTGGCATGGGGGTGTAAAAGCAAACTCTTGCTTTTAGCACACAAACTTTTCTGCGTCACCGCGCAAAAGCTGCTTAGGGCAGGCTGTGAGTTGGTTGTTTTTTTTTTTTTAAACAATAACAATAGGGTTTTTTAAATAATAATGATAATTATAATGCATAGGAATCTTCTTTAGTATATCCTTAGTGTTTGATGCCCCAGTGACACAATACTGCTTGCCTTATATTAGTGTCTAGAGGGAGAGGGATTACACACGTTTTGATACAGTATTAATCACGCTTGTAATTTAGGTAGCAGCAAGGAGCGGCTGCTGCAGGAGGAGCAGCCGAGTCCTTTTTAATGTATGAATGTGCTTTCCAGACTATCTCACTGACTGTACTCTCAATTTTGCCTGCTACTGCATGCAGCCTGAGACGAGTAGACAGCAATACGCTCCAGCTGTATCTGCACTCCCAGATTGCTGTAGTACCTGAAGAAGTCACATTGCCAAAAGTATCACTTTGGGGAGAGGCCATCCTCCCAGAGACCCATCCCGTAGGGTGCTGCGGTGCTTCTGTAGGTAACACTGATATACCAAGTGTCTTTCATGCTGCGACCGATCATTGTCCCATCCCTCTGATACAGCATGCACAAACTCCACTTCTTCTACTTGTTAATAAGGGGTAAAAAACACAGGTTTGGAGCCTGTGGTTCATTGAAATGTGTACATGGGGAGAAAATAAGAAAATAACATGAGTTGCATTGGCTGTGCATATCAAGCTCCTTTCCTCCCAGATGCCTCAGAAGAAGAGCATCTCAGATACCCTTTCTCAAGAGGCTGGAGGAGCAGGCAGAGCCAGGCAGGCAATGCCAAGGGCAGAGGCCTGGCCTTCATTTACGAGATGCCATTTGATCCCATGTTTGTGGGACTTGCCATATTTCTAATTCCCGTAGGGCTCTCTCGCCTGCACCCAGCTCTGGTGTATGTGTGCGTTTGTGCCCACAGCCCAGTCCAAGGGGCAGGGGGATGTGACTCCCAGCCTTTAGAAACCCTCTTTGGAGATTTTATCGATGCTTGTCTACAGCACTCGGGGATCTCGGGGACCCTGCAGCTGTGCCATATCCGTACTTCATGGAAGCATCTCTTCCTCTCCTTGTGGAGAGGCACTGAGCTGCCTCCCTGTTGCCATAAAAGTTTTACCACTCTTCTCCCCGCTGTGTTTGCAGACTCACAAGGCCTTCAGGGTTTGCCCACATTGCTGTTGTGGCAGTCTTTTGTGTCTCTTGTGCTGCAATCTAGTTTTGACACTGGTCCTGTGTCCTCACCTTCCTTGTCCAGACCATGTACAAGCGAACATGTAATGCCAGAACTCTGCTCTGAGGCTTTCTTTTAGCCTGGCATATCTA